>NC_135801.1:131492161-132131213 GCF_964213995.1 Mustelus asterias | reverse complement strand
TGTGCAAACTGACCACGACACCGTGGTTCAGGGAGTCATTCAAATGGAGGAAGAAAAGACAAGTGTAGTCGAAGTTGGGTTAGTTTTGTTGGGGGAATGGACACTGTTCTCTGTAGCCAGGATCAAGAGCCTTGAAGGCTGTGTTGCCTGCCAGGTTGCCAGGGTTCAGGATATCTGTTCTGGGCTGGAGAGGAACTTGTGATGGGAGCGGGAGGCTCCAGTGGTTGTGATCCATGTCGGCACCAATGGCATAGGTAGAATGAGGAAAGAGGTTCTGTGTCGGCAGTTTGAGAAATCCGGCAGTAAATTAAACAGAACCTGCAAGGTTATGATCTCTGGATTATTACCTGAGCCACGTACAAATTGGCAAAGGGAACAATTAAAGAGATTAATACGTGACTCAAAAACTGGTGTGGGAGAGGTGGGTATCAGTTTGGGGGACGTTGGAGAAAGTACAGGGGAAAGTGGGGTTTGGACTGTTGGGATAACCTACATCTGAACCATGCCGAGACCTGTATTCTTGCGGACCGTATACCTAGGAAAGTAGAGAGGGCTTTAAAATAAAGAGTGGGGGGTCAGGGTTCAGTTGCTCGGAAAATTAGGAAGTGAAAGTTAAAGGTAGGTGAGCAGGTTAGTGATCAGACTGCGTGTCAACAGTAAAATACAGGTAGGGACAGATCATATGAACATTATATTACACCAAGGGCTTGTACAAGGGCCCTAACTAGGAGGGGGAGGGTTCAAAGAATAGAGGGTTTAAAAATATCAGGGGTGTGTGAGGGAGCAGTGGCGCAGGGTAGTGAGGGAGAACTTCACTGTGACATTCGGGGCAGGGACCCATAAACAAAAATATGCAACACAGTGCAAATCCAGTGTTGTAAACAAGTGTAAAAAATCAAAGCTAAGTGTTTTTCATGAAGCATTTGCAACTAGATGGATAAATTGATTGCACAGATTGCAACATATGAGTATGATGTATCAACTATTACAGAAATGTGGCTGTAGGATGACCAGGACTGGGTGCTCAACATTCCAGGCCATACAATGTTCCAAAAGATGAAGCCAAAAGAGAAAGGAGGTGGGGTAGCGTTGTGAATCGAGCAAGATTTCGGGGCAATGCTGAGTCATGTATAAAGAAACTGGAAGGTGATGTGATTTGGTTTTCTATAATGAAGAACAAGTAATAAGGGATCTTATCTATCCCCTAGCGGGTAGTGACCATAGTATGATAGAATTCCAGATACATTTTGAGGGTGAATGTTATAGGTCCATACCCAGTGTCTTCAACTTAAACAAGAGTATTTATAATGGTATGAGGGAGGAGTTGTCTAAGGTAAACTGGGTAAACAGGCTAAGATACAGAGGCAGATACTCAAACAGCTGTTCAAAATGCTCAGCAGGAGTTTATTCCAATCAAAAAGAGGAATTCCATGAGAAAGAGATAAAATCCATGATTGAAAATCCATGATTAACAAAGGAGATCAAGGATAATGTTAAATTGAAAAGCAGGATATACATTGTGGCATGGGATAGTGGTAGACCAGAGGACTGGGAAGATTTTAGAATCCAGCAGCAAAATTCTATAAATCTCATGAAGAAGGGAGAAAGTGAATTTTTGAGAGAAAACTTACATGCAGCATAAAAACAAGCAGTAAGAATTTCTGTGTTTTTCATGTACATGGGAAGCAGGAGGCTAAGGTAAATGTGGGACCTCTACTGAACGAGGCTGAATTGATGACGGCAAACAAAGAAATGGCATTTAAGCAAAATAATCTTTTTGCATCAGTCTTCACCATGGATGAAATTGCAAATATCCCTCAGATATCAGGTTGATTTCAAATGACATGGTAGAACTTAAAAACAAATTCCAATCACAAGGGATAGAGTATTAGAGAAACTCAAGTGGTTAAAGGCAGACAAGTCATCAGAACCCAATGAACTGCATAGAACATAGAACAGTACAGCACAGAACAGGCCCTTCGGCCCACGATGTTGTGCCGACCTTCATCTGAAACCAAGATCAAGCTATCCCACTCCCTACCATCCTGGTGTGCTCCATGTGCCTATCCAATAACCGCTTAAATGTTCCTAAAGTGTCTGACTCCACTATCACTGCAGGCAGTCCATTCCACACCCCAACCACTCTCTGCGTGAAGAACCTACCTCTGATATCCTTCCTATATCTCCCACCATGAACCCTCTAGTTATGCCCTCTCGTAATAGCTCCATCCACCCGAGGAAATAGTCTTTGAACGTTCACTCGATCTATCCCCTTCATCATTTTATAAACCTCTATTAAGTCTCCCCTCAATCTCCTCCGCTCCAGAGAGAACAGCCCCAGCTCCCTCAACCTTTCCTCATAAGACCGACACTCCAAACCAGGCAGCATCCTGGTAAATCTCCTCTGCACTCTTTCCAGCGCTTCCACATCCTTCTTATAGTGAGGTGACCAGAACTGCACGCAATATTCCAAATGCGGTCTCACCAAGGTCCTGTACAGTTGCAGCATAACCCCACGGCTCTTAAACTCCAACCCCCTGTTAATAAAAGCTAACACACTATATGCCTTCTTCACAGCTCTATCCACTTGAGTGGCAACCTTTAGAGATCTGTGGATATGGACCCCAAAATCTCTCTGTTCCTCCACAGTCTTCAGAACCCTACCTTTGACCCTGTAATCCACATTTAAATTAGTCCTACCAAAATGAATCACCTCACATTTATCAGGGTTAAACTCCATTTGCCATTTTTCAGCCCAGCTTTGCATCCTATCTATGTCTCTTTGCAGCCTACAACAGCCCTCCACCTCATCCACTACTCCACCAATCTTGGTGTCATCAGCAAATTTACTGATCCACCCTTCAGCCCCCTCCTCTAAGTCATTAATAAAAATCACAAAGAGCAGAGGACCAAGCACCGATCCCTGCGGCACTCCGCTAGCAACCTGCCTCCAGTCCGAAAATTTTCCATCCACCACCACCCTCTGTCTTCGATCAGACAGCCAGTTACCTATCCAATCGGCCAACTTTCCCTCTATCCCACACCTCCTTACTTTCATCATAAGCCGACCATGGGGGACCATGGGGCATGCTAGAGTTTTAATGAAAGTGGCTGTAGAAATAGTGGACCCATTGTTTGAAATTTCTCATAACTCACTAAATTCCGGGAAGGTCCCAGAAGATTGGAAAGCAGTCAATATAACTCCCTTGTTCAAGAAGGGAGAAAGGTAGAAGGTTGGGAAATATAGGCCAGTTAGTTTAACTTCTATTTTTGGCAAAATGCTGGAGTCAATGATCAAAGAGGAAAGAGCTAATCGTTCAAGAAAACTGAATGCAATCAAAGCTAGTTTAACATGGTTTTATGAAAGGTAAATCATGTTTGACAAATTTATTCGAATTCTTTGAGGATGTAACATAGAGAATAGATAGAGGAGAACCTGTAGATGTCATGTATTTAGGTTTTCAAGAGGCATTTGATAAGATGCCACATAAGAGACTGGTGCATAAAGTAAAAGCCCATGGAATTAGAGGAAGTGTGTTAGCATAAATTGAAAACTGGCTGTCGCGTAGAAAGCAGAATTGGAACAAATGGGTCTTTTCAGAGTGGAAAGATGTAACGAGTGGTGTTCCACAGAGGTCAGTTCTTGGCTTGCAGTTGTTCACTATTTACATTAATGACCTGGAGGAAGGAACAGAATGCAAGATTTCCAGATTTGCCAATGATAGGAAGATAGGTGGAAGGACAGGTTGCGATGAGGATATTGTGATTCTGCAATGCCATATAGATAGATTGGATAATTGGGTGAAAACCTGGCAAACGGAGTTCAATATCCAGACCTAGGCTGACAAGTGGCAAGTAACATTCATGCCACACAATGACCATCACCAATAAGAGACACTTTAACCACTGCTCCTTGACATTCAATGGTGTTACCATCACTGAATCCCCCACTGTCAACACCCTTAGGTTACCATTGACCGGAAACTCAACTGGACTCACCACATAAACACTGTGGCTACAAGAGCAGGTCAGAGGCTAGGAATAAAATCCACCATCTATAAGGCACAAGTCAGGAATGTGATGGAATACTCTCCACTTGCCTGGGTGGGTGCAGCTCCAACAACACTCAAGAAGCTTGACACCATCCAGGACAAAACCGCCCACTTGATTGGCACCACATCTACAAACAATCAATCCCTCCACCACAGACGCTCAGTACACAGGCAGTATGTAATATCTACACAATGCACTGCACAAATTCACCAAAGATCCTTAGACAGCACCTTCCAAATCCATGACCACTTCCATCTAGAAGGACATGGGCAGCAAATACATGGGAACACCACCTACAAGTTCCCCTCCAAGCCACTCACCATCCCGACTTGGAAATATTTTGTCGTTCCTTCGCAGTCACTGGGTCAAAATCCTGGGATTCCCTCCCGAACGGCATTGTGGGTCTACCCACAGCACATGGACTGCAGCGATTCAAGAAGGCGGCTCACCGCCACCTTAAGGGCAACTAGGGATGGGCAATAAATGCTGGTCAGCCAGCGACGCCCATGTCCCATGATTGAATTTTTAAAAATGTGCCCAAGTGTGAGATGCACTTCATTAGGAGAAATGAAAAGGCAGATTATTACCTGGATGGAGAGAGACTGCAGATGAGTGAAGTACAAAGAGATCTGGGTGTTCTAGTGCATGATTCGCAACAAGCTAGCCGGCAGGTCTAACAAGTGGTTAAAAAGGCAAACAGCATTTTGGCCTTTATTGCAAAGGGGTTGAAGTTTAAAAACAGGGAGGATATTGATGAAGCCTCGCATGGAATACTGCATGCATTTTTGGTCCCCTTCTCTTAAAAAGGATCTAGTAACATTGGAGGCAGTCCAAAGGAGATTCAATGGGCTAATTCCTGGAATGGGAAGGTTGTCCTATCATTAGAGACAAAATAGTCTGAGTCTGTATTCCTTGGAGTTTAGAAGAGTGAGGGACGACCTTATTCAAACATATAAGATCCTGATGGGGCTTGACAAGATGGATGGTGAGATATTTTCACGAGTGGAAGTCTCGATCAGGGGAATATTGCTACAATATAAAGGGCTAGTCATTTAAAACTGAGTGCTCAGCAATTTCTTCTCACAGAGGGTGGTGAATCTCTGGAATTCTCTGCTCCAAAGGGTGGTGGAGGCTGGATCATTAGAAATATTTAAAGTGGAAACAGATAAATGTTTAATAGATCAAGGAATACAGGGATATGGGAAAATGACACATAAACGAACTTGAGCCCTGCATAGATCAGCTACGATATTGAATGGCGGGGCAGGCTTGAAGGGCCTGGTGACCTACTCCTATTTCTAGTGTGACCTCCATACATGCTACAAACTGATAGAAGTGCATGAAGAGGTGTCCTGTTGATTTTCTGCTTCCTTTGCTTCTTGGCTGTTTAGTTAATTCGCATGCACTAAGATGGCCTGTGACCCAAACCGGTTCTGATTCCAAGATGGCACCGGAACGAGGCGACTTCTTGTAAGCTGTGCCCAGCATACCCTCTAATTCTATCTTTTCGTATTAAATTGACCTTTCTCAACACCCTATCTATGACTATAACACTAGATTCTGCACCCTCCTTTCCTTCTCTATGTACGGTATGCTTTGTCTATATAGTGTGCAAGAGACAACATACAGTATATTTCACTGTATACCAATACATGTGACAATAAGTCAAAATCTACTGATCTTCGTGGAAAATTTGGATAGGCCTGAATACCAAGACACAGAAGCTGAATTTGAAAGCCATTTTCTGGCTGAGCACATTGAGCAGCTGGTATGAACGCAGCTAAACTTGTTTTTATTGTGCAAAACTCCAAGATGTTTTTTTAACCATTGTTTCGGGAAATCATATTCTGTGATTTCATCTGCCTGCAGTTAGTGACTGACTGCTGCTGTATTTACAGCACATTGATCTCTTCCATTTTCTTCACCTCACTCTAAAAATGTTATTGTAAATTGATGCATAGAATTGCTGCATTAAAAGCTAATGAGACAAAATTACCGTACCTGTCATTGGCAATTTGATTTATTCATTAAAGAGCAATACAGTTCATTCTCCAGTTTTCTTCCAGTGGCTAAGTTGCAAATGTTACATGTATAAGTCAGTATTCAACTGCTAAATTATTCTGATGACTTGGTGGTTACATCAGCTATGTTTGATTCAAGTTCGTTTGTTTATTAATCCATTTCTACTTGGTCAAATTAATGTTGTTCAAATAATCTATATTGCAGCAGTGGCATACTTTCAAAAGCATTGTCTGAAATGTTAACGGAGTTTATTTTCTTTTTCCTAATAGATCTCTTCAGGGGAATATATTCAGATGTCTGGTCGAGCTGGTAGGCGTGGCATGGATGAAAGAGGAATTGTTATTCTTATGGTGGATGAAAAGATGAGTCCAACTATTGGAAAACAACTTCTGAAGGTAATAGATCTGGTGTAACTTTTCCCCCCTGAATTAACTTGCATTGCTATTTAGATCAGATTAAACGTGGTATGATTCTTCATTGAAAGGTTAATCATTATCAAAATGAAAGAATTAAGCTCTCTTTTTCTGTACTAGTTTAGCAATACGTTTTTAAAATTCTTCCCCACATTGTGATGTTGATTAATACATAGATAAAGCACATTTAAGAAAAGTAAACCTCCACATGACACTGATGTTATAACTTGAGACATGTATGATGGCAACTGTGACACAGCGGGTTAACTTCTTATAAACTCCAGTCTTCAATCACAGTGCGAATGATCAGTATTTTTTTAAATAAAATTTATGAGAAATAGCGTAATTGTACTTTTCAGACGTTGCTATTGACTGCAGTGATCTTGTGAGATCAGATGATACACAATAATATGTCTCGAAGCTGTTCACATGTAGGAAAATAGTGGACACCCAGCAGGAGGGAAAGGGGATAAAATAGTCAAGTTAGAGTGGAGGCCACGGCCAAAGAGAAAGGATGGTTTTGAAGGAAGACAGAAGAATTTGGAGAATAAACTTGAGGTGACAGGAGTTAAAAGCAATTTACAAAGACATGAAGCACAATATGACACTGAGCCCGTTAAGATGATATTTGGGCAGATGAAGAGAGATGGTTTATGGAACGTGCTAAAGGAGGAAAGAGAAGTAGAGAGACGCAAAGATTTCAGGATGGAATTCCAGATGTTTGGGCATTGGCAGCTGATTAGTGTGACCCTGCAAAAGTCCTTCTCACGAACATCTAGGGAATTGTGCTAAAATTGGAAGAGTTGCCTCACAGGCAAATCAAGCAACAGCTGAACAAAGTCATACACAACTTTGATGTATCTTTAATCCAACATTCCCACCAGACCATAGAAATTCTTGGCCCTTAAGCTTAAGAAAGCATTGATGAGGGCAATGTCACGGCCAATGACAACAGTGAGAGAGAGCAATGGTTTCATTGGCAACTAGGACACAACTGTTGCAGCTACCAGAAGGACAAAAGTTAGACAATTAGGATGTTAAAAGTGGAGTTGGAGGTGAGCTGGGGAACAGTTCTTTTCCAGTAGTCAATACAGGAGGAGATAGGGTTACAGTTTGCAGGGAGATATGGGTGGAGGGCGATAATAGGAAGTTACCGTTGCTCTCAAGGAGGGAGTTCGTATTTTAACAATTTGGTTCTTCGTTTTTCAGGGTTCAGCAGATGCCCTTAACAGTGCATTTCATCTGACCTATAACATGGTTTTGAACCTTCTTCGTGTTGAAGAGATCAATCCTGAATATATGTTGGAAAAATCCTTCTACCAGTTCCAGAATTACAAGGCAATCCCAGGAGTGGTGGAAAGTGAGTAACATTATTTTCCCCAATTTCACAGTTTAATAACTTGGTCTAGAGCTTAAAATTTTTATAATGTTGTGAATTGGAATGTATCCATTACAGGTAGAGTATTTTCATTCACAGAACTTGATGCAGTCATCACAAATTTCATCTCATGAATGGTGAAATCAGTATAACCAAGATCTAATGTATGTATTATCAGTAAGAAGTTTAACAACACCAGGTTAAAGTCCAACAGGTTTATTTGGTAGCAAAAGCCACAAGCTTTCGGAGCCTTATGCTCCTTCTTCAGCTTTCGGAGCCTTAACCTGAAGAAGGTTAAGGCTCCGAAAGCTTGTGGTTTTTGCTACCAAATAAACCTGTTGGACTTTAACCTGGTGTTGTTAAACTTCTTACTGTGTTTACCCCAGTCCAACGCCGGCATCTCCACATCATGTATTATCAGTGACAGTGGAGTTTGGTTGCAATAGATTTTGCCAGGTCATGTAATCATTACAACTAAAGCCAATAATTCCAGTTGGGTGAAAAAACCTGAGGTACCATAAGATTTGAGGTACAGTTGCTGAATTGAGGCTGGTCCCAGTCCTTAATCCTGTCTACAGGATCCATGACCTCTGGCTGCTTACCCTGTCATTCCCATACCAGTTATATTTGTTCCTACATTCTGAACATCTGGAATCAACATACAATTCAGTATTCTGGACCATGTATGCAAAATAAGCTATTGATCCTCTGCACATCTGTATCCCGAACCCTTTACAATTGCCATTTGCTTATTCTTTGCACCAATAGTGTTTCATCAATGGGTGGCACAGTGGTTAGCATTGCTGCCTCACAGCTCCAGGGACCCGGGTTCAATTCCAGCCTCAAGTAACTGTCTGTGGAGTTGATATGTTCTCTCCGTGTCTGCATGGGTTTCCTCCAGGTGCTCCGGTTTCCTCCCACTCTCCAAAAATGTGCGGGTTAGGTGAATTGGCAATTCTAAATTGTCCCTTAGTGTCACGGGGATTAGTCGGGAAAATATGTGGAGCTACGGGATGGGGCATGGGCGGGATTGTTGTCAGTGCACGCTCGATGGGCTGAATGGCCGCCTCCTGCACTGTAGGGATTCTATGATATGTTCACTCCTTTGATTTCTGTAGTTGCTTATGCTCACCCTCCTTTTTGTCACTCTTTTTGTTCACATCACTGATACTTAAATGTGTGCACCTATTGGACTAGTTTGAGACACAATTCCCTATCTATCCTTCCTTACCTATTGTGTTTTGCCCTGTCGGCCAACTGTCTCCCATTCATTTACTTTTGGCAAATTCGCACCTGTTTCAGAAAAGATTTTCCCCCCCAAACTTCCCATAAGGTGTGTAACTGAACAACTGGATGTTTGAATGTCACATCTCATTGTTTTATTTGTACAATGATCACACCGCTTTGGAGATGTTTAGCAATTGGAAATCGATAAAACTTACCCATATTACATAAATATGCTGGAGAATGCACTGCGAGTCAGACATCAGCTGTGGCAATGAATCCAAGTTTCATAGGGCGGCACAGTGGTTAGCACTGCTGCTTCACAGCTCCAGGGACCTGGGTCTGATTCCCGGCTTGGGTCACTGTCTGTGTGGAGTTTGCACATTCTCCTCGTGTCTGTGTGGGTTTCCTCCGGGTGCTCCGGTTTCCTCCCACAGTCCAAAGATGTGCGGGTTAGGTTGATTGGCCATGCTAAAATTGCTCCTTAGTGTCCTGGGATGCGTAGATTAGAGGGATTAGCGGGTAAAATATTGTAGGGATATGGGGGTAGGGCCTGGGTGGGATTGTGGTCGGTGCAGACTCGATGGGCCGAATGGCCTCTTTCTGTACTGTAGGATTTCTATGATTTCTAAGATAACACTTCAAGTTGAAAATTTAATCCGAACTGGATTAATATTAGAAACTGTCAAATAATTATTTTGTAATAATAAGTCTCTTTGGACGAGAGTGTCCAGACTGGAAATGTGAGCATTTTGTCTGATTTACCTTTATTTAAAAATCTTGAAAGTTTTCAGTCATGCAATATGAAATTGTTGAGATATTCATAAGTTTACAGCTGCACCACATGTTGCAAAGTGTGGGACTCCATTCAGTGAAATTTGACTCGACGTAATGGGCTCCATAGAATAAATTTAGCTAGGCCACTTTTTAAGAAATGTTGTCAGCTTTATGACATAGCCGGATGGTTCTCCATAAAATAAGCTTAATTCTGTTGCCTGAACCAACAAAACCGTATGTCCAGAAGGTTAAAGGACTAAAGTGTAACATGTAGTGTGTTCTGGTCTATTAAGGGGAAATGTGGAATTCTCTCTTGTTAATTGCCACCATTGCCCATAAAATATCAGGAAACCAGATGAAACAATAAGATTTCTGCATCTTTCGCACTCCTCCCAGGAACAATGAACTGTTGGAATATGTATCAGTTTTTCATTAAGGAGAGCTGTTGGGAGCAACAATAAAAGTACACTCTGTGCAGTTTCCACTTCTGATGCAGCAGATATCCATCGATCAAACAGTATTGCAGACTTGAGCCTTTTAAGCTTACACTTGCCATTAGGCATAGAATTGTGGTCCCTTCCTTTGGCCACAAACTGTCAACCTTCATTTCTGCAAACCTTCCCTCGATAAATTAAGTTAAATTCCATGATAGATCAGGTTACATATGTTCTGTGGCAACAAATTTTTTTTCCATTTTTGAAGCTTTTTCCAATGATTTCAGAAGGAACTTAGCAATGAATGTCATTTACTGAGCAATTTCTTACTGCAGATCCTATAACACCGATGAGATGCTCACCCCTGTCACAAATGGTACCATGTGCCCAAACTCAAAGAAACATGGCTTAAATCTGTCGGTTTGCCGTTTTCATTTTCCCGCACTTACTGTCCTTGTGATTCTTGAAACGGCAAATTAGTGCCAGATTATGACTAGCATTGTGTGAATTCACACCCAGTAAGATGTGGCTGGACTTTGCACCAGCTCAGTTCATATTAGTATCAAAATATTGATATCGTGCATCCGTTTAAGTAGGATTTAAACCAAACCACTAAAGGTAATGACATGTATCCTTTAAATGAGATTGTAATTGATGTAAAAACAAAATGCTCTAAAAGGCATGTGGACGAGCACTTGAAATGTCATGGAACAGCACAGGAACAGGCTCCTCAGCCCACAATGTTTTTTTTCCTTTATTCATTCGTGGGACATGGGCATCGCTGGCTGGCCAGCATTTATTGCCCATCCCTAATTGTTGAGAGTTAACCACATTGCTGTGGCTCTGGGGTCACATATAGGCCAGACCAGGTAAGGAAGCAGATTTCCTTCCCGAAAGGACATTAGTGAACCAGATGAATTTTTCAGACAATCCACAATGATTTCATGGTCATCAGTAGATTCTTAATTCCAGAACTTTTTTCTATTGAATTCAAATTCGAAGCCAGGTCCCCAGAACATTAGCTGAGTTTCTAGATTAACAGTCTAGTGATAATACCACGAGGCCATCGCCTCCCGACATGAACATGATGCCAAATTAAACTAATCCCTTCTGCCTGCCCTTGGTCTATATCCTTCTATTCCTTGCACATTCATGTGCTTATCTAAAAGCCCCTTAAATGCCTCTATTGTATCTGCCTGCACCACCATGCTTGGCAGCGCATTCCAGACACTCTGTGTAAAGAACTTGCCCCTCACATCTCCTTTGAACTTTCCCCCTCTCACCTTAAGTGCATGAATTGGACATTTCAATTCTGGGGGAGAGATTCTGACTGTCAACCCTATCTACGTTTTTCAGTTTTATAGACTTATATCAGGTCTCCCGTCAGCCTCCACCACTCCATAGAAAACAACCCCAGTTTATCCAGCCTCTCCTTATAGCTCATGCCCTCTAATCCAGGCAGCATCCTGGTAAACCTTTTCTGCACCCTCGCCAAAGCCTCCATATCCTTCCTGTAATGTGGCGACCAGAATTGAACGCAATACTCTTAAGTGCGGCCTAACCAAAGTTTTATAAAGCTGCAACGTGACATCCTGACTCTTGTACTCAATGCCCCAATCAATAAAGGCAAGCATGCCAGATGCCTTCTTTACCACCCTGTCTACTTGTGTGGCCACTTTCAGGGAGCTATAGACTTCATAGAAATCATAGAAACCCTACAGTGCAGAAAGAGGCCATTGGGCCCATCGAGTCTGCACCGACGACAATCCCACCCAGGACCTACCCCCATATCCCTACATATTTTACCCGCTAATCCCTCTAACCTACGCATCTCAGGACTCAAAGGGGCAATTTTTAGCTTGGCCAATCAACCTAACCCGCACATCTTTGGACTGTGGGAGGAAACCGGAGCACTCGGAGGAAACCCACGCAGACACGAGGAGAATGTGCAAACTCCACACAGACAGTGACCCAAGCCGAGAATCGAACCCAGGTCTCTGGAGCTGTGAAGCAGCAGTGCTAACCACTGTGCTACTGTGCCGCCCCAAGACTTGAACCCCAAGATCCCTCGACATCAATGCTGTTCAAGGTCTTGCCATTAACCGTATACTTGCCCTTCGTATTTGATCTCCCAAAGTGCAGCACCTTACACCTGCCTTGATTAAACTCCCATCTGCCACTTTTCCATCCATATGTGTAGCTGATCTGTATCCTGCTGTATCCTTTGACCACCTTCTACACTATCCACAACTCCACCTATCTTTGTATCGTCTGCAAACTTACTAACTAACCCACCCATCTACGTTTTCAGCCAAGTAATTTATATATATATATATATATATCAAACAGCTGAGGTCCCAGTACAGATCCCTGCAGTGATACCGCTAGTCACATACCTCCAGCCAGAAAAACACCCTTCCACTACTACCCTCTGACTTCAATGGGCAAGCCAAGTCTGAACATAATTCATAACATTCAATCCGATGCACCAAGTGCTGGAAAGTGGGTTTAATATCAATTTAGTTAGTTTTGTCAGTGCAGATTCCATGGGCCGAAGGGCCTTCTCAACTATATGGTTGTAGAAAATGTTAGTGGGGACTCCTGGATACGAATGTACAGGGCAAACACGTCTGCAGTAAGAGTTTACAGCTCGAGGAACTTCAGCTCAGAGTCATTAAGCTGGAGGCTGAGCTGCAGAATGTGTGCCACATCAGAAAGGGGACAAGTTACCTGAATGCTTTATACCAGGAGGCAGTCACTTAGGATAGGATCTTCTGATTTTGTAAGTGGTCAGGGACAGGAGGGTGTGATTGCAAGTGAGGGAGGTAAGGGAACCCACAGAGCAGGAGTGTCAGCCTCTGCAATTGTCCAATTGGTTTGATGTTCTCCCAGCTTGTTTGGATGAGAGTGGGAGCTGCAGGGTGGATGAGCAAACTGACCGTGGTACAGGAAGCCATTGACGTTGGGGGAGCAACAGGAATTTAATGGTAGCAGGGGACAGTATAGTGAAAGAGGATTGACACTGTTCTCTGCAGCAAAGAACAAGAGTCCAGATAGCTGTGTTGCTGCAGACAGCAGTTTGGGACCTCTGCTCATGGCTGGGGAGAAAATGCAGTGGATGGGAGAGAATCTCGTGGTCCATGCAGGTACCAACAACATAGGCAGGACAAGGAAATAGGTTCTGCATTGTTAGTATGAAGAGCTAGGCACCAAATTAAGAAGCAGAACCTCAAAGGTTATTACCTCTGGATTACTATCTGGAGCTATGTGCAAATTGGCATAGGGTACATAAAATTGGAGAGATGGATATGTGGCTCAAAAACTGGTAGGGAAGAAGCGGGTTCCAGTTTGTGAGGCACTGGTGCCAGTAATGGGGAAAATGGGGGGCTCTATTGTTGGGATGGTCTGCACCTGGACTGTGCTGGGACCAGTGTTCATGCAGACTAGGGAAGTAGAGAGGGCTTCAAACTAAACAGTGGAGACAAGTGAACAGATGTGGTATATCAATGAGTAGAGACAAGGTAAGACAGGAAAATACTAATCTGGGAAATGAGTTCAAGAGAATGGCAGGCAGAGAGAAAAAAGTAAGCAAATTGATTGCCCACATTGAAGTAAATAAATATAATCTGATAGCTATTATGGAGATGTGGCTGCAGGATGAAGAAGATTGGACCTTGAATATCGAGAAGTATATGGCATTCAGGAAAAATAGGTAGCAGGGTCAAGGTGAAGGGTTGGCACTGTTAATCAAGGATGACATTGGTGTAGTAATGGTGTAATAATTGGAGAGATGACCTTGGATCAGGGGATCAAGTTGTGGAATTGCTTTGGATGGAGATGATGAATTATCAGGGAAATAAATCATTGCTAGGTGCGATTTAGAGGCCCCTAACAATAACTAATTTGATATGAAAGCTGAGCTACTTGAAGCAAACTAAGATACTAGGTTAGGGGATAGATCAATGGGGAAGCAATGGCGGATGTTTAAGGAGATATTTCAGAATAGTCAGAATGCATATGATCCTACTCTTTAAAAAAAAATTCTAATGAGAGGATCAACCATCCATGATCAACTAAAGAAGGTAAGGCAAACATCAAACTTATAACTACGCAAATGTCAGTGGCTGGGTCAGATAATTGGTCAGACTACAAAGAACAGTGGAGAATGACTAAAAGGTTAATCAGGAGAAAGAAATTGGAGGACAAGAGGAAGCTAGCTAGAAATGTAAATACAGAGAGCAAGAGTTTGTACAGATATTGAAAAAGGAGAAGAATGAGTGTTAATCCTCTGGAGAATGAGAATGGGGAGTTAATAGTAAATATTAAGGAAATGGTGGCTGAAATTAACAAATATTTTGCTTCTGTATTTACTATGGAGAATACAAAAAGCATTCCAGTGGTAGTGTAAATCAAGAGGAGGATGGGAGAAGGGAACTTGGGGGAATTAGAATCACAAGGGAAGCGGCACTGAGCAAACTGATGGAGCTGCGGGCTGACAAATCCCCAGGTCCAGATGGACTGCATTCTAGTGTCTTAAAAGAGGTGGCTAATGAGGTTATAGATGCATTGATGTTAATTTTCCACAATTCCCTAGATTCTGGAAATGTTCCATCAGATTGGGAAGTAACAAATATAACCCCTCTATTAGGGAAGAAGGCAGGAAACAGGGAACTGTAGGCCAGTTTGTGTTAGAATCGATCATTAAAGAGATTATATCTGGGCATTTAGAAAACCTCAAGTTAATTGGGAAGAATCAGCCCAGTTTTATGAAAGGGAAATTGTGTTTAACCAATTTATTAGAGTTCTTTGAAGGGGTAACATATGCTCCAAATAAAGGGGAGCCTGTAAGGTACCACATCAAAGGTTATTGTGGAAAAATAAAGGTGATAATGCATGGGAAGAAACAGAGAGTATGCATAATTGGGTCTTTGTCTGATTGACAATTCATTTATGGGATGTGGACATCAGCCGCTAGACCAAATTAGATCCTTTCTTGTTGGAGATGGTCATTGCCTGGTGCTTGTATGGCACTATTGTTACTTGCCTCTTGTCAGCCCAAGCCTGGATATTGTCCAAGTCTTGCAGCATTTGGATATGAACTGCTTCAGTATCTGAGGCGTTGTGGATGGTCTGAACATTGTGCAGTCATCAGCGAACATCCCCATTTCTGGCCTTATGATGGAACGAAGGTCATTAACGAAGCAGCTGAAGATGGTTGGGCCGAGGACACTATTCTGAGGAACTCTTGCACTAATTACTTGGAAATATGATAGCCCTCCTACAACCACAACCATCTTCCTTTTTGCCAGGTATGACTCCAACCAGCAGAGCGTTTTTCCCGATTCCCATTGACTCCAGTTTTGCTAGGGTTCCTTGATGGCATACATGGCCAAATGCTGCCCTAATGTCAAGGGCAGTCACCCTCACCTCATGGGATTCTTTCCATTCAGTTGCAGAAAATCTGCAATTTTGTACCCTAGCAGAAGCTTGGAGGAACACTTGAGTATAGGAGAAGAAACTGCCTATTGTCAAATACTTTGCACATCCAGAATTCCAGTTCGTGCCTTTTAGGTGTCTGCTAATGCAACTTCCTACATTTTAGTTTACGCAGACTTGTGTTGAATAAATTCCCCCAGGGTAGCAGGTGGCTATGATTGGTTTAATTGCCACAACTCTCTGTAGTTGGCTTCAGCAATTAGTTTGGAGCATGAGGTCAGTGTGTTTCCTCATCTTTCTGATTTGAACATTTTGGTTCAAACCTAGCCACATATTTGAGGTGAGCATCTCTCTGCCACTTGTGATTTTGCTTTGTGCAATGAATCTGGGAAATTCTATTCCAGTCCCTGCAGAAATTTGGATTTATTTTGTCAATCTAGCTCTGGCCATAAAGGTGTTGTAGGAAACTGTATTGTTTGTAATAGTGCAGTGCCTGTTTGAGAATTAAATCTGCTGCCTATGACCTAATTCACACCAAGTTCAGCTCACCCATCACCCAAGTGTTCAGTGACAGCAAAACAAGACTTCGATTTTAAAATTCTTAATCTTGATTTTGAATTCCTTGATATCTTCACCCCTCCCTATCTCTGTAATCACCTCCAGCCCCCCAACATTTAGGTATCTACTTTCCTCTATTTCTGGCTTCTTGCGCACTCCCAATTTTAATTGCTGCACCATTGGTAACCAGTATTTGTCACGGCTTTGTGCTTTTGATTCCCAACTTAAACCTTGCTGGTTCTCTACCTCTCTTACTTTTTTTAATACATGCATTAAAACTTACCTCTTTGACCCAGCTTTTGATTTTCTGCCCAAACATCTCTGTGGTTCGGTGTCAAGTTTTGTTTAATAATGCTCCTGTGAAGTGCCTTAGAATGTTTTATGACATTAAATGTACTATACAAATGATGGATAGTGAGAACTACTCTGATGAAAGGTCATCGACCTGAAATATTTACTCTGTTTCTCTCTCCACTGATGCTGTCAGACCTCCTGAGTATTTGCAACATTTTCTGCTTAAATCCATGCTCTCCTCCATTGGTTCACTATAGCTGCAATTCTACATTTCCAGTTTTTTTAAAATCCCGATCTCATTTTTTAGTTAACATAGCCTCTCACTTATTGTAAACAATGCCACAGAAGATCCACCTCCGTATAACATACTGCATTCTTTGTTTTGGGAAGGAATACCATATGGCACCCCACCCACGTGAATCCATTATATTACTTCTATTCGGTTAATTGCTTCATTATTAATGAATGCTTATGAAAGGAGAGTGTTCAGTTCCATTCACAACCCTTCAGGTTATGAAGCAGTCCATACTGCATGCAGCAAGACTTGTATGTCATTCAAGATTTGGCTGAGGATTGACAAAGTAAGAAGTTTAACAACACCAGGTTAAAGTCCAACAGGTTTATTTGGTAGCAAAAGCCACACAAGCTTTCGGAGCTCCAAGCCCCTTCTTCAGGTGAGTGGGAATTCTGTTCACAAACAGGGCATATAAAGACACAGACTCAATTTACATGAATAATGGTTGGAATGCGAATACTTACAGCTAATCAAGTCTTCAAGATACAAAGAACGTGAGTGGAGAGAGCATCAAGACAGGCTAAAGAGATGTGTATTGTCTCCAGACAAGACAGCCATTAAAAATTTGCAGGTCCAGGCAAGCTGTGGGGGTTACAAATAGTGTGACATGAACCCAATATCCCGGTTGAGGCCGTCCTCGCGTGTGCGGAACTTGGCTATCAGTTTCTGCTCAGCGACTCTGCGCTGTCGTGTGTTGTGAAGGCCGCCTTGGAGAACGCTTACCCGAATATCAGAGCCCGAATGCCCGTGACCGCTGAAGTGCTCCCCAACAGGAAGAGAACAGTCTTGCCTGGTGATTGTTGAGCGGTGTTCATTCATCCGTTGTCGCAGCGTCTGTATAGTTTCCCCAATGTACCATGCCTCGGGACATCCTTTCCTGCAGCGTATCAGGTAGACAACGTCGCATTCGAACCATTATTCATGTTGGAGACAACCCCCACAGAGTTTCACTGGCTGTCTTGTCTGGAGACAATACACATCTTTTTAGCCTGTCTTGATGCTCTCTCCACTCACGTTCTTTGTATCTTAAAGACTTGATTAGCTGTAAGTATTCGCATTCCAACCATCATTCATGTAAATTGAGTCTGTGTCTTTATATGCCCTGTTTATGAACAAAATTCCCACTCACCTGAAGAAGGGGCTTGGAGCTCCGAAAGCTTGTGTGGCTTTTGCTACCAAATAAACCTGTTGGACTTTAACCTGGTGTTGTTAAACTTCTTACTGTGTTTACCCCAGTCCAACGCCGGCATCTCCACATCACGATTGACAAAGTGCCAGACAGTGACCATTTCCAACAAGAGAAAATCCAATCATGACCCTGTGACATTCAGTGGCATTTCATTGTGGCATATCATTGTCAGCAACATCCTGGGGGTGTGAAGGAAGTGTTGGGGGATGGGTGTTCACCTTTGTCTACAAAATTAACTGGAATAGACATAGAAACACTGTGGCACCAAGACCAAGTCATAGGGTGGAAATTTGGTGGCATGTTATTCACCTACTGACTGCCCAAAGCTTTTCCACCATCTACAAAACACTAGCCTGGAGCGTGAATAGATACTCCTTGCTTGGCTGGATAAGAGAAGTCCAACAACACTCAAGAAGCTCAACACCATCAAAGCCAAACTGTCTGCCTCAATGGTCACCTATCCAGCTCCTTAAACATTCACTTGCTCTAGTATGTACCGTCTACAACAACTTTTCAAGACCTCAACAGCACCTTCCAACATTTCACCTCTGCCACCCAGAAGAACAAAGATGGCAGGCATATAGGAGCACCATCCCACCTGCAAATTCCCCTCCAAGTCGCACAGTATCCTAACTTGGAACCATATCAATGTTGCTTCACTGTCAATGGGCCAGCATCCTGGAATTCCCTTCCTAACCCCACTGTGGGTGTTCCTACACCACATGGACTTACAGCGGCTTAAGAAGGAAACTCACCATCACTTTCTTGAGAGCAATTAGGGAGAGGTGGTAAGTGCTGGTCCTGTGAGCGAGATCTCAAACAAAAATATGTAAATATAGTTAATCTTGTATATAACTCATTATTTTATGTCTTTTACAGGGCTCAGGGTATTGGAAGGGCAGTATAATGAAATTGAAATTCCCAATGAAGAAAGTGTTGTCACTTATTACAAAATAAGGCAGCAGCTGGCTAAACTGGGTAAAGAAATTGAGGAATATATACACAAACCAAAATACTGCCTACCATTTCTTCAGCCAGGCAGACTTGTTAAGGTATGCTTGTGCCATCATTGTTTGTTTCCTCTGCCATCATTGTTTGTTTCCTAAGCTTATGAGGTATATTTATGATTTTGTTTATATTGCTTTGAATTGCACCAGGGGACATTGATACAACCCACATCAAACCATGCATGGAGGCTAAGAACCAAGCAGCCTTTTCAACTTGGTTAAACAAGCTGCCCAACAATGTTGCTGTAATGGTCATTGAAACAGGAATTTAATCTTGAGTCACTAAGTTGAGAATCCAGTTCCTTGAAGTCATAGCTATTTGAACAGGCTGAAGCAAATTATTTGTCTTAACCTCTTCATCAAAGGTTTGAAGCAAGAGCACTTGCTTGGTGTGACATTGCGGACTTCACAGCAATTCAAAAATCTGTTTCCATTATTGTAACCGTGGATTCAATCATAATTTTGAGAAAGCTTTTCTGAAGTGGGAAATTTGACAGTAATTCTGCTTTTTTATGTTTTCTGGATTATCAGTGACATACCTCATTATTTGGCTACATAATATGAAATACTTAGAAAAAACTAATTTTAGGTCATCTTTAATAATCTTTTGTCTTTCAGGTGAAAAATGATGATGATGACTTTGGTTGGGGAGTTGTGGTAAATTTCAATAAGAAATCTAACCTTAAGGTAAACAGTTGGATTAATAACGTATAAAAATTATATCTTTATCAGAGGATAACATTCTCACTAAAACTAATGTTTATTGGAACACTTGTTTAAGCATTATATTGCTTCAGAGATGCAAGATACAAAACAATCTGATTGGTAAAAGATTGTGGTTATCAATGATATGAAATACTGAATAGCTCACCATCACCTTCTTAAAGTTAATAAGATGGGTCATTAAAAAACTGATCTAGCCAGTTATGTGGTTGAGAAGTTTTGAATAACGTAATTTTTGGGCTAATGTTTGGATAGCATGTTCTTGCTGCATTCAGCTCCTGACCTCGTTACATCCTCAGTCCAAACATGAATAAAATGTTGAACTCAAGAGGGAGGTGAGAGTGACTGCCCTTGACATCAAATAGCATTTGACCAAGTGTAGCATCAAGAAGCCTGAGCAAAACTGAATTGGTGGGAAACTCTCCACTAGTTGAAGTGATACCTAGCAGAAAGGGAGGTGATAGTGGTTGTTGGAGGTCAATCATCTAATGCCTGTGACATTGGTGCAGGAGATCTTCAGGGTAATGTCCTACGGCTTGGTCATCTTCTACCGTTCCATCAATGACCTTCCTTCCAACCTAGAATCTGAAGTGGATGTTCACTGATGATTTTGCAATGTTCAGCACCTTTGCAACTCCTCAGATACTGAAGCAGCCTGTGTGCATATGCAACAAAACCTGGTCAACATTCGGGTTTGGTCTATGAAGTGTTAAGTAACATTCACGCCACATAAGTGCCAGGTAATGACCATCTCCAACAAGAGAGAAACCGACCATCTCCCCATGACATTTGATGGAATTACCATTGCTGAGTCCCTCACTATCAACATTCTGGGGTTAACGTTATCCTGAATCTAAACTGGGCCAATCATATAAATAGTGTGGCTCCAAGAGCAAGTCAGAGACTTGGAATTCTGCAGCAAGTAACCACCACCTGACTCCCAAAGCTTGTCCACCATCTTCAAGGCACAAGTCTGGAATATGATGCTCCACTTGCCTGGGTGAATGCAGCTCCAACAAGAAGCTCAACACCATCCAAGACAAAGCAGCCCACTGATTTACACCCCACCTACCACCTTAAACATCCACTTCCTCCACCATTGCATAGTGGCAGTAGTGTGTATCATTAAAAAGATGCACCTCAGCAACTCACCAAGTCTCCTTTGACAGCGCCTTCCACATGTACGTACCTAGAAGGATCGGGGCAACAGATACATGGGAATGTGTCCACCTGGAAGTTTCCCTCCAAGCCACACACCATCCTGACTTGGAAATATGTTACCCTTCCTTCACTGTCACGGGGTCAAAATCCTGGAACTCCTTCCCAACAGCAGTGTGGGTGTTCCTACACCACATGGACTGCAGCAGGTCAAGAATGTGGTTCACCACCACCACCTCAATGACAAGTAGGGATGGGCAATAAATGCTGCCCTGGCCAGTGATGCCCACATTCCATGATTTTTTTTTTAAAGTAACTGTTCTGTGAGAGTACCATCTGCACAAGGATTGACAATTCAAGAAGGCTCACGACTACAACTTTAAGGCAACAGGATGACGGACAGTAAATTACAACTTTTCCAGCATCCTCCACATCCTGCATGGTTTTCCTGAAGACCAAAGCACTATGGAGGATGTGTGTGCGTTCACGTATCTGTTTATATAACTGCGACTTTGTGACCAAAGAACAATAGCTAATTATTTTTGTCTTAACTGATTAATTGCCTGGTGAAAAGACCTGGGTAGTTAGTTGCCGGTGGTTTTCTCTCCAGTATCAATACTGGGACTTTGTGACCTGTACGTTGCCATTGCCAATTTAATCCTCAAGTAACTTGACTTGTTTCATAATATATAGTCTCTCATTTCTTTTTCCACTTGTGTGAACAGATTTACAAAATAGTTTTACACTTTCATTTTGTTCAGATAATTTATTTTTCCTGTTTTAATGTACATAACATAACCAAACTTAAAATACATCTGCCATTACTTAATGCAGAGCATTGATTTATTTTGGATCTTTTCTTTTATCCCTACTTATTGCTAAACTTTCTGCAGATCTAGGTAACCACTTTACCATTAATTCCACAAATCCTGATGTACAACTATATTAAATTTATAAATGTTTTGTGATATTAATTTAATAGTCAAGTCATAGAGTTTCACAAGTTTACAAACCTTTGTGTTGCAGGTCCCTTTTTAAAAAGACTGTGTAGTTTTATTCAGATATTTAGTTCCTCTATGATTTGCAGGTCACCAGTAATTAAATATTATGCACAAATATTAAAAATACACTGAAATAAATTTGAACTCTGATTACAATTTTTAATCCTTGTTCATATTCATAGCCTAACACTGGAGAACTGGATCCCTTGTATGTGGTCGAAGTTTTGTTGTATTGCAGTAAAGACAGTGTGAAACTTGCAGCATCAGGAACAGCTAAACCAGCGAAACCAGGGGAGAAAGGAGAGATGCAGGTTTGTGGATTGCAGTTCATTTCAGTTCAGTTGAAAAGAATATTAATGTAATGCTGCCATTTATTTGTTACATCATCGCTCCAAATCTTAAACACTTACCACTGAATATTTTAACCCCAATTGATGACACACTTTCAGCAACTTGTTGTGTTGAGTATGTACAGAATTATGTGCTCATGGTGGAATGATACTGTCAGTTTTAAGAGCACATAATTGAGAAGGCAGGAGGTCTGTTCAAGGAAGCCTCCTGTATTAAGTTTGAGTTCAGTGATTGCAGTCTAAATCCATTCTTGAATTCATTAATTCTTATTTTGGGTATTATAGTCAACAACAGGATAGTGGCATTATTTAATTTATTTTGTATTGGCACAGTGACTTGATAAAATGGCAACCAATAATGTATATATTGATTTGATTTGATCTGAACTTTCGTTTTTTATCATGTGAAAAAATGTTATAAAAGCAATTACTTTTAATCTTTTCAAGTCTGATATCAACTTTCCCTGCGATTATCGGGCCAATCAATATAGCCCCAGGACATGGCTGGAACAGTTCCTCAAGGAAGTATCTTTCATCCAACAGCCCTCAGCTGTTTCACCAGTGATCTGTGTTCCGTCTTTAATTTAAGGATGAGGGTGGTTCACTGATGATTTCACAATGTTCTATGCCATTCACATTTTCAGACAATGAGTCACGCATCAGCCAGATGCAAAGTATATGTCTGCAGCATTATTCAAGAAGCCTGACACACAGCACAGAGAAATTGAACCGTGATTTTGTAATCACACTGAGTAGCTGCATTGTGCGTTATCTGTAGAATGCACTGCAGCAACTTAAAAAGGTTTCTTCAACAGCACGTTCCTGTCGAGCAGGATTTTCAAGCCACGGAACCTTACAGACCCCTGCAAGAGTACTGACAGAACCCCTAAGAAGCATTCTTATTCTGTGAAGAGTTAACCCCCAAAATGTTTGTTATTGTGCAATAGGTACAAACATGCACAAACAAATTGACAGATTTTTTAAATTCTATGTACACATATATAATATTTAAAGTGTTCTTTTGGTCAAGAAATACTTTTCTGTTTTTTTAATGAGAGAAGTGATGCTGATCTTTTGTTCATAAATGCTGGAGAGCTGGATTCTCATATCAGACTCACATCCAAATAAAGCATCCAAAAGCACGTACGCACACACTCATATTCTTTCTCTCTCTCTTTCACACATGCACACAATCTTCTCACATACACAAACACAGTCACACTGCTACATTTCTCTCTCTCCACAAACACGTTCATGTTCATACACATGTGGAAACATGGAAATTAGGAGCAGGAGGAGGCCATTTGGCCCTTGGAGCCTGCTCTGCCATTCATTATGATCATGCCTGATAATCCAACTCAGTAGCCTGATTATGCCTTCCCTCCATGTCCTTTGAACCGTTTGCATCTAGATCTACACCTAACTCCTTGAAAACATATAGCATTTTGGCCTCAACCACTTTGTGGTCGCAAATTCCTTTGGCCTACCACTTCGAATTTCTTCTCGTCTCAGTCCTAAAAGGTTTACCCCGTATCTTCAGTGTATCCCCTGGTTCTGGGCTCCCCCACCATCAGGAACATCCTTCCTGCATCTACCTTGTCTAGTCCTGATAGAATTTTATAGGTTTCTATGAGATCTCCCTCATTCTTCTGAGTTCCAGCGAATATAATCCTAACCTACATATCTCTCCTCATACATCAGTCCCGCCATCCCTGGAATCAGTAAGGTCAACCTTGGTTGCACTCCCTCTATAGCAAGAACATCCTTCCTCAGATAAGGAGACCGAAATTGAACACAATGAGTCGGATTTTATAGCCTTGTTCATCCTGAAACTGTAAAACCCCGCCCGAGGTCAACGGACCGTCCCATTGTCTGCCCCTTGCTCGCTCTGATTCCCATGGCGGGCAGGGTGGTAAAACTCCAGCCAATTTTTCAGATGTGGCCGTTTCAAGGTTTTATTTAATTGCAGTGAGACTCCCCTGCTCCTGAACTCAAATTTTCTTGTTTTGAAGGCCAACATACCATTTGCCCTCTTCACTGCCTGTTGCACCTGCATGCTTACCTTCAGCGACTGGTATGCAAAACACCCAGGTCTGGTTGCACATTTCCCCCTCTCAATTTATACCCATTCAGATAATGATCTGTCGTCTTGTTTTTGCTACCAAAGTGATAACCATGCATTTGCCTACTCACTCAGCTTGTCATCTGCAAATTTGGAGATATTACATTTAGTTCCCTCATCTAAATCATGAATATATATTGCGAATAGCTGAAGTCCCAGCACTGATCCCTGTGGTGTCCCACTAGTCACTGTCTGCCATTCAGAAAAAGATCTGTTTATTCCAACTCTTTGTTTCTTTTCTGTCAACTAGTTTTCTATCCATTTTAAGACAGTACCCCAATCCCAAGCGCTTTAATTTTACATGCTCATCTCTAATGTGGGACTTTGTCAAAAGCCTTCTGAAAGTCCACATAAACCACATCTTCTCCTCGAGTCTCCTGGTTATATCCTTGAAAAATTCCAGTAGATTTGTCAAGCATGATTTCCCTTTCCTAACTCAATGCTGATTCAGTCCGATTTTACCACTGTTTTCCAAATGCTGTTCTATTAAATCTTTTGTGATGGACATTAGAATTTTCTCCATGACTGGTGTGAGGCTGACATGTCTATAAATCCCTGTTTTCTCTCTATCTCCCTTTTTAAATAGTGGAATTACATCGGCTAACTTCCAATCCGTAAAACTGGAGAAAGGAGCTAATCTCCACTCTGTTGGAACAAACAAGCTCACATTCCTGCATCTCTCTGTCTGTCCCTCTGAGTCTGCTTCCCCTCTCGGCTTCTCCCACCCCATAGCCCCAGCCTCACCCACCCTTGAATCCCTGCCGTCTCCAGCTTCTCCTGACCCATGGATTACCTCGCTCCGCCACGTGGTCACCTTCGCTTCAACTTTGCTTGTGACTTGAAGTTAAATTTTTTTTTAAGTTTATTTATTAGTGTCACAAATAAGCTTACATTAACACTGTAATGAAGTCACTGTGAAAATCCCCTAGTTGCCACACGCCGGCGCCTATTCGGGTACACTGAGGGAGAATTTAGCATGGCCAGAGCACGTCTTTCGGACTGTGGGAGGAAACTGGAGCACCCGGAGGAAACCCATGCAGACACAAGGAGAACGTGCAGACTCCGCATAGACAGTGACCCAAGCCGGGAATTGAACCAGGGTCCCTGGCGCGTGAGGCAGCAGTGCTGATCACCGTGCCGCCACTTTGCCAGTATTTGCAGCTCATCTGAACAGAGGCTGACTTCTCAGTGCATTGGCTCCTAATAAGCTCACTATTGCACCCATCAGATGGCAATGCAGCGTGAAAACTGTCTCCAATTGGGCAATCAGGAAGGACAGCAGTTTTTCAAATTTAGAACTATCGGACCGAGTGCGGAATACCTTGCTGAAAGGTTGTGCGGAACCCAGTTTGGGAAATTGCGCCCCACATTCTTAACACTGCTGCCTTATTTTATATCATTCATCCCAAATCGTCAAATGCCAATAGATTGAGCATATTTGTATGTTCTGTGAACTTGGCTGTAATGCTGTCCTTTTCATTTCTTTCTTCCACAGGTTGTTCCCATCCTACTTCACTTAATAACAGCCATCTCTAGTGTACGATTATATATTCCAAAAGATCTAAGACCACTGGACAATAGGCAAAGTGTTTTGAAATCAATACAGGTAAATTTTTTTATATAGCAGTTTATTTGAGGGTTGTGGATTCTAGTTCCCGTCCCACGCCCAACTATCTCAGCTTCTTAAACTGCATCAAACTTCAAATGATTACAATGCTTTTTTGAGAAAATGGGCAGAAAATTAAAAAACATCCATATGAAATGTATTTTCTGTCAAAGGGTGGGATTTTCCAGCCCCATCCACCGCTGAGATCATCCAATCCTGCCAAATGTCACTGAATTTTTAGATGGCCAGCCGCAATCCGTGAGTCAGGAAAACACAGCCAAAGCATTATAGTCTTGTGCCTGTAAATTGTTAACATTTCTGTGTGTTTTAGGAAGTACAGAAGAGATTTCCTGATGGTGTACCTTTACTGGATCCAATTGATGATATGGGAATCAAGGATCAGGGACTGAAGAAAGTAATCCAGAAAATTGAGGCTTTTGAGCATAGAATGTATTCACATTCGATGCATAATGACTCAAATTTGGAAACTGTCTACAGGCTTTGTGAGAGGAAAGCGCAAGTAAGTGAGTTATGTGTAGTTTATAAGGAAAGAAAATTATTTTAATCGTGGGTGTAAATCTTGTTTATCGGCATCTTTGCAGTGCCTAAAAACTATTGGCACCCAAAATATTGGGTTCCTGTGATAAAAGAATGGTAATAATCATGGGTGAATTTAATCTACATATCAACTGGAAAAATCAGTTTGAGGGGGCGAATGGTCGTCTTCTATTCCTTTTGTTCATATTGCATGTTAAGAAAACATTGTACTATGAGTTAATTTGTGTCCCTTGTGTTCATAAAAATAATTTTACCCCTTTTCAAAAAATGGCTAAGGATAAATGTAATCAAAAATAACACTTAAGACATGTTGGCCGGAATTCTTCAACTGTTCACGCCTCACCACCACTTCCAGCGAGAATGGAGAATTTGGCACACAGCCAAATCTCTGTTCACTGCAGTGGGACCAAAGAATTCCAGCTGCCAGCGAGGTTGGAGAATCCGCCCGTTGGTTCTATACAGGTGTGAAGAAGAAATGACAATTTACATTAAAGAAAAATATATCATAAACAAAAGCAAAATACAACAGATACTGATATAGTGAAAATGTTAAAAGAACTTAAGTTTTCTTCAAAAAGAGAGAAAAACTCTAAGGTACCATAGTCCTGTTCGGTTAATATTGCTATTAGGAATGATAAAACCTTTGAGTAAAAATGCAAGAGGGAAATATCGAGAAACTGAAAATATAGCGAAGTGTAGTTAGCACAGATTTCAAAAAGCAAGGTCATGCTTGGTTAACCTGATTGATTTTTTTGAAGACATAAAAGTGGAATGGATAATGCAGTGGGTGTAATATATTTGGAATTTCTAAGGCCTTTGATAGAATACTGCATGGCAAATTCATGAATAAGGTCAGGGCATGTCGAATTAGCGGACAGTTAGCAGAATGAATAGTAAACTGGCTACAAAACATAAAAGGATTAAGGACAATTGCTCATACTGGTAAAGGTATGAAGTTCTGTTCCACACCGGTTGTGCTGGAACTACTGTTGTGCACAATTTTCGTAACAATTTAGTCCCTGGAATCAAAAGTACAATTTCTATCTTTGTGGACAGATTAATACAAAGGAAGATTGTGACAGGAATGCATGAAGCTATGAATAAACTTGGAGAATGGGTACTTAGTTTCTTTGAATTCATTTGCAAATTAAGTGTGAGAATGTGCATTTTGGCAGGAAAAGTAAGGAGGCCACATACTGCTTGGCTAGTGAGACTTTAAACGGGGCTAGCAAGGCTTGGTACAGATATATGAATCATTAAGAGTCATGCCGTAGATTAATATGACCATAGAAAAGGCAAACCAAGGTTTGCAGTTTATTTTGAAAGAGGTAGAATTTAAAAACAAGAAAGTCATGTTAAACTTGTATGAAACCTTAGAGAATCCCTTCTGCACACAGGGGCCCAAATGAAAGACAATGGTGAAGGTACAAAAAAGATTCCAAGTATGATACCAGAACTAAGGAGATGTAACTATCAAAAAAGGACTGAACAGGCTGGGTCTCTTTTTCCAAAGAGAAGGCTGAGGGGAGATCTAACAGAGGTTTTAAAAATGGTGAAGGATTCCATAGAGTATCATAGGAAAGATGTGGTCCATCAAAAACTAGGGTCCAGATAGCAAGATAGTCACTAATAATTCAATAAGGCAGGATTCCCAAACTTTTCTGGCCACAGAACCTTTTGACCACTCAAGAGTACTGACGGGCCCTCTAAGAAACATTCTTATTCTGTTGAAGAGTTAAACCACAAAAAATGTATTGTTTAGACCTATTGCAATAGGTACAAAAAATCAAAGCACATTTATTGAAATTTTTATATTTCTTAAATGTATATATTTATTATAACGAAAATATTCTCTTATTTAAATAAGTACACTCGCTACCTTCTCACAGATCATCCCGCTTGATCTGCTCTCTCTCCCTCCCCATGGCCCACTTCCTACCTCGCTCCATGGCTGCCTCCCCTTCTGCCCCAGAAAAAGCGTTGATACCCTCTAGATAAATAATTGCTTTGAGATTTGCACCATCTGGCCAATTATGCACCTGGTAAATTTTAATTGCAAGTATTAAATATTCATATTCTCCTTTATATAGATTGCTGGAGATATCAAAACAGCCAAGCGAGAGCTGAAGAAAGCTCGAACAGTTTTACAGATGGATGAACTGAAATGCCGAAAACGAGTGATCAGGCGACTAGGCTTTGCCACTTCGTCTGATGTAATCGAAATGAAAGGGCGAGTTGCTTGTGAAATAAGCAGGTCAGCCTTTAAGGCAGCTCGCAATACCAATTTGTGTTATCTGCATTTTCTGAAAACATGTGGATATTTCACTTTGAATTACATTGTATTCCCCCATCCTAATTATTACCAACATTTCCAATCTCCATTGTAGGAACACTTAAATACTGGGCAAACCTCAGTTGCAAATGTGGCGCAATGTAATACAAATGTTTAGTTTTCCTTTCTGATGCATTTATACCGCAGATTTAGTAAGAGTGTGCAGCAGTTTTGCTTTCTAACGGCACTGTGGTTAACAATGGTAAGGCTACCTAAATTCAGTGATTACTTTGCTTCACATTAGTTCATTTTGAACTCTGATTTACATTACATAATTTAGTATCTCTGCAAAGCTAAACTTGTGGTGTAAATGAGACCTTATATTGGCTGGAGCTTCTGTTGGAGAGCAAGCTGTTTGACATTATAGTCCATAGTCTGAAATGAATATATTTGGATTTTCATTCAATAAGCATCACCTGTGCTTGTTAGACATGTTTGAGACTCCTAATATTGAGGGGTAATATATTAACATGGATTGAAAATTGGTTAAAAGACAGAAAACAGAATAGGGACAAACAGGTTTTTGCTCCACTGCACTACATTTGCCACCTTGTTTGGTAAACCTGTGGACTGCCTCAAAGATTGGTGGTTGGTGCTTGGATTTTATATCAATGACTGAATGAAAAAACCTCATGTAATATATCCATGTTTGCTGAGGATACAAAGTTCAATAGAAAAGTAAGAGGTGCACCTCACAAAAAGGCTAGAAAGAGTTATAGACAAGTTGCATGAGTGAGCAAGAAGGTGACATGTAGGTTAATGTTGGAGAAATGTACAAGTATCCACTTTGGCTGGAAAAATAGAAAAGCAGAATGTTTTTGGGAAAAGTGAGGAAATATTAAGTGTCAGCTGTGGCTCAGTGGGCAGCACTTTTGCCTCTGAGTCGTAAAGTCTAGATGTTACTCCAGGGCAGTTCTGAACATGTGCTGCACCATCAGAGATGCTGTCTTTTAGTTGAAATGTTAAATGGAGACTGGGTCTGCTCTCAGGTGGAGGTAAAAGATTCTACAGCACTATTTTGAAAAAGAACAGAATAGTTGACCCTGGAGTCATGCCCAAAATTTATCCTTCAATCAACATCATAATAAAACAGATTGTCTTGGCTTTACCACATTGCTGTTTGTGGGAGTTTACTATATGCAAATTGCCTGCCGCATTCCTACATTATATCAGTGACGACAGTTCATAGAGTTTGAACATGTAAAGTACTTTGGGGAATCTGATGGTTGTGAAAGGTGCTAAATAAATGCAAATCCAAGTTTTCTTAAATGTTGGTGTTCAGAGAGATTGGTGGTGATATCTTGCATATGAATCACAAAGTTAACATGTAGTTAGAGCAAACAAATCAGGAAAGCTAATCACATGGACCTTTATTGCAAAGGAATTGGAGTATTTAAGATTTATTGCAACAATCTGGGCTTTGTTGAGACCACAGCCAGGGCGCTGCGGACTGTTTTGGTCACCTTACCTAAGGAAAGATGTCCTTGCTTTAGAAGGGCTGCAACAAAGCTTCTCTGGACTGATTCCTGGGATGAGAGGGCTATTTCATGAGGAGAGATCGAGTAAAATAGGTCTGTATTCTCTGGAGTATAGAGAGGTTATTGCATTGAAATGTATAAAGATCTTAGAGGACTTTCCAGGGTAGCTGCGAAGAGGCTGTTTGCCCTCGCTGGAGAATCCAGTACTGTGGGTGGGGGGACCATCGTCTTGTGATAAGATTTGGTCATTTAGGACTGCAGTGAGGAGTGATTGCTTCATTTTGCTTTGAATCTTTGGTAGTCTCTACTCTCAAGGGCTGAGGATATTCAGTAATTGACTGTATTCTAGACTGAGACTAATAGATTCTTGGATGCTAAAGGAATCCAGAAAAATAGGATAGGGCAGTAAAGTGGGGGTAAGTAGAAGATCCGCATGACCCTTTTGGAACAGACAGGCTGTATGGTCTCCTCTTGCTCTTTTTTATACAATCACAGATTGTTTATAACAAACAATGACACCATTCAGTCTGTCATATTTGCGCCAGGTCCCTGAAAAGCAATTTGACTAATCCCAGTTTCCTGCCCTTATCCAGAGCCCTACATTTTTTCTCTTCATGTGCTTTTGATTCCCTTTGAAAGTCTGCCAATACCCCACACTCAAGCTTACATTTCAAATTACAATCATATGCTGCATTGTTTTGTATCATGCTACCATTTCTGCTTTTGCCAATCATAAATCAATCCTTTGATTTTCAACACTTCTGCCAATGGGAGCAGTTGCCTTCTTTATTCTGTCTAGACCCTGAATGATCTTGGCAACCTCTACTAAATCTGCTTGCAACCCCATCTTCGCTGATTTATCTATCCGCGTATATGGCGTTCCTCCTCTCTGGAACAATTCTTGTCAATCTTTTCTGCATCCTCTTGTAAGCCTTCACATCTTCCCTAAATTGCAGTGCTCAGAATGGATCCAGTACTCCAGTTGAGGCTAGACTAGAGTTTTATAAAGTTTCACAACTTTATTGCTTTTGTACTCTCTGTCTCGATTTATAAAGTGGAGATGCCGGCGTTGGACTGGGGTAAACACAGTAAGAAGTCGAACAACACCAGGTTAAAGTCCAACAGGTTTATTTGGTATCAAAAGCCACTAGCTTTCGGAACAGGCTGTTCCTTCGTCAGGTGGGTGGGAGTTCTGATCACAAACAAGGCACAAAGACACAAACTCAATTTACGTGAATAATGATTGAAATGTGAGTCTTTACAGCTAATCAAGTCTTAAAGGTACAGACAATGTGAGTGGAGGGAGCATTAAGCACAGGTTAAAGAGATGTGTATTGTCTCCAGACAGGACAGCTAGTGAGATTTTGCACATCCAAACAAGTTGTGGGGGTAACAGATAGTGTGACATGAACCCAATATCCCGGTTGAGAACAGTCTTGCATGGTGATTGTCGAGCGGTGTTCATTCATCCGTTGTCGTAGCGTCTGCATGGTTTCCTCAATGTACCATGCCTCGGGACATCCTTTCCTGCAGCGTAACAGGTAGACAATGTTGGCCGAGTTGCAAGAGTATGTACCGTGTACCTGGTGGATGGTGTTCTCACATGAGATGATGGCATCCGTGTCGATGATCCGGCACGTCTTGCAGGGGTTGCTGTGGCAGGGTCGTGTGGTGCCGTGGTCACTGTTCTCCTGAAGGCTGGGTAGTTTGCTGCGGACAGTGGTCTGTTTGAGGTTGTGCGGTTGTTTGAAGGCAAGACATGAGGGTGTGGGGATGTCTTGGCGAGATTTCCGTCTTCATTAATGACATGTTGAAGGCTTCGGAGGAGATGTCGTCACTTCTCCGCTCCGGGGAAGTACTGGACGACGAAGAGCACTCTGTCCACCGTGTCCCATGTTTGTCTTCTGAGGAGGTTGGTGCGATTTTTCGCTGTGGCGCGTCGAAACTGACAATCACCAGGCAAGACTGTTCTCTTCCTGTTGGGGAGCACTAAAGCGGTCACGGGCATTCAGCCTCTGATCTCCGGGTAAGCGTTCTCCAAGGCAGCCTTCACTGCACACGACAGCGCAGAGTCGCTGAGCAGAGACTGATAGCCAGGTTCCACACACGTGAGGACGGCCTCAACCGGGATATTGGGTTCATGTCACACTATCTGTAATTCCCCACAACTTGCCTGGATGTGCAAAATCTCACTAGCTGTCCTGTCTGGAGACAATACACATCTCTTTAACCCGTGCTTAATGCTCCCTCCACTCACATTGTCTGTACCTTTAAGACTTGATTAGCTGCAAAGACTCATATTCCAATCATTGTTCACGTAAATTGAGTTTGTGTCTTTGTGCCCTGTTTGTGATCAGAACTCCCACCCACCTGACGGAGGGACAGCCTGTTCCGAAAACTAGTGGCTTTTGGTACCAAATAAACCTGTTGGACTTTAACCTGGTGTTGTTCGACTTCTTACTCGATTTATAAAGCCCAGGATCCCATGTGCCCCCAACCATTTTTTCAAACTACCCTGCTAGCTTCAATGATTTATGCCTGTACCCACATTCTCTCTGTTCCTGCACCACCTTTAGAATTGTACTCTTCATTTAATATTGCCTCTCTTAATTCTTCCTGGCACTTTAGACTTCAACTGCAACATGTTTGCCCATTCCATCAGCCATCCTGTGTCCTCTTGATGTACATTACTATTCTCCTCACAATATACAGTACTTGCAAGTTTTGTGTCATCTCAAATTGTGCCCTGAACGTCCAGCTCTAGGTCATTAATATCAAGAAAAGCAGTGGCCTTGGTATCAATCCTTGGGGAACCCAGTGTGTTCATTCCTCCAGTCCAAAAAAAATTGTTCACCTCTATTCTGTTTCCTGTCAGTCAACTTCACAAGCATGCTGTCACTATCCATTTTATCCATGATTTTAAACTTTGTTGACAAACAGGTTTTGTGGCACTTGATCTTTTGGAAGTCCATGTACACCACATCAACCCAATCAACCCTCTCCATTGACTCAACAAAAAAGTCAATCAAGTTGATAAATATGGTTTGTCTTTAACAAATTCATACTGGCTTTCCCTAATTAGTCAACATCTGTTCAAGTAACGGCTTCCTTGTCCTGGATTATCATTTCTAAAAACATTCCCACCACCAAGGTTAAACTGACTGACCTGTAGTTGCTGGGCTTATCCTTATATCTTTGTTGAACAAGGGTGTAATATTTGCAATTCCCCATTCCTCTTGCACCACCCACGTATCTAAGGAGGCTTGGAAAATTGTGGTCAGTGCCCCTGCAATTTCTTTACAATATATTTACAGGATGTTCGTATTGCAGGCTCGGCCAGAATTTGTTGCCCATCCTTAATTGCCCATCAGAAGGTTGTGGTGACTTTCTTGAATAACGACACTCTTACTTCCCTCAACATCATCCCACCTCCCACCTTTACCCTATGGCCCTGAAGATGTTTTCTCTTGAGTTAATTATCTAATGCTCTGTTGAAAGACACAATTGAATTTGCCTCTACCGCATTCTCAAACAGCAATCCACATCCTAACCATGCATTGCATAAAATTCTTTCCTCATGTTACCTTTGATTCTTCTGCCATTCACCATAAATTGGTGGCATCTGGTTCTCGATCCTTCCACCATAATTTTTCCCTTATGTGCTCTGATCAGACCCCCCATGGTTTTGAATGACTCTGTCAAATCTTGTGTCATCCTTCTCCAAGGAGAGGAGTCATAGAAATCATAGAAACCCTACAGTACAGAAAGAGGCCATTCGGCCCATCGAGTCTGCACCGACCCAGGCCCTACCTCCATATCCCTACATATTTTACCCACTAATCTACGCATCCCAGGACACTTAGGGGCAATTTTAGCATGGCCAATCAACCTAACCCGCACATCTTTGGACTGTGGGAGGAAACCGGAGCACCCGGAGGAAACCCACGCAGACACGAGGAGAATGTGCAAACTCCACATAGACAGTGACCCAAGCTGGGAATCAAACCCAGGTCCCTGGAGCTGTGAAGCAGCAGTGCTAACCACTGTGCTACCGTACCGCCCTGGAGCTAGAGTCCTAGCTTCTCCAATCTATCCATGTAATTGGTTCCGGGGTGAGGGATTTAATTCTCATTTTTTCTGCACATTCTCTAATGCCTTTACATCCTTCCTAAAATGGGGTAGCCAGAATTGGACACAATTACTTCAACTGATGCTGAACATGTGCTTTACAATATTTATATCTGGATTTCAAGGGTTTAATATGAGGAAAATAATACAAATTGCACCTGTTTTCTCTAGAATTTAGAAGGTTGTGAGGTTATCTGATCGAAGTCTTCAATGTACTAACAGGAAAAGACAGGGTAGATAAAGATAAACCATTTTCACTGGTCAGAGATCCTAGAACTAGGGGGGCATACTCTAAAAATTAGGGCCACAATGTTCAAGAGTGATTTCAGGAAGCACTTCTACAGTTGTAGAGGTTCGGAACTGTTCCACAAATGGCAGTTGATGCTAGATCAATTGCTATCTTTCGGTCTGAGATAGATAACTTTTTGTTGAGCAAAGATGTTAAGGGATGTGGGCCAAAGGCAGGTATATGGAGTTAGGCCACAGATCTCATTAAATGGCAGAACAGACTTGATGGCTGAACGGCCTGCTCTGTTCCTATGTTTCTATAAATAAGGGGAGCTTGGAGTCCAATAAAAAGATAAAAGAACGTATAAAGTATCCTTAGATTTTTCTTGAGGCACAGATTTTAAACGTTGCGGTTGATTTAGGTGGGCTGGATTCTTGAATATGGTAAGAGTTTTAACAACACCAGGTTAAAGTCCAACAGGTTTATTTGGTGGCAAATATCATAAGCTTTCGGAGCGCTGCTCCTTCGTCAGATGGAGTGGAGAAAGCTTATGGTATTTGCTACCAAATAAACCTGTTGGACTTTGACCTGGTGTTGTTAAAACTCTTACTGTGTTCACCCCAGTCCAACGCTGGCATCTCCACTTCTTGAATATGGTCAGATGTAAAAGATGTTGCATTTATTATGTGACCTCAGTTTGCTGGTAGATTTAGGCAGAGTTAAACTGGCCCACACACTTACTCCAAACCGGAGAGGAAAAGAGTGCAGCCTTCAGGCTGTTTCCTCTGCTGAAGACTTTCTTGACACCACCTGTGTCACTTGTAATCTCTCTCTAGTGGCTGGGCAGCCTTGTCTTGAAATACTTCACCCTTTGTGTATTTAGAAGAGATTTTGTGTGTCTGTCTGTGTAGCCATTATTTCACTATCCAAGACTTTGCATTTTTAATGTATCTTCCTCAGACAGTTACAAGTTTCGATGGGTGTCTGGATTATAGGAAATGTCTTTGTTTTCACACTGTCCTGAGGGTGCCGTGCTTGGTTCTCACCTTCACTTGGATCTTGCATTTTTAAGCAGTTTGTTCTGTCTCAGTTCAAATTGCAAAATTTCCAATCAGTTGAAAGTTGAAAAATCATATCAAAAATAAAGTGACATAGCCTTGTAACACTTGTTTCTCTTACGAGAATGAATCACCTCTCATGTCTCTGCATTAAATTTCACCTGCCATGTGTCCTTTTACTCTTTATATGCCTGTGAAAGATTTTTGGATTCTCTTTTATGTCAGCTGCCTGTCACTTCTCAAACACTCTGTTTGCTTCTCTTATTTCATTTCCCCTCTGAACTTTCTATATTTAGTCTCACTTGTGTTATCAACCTGACATCTGTCATGTGCACCCTTTTCTGCTCCACCTTACTTTCTATCTCCTGTGTCATCCAGGGAGCTCTGGCTTTGGTTGCCCTACCTTTCCCCCTTGTGGGAATGCATCTTGCCTGGAATTGAGCCATCTCCTCTTAAAGGCTGTCCATTGTCCCTTTACAGTTTTACCTGTCAATCTTTGATTCCAACTTATTTGGACCTGATCTGCTCTCATGCCGCTGAAATTGGCCCTCTTCTAATTATGTTCTTAATTTAAGTATGTTCTTGTGTTGACTATCTCTGACCAGTTCTACCTTGTTCAAATGCTCAGTCATTTTTGAGACAATAGACCAGCTAAAGCCCAACCAATAATTTAAGTCAGTCTTGACATTACCTATGCTTTTGCATTCTGTTATTCCTATTTATAAAACACTGGATGATGTGTGTTTTGTTTAACAACAGTATCAGCTTGTTCTCAAATTATAAGATACATCTTCCTACACAAGATGAGTGCTATATATTCAGTTTGTTGTATGCAATGACACTGTGTAGTAGTGAAGCATGAATTATACTAATGACCATCAATATTTTCTGTGACTTGTATTGACCAGCTCATTGTTTTCTCTTGTAGTGCGGATGAACTACTTCTGACAGAAATGATGTTTAACGGAATCTTCAATGATCTGGCAGCTGAGCAGGCTACAGCTTTGCTCAGCTGTTTTGTATTTCAAGAGAAAGTAAGTACACTTACCGATCTTCTTCAAGAAAAATGCATAGCAAAGTGATTCTCTGATGTAATTGTCATGTGGATGAAAATTTGGTATATTACATTTTTCTGCATATGCCGAATCTATTTTTATCTTCAGTTTCCCACCCATTGACACTGTCTATACTTCCCGCTGCCTCGGAAAAGCAGCCAGCATAATCAAGGACCTCACACACCCTGGACATACTCTCTTTCACCTCCTTCCGTCGGGAAAAAGATACAAAAGTCTGAGGACACGTACCAACTGACTCAAGAACAGCTTCTTTCCTGCTGCCATCAGACTTTTGAATGGACCTATCTCACACGAAATTGATCTTTCTTTACATCCTAGCTATAACTGTAACACTACATTCTGCACTCTCACCTTTCCTTCTCTATGTACAGTGTGTTTGTCTATGTAGCGCAAGAAACAACACTGCATAATAAATCAAATCAAATCGATTCTAATTGATTCGCCAAGCTTGATTTTCCCTTTCTAAATCCATGCTAACTTAGTCTGATTATACCACTGCTTTCCAAATGCTGAGTTATGAAATCCTTGATAAGAGACTCTAGCAACTTCCCTAGTACCGATGTTGGGCTCATTGGTCGATAGTTCTCTGTTTTCTCTCTATCTCCCTTTTTGAATAGCAGGCTTATATTTGCTATACTCCAATCTGTAGGAACCAATCCAGAGTCCACAGAATTGTGGAAAGTAAACACCAATGGATCTACTATTTCCAGGACCACTTCCTTAAGTTTACTGGGAAGAAAATTATCAGGCCGTGGAGATTTATCCATCTTCAATCCCATAAATTTCCCCAAAACCATTTCTCTCCTAATGCTGATTTCCTTCAGCTCCTCACTAAAATTTGTTTTGCTCAGAATTTCTGGTACGTTATTCATGTCTTTCTTTGTGAAGACTGAAGCAAAGTACGAATTTAATTCCTCAGCTATTTTTTTACTCCCCGTTATGAATTCTCCTGTTTCTGGCTGTAAGGGGCTTACATTCATTTTTGTCAATCTTATTCTCTTTACATATCTCTAGAAACTTTTACAGTCAGTTTTTATGTTCCCCACTCGCTTACTTTAATACTCTATTTTTCCCTTCTTAATCAATCCCTTGGTCCTCCTTTGCTGAATTTTAAACTGCTCCCAATCCTCAGGCCTAATGCTTTTTCTTGCCAATTTGTATGCTTCTCCCTTGAATCCGACACTAGCTCTAATATTCCTTGTAAGCCATTGTTTGGCCACAGTTCCCTTACCACTCTTGCGCCAAACAGGAATAAACAACTTCTGGAGTTCATCTATTCGTTCCTTAAATGCCTGCTATTGCCTGTCCACTGTCTTTCCTTTTAGTAAGGAGTGTTGTTTCTGATAAGTGGGAAGCCCCCAGGACATTGATAGTGTGGGATTCAGTGATAGTAATGCCATTGAATGTTAAATTCTCACTTGTTGGAGATGGTCATTGCCTGGCACTTGTGCGTTGTGAATATTACTTGCCAATTATCAGTCCAAACCTGAATGTTGTTCAAGTCTTGCTATTTATGGACATGGTCTGCTTCAGTATCCATGGAGCCATGAATGGCACTGAACATTGTGCAGCCATTAGCTAACATCCCCACTTCTGTCCTTATGATGGAGGGAAGGTCATTGATGAAGCAGTTGAAGATGGTTGGGCCAAGGATGCTCCGCTGAGGAACTCCTTAAACTATATCCTGGGACTGGGATGTTTGGCCTCCAACAACAACAGCCATCTTCCTTTGTGCCAGGTATAACTCCAACCAGTGGAGAGTTTTTCCCCGATCCCCATTGATCTCAGTTTTGCGAGGGCTCCTTGATGACACATTTGGTCAAATGCTGCCTTGTTGTCAAGGATAGTGACTCTCACCTCCCCTCTGGAATTCAGCTCGCTTGTCCAAGTTTGGACCAAGGCTGTATGGTGGTCAGGAGCTGAGTGGCCCTGGCGCAACCCAAACAGAATGTCAGCGAATAGGTCAATGCTGTGTTTTTGAAAAATATATTTTTACTGAATATTTTTTCATTTTTCTTTACAAATAACGCAATAAACTCTCAAGGATTGGTACGGTAAAACAAGATTAGGTAGATTAGCCATGGTAAATGTGCGGGGTTACGGTGATAGGACGAGGTAGGATGGGCCTGGTAAGATGCTCTCTTGCAGAGTCAGTGCAGACTCAATGGGCTGGATGGCTTCCTTCTGTTGGGATTCTATTCAATGGTTCTATCATTTTAAAGCAACTACATATAGAAAAAGACAGAAAAAAGTACCAATACGGTTGCTTTGGATTATTGATTGTATCCAGCTCCTCCTATCATACAAGTCATGAAAAGATGTATTGAAGGATGGGGGGAATAACAGGATACAGCCACAATTGGCTCAGTGGTGCACAACCAAATTCACAGGATAACGGCGATGGAACTACAGAATTTATGGAAAACATTGCAGGAGTACAATAGATGAGTGATTCCCAACCTTTTCAGCAACACTGCACACTTCAGTGAGACAAACAATTCCGCAGCACACCCACTTTCTTTCAGCTGAATTGATTGCTCACTAACGTCACAAGTACTTATATTTACCATGGTTATGGCCTTACCAGAGTGGTTTGCAACATAATGCGTACAACAAGCTAAATAAGGCTTAAATGCATTAATGTTTGCAAGTAATCCCCCTGGGTCCACCTTGCACTTCAGGCACATGGAGGATATGCCAGAGTTAAACTTGAGCTACAAGCTTGGAGTAATATGCAGATGTTGCAGTATCTTAAGTTGAGTTTCTTTTGTTCTATTGCACAATTTTATTAGCACATTCCTAGCTATCACCCCATGTCACCTCGTCAATATTTACTGAGATCTCTCTACCAAGACCGTAGCGTGTCCAGTGTATTTTCACAAGATCTGGAGCATAGTGTGTCGTAAAATTTACTGACTGTGCTCCACAGGTAGCAGGATTTTTCCAACAGGGAAATCTTAGCATCAAAAAGAACAGTTGTCTTTTTAAGAATAAAGTCCCCAAGCTGCAAGATCTGAAAAAGGAGTGTATTGGAATATCGAACTGTTGACATAGCTGCTCAATAGATAACCGGTAGTGCCGTCAAACACATCCCTTGGTCCACAGAGACCTCTATCGCTCCATATGTTGAAATCGTGGACCATAAGACCTGGCGGGAAATCTGGATTACCTTGAATGGGAGAAGGAGCAGAAAAATTAGATCTCCCCTCCAACTCACGGACCATCCTCCAAGCCTTCAGAGTTTTAATAACAATAGATGTGGAGATAATAACAATAGGATTATCATACTAAGAAATAAAAGTGACTGTAAAGAGTACAGGCTCTGATCAGCTTCAACATCAATCCATATGGAGAAAGTCTGCTTTAATTTGTTCACGTATAAATCTAAGGTGGGAAGCTAACTGATACATCTTAATATTGGCACCCCTAGCCCTCCTTTTGAACTGGACAACTGCAGCTCAGTTAATTTTAAACGAGGCGGCTTCTTCTTCCAAACAAAAGAACTAAGCAACCATAAATTTCTTTAAGGACCTTAGCAGACAACAGGATTGGTAGCATTTGCAGAGGATGAAGTAGCCTAAGCGACACGTTCATCTTAGAGTCATAGAGGTTTACAGCATGGAAACAGGTCCTTTGGCCCAACTTGTCCATGCCGCCAAATCTTAATTAAAACAATTCTGCCCAACCAGGAATTCGGTAAAGATAACCAACTATGTCGGTGCCGCTTAATAGAGGCAAATAATTAAGGAAATTTTGCTTTATATAACTGCCAAAAACTCCCCGCAATGGGGATCATCTGAAGGGAAAACAAGAAGAGGGAGGGGGACTACCCCTTAACTTGCTCAAGGGACTTGCCTCCAATTTCATGAATCGTATAGCCCAAAAAAAACTAATTCTATTTGCCACATCAATAATAACAGGAACAGAGGCACTTGGTTCGGAAAAAAACAGCAACACCACATCCGCATAAAGCGAATATCGATGCTGTCTACCTCCGCCAGATAACCCATAAACCTGAGGGTCATGTCTAATGGCCTCCGCCAAAGGTTCGATGGCTCGAATAAACAAAGGGAGAGACAAGGGACATCCCTGCCTCATCCCCCTCTGGAGGCAAAATTCTCAGATCGATAACCATTTGTAAGGACAGCTACCATCCAATTCCTATGGAATGCTTGAGTCCACTTCACAAGTCCCCTCCCAATACAAATTTATGCAACGTTTAGAGCAAATAATTCCATTCCACCTTACCAAAAGCTTTTTTGGCATCCAAAGAGCTCACTAACCCATCTAAAGCACACTTTTGAAAGACTTGGATGATATTCAGCAATCTTCTAATATTATTGCATGAGTTTCGACCCTTAATAAATCCAGTCGGATCACTCTGGATAATCACAGGAATGATTTTCTCCAGGCACATTGCCAGACTCTCAGATAAAAAATGTGTCTGTCAGAATTACACTGCTCAGGACTTGTGTCTGGTTTCAGGATTCAAGAAATATTTGCCTCCCAAAGTGACTGCCCTAACATAACTAATCCAAATTAATGGTTATACATACCACTTAGTGGATCTAATAACACCTTTCAATTCCTTGTAGAATTCACACCCAAAATCATCAGGCCAGGGTGCCTTACGAGGCTGAAGCTTCTTTCTCGCAGTAGACCACATCCTCCCCAGAGATCGGAGCATTCACAGCTGCTCTCAGATCCTCTGATACAAAGGGAAGGTCAAGAGAAGAGAAGAAATGCTCCAAAAGTACCAGAGCGTCCTCAATTTGTTCTGATTTATATAAATTGGCATAAAAGCTCTTAAAAGCCTCATTAATATCTTCTGCCCTAATCCTCCTATTTCTCTTAAAGTCCTCCAGCAAAGCAATCTTCCTTGAGTCCGATTTCTTCTCCTAGCAAAAGCCAAGTATCTACTCTGTTTAATCCCAAATTCATACAATTTCTGCTTTGCAAACCTCAAATTCTTCTCAACACACTGGGCCAACGAAAAATCCAGGGCTGCCCCAACTAAACCAATTTCCTTCAACTTCTCTTGACAAAGATTCCTAGCATACACCCTTTCTAGATCACCACTTCCAACTGGATATGGCAGGCTTTTGGAGCTTTTGTCTGATTTGGTTGTCATATTGTTTGGATCTGCCTATAGCATGCTGCTTCTACTGTTCATCATGAATGTAGTCCTGTGTTGCCGTTTCACCAAGTTGACATCTCATTTTTAGATGTGCCTGGTGCTGCTCATAGCATGCTCACGTACACTGCTCATTGAATTGAGGTTGGTCCACTGGCTTGATGATAATGGTAGAGTTAGGGAAATGTTAGGCCATGAGGTTACAGATTGTGGTTGAGTACTGCTGCTGATCCACAATTCCTTAACAAATGTGCAGGTTTGAGCTGCTGGATCTGTTCTGAATCTATCCCATTTTGCATGCTGGTCATGCCACATTTTTTTTTATTCATGGGACATGGGCGTCGCTGGGCCCAGCATTTGTTGTCCATTCCTAGTTGCCTGAGAGCAATTGAGAATTAACCGCATTGCTGTGGATCTGGAGTCACGTGTAGGCCAGACCGAGTAAGGACGGCAGATTTCTTTCCCTAAAGGACATTAGTGAACCAGGCAGGTTTTTCCGACAATCAACAATGGTTTCATGGTCATCAGTAGATTCTTAATTCCAGATTTTTTTTTTATTGAATTCAAATTCTACCACCTGCCGTGGTGGGATTCAAACCCAGGTCCCCAGAACAGTAGCCGAGTTTTTGGATTAATATTCTAGCGCTAATACCATCGCCTAGTGGTAATATTGCTAGAATATTAATCCAGAAAACTGTTTGTCTTTTTTTTCAATGAGCAATTAATTCAGTTGTATTTTTATTTTAATGTTTTATATGGTCTCAGCTACAGAATTCTGCACTTCAGAAACAATTGATATGACAGCAGACTGACTGGTGCTGGAAGGCAAGGTTTGATGAGTCACCTCTGCTACTGCCTAATGCCAGCTGCATCAGCACGCGAGCCTGCCAAAGAAAGGCCAAAGCACTTAGCACAAGGAAGAAGAGAGAATGCAAAGTCATAGGGGAAAAGGGTTATTTCTTGGAGCAAAATATACTGTCGATCTAATTTGGGGATAGATCGAATGATTAAAGGATGTCATGGTTCTCTGTGTAGCTTCATACACTGCATTAACTTACACATGGACTTTGTTACTTATTTTTCAATATTTATACTTGAAAAACAGATCAGTAGACCCAACTTAAAGTGTGCCTGAGTGAATTACTTTCAGGTGTATATCTCCACTTTGCACTACATTTTTATGTCTCGTCCCTGAGGAGAAAGAAAGAATAACTTGATATTTCACAACTTCAGGATATTCCAAAGCGATTTTTATCAGTGAAATATTTTTTGAAGTTTGAGACTGTTGGAATGTTGGAAATGTAGCAGTGATTTTTAACATAGCAATGTCTCACAAACAGCTGTGAGATAACTGGTTTGATAATCTGTTCTGATAGTTTCGGATAAATGTTCATTGGAACACTGGAAAACCACGCCTGTTTTTCTTTTAATAGTGATGTGAGGGGGCAAACTGGACCTCAGTTTCAGCCCTCAACTGAAAGATTTCCTCAGTATTGCACTGAAGTTTAAGCCTCGGCACAGATTCGAAATGCCAAATGGTCTCTTTCCGTGTTGCGCTATTCTTGGTCATCTGCTCAGCTGTCTGGAGTGGAGTGTGAATCCACAACCTTTCTGACTCGGGAGAATAACCAACATAGTCACGGTTGACAGGCTGGTGTAATGAATAGTTCAGGCACTCAGCCTCTGATGGGAAGAATGAATCAGCTAAATCATAAATATTTTGAATATGTTGTGGGAAAGCCAAATTCAAGCTGTTAGAATTAACTCCAATCCTATAGGAGTGGATTGCCAGCAGTCTGAAGAAAGACTTGGTTCAAATAGTGCATGTCCTACCCAGGAATAAATAAATCTCTCAAGATTCAGAATGTCATAAATGCCATTCCCTGTCTTGCATCTTGAAACTTTGTGCCTTTTTCATAGGATTGGCATAGAAGGGCATTAGTAAAGCAACAAACTGATGCTTAAACCAGAGAAGAGCTTTCATAACATACAAGTTGACTTAAATTCAAAGTCAGATGTCTTGTATTTCTGTACTTGTAGTCATAGTATATAACGATCGGTCTTCATATGGATGCACAACATCACAGGATTAATAGCAGATTTCTTTCCACACCATTTACAGCACTTGTGGTCAGTTATTGATCTAGTATTGATAACAATTCCCAATATCAGCAAAAGTATATTCTGCTCTTAATAGTTTCTAATTACATCAATTGAGGAAAAAGTGTATTATAGACAAGTACTTAGCACAGTTCTGTTCTACTCACTGAGATTACTGGAACGTCATACTCAGCATTTTGAAACACAAATTAATTTATCTTCATTCCAGCATATTTTGAAGTTATAACTAAAGGATGTAGTAATTCTAATTACCTATTTGGCCAAGGATATTAATTTTTTTTGAATGAGCAAGTGAATATTATTGGGTTTTTGCCACTGTGGAATTGCAAAGTCAAATTTGGCATCATTCATTAAATGACCCATCTGATTGACTTTTAAGTTATTGCAAGTTTGCGAAAATAGTTTTATGAAAGCCAAATATTATTATTGCAGGTGTTGGAAATTTGAAGTCAAAAGCTTAAAATGATAGAAATATCCAGCAATTCGGGCACTCTGTGGAGAAATAGGGTGCAGTCTTACTGGCCATTTACCCCACTCTCCTGCTGCACCGAAGTTGGAGAATTTGGTGCCCAGCCAAATCTCCGTTCACTGCGACAGGATGGGAAAATCCCACTGGTATGAACGGCTGTAACATTCCGGCCTTAGCCGCTAATGTTTCAGGTTGGTCACTTTTTGTCAGAATTGGAAAAAAGTTAGACATCTGCTAAATTTTAAGCATGGACAGGAGGAGGCAAGGGAAAGAACAAGATATTTGATGAGGTGGGAGGCAGGAGAGATTAAATGATAAAGGGATGATAGTGATGTGCTAAAGGGTACGTTAATGGGATAAGTAAAAAAACAACTGAAGTGTCGAGAGGAGCTGCAAATGACTACAGCAGGATCATCACCAACACCTCTTAGAATCCCTATAGTGCAGAAGGAGGCCATTCAGCCCATCGAGTCTGTACCGACCTGCACATCTTTGGACTCTGGGAGGAAACCGGAGCACCCGGAGGAAACCCACGCAGACACGAGGAGAATGTGCAAACTCCACATAGACTGTGACCCGAGGCCAGAATTGAGCCCGGGTCCCTGGTGCTGTGAGGCAGCAGTGCTAACTGCTATGCCACCGTACTGCCCCACCTGCAGTCCAAATCATTCTAACAGTGGGTTGTGATCTGAAATGATTGAACTCAAGTGTTGAATTTAAAATGTTATAATCCCTATGTAGCAATCATTGCATTCTTTTATCTCCCATTGCTGAATATTTAGAGGCGGTCACCATATCCATCTGTGTATTAAGTCTTTTACGAAGGGAGCCAAAAGGATCTTTATAAAAGACATTTGCCAGATCTGAATTTAGTGCTTCGGAACTTTGTGACATGTTTGTGATTTCTGCAATGGAAAACACCCTTGCTAATTCTCTTGGTATTACCCAGAAAAGTTAATTAAGTGCAAGTATTGGTGGTTAGTTGACCCAGCTTTAACTGATAGAGTAGGCTGATCTATAGGTTTAATTCTAAGTTGCTCCTAACATCTGTGGAGTAATTTTCTGGTAAGAATACTCTTCATATCTAATGATTGTGAATTTTGCTTTAATACACTCCCTGATTGAAAATCCAGCCAGAATTGGTTAATTTGCAAATTTTGACTTTTCTAATTTGAGCCAGTTTCAGATGCCATGAAGTACAGTGCGGAACTAAATGTTACAAGGTTATTGACTTGATTCCCAACGTAGGGTAATTTATCTGATAATAGTTGTGCTGTTCGCGTTCCAGAACCATGTAGTTTCCAAATCCCCCATTGCTCCCATTGTAAAACTACTGACCACTGCTGAGAAAGAGTATGTATAAAAATTGATTGAGCACAGATCAGGGTCACCCAGGCTGGCCTACAATTTTTATTCATATAGTCTGTTTTCAAGTACTGCTCAGCCTTGCACATGAAGAATGACCACTCAGGTAAGATATCATAGGAATGTTGGTACATAAAGACCCATACCCCAGCTGAGAGCAAAGGAATAAATTCAAAGAAAAACTGTTTTATGACTCTTTCAATGACTAGCATTATGTACTAATTTTTAACAGCTTTGCCATTGATTCCCACATTAAGACAGATTATTATACCTAGAAATTATACTTTATGGCATAAATCCTCTCTTTGGTTTGGCTGGCTTTACAGACAGAAATCCCTTTATAGTTTCAGGTTCCAGCAGTGCAAAAAATCCGAAGGTGTTAAATTTTCAACATGTTTTCTTTTATGTACTTCTGGATAACTTCATGCTGTTACATTTCTTTTCGTTCATCAATCAAATGAATAAATTCTGTTATGCTTTTGTGTTCTTTAACACAGTTTGATTACACTTTGAGTGATTTACTTTAGGTCTACAAAACTGTACTAGCAAAAGTGCTCAACAGTCTTACTGCAACTTCCTCTTGCCTGCCCAGCTTGAGGTTTCTGCCATCTGTTATTGAGCATTATTGATGGTTTATAAAATGAAGTTTAAAGCCTAAAATGCATGGCAATAAATGCAAACTGTTTTCTATGTATGATGGTTTTACAAATTCTATAGCCATGCAATATTTCATTATCATTTCTTCTGTAATTATCAAACTTGACCATCTTTTTTTCTCGTGAATAATTTTCTGTCTCTCAAACGCTGATACACTTTTCACGCCTAGATCATCTGTTTCTCTAGTTACTGGAGTATATAGTTTGATCATCAGATTGCGTTGTTCAGGATATTGCAGTATTGACAAATATGATCTACACAATTTTTATTCATTCATTGGATGTGGGCATCTCTGGCTAGGCATTTATTATCTATCTCTAATTGCCCTTGAGAAAGCAGTGGTAAGATTGCCTTCTTGAACCACTGTGATCCATGTACTGTAGGTACACCTGCAGTGTTGTTAGCGAGAGTGTTCCACGATTTTGACTCAGTGGCAGTGAAGGAATGACAACGCATTTCCAACTCAGGGTGCTGAGTGACTTCCAGTGATTGTGTTCCCATGTGTCTACTACCCTTGTCTTTCCGGATGGTACTGGTTAGGGTTTGGAAGATACTGTCTAAAGAACCTTGGTGAGTTCCTGCAGTGCATCTTGTAGATAGTGCACACTGTTGCTACTGTCCATTGGTGGTGGAGGGAGTAAGTGTTCGCGGATGGGGTGCCAGTCAAGCGGGCTGCTTTGCCCTGGATGGTTATATGGCTAGTCCAGTTCAATTACCCCTCCCCCTGGAGTTTAATAGTGGGTGATTCATCGATGGTAATGCCATTGACCATCAAGAGGAGGTGGTTCGATTCTCTCTTGTTGGAGTTGGTCATTGCTTGGCACTTGTGCGGCACAATTGTTACTCACCACTTGTCAGCTCAGTCTGTATATTGTCCACATCTTTCTGCATTTAGACATGGACTGTTTAATTATCTGGGGAGTTGTGAATGATTTGGAATGTTATGCAGTCACCAGCGAACAACCCTACTTCTGAACTTATGATGCAAGAAAGATGATTGATGGTTGGGCCGACGACACCATGCTGAGGAACTCCTTCAGTGATGTGCTGGAAGTGAGATGATTGGCTTCCAACAATGACAACCATCTTCCATTATGCTTGCTGTGAGTGCAACCATCAAAGTGTTTTCCCCCTGATTCCTATTGGCTCCAGTTTTGCGAGGGCTCTTTGATGCCAAGGGCTCTTTCAATCAAATACTGCCTTGATGTCAAGGGCATTCACTGTCACCTCCCCTATGGAGTTCAGCTCTTTAATCCATGCCTGAACCACAGCTGTTAAGTTCAGGAGCTGAATGGCCCTGGCGGAACCCAAACTGAGCATCAGTGAGTAGGTTATTACTAAGCAAATGCTGCTTGATAGCACTGTTGATGACCCCTTCCATCACTTTACTGGTGATCAAGAGTAGACTGATGGGCCGGTATTGGTCAGTTTGGGTTTGCCCTGCTTTTTATATACAGGACATACCTGGGCAATTTTCCACATCACTGGGTAGATGCTAGTGTTGTAGCTGTACTGGAACAGCTTTGCTTGGGGTGTGGCAAGTTCTGGAACACAACTTTTCACTCCTATTGCTACATGGTGTGGTTTCAAAAATAGTTTTTAATATATTGAGTAAAGAAATTCTGGTGAGTTGGCAGACGGTTTTGCAGTGCTGCTAAGTTCTGTTTACTTAAATTATAACGTTTGGTCTGGAATATCCCTTTAACAATTCTCATACTGTGCTCTGGTCAGTTAATAGGTAAAACATAATTTTCTGTAACTCACTGCAGAGCAATTGAATTGAATCATAATTTCTCCTTTTCCTGGCTTTACATGTAAGAAACTAACTCAATATTAATTCAGTAATAAACATTGATAGAGCTTTTAAATACTTCAGTTATGTCATTTTGTGATGGTTTTAAAACTATGCGTCCCTAACAGAACCATAGGTGTCTCAGAAGATAAGTTAAATAGTTGTCACGTTTTTTAAAATTGTTCTCCGCTTTTTCCATATATGGACTTTTTGAAAATTCTGAAATACCACAGTAAAAGCTGTCAAAAATACTGCAATTATAAATAGGCTTGTTGTGACTTCTTAAAAATGCATACGAAAATAAAACTATTTAATTAGTGCTAGATATAGGCAAGTTCCTTATCATTTGACCAACACAACAGCAACTTTTTATGTGGTTCAGATAACTAAGGGTTCCGAAGAAGTCAGACTGAACTAGAAACGTTAATCTTGTTTCTCTCTCCACGATACTGCCAGAATGGCTGAGCTTTTCCAGCACTTTATTTTTATTTCAGATACAGAGCCTTTAGTTCTGCCTTTTTACTCATTTTTGCAAACTCTGACCTTATCTGCTGGTGCACCCTGCTGTTTGTACTCTCTGTCCCTTCTTACCACATTCTGGTTATCAGTGCCCATGTTGCTACTTTATACTGTTTAATTTACCATATCTCTGCTCACTTGATCCCTCCACAAGCTTCCCCCAAGCTATTTAGGTTAACGCTCTCTCTACTGCCCTAGTTATATAACTCACCCGAACACTGATACCAGCATGATTCGGGTGAAGACAGTTCCGGTACAACTTCCACTTTCTCCAGTACAGTCGCCAGTGCCCCATGAATTGAAACTCATTTTACCCGCACAGTCTTTGAGCCACGCATTTAACTCCAATCGTATTTCCCCTTTGCCAATTTGCTAGTGGCTCAGGTAGTATTCCAAGGATTCTCTTTGTGGTTATGCTTTTTAAAATTTTGCTGCTGGTTGCTCATCATCCTTAAGCAGGAACTCTATCCTATCTGTATCAGTGGTTCCCATGTGGATCACAACCACTGGATCCTCTCCCTCCCACTGCAAGTTCCTCCAGCCCCGATCAGATGCCCCAAACCTTGGCACTGGGCAGGCAATATAGCTTTCCAAACTCTCACTCTTGGCTGTAGAGACCCGTGTCCACCCTCTTGACTATACTGTCCCCTACTACCACTTCCTTCCTAGTTATTCATACACTCGCTCATATCCAGTCAAGCTGCACGAACCTCAAACCTGTTGGACGGTTGCAAGGGCTGAGACTCTTTCACCTGTACTTTCTTGGTCTCCTTACCTGCCTCACTTGCAGTAACACCTGCACTTCCTGTCCACTGACCAAATCAGGAGATCCTACCCTCTGGAATGTGACTGCCTTCTGGGACAAAGTGTGCAGGTGGTGACTTTTTCCCTTCCTGACGCATCACAGAAATTTAACAACTTTGTTTAGTTTTGTTTATCTCATCCAATCATCCAAAATTGATTGATCCAAAAAATGGACGTTGGAACCTAAGCTGGCATAGCCTGGCCGCTATTTGCATTTCAATTGTTTTACTTCAGTGTTTTTCCTGTTGTGCTTTGTGGTTCTGAAATTTGTAAAGGTCTGTTCTCGGTGCCATTTTTGTATTAGTGGATAAATCCTCAATCTGAATCTGTTTGAATCAGCAGCTTCAGCCATGTGGAAATAATTGGGAATGTTTGTTTAAACTTTGTATCTGGCCCATAGAGGTCTGTGGTATGCATCCAAGTGATTCAAGAAGATTCACAATTGGAAGATTCCCCCTGCTATGTGGCACCAAATCTCTGAATCATGTATATAATGCACAATGACTATTGAGCAATACAGTAATTTGGATATGTGTATTCTAATTTGTAGGCAAATGAAATGCCCAAACTGACAGAACAACTAGCAGGCCCATTACGACAGATGCAGGTAAGGAATTTCTTAATAGTTCATTGTCACTGAAACTGCTCTTCTGTTTGGATGTACTTAGTCAAATATTTTTCGGTACCATTCATACACCTGTGCTGCCAAATCATTGACAGCTACTCATTCTTATTATACTTCTACTTAAAGTGACAAATAAGCCATTGTTTTGTAGACATTTCACTACTACGATGCTGTGTCGTTTTTGGGACGAGTTGAACCAAAGCAATCAGTTTTGATCTTTTTTTTGTGCACCACCCACCCTGCACCCTCCAGGGGCTCAAAGAAAAACTTTGGCAATTAATCTTATATGTTCAAAAATAACTACTTTACCACAGAGCAGTTATTTGAATTTTTCCAAGATTTCCTCAGTATTGCTTTCAAAGCAAGTTCTGTAAACTAAAATAACATAACACTCATGCCAGACATTGGCCATCTCCAACAAGAGAGATTCGAATTATCTTGTCTTGACATTCAATGATATTACCGTCACAGAACCTCCCCATTATCAGCATACTGAGCGCTACCATTGACCGGAATCTGAACTGGACCAGCCACATAAATACTGTAACTAGAAGAGCAGTCCAGAGGGTGGGAATTTTGAGGTCAGCCCACCATCTATCTCCAAAGGACAAATCAGGAGTATGATGGACTACTCCGCACTTTCCTGGATGAGCACAGCTGCTATAAAACTGAAGAAGCTCAAAACCATCCAGCCCACTTGATTTGCACTCCTTCCATCAACTTTTACATTCACTCCCTCCACCACTGATGCACAGTGGGAGCAATGTGTATCATATGCAAGATGCATTGCAGCAACTCACCAAGGCTCTTTTGACTGCACCTACCTAACCTACAACTGTTACCACCTAGAAGGATAAGAGCAGCAGCTACTTGGGAACACCACCACCAGCAAGTTCTCTTCAAGCCACACACATTCTGACTTGGAATGATGTAGCTGTCACTTCATCATTATTGGATCAAATTTCTAGTCCTCTTCTAACAGTACTGTGGCTTGTATCTGTACCAGATAATCTACAGTGGTTCAAGAAGGTGGTTCACCACTACCTTCTCCAAGCAATTAGAGATGGGCAGCAAATTCTGGCCTGGTCAGCGATGCCCACATTACATGAAAGAATATTAAAATAAAAGCATGTTAACAAAACAACACATGATTGGTAGGCTAAAGATGCTACATAAATATATTGAGGCCCTTCAAAGTAGAAACATAGAGGAGTGTACCCTTCGGGCCTGCCCTGCCACTCATCTTGATCATGGCTGATCATTGAATTCAATGTCCTGATCCCCCCCCCTTCATCCCATATCCCTTTAGCCCCAAGAGCTATATCTAATTTCTTCTTGCAATCAGACAATGTTTTGGTCTCAACTACATTCCGTGGTAGTGAACTCCACACATTCACCACCCTCTGGGTGAAGAAAATTTTCCTCACCTCAGTTCTAAAAGGTTTACCCCTTATCCTCAAACTATGACCCCTGGTTCTGGACTCCTTCACTATTGGGAACATTCTTTCTGAATCTACCTTGCCTAACCCTGTTAGGGGCGAAGTATAACTCAGATATCAGAAGGACGTTTTTTACACAGAGGGTGGTGGGGGCCTGGAATGCGCTGCCAAGTAGGGTGGTGGAGGCAGGCACGCTGACATCGTTTAAGACTTACCTGGATAGTCACATGAGCAGCCTGGGAATGGAGGGATACAAACGATTGGTCTAGTTGGACCATGGAGCGGCACAGGCTTGGAGGGCCGAAGGGCCTGTTTCCTGTGCTGTACTGTTCTTTGTTCTTTGTTAGAATCGTATATGTTTCTCTGAGATCCATTGAAGTAGCATCGTAAAACAAGATATGATACCAAGCCACATAAGATATCAGGTTAAATGACCAAAAGCTTGGTCATGGAAGTAGTTTTCAGTACTCTCTTAAAGGAGGAAGGCATGGTACAGAGGCAAGAGGTATAGAGAGGAAACTCCTGGGCCTAGACCACTGAAGGCATGGCCATCAATGATGGAGCGATTAAAATTGGGAATGCTCAAGATCCAAAATTAGCTGAACACATATCTTGGAGGGCTGCGGCATACAGGAGATTATAGAGTGGTGAAGCTGAGGATAGATTTGAATATAAGAATGAGAATTTTAAAATCAAGGCATTGCTTGAATGGGAGCCAATGTAGGTAGTAAGCACAGGAGTGATAGGTGAAAGGGACTTGGTATAAGTTAAGACACAGACAATTAAATCATTTTACATTTTTTGCAATATCCTCCTTTACAAACACAAACAAAGTGTTGCATTGGTTTTTACCCATCCTGTGGTAACTAACAATCTTCTCTAAGGTGTCCAGCTGACATTTGACAACTTTCCTGTTAATATATTTATAGATTAAATTATTATTTTAAATATTTTTGAGACTCTTTCCTCTTACTACCTTTTCATAATCTTTAAATTTCTTTTAAAAATCTCCTTCCTTATTTTCCCATATTCTCTCATTTTCAGCATACTCTTTGGTCCCCTTTCCTGCCTGTAGTTTCAGCTTGGTTTTTTTTTACAGCATTTTGAAACTTTAATTTATTTTGAAATGTATATTCTACTTTGCAGTCTTGAGGTGTTGATCTACAGTACTTCTTGTGTGCTGATTTCTCTTTCCACTTCATCTCTGATAGTTTGTTTCTTATCTTTCAAAAATCTGCCTTGTATGAATCTGGTACTTTTTATTTGGATCTGAAACCATATAAGAAAATAAGAAATAGAAACAGGAATAGGCTATTCAGCCCTTTTAGCTTTTTCTGCCATTCAATAAGATCATGACTGATCTACCTTCACTCCACCTTCCCATATCCTTAATTTCCTTGGTACTCCAAAATCTATTGAGTTTGTATTTAATATACCCAAAGACTGAGTGCCTGCAGCCTTCTGGGATTAAGGACTTGATTTATATAATGGGCACCACAGTTTATAATAGATCCCCAGTCCAATATTTATCCCCAAATCAGTACCAAAAAGGGCCATCTGGTCACTTTACCCATTGTTATCTGTGGGAGCCCACCACCCACAAATCAGAGTTAGTATTATTGTCAGTACTCGTGACATTGTCAATCATTTAACTTATCTACTTGATTACATTACATATGGCCAGCTCTAGCTGTCCCTTTATTAGCAGGCAAAAACACTGCTCAAGGAAGGTGTTGTCAATGCAGTTAGCAATATAATTTGAACATTAATAAACACCAATATCTCTTAAACACAGAGGAGACAATTCCCTTGTGAAACTGTGGACCTGTTTAGTGGTGGCAAAAGTCTGAATTGAAATTAACTTCAGGTAATATTCTTCCATTTTGATTTCAGGAATGTGCTCGGAGAATAGCCAAAGTTTCAGCAGAAGCCAAACTGGAGGTCGATGAGGAAATATACCTGGACTCGTTTCGCCCCCACTTAATGGACGTTGTATTTACATGGGCGAATGGAGCTACTTTTGCTCAGATCTGCAAAATGACAGAGGTTTTTGAGGGTAATAAATATTTTCATGTTCCTTGCAATTTTTTTTAGCTTTAACAATGCCTGTGGTAGTATACATTTTTCCTGCATCTGTTTAGATTTAGAATTTGAAAATAAAGTTTTCCTTTATGCAAAGTCATAAACTTACATGTATCAAGACAATATCACAGATTAATGCTTTCACGTTATCTATTAATAACTATCCCAATATCATTTTCGATATACTGGCTGCTAAACCTAGTTTAATATCTTGAATAAATAATAGTGCTTTAATATAGTGCTATACCAATAGATTTTTATTTCTCTTCTTGCCCCCTTTGATAACCCACTGTTTGCGTAATTATAATAAATAGTCATTTGATACAACACAACTTGAGTATCGCTGAAAAATGACCATGTTGAAGCTGCTTGTCTTGCACTCATCAGGACACTCGCAAGAACACCAAATGTAAAGGGAACAACTCATTTGTTTCATGCGAAGCAAATGCATTTGTTGTTCTTGTGTTATGTCCTGATCAGTGGGCGGGGATCCTGGATTCAGGATTCAATCCTGGACCGGGGAGCGGCACGGGCTTGGAGGGCCGAAGGGCCTGTTCCTGTGCTGTATTGTTCTTTGTTCTTTGTTCAGTGCCAGAAGAAAAGTTTCTTTTTTCAGCAATAATTAACTTTTCAGTTCAGTTGTAGTTGTAGAATTAGTTCACTTACAATGAAGGGGGATAAAATTATCTTTTAATAACCTTCATGTAAACCTCTGAGGAATAGAGAATAAATATTTGAAATGGTGGTTGACTAGGTTGACAGTGGAAAGAACAACCTGTTTGTATCTGGGTTTAAAATTGTTGCTCATAGTGAACAGAAAGGTAAAGAGAAATTTCTTGATAAATCATGCAATGCTTTTCCATAGGGATAAAGGTAGAGACTTGCATGTTTTAAGGGAACACTGGCTACATTTTTGAAGTGAAGGAACATAAAGATCTGTCGGGAGAGTCTGGAGTTAGCTTATGGATTGTTTTCACATGGGGGTAGCACAGGCATGATGCGCTGATATTTTTATGCTATGGTTCATAGTTCTAGTTTGATGATGCAGTATGTTTAACTCATTCACCCTCTTTGTATCACTTTGATAGTTTATCTGTGCATGGCCTTTGGTTGTGCAGTATTAACGTAGAACAATTAAACCGAATGATATTTGGTATAATATAATTGTTTTGGCTGATTTTGGAATTTATTTTCTAATATCTTTCATGCGCATTTTGAGAATTAAGTTTGTGAGCTAAAGCTCTGATAATTCCAAATCAGTTGAATACAAAAATATTTTGGTTCCCAATGGTTCATAGTCCTCTGGCCAAGAGCAATGACAACTGGCCTGTTCCTTTCAGTATCAGTCTACAGGTATAATTAGCTCTCCATGGATCCATGTTGGTTTTTCTTTTCCCAGAGTCAAAATCTATAACTTAGCTACAGTTTCAAAGAGAGATAATAAGGCAAGGAAACTGACTGGAAAAGTCCCTCATAATCATCAATAGATTCTGTAAAAAGTCTCGCAACATCAGGTTAAAGTCCAAAAGGTTTATTTGGTAGCACAAGCTTTCAGAGTGCTGCCCCTTCATCAGGTGAGTCACATGATGAAGGGGCAGTGCTCCGAAAGCTTGTGCTACCAAATACACCTGTTGGACTTTAACCTGGCGTTGTAAGGCTTCTTACTGTGCCCACCCCAGTCCAACGTTGGCATCTCCACATCAATAGATTCTATAAGATTTTTTCATTAACATTTTCAAATACAGTACGCTTCTATAATATTGTTTTTAATACTTTGAAAACTCTCTTCATCCCCAGCTCCTTTTATAAATTAGGCTATGTGTCTCCCATTTCTCAGCCTCTCTTCGTGTTACTGCTCTTCAACCACGAGGGGCACATCAGGTGACAACTCTCCTTCAGATTCCCCCAGTAGAGAACTGCCTGCCTTCCGTTCATTAATTACACGAAGCAGCAACAAAAATGTGGGATTGAATATACCTTCCTCCATTCGTGTTACATTGCACTGTGTCACAGTTTTACCATCCATAATATTCAACCTTCACATTTATTTTAATATGAATTTCACAGCAGTATGCGTTAATCTAGATGTATTTTTGCATTCCAAGTATCAGCTTTGTGTGGTCCAGATCAGCTTTATATGGTTGGTGATTTCTATTAATTCAGCTGCCTTCAGTATGTGTATGTAAAGTTAATTTTCCATGTTACATTTCACTATGGAGACGGAGTTTGAATGAAACTCAGTAATTTCACTTGGCCGTTGCCAATGCCAGGCTTTTACAAAGAGGTTGCCCTGAAGCTGTAAAACATAAAATTAGGAGCTAGCAAAAATTTGTTTAAGAAGTTTTTAAGTTTGAGATGTGTGCAGTCGAAAAGCTGTATCTGACCAAAAAGGAGTGCTAACATTCTAACATTAATGGGAAAATGTTTGGCAGTATCTTAAAAAATGCTATCAATGCGCATCACATAACCACACAGGTTATAAGGAATAGTCAAAATCAATTTATAAACTCTAAATCACACTTCATGAAATTACTGACTTCTTTGATAAAAGGGGAAGATTCAATGGACCTAACCTTGCTGGATTTTCAGAAGGCATTTAATAAAGTTTCTCGGACGAATGCTATGAAGAATTCTTCAATCATTCAGACTCAACATGCACTTGGGAAAATTTCTCTATCCACAAGAAAAATCTCTATTAAATGGTCAGACTTTTGGCAAGAGAGGTTTTCCTTTTTTAGTCCACCTTACCAGCCTTATTGGACGATATACTTTGTTTTCATTTTGTTGGTGAAAGCTTCCTTTGACTGTATTCTAATGTCAGAATTAAGATACTTCGGAACACTGGACTTGGGAGCAAGAGTAGGCCATTCATCCCTTCGAACCTGCTCTCCCATAACCCTTGACTCCATTGTCTACCAAAAATCTATCTGAGCCTTGAATAAATTCAACGATCCAACCTCCAGTGCTTTTGGGGGAAGAGAATTCCACAGACGAATGACTCCCCGAGATAAAATATTTCTCCTCACCCCATCTTAAATGGGAGACCTCTTATTTTCAAACTGTTCCTTAGTTCTAGTCTCCCTCTCAAGTGGAAATGTTCTCTCAGGATCTTGGATGTTTCAACCCCTTATTCTACTCAACTCCAATAGGTACAGTCCCAACCTGTTCAATCTTTCTTCATAAGATAAGCCCCTTATCCCAGGAACAAGTGGAGTGAACCTTCTCTGAACTGCTTCTAACACCATCTTTTTTTCAAATAAGGAATTGAAAATTGCACACAGAGTTCCAGATGTGACCTCTCCAAGGCTCTTTACAGCGGCAATAAAACTTCCCTGTTTTTATATTCTATTCCCCTTGCAATAAACGCCAGAACTTCACTTGCCATCCTTAAGTTCTACATTACACATTCGCACCCAGGCTAGTTTTTCCCAATCCCTAAATTGTTTTGTGCCAAATTGTCTATGCTGTTGGATGATTTTTCAATGATTGTATTTGGTGGAAAGCTGAAGCATAGGTGACACTTGGAACAATTACCAGTGAGAGCGGACACTTTCAGAAAAGCCTGGTTCAACAACCTAGAATAACCCTGACAGCTGAATGTTTTTGTGACAAAGTGTCCAAATTTGTTAGTAACAACAAGTGTCCAAACATTATGGGAGTGCAACGGCATTCTCTGCCATTCACACTAGCGTTGGTCACCAATGCTTTCACCTCCTCACTCTTTATGTAAGATACTTTCATTACAATCCAAAGCAGTGAAAATAATTTAGCTCCTGCTAATCACAGGGGTTGTAATAAAATCCTATTCACAATATACTTCCAGTTGAGGAAACCATTCATCCTATCTTAGTGTATCCATTCATAACACACCAATACTTCCCCCATTGTTGCATCTATTTGTTTCTTTAATGATTCCCGAATTTTCATCTCCCAACATTCAGACTGGAAGTCCAATCTACAATCATTCTTAGCGTGAAGAAGATTTTAAAGTTACCTTTTACAACTTTGAGCCTGTCTCTTGTTCCCACTGTTTAATTTGAAGCGATATTGCATGATTAACCTATTTCATGGAATTAATTATCTTGTACACCACTAAAGATCACCTTTCAGATGCCTCTGTTTCAGTCTGAAAAACTCAAGGTTCCCAGATTTTTACACACAGTCATAGTCATAGAGGTTTACAGCATAGAAACAGGCCCTTCAGCTCAACTTGTCCATGCCGCCCTTTTTGTTTTACCCACTAAGCTAGTCCCAATTGCCCATGTTTGGCCCATATCCCTCTATACCCATCTTACCCATGTAACTGTCTAAATGCTTTTTAAAAGACAAAATTATACCCCCCCTTTACTACTACCTCTGGCAGCTCGTTCTAGATACTTGCCACCCTCTGTGTGAAAAAATTGTCCCTCTGGACCCTTTTGTATCTCTCCCCTCTTACCTTAAATCTATGCCTCTAGTTTTAGATTCCCCTACCTTTGGGAAAAGATGTTGACTATCTAGCTGATCTATGCCCTTCGTTATTTTACAGACTTCCATAAGATCACCCCTAAGCCTCCTACATTCCAGGGGAAAAAAGTCCCAGTCTATCCAGCCTCCTCTTATAACTCAAGTCCCTGTTGCATCCTAGTAAATCTTTTCTGCACTCTTTCTAGTTTAATAATATCCTTTCTATAATAGGATGACCAGAACTGTACACAGTATTCCTAGTGTGGTCTTACTAATGTCTTGTACAACTTCAACAAGACATCCCAACTCCTGTTTTCAATGTTCTGACCAATGAAAGCGAGCATGCTGAATGCCGCCTTCACCACTCTATCCACCTGTGACTCCACTTTCAAGGAACTATAAACCTGTATCCCCAGATCTCTGTCCTATAACTCTCCCCAGTGCCCTACCATTAACCATAACTCAAGACAACAAAGGTTGCCTCCACGCTGTTTGCTGTATCAGTAATTGTCGCTTGTTTCTGAACAATCAGAACTGGACATAGAACTCGAGGGGTGTGTAACTGGAGTACAGTTTGATCATACTTTCCTGTGATTCATGTTGTACTGTTTAACGCCCTATTGGCATTGTTGGTTGCTGTGCAGAATCTGGAGTATTGAGTCAACTAAGACTCCTATGTTTCTTTCAATTTAAATTCTCACCTATTTCAACTTCAGCCTGCAATGCTTGTGTCACCTACTTTTCATTTTCATGTGCAATATTTTACCCTTGTCTGCATTTAAATTTCACCTGCTATTGTTTGGCCCGCTCATTTTATTAACTGATTCTTTAGTTTCGTGGCTGCCACCTTTAGATTCCACTTCCTAATTTGGCATAATTGGCAAATTGAACCAATTTCCATTGAGTTTCAAATTCCAAGTCATTGAGGTAAGTTAGAAACAGTAGATATTAACATGTATTCCCTCCCCCTCCCAACTCACATTCTTATTTTCCAAATGAGGTATGATTGGAAGCTTGTTGTGTTCCAGATATTTAAGTATTGAAGTTGGGTAATGCTAACAGCTTGCATTTATATAGAGCCTTTAGCAGTAAAACATCTCAAATTACTTCACAGGAGAAGTTAAGGTTGTAAATAGTGCTTTGTTAACCAGTGCTTAAAGCTTGGATTAATTGTGCATTTGCAGTGGAGTTTGTACCGTTAGCATGCAATTGAAGGTTAAGCTGAAACCTGATCTGTGCCAAAAGTGCAGTGTGGCTCTGCTTTTGGAATCTGTAGCAACTTTAGTTCGGTTGGGTTTCTGCCCTGTTATGATTCATTCCAGATGGGTTTGGGGCTTCTTGGAACCTTTGGGATTCATGGATATAAGTTCATTGCAATTATGCCGGTTTGTTTGCAGGAGTCCTGGCCGCATTACAGATCAACAAACAGAAGACAGTAGTTTGTTTCACTGCTAAGTTTGTCATACAAAAATAAAAATGATTCCAATCAACAGCCCAGTTAATGCTCAAAGTAAATCTGCTACATTTTTATGTTCCGTTTTCAAGTCCCTGTTTGTACAAACGATGCACAGCTTTCTCGAGATGTAACTATATTTGTACACTGTGGTGGAGTCCAAATCTGTGCTTTGTGCTTTGTGGGTTACATTTCCCAGAGCAACCACCATGTCTTTTTAATGGCACATTAGCTTTAGTCAGCAATGCATATTGCTGCAACATACTTTAAATAAGGCTAACATCAGTCACATTGCAAACATGATGTCATGACACTGAGCTTGTCATATGTATCACTCCACATTTTAATTATGTCCAAAATGATTATATAATGCAATGTTAAACTTGTAAAGCATTATGTTTTTGCTTTAAGTAGAATACATGCTGTACATCAAAATATTGGCTAGTGGTAAATAATTTATTCAGGTTACTATTGACTTTTATTCATGCCATGTTATATCTACCACCCATTCAGTAAAGCATCAAACCCTGACATATGTCCTTTTAAATTTATCAAGCAACATTCTTGTAGTGAGAATGCGACTGCTGAATACAACTGAATCATTACAAAAACCATCTTGTGTGTCAAGTTAAAATCACAAATATACTGAATTTTGCCATACATTAAATGGCTTTTCAGTGGGACTGAATTCCCAGCAGGGAATCCGAATGTTCAAATCCCCCCCCCGCTATCACCAAAAGCAGGCATTAACTACTTGTAACAAACCCATCATATATGTAAAGGCAAAGTCACCATATGTGGAACATAATATGATTGTTGAGGCTTCCTATAGTTCCAGATTGAAGTTTTAAACCTAGAATTGAAAAGAGTAGACCGATTAATGCAGCATCATCTGCTTTCAAAATCCTAATCAATACCTGTTGTAGCAGTCCATAACTGACCTCCAAAATTCTCTTCTGAAGGGTCATCCAGATTCAAATCGTTACCTCTGTACTCTCCACAGGTGCAATCAGACCTCCTGAGATTTTCCAGCATTTTCTGTTTTCATTTTAGATTCTAGCATCTGCTGTAATTTGCTTTTATCCAAAATTCTCCTTCTGGCTCTCTACTACCATTCGCAAACTACAAATGGTCCAGAATGTCAGGCATGTGCACTTGCACTGACACTGTACTGCCATCTCCATTCGCATCAATTTCTCATTGGCTTTTTATGTCCCAAGAGTCAAGTTTTAAGTCCTTGCATTCTTCCCCAGTTCTATGGCCAAGTTTGCAATTTTCTGGGCTTCCAACACTAGTCTGTTGCTCTTTCTCTGTTCCATATGAGTGAATGTTCATTCTGGACTCAACTCTCTCTCTCATCATCTCTATCATTCCACTTTCTACCCTTCAAATTTTACTCGAGAATATTTTAGATCATGTCTTCCCTGCTCTACCTTGCTGCTTCATCGCCTCCCCCCTGGATAGTTACCCAATGTATAGTGTTTGTTGTTATCTAGGACTCAAATCCCACCTGTCCATAATTAACATGGGTTTCCATTATGTACCAAATTTTGAGACTTTTATTTAAAAGATAAAACACATTGATATTTTAATTTGACACGGTGGAAAGTGAGAGGCCAGACCGAGAACAGAAAAAATCAATTCTGGTACTTTCCTTTTAATAAACTTAAAAACTAACCGATTACGGAACTACCAGTCAAAATTCTGTACCCCAGTATATGTTGCTAGAATCCTTTTGCCTATTACATTGTGCTATTTATTTTTTGATAAATATCCCAACATTTATGTAAAACTGAACTACATGCTTGGCGATATTTTACACCAGCTTGTAATGTGGAGCAAAATTGTGAAGTTAAAAGTTTGTTAATGAGCACTAAGCTATGGAAAGTAGATTGAGACAATGGGGTTGCTTCATTGAAGCTAACCAAATGTTTAATGAAGTTAACATAGTCCATATCGCTGGAAAGTCATCTTTTCTGTCAAAGTAACACAACATGAATCATTTTATTAAATTTTAAAACAGGGAGCATAATTCGATGTATGAGAAGATTGGAAGAACTCCTTCGACAGATGTGTCAAGCAGCAAAGGCTATAGGAAACACGGAACTAGAAAACAAATTTGCAGAAGGTTTGTCTTTAAATAACTATTACTGTTGGGAGGGCCATATTGCCAAGTTTTAAAGAAGTTTTTTTTTGGTCTGCAATCATATATATGTAATTCTCATTGAAAAAATCTTGTCATGTTCATGGTTATTACATTTACCTTCTCTACAAAAGTGGTGATAGTTCAAAGGAAAGGTTATCCCTTTCCTGAGGTTCATCTTATTGACACGATTGCATGTATAAGTCTGAGCTGATCTAAAGAACAGATGAAAGGAAAATTTAATCCAAAATAAATTTAATAAGATTCAGGGAATATCAAAATGTGGACAGAAATTCTGATAGCATTTGAAAATACATCTCAACAATTAGCAGTCTTGCTAATGCCAAGGCTGAAGGAGTGGAGGATGAAGACAAACGCAAGGTGCTGGTCTTAATCTGTAGTTTGGTGGAAAAAGCAGTGCATCACCTAACTCTGATTGCCAGAGTCAAGGTATTGCTTTGTGAAGTGGTGGGAAGGAGCTCTGCCATCACCATAAATCAACAATGCAGTATGCCTGTGTGGTAATTGAACCAAAGAATCAGGCCATGGCTGATCCTGAATGTGCCAGTCTTGTGTGAATATGCTGACTAGGACCTTGAAAAGACAGACCTTCGTGTTAGTAAATTGGAACGCCAGGCCCTGCAGGAATATGTTTGACTGCACCAAAAATGGCAACAGTCACTAGATTCATTGAGTAGCTTAACAGCAGTTTCATAAGGATATTGAAACTTTGCTGTTGTGATGCAAGAGTCAATGCTTTATTAATATCTCTATTGAAAATTTGTATTTGTTCATTATATTAAGTTTATGGGAATTAATATTAATCCAGAAAGATAAAATTCAGAATTTACCCTCAATTTGTATGGGGTTAACTGATTTTTGCATTTGGGATGCAAAGTTTGGTCTTGTCAGAATCCTTGAGCTGAGACTAAAATACACTCATGATCCTCTTCCTAATTACTGTTGAGGGCTGGAAAAATGTGAAATGGCAGATTAGCTCAGGTGGTGAGGTCATCCCAAAGCTGAATTGCCTGGTATTTGCTACTTTGACACGTGTGAATGAGTACTTGGCCAAAACACTGATTTGCTGCCGTGTTAGCAGCCATAGATTCATCACCCAGCACGAGTTAGGACTTGGAAGAAAATAGCATATCATTCAGAGCAGAGAGGTAAGTTGCCAGTTCTGAAACCAAGGCAAGAAAGGGGGTGATCCATTGCAGGGAAAACTGCTTGATCTTGCTTACTTCCCAGCTTGAACCAACAAAGCTGTTGAAAGTCTTGAGAAGGTCAATATCCTTACCTGTTGCTTGGCATCAGCAGCAAAGCAAATAAATGTGAATATGAAAAAGCAATTGCTGAGAACTCAGTAATTCTTGTCTTGCCAGAAGGTTTTTTGTTAAATTTAGGATTATGTTTTATTTTCAGGCATTACCAAGATCAAAAGAGATATTGTGTTTGCTGCAAGTCTTTACTTGTAATTTCAAGGAAGCAGCACAAATGCCATCTATTTTCAAGCTGAAATCAACCAATCAGCACAGGTTTTGAAATATGCAGCAACATGGAGACTGAAGATTTTGGTGGGAAAGGAATAATCAAACAATGACAGATTTTGTAGAATTCTTTTATTTTCCATTGAATTTGTGTAGTGGAATTTGAGCACCATCAAAGCAAGCTTCCAACAGCTGAAACTGTACATAAGCTTCGTTATTTTAATAAACATTTTACATTTTGCACTAATCTGACTGCTTCTCATCACTTTAATAAGAGCTTATAAGGTGCAAATAATAAAATTAAAATTATAAACAAAATGTAATAAGTATATTTAATATAAACAAAGTGGATTCAGAGAGTATTGCAGCAGGTGCTTATTATATAGACGGTTATCAACTTGAGTAGGTATTTATCGTGACAATAAGACAGATTTACATTCACTGGTGCCCATGACCATCTTTTATTTCTGATGATTCCTGCCATAATGGTTTCCATGTGTCTCGTGTAGAGTTGTATGTGAATTTTCCTCATCTTTTACTGAAATTCTGGGCATTCTCACTTTGAAAAAGTCTGATACAAACATCACCTGATTTGAAAAAAGGATAGATTAGAGTAATATTTGCAATCAGTTTATACCAGCTTGTTGCACAGGATAGACAGAAGCAGATTGAGACAGTTGTGATCAAATTGCCTTTCTATTATCCTTTTACATTTTACCCAAAACAGGCAGATTACTGATGTAATCTCGACAGAGGTTTGTAATGTGTTTTCAAACCTTATTTTTTTGGAGGGGGAAAGCCCAAGTATTAAAAGATTAAAATTCAATACTAGTGGCACTTGAGTTCAGTTTTCAGAAAAGCACCTGGAAAATTAAATTTTAAATAGTTTGTCTGTGGTTTCTTGACATTATGTTCAATTGGTCTGAATTTATTCCAAGCCACGGGATTCGTAAACATTGTAATTCATCCTCCTCCATTGTCCAGCTCAGTGGGACGGGCCTCACTTGGTTCCATTCTCATTTGTCAAACCGTAACAAAACATCTCCAGCAATGTTTTTTCTTCAAGTCCCACACCATTACAGTGCTCCAGGGATATAAACGCTGCTTCCTGGCAATATCAACCTAAGACATGGAGTTAGTTTGATCATGTACGCTTACAACACCCAGCTCTCTTGCCACTGATCTTGTTTGTTCGGCTTCCAATCTTAGATGAACTGCAACTTTCTCCAGTTCAAACGTAAGGTAAACCAAAACCACTGGGCTGGATTTTACGGTCAGCTGTGCCCCCTTATTCTAGATTCCCCAGCCAGTGGAAAAAACCTCTGTTTACCCTGTCAAGCCCCTTCATGATCTTGTATGTTTCAATGAAATCACCCCTCATTCCTCTAAACATTGAGAATTTCGGTCCAATTTACTCAGCCTCTTATCATTGGATAACGACACCCCAGTGGCCTAGCTAGTGAAGCTTCACTGTATCACCAAGACAAGTATATCTTTCCTTAGATATGGAGACCAGGACTGCACACAGTACTCCCAAGTGTGGTCTCACCAAACCATGTACAATTGTAGCAAGACTTCCGAATTCTTGAACTCTAATCCCTTTGCAATAAAACCAACACGCCATTTGTCTTCTTGCTGAAGCTGCATGCTAACTAAATGTCCCTTGTATGAGTATATCCAAGTCCCTCGGAATACCAACATTTACATGTTTCATGCCTTTTAATCTCTCACTTCCCCACATTCCATCTATCTCCTTGTTGCCTATATCATTTGCAGCCTTTTTCTATCTTTGCAGCTTGAACTCCAACCTAGATTTGTAAAGCCAACTTTGACAGAGTAATGTAAGTCATCAGTGTAGATATTAAATAGCCGAGGCCCCAACACTGATCCTTGTGGCACTCACTTGTTGTAGCCAACCTCCCAACTTCAAAATGCCCATTTATCCACAACTGCTTCCTCTCGGCACAGTGACACAATGGTTAGCACTGCCACCTCACAGCACCAAGAACCCAAGTTCAATTCCTGGCCTGAGTCACTGACTGTGGAGTCTGCACGTTCTCCCTCTGTCTGTGTGGGTTTCTTCCCACAGTCCGAAAGATGTGCTGGTTAGGTGCTTTGGCCATGCTAAATTCTCCCTCAGTGTACCCGAACAGGCACCAGAATGTGGCGACTAGGGGATTTTCCACAGTAACTCCATTGCAGCAGTAGTGTAAGCCTACTTGTGACACCAATAAATAAACTTTAATACTCTCCTTTAATCCATATTCTCTCCATCACAAACACCAACTCTCCAACATCACTTCAGCTCATTTGCTGCTGAAATGCTCAAACATGTCTTTGCCACCTCCAAATTCAATTATTCCAGATCTCTCCTGACAGGCTCTGCCATCATGAACCTCAGCTCATCCAAAACTTTGCTGCTTCTATCCTACCCTGCACCAAAGTCCTGTAAATCATCATTCTTGTCCCTGTTCACCAATCTTCCCATGTGTCATTTTTTTCTACATTAAAGGCAAGTTGTCCTACCATATCTAGCAGAGCCAGCCAGGAAAGACATTTAAAAACTATACCCAAAAATCCTGGGCGATACGGTGGCTAGCACTGCTGCCTCACAGCGCCAGGGACCTGGGTTCGATTCCCGGCTTCGGTCACTCTATGTGGAGTTTGCATGTTCTCCCCATGTTTCCTCCCACAGTCTGAAAGAAGTACTGCTCAGGAACATTGACCCAAATAGACGCCGGAGTGTGGCAACTAGGGGAAATTTCACAGTAACTTCATTGCAGTGTTAATGTAAGCCTTACTTGTACCAATAAATAAACTTTAACTTTACTTATCTGAATTTGATCTTTTACAAGAAATTGGTACCCTGCTATTTGCAGGATTTGGAAAAGCATTCCAGTGTGTGTCATTCAATGCTTTGTGCCACTATTTTCTATTGTTATGTAAAGCCGTAAAGAGAATGACATCCATAAACTTAACGTCACATCAATTCTCAAGTGAAGTTTGAACTCTTTGATGTTTGTGTTAGCATCTTAGTTTCCTGTAAAAGCGTGGACAAATTTAAGTTCACATGTTTACAATGAGCTTTCAGTCTATCATGCGAATTGTGACTTGGCTCCCAGTTGCTGTCAGAATGTACCTTATTTTGGCCGTGCTCATAATTCCTCATTATGACTGAAAATTTGCTGTGTTTCATTTAAAGACTGTCAAATATTACTGTTTGATGTTTAGACAGGATTAAGTGATTTGTCAATGTTTTTGTTCCTTTTGATAAACAATCCTATTTATTATGGTTAAATCATGGACGAGGAGGAGTTTTATTACCACATGTAAATTACTTTTTCAGTTAACTTACAAAAGCTCCGAGTTAACATGTGGGATCTTTCAATTTTTAGTTCTTTATTTGGAATTTTTCTTTTTGGGTGTTCTACCTGCTTGGTAGAAAGAGCCATGATGTGGAGATGCCGGCGTTGGACTGGGTAAAGAGGCCAGGGCAATAATTAATCAGGCTAATATTCGGGAGGAAGGGATGCTATTGTGAGAAACCTGGTGATTTTGAGTTCCATTTTCTGAAAATGCAGAAATGAAGGAATAACTTAGTTAAGACATTTGAAGTAAATTAGAGTTAACAACATCAACAGCGGGTTAATTCTTGCTTCTAATGGAGTATCCAGACCAATTGGAAGCAAATGTATTAAGGGATATTTAGAATAGTCAAGAGCCATTATGACACAGGAGGCTATGTGGCTTGTTGAGGTCATGCTGGCTCTCCAATCAGGAAGTTCTATTCGTCCACTCTTTAAGTTATTTCCCTCAAGTGCTTATCCATAATCAGGGAAGCATATTGGAGCTGTCTTGCAAACAGAAATGCTGAATAGGCCCAAGAGACTGAGTGTCCTTTACACTTGTAAGTTGTAGCATTTCAATAAGTAGTTGAAAGCAAGGCAGTGATATTTCGCTTAACGATCGCTTGTCTTTTGTGATTGAAGCCATGCTACACTTACAAATACATAATGCCAATTTAACAATCTAAAGGTTTGGTTTTTCAGTACATTATCTATTCACTAGTTCTAATGAAGCAAGCCAGTGCAAGCTCAATGGGCCGAATGGCCTCCTGCACGGTAAAGATCCTGTGAGGGATTATCAACCTGAAACGTTAACACTTTCTCTCTTCACAGATGCCACCTGCTGAGTATTTCTGACATTTTTTGTTTTTATTGCGGATTTCCTGCTTCTGCAGTATTTTGCTGTAATGATAGAAAGTCAATGATGACAGTGTAGTAAATGAAGAATTTGTTTGTACTTACAACAAGTATGGCGGCAATAGCTCCCTCGATAAGTCCAGTCAAGACATCACTCCAATGGTGTTTGTAATCAGACACACGTGAAAGACCCACATAAACTGAACATGCAATTAAGGCAAACTGAATAGTCGGACGCAGCAATCTGGACCAGTCACCCACCATCCGTGCCTGTAGGTAAAGCTGATGAAAAATGTGAAAAAAAGATTAACAACAGTTTGCACTTGTCAGAAACCATACATAAAAGTCCATAAATCCCCAGGGCCTCGTGAGATGTATCCCGGGCTGCTATAGTAGAAGAGGGAGGAGATAGCAGGGACCCTGACAGAGATATTTAAATCTTCTCTGACCACAGGTGAAGTGCCAGATGACTGGAGGATAGCTAATGTACCTTTATTTGAGAAGGGCAGTAGGGATAAGCCAGGAGATTACAGGCCAGTTAGTCTAACATCATTGATAGGGAAATTATTGGAAAACATTCTGAGGTAAAGGATTAATCAATACTTGGAAAGATAGGGGTTGATCAGGGATAGAAACTAGAATCAGGAATAGGCCATTCAGCCCTCCGAGCCTGCTCCACCATTCTGTTTGATCATAAGTAAAGATATTTATTAGTCACAAGTAAGGCTTATATTAACCTTGCAATGAAATTACTGTGAAATTCCCCTAGTCGCCACACTCGGGTGCCTGTTCGGGTCAATGCACCTAACCAGCATGTCTTTGAGACTGTGGGAGGAAACCGAAGCACCCGGAGGAAATCCATGCAGGCACAGGGAGAACATGCAAACTCCACACAGACAGTGACCCGAGCCAGGAATCAAACCTGGGTCCCTGGCGCTGTGAGGCAGCAGTGCTAACCACTGTGCCGCCCCATCATGGCTGATCATCAAATTCAATATCCTGATCCCGCCTTCTCTCCTATCCCTTGATCCCTTTAGCCCCAAGAGCTATAGAAACTAGAATACTCAGCACATATTTATAGCTGGGAGACCCTGTCTAGCTAATTTAATTGAGTATTTTGAAAAGGTAACTATATTGATGAGGTTAGCACAGTTGATGTGGTTTATGTGGACTTCAGTAAGGCCTTCGATAAGATCCCACATGGAAGGCTGATCCAAAAGACTAGAGACTATGGGATCCATGGCAAACTAGATCCAAAATTTGCTTGTTAATAGGAGGCAAAGGGTGATAGCAGAGGGCTGCTTTTGTGATTGGGAGCCTGTGACCAGTGGTGTACCACAGGGATCAGTGCTGGAACACTTGCTGTTATATACAACACCTACATTCATACCCAAATAAGGTTGCAAGTGACACAAAAATTGGTGGTGTTGATAATAGGAAGGATAGTCTTAGGCTAGACTGATTGATCAGCTGTTAAATTGATTAGAGCAATGGCAGGTTGAATTTATCCTAATAATTGTGAGAGGACGCATTTTGGGAGGTCTAATAAAGGAGAGGATATACATAATGAATGGTAGGTCTCCAGAGAGTATTGAAGAACAAAGAGACCTTGGTGTACAAGTTGTAGGGTCCCTGAAGGTGGCAGCACAGATAGATAGGGTGGTGAAAAAGGCATACGGAATGCTTGTCTTCATTAGCCGGGGCATAGAATATAGGAGCAGGAAGGTCTTGGTACAACTATATAAAACATTGGTTAGGCCATAGATTGAGTATTGTACGTAGTCTGGTCACCACACTGTCAGCAGGACTTGTTTGCACTGAAGAGGGTGCAGAGAAGATTCACCAGGATGTTGCCTGGGATGGAAAGTTTCAGCTATAAGGAGATACTGGATAGGCTGGATTTGTTTTCCCTGGAGCAGAGGAGGCTGAGAGGGGATTTGTTAGCAGTATTCAAAATTGAGGGGCATAGATAGGGTAGATCGTAAGAATCTTTTCCCCATGGCAGATGTGTCTAAGACCAGATGGCATAAGTTTAAGGTGAGAGTAAGTGGTTTAGAAGGGATCTGAGCAAAAGTATTTTCACCCAGAGGGTGGTAGAAATATGGAATGCTGCCAGAGATGGTGGTGGAGGCAGGCATTCTCACGACACTTAAGAAGCACTTGGACGAGCATTTAAATCGCCATGGCATAGTAGGCTATGGACAAAGTGCAGATAAATGGGATTAGTATAGAATGGCATTTGATGGTCAGCATAGGAATGTGTGCCGAAGGGCTTATTTCTGTGCTGTGGGACTCTACTCTTCCTTTTGGTAAAGTAACAAGTGTCAAATGTTCATGCAAACGATCTTTCTAGTGTTCCAAAGCCTGTGGTGAAATTCAGTTTGAAATTTTCCATTTCTACTTGTCATAAATTTGAGATATTTCTTAAGCATTAATACTTTTTTTCGTTCTCATCATTAAAAATAAAAGACCTTTGGAAAAAAATTCCCTTCATTGTAAAGCCAAACCAAGCAATGCATAGAATTAAAACCTGCAAAATCATTATGAAACTCAGTTGACCTTTCATTCATGAATTACAATTTCATGATTCATTGTGGGTTCTAGATTACGTATTTAAAAGCAACACAGAGGTGCACCTTAGTGAAAGTGTGAAAAATCTCACCATTATGTCATTTATCTATAGGGTACAATGATGCAGGCTAAATTGTAATTGTCTCCAAATAAAGGGTTTTGCAATGGGAACCCACAGGAATCCTAGCAATGCCTGCCTTTTTGTGAGATATGTGGAACGTTCTTTGTTCCAGTCCTTCACCTCGTTTTCGGAGACACTGATGACTCAATTGCTGCTATTTCCTTCTCATTTCCATAACAGTTATTTAAATTTTCCACCTTCCTTCCACTCTGACTCCTCTGTCCTTGGCCTCCTACATTTTCCAATGAAGCTCGAGGTAAACTTAGGGAACAGCAGCTTGTGTTTCGATTTGGCGCTTTACAGCCTTTCAGACTACGCTGAGTTCAACAATTTCAGATCACAGCCTCTTCTCCATTCAGCAGCTGCTGGTAATAATTCTGCTATTGCAATTTACATTGCTCTAACCCCCATTTGTTGTTTTAATTGTCCCATTGCCATCACCTTTCGCCGTGCACCACAGTTCTTTTTGTCTTTTATAGGGTCATAGCATGGCAACAGGCTCTTCGGCCCAACTTGACCATGCTGCCCAGTTTTTACCACTAAGCTAGTCCCATTTGGCCCATATCCTTCTATACCCGTCGTACCCATGTAACTGTCTAAATGCTTTTTAAAAGACAAAAGTGTACCCGCCTCTACTACTGCCTCTGGCAGCTTGTTCCAGACACCACCCTCTGAGAATAAATTGCCCCTCGGTGAAAAAAGTGCCTTTCAAAATCTCCTGATCATCACAGACTTTCCCTTCTGCCCCTCTCCCTGCCATTCTGTAAAATTTGTAACATCTCTTTTTCTAGTTTTGAGGAATGGTCATCAGCCGGAAACATCAATCTGAGTCTGTGTGTCTCTCTCATCATGGATGCTGCCTGACCTGCAGAGCATTTCAGGCATTTTCTGCCAATTTCAGCAAAATTTCTAATTTGGTACAGCTTGTTCCATGATGCATCTTTATCACTTTGCCTGGCTTAGTAATAGTACAACTTTCTGCCAGTTGAAATTGTTCATTTGATTCAGCAGTATTGCCTTGATCAAATTTTGTTTTGTGACAAATCGTGCCCAATAGATTCATTTCTGCAACATCATGTAACATGGTCGAAACAATCGAATTATCTGCACTCCTGCTGTGTTCAGTTCCATTTTCAACTCTTCAGATACTGAAACAGTCAATGTCTGCAAGTGCCAAGACCTAAACAACATTCAGGCTTGTGTTAATAAGTGGCAAGTCACACCACACAAATGCCAGACAATTATCATTAACAATAGAAAACTTGACCATCTCCCCATGACTTAACAGCATTGGCATCGCTGAATCACCCACCATCAACATCCTGGGGTTACTACTGGCTAGAAATATAACTGGACTAGCTGCATAAATACTGTGGCTACAACAGCAGGTCAGAGGCTGCAAACTGTGTGTGGTGAGTCTCCTGTCTGCCATCTCTATGAGGCAGAAGACAGGAGTGTGGTGGAATACTCTCCACCTGCCTGGATGAGTGCAGCTCCAGAAGCTCGATACAATCTGACCTGCTGTTGTAGCCACAGTATTTATCCAGCTCGTCCAGACCGCTTGATTGACATGTCCATCAACTGCCTTAAACATTCACCCCCTCCACCATGGGCATATCACGGCAGCAGTGTGTACCGTGTACAAGCTGCCAACTCTTCAACAGAATCTGCCATAACTGGGGTCTTTATCACCCAGAAGCACAAGGGCATCAGGCACACAGAAGCACAACCACCTGTAAATTCCCCTTCACGCGAATACCACACTGATTTAGAACTATATCGCTGTTCCTTCACTATCGCTGGGTCAAAATCCTGGAACTCCCTCCCCAACTGCACTGTGGGTGTACCTACAGCACATGACTGCAGCCATTCAAGATGATAACTCACCAGCACCTTTTCAAGGGCAATTAGGGATGGGTAATAAGCGATGCCCACATCCCATGAATTAATTAAAAATAGACTTGCTGGGTGCACATGCTGGCACACAGGATTGGAAATGACTGTAATTGGAGGGAATGGTGAAGCTAGTAGATGAAGACGAGGCTTTTGAATTCAATTTGATGGCAAGACACATGAACACAGATGATATAGAGCAGCCTGTTTGTGTGCAGCTTAGAGAGTATGGGCAGCAACATTTTGCTGTAGTGAAGCTCGGCTGTTTGGATAGCCCAGATGACGTTTCACAGTCAGGACACCAGATGGCTCCCTAGTAGCCAAGCATTTTAAGTACAATGACTATCCAATCAAAATCACTATTTTACCTTTAAAAAAAAAAGTTTCTGAATGTATCGTGGCACAGATTGAAAAAGCTGTAACTTTAGGGTTGAGAGCAAAACATCATTGTTTGAACTTAGTAAAAATTAGATACATTTTCTCAGCTGTGTAAAATTGTAATTCAATATGTAACACAGATAAGCATCGTGCCAGCAACAAATGTTTCTTTTTCTGTTCAACATAATAAACCATCACACAGTGCTTCACAGAGTGCTAACTAACCGGATAGCCAACAGTAATGAGAAAAGGATTAGGTTCAGACAAGTTATCCAGGACATGGTGAAAGAGTTAAGGATGGTGTTTGAAGGGAGTATAGAAAAATGAGGGTATTACAGAGCGTGGGTCTAAGATTTCTGAATGGAGCAATTGGTGGGGGACACTCAGTGACAGCAAAAGTGCTAAGACACATGCTGGCACACAGGATTGGAAATGACTGCAATTGTAGGGAATGGTGAAGCTAGTAGATGAAGACGAGGCTTTTGAACTCAATTTGATGGCAAGACACATGAACACAGATGATATAGAGCAGCCTGTTTGTGTGCAGCTTATAGAGAATGGGCAGCAACATTTTGGACGAGTTGTAATTTAAATATAGTGGAACCTGTGGGGACAATTGTGTCTGGTGGTGACAAATATGTAAATAAGAGCTTTAGCAGAGGGGAGGGTGGAGGCAGATGGAAAGCTGTAGATCAATTTAATTGAGAAAACATTCTGAAGGAGTTTCAAGATTAAAACTAGCTTACTCACTAACTAAATGCAGATTTCACAAATCATTGCACGTGGTACCAATTAACTGGCATTGATTTCAATATTTAACTATTGCATTGCAATACTATTAACTAGCTCTACAATATGTTACAATGATGGGCTGTTGTAATGGACCTGAAAATTAAACCAAGCAAAATATTTCCTGTTGCATAAGGAGATCAAAGAAGAATGTAAATTGTCCTTTGGAAAATCCATGCAGTATAATAGAACTGAAACAAATATGCATGAGAAAGATAGGTTTTGGCTTTGTCAGCTGCACTGAACTATTATTATAAAATTACATTAAAATGTTTGAAACGTATAGAAGTTAAATTTGTCTCAATCGGCTTTTGGTTTAGTCTTCATTTACTACCTCCTCTATTGGATCATATTAAAAGTTCAGGCAATCCACAAGAATGGCATTCAGCTTAAAGTACACTTGCAATAGAACACCATTATAATATGAAGCTATTAAAACCACACTTCATGAAGCCTTATAAGTGTTTCAACTGTCAAACTGCAGAATTCCACCCGCACCCCAAAATATTGAGAAAAATGGAACAGGAACTGAAGAAAATGAATCCTTTGAAACCCACAATAATTCACAAATTCAAGTTGCATAACCTTGCAGTATATGAGAACAATTAATATTCAATGCTGGAGAAATATAATTTCAGTAAGCCAAAATAACTCGAGTATTTCTGGAAATTCATAGTAGTTCACTTTTTTCCAACTGGTTACCCAATGGTTACACCCACAGTGCCAATGGCAACCCACAGCATGTGAACTGCAGCAATTCAAGGAGGCAGCTCACCACCACCTCCTCAAGGACAACTAGGGATGGGCAATAAATGCTGCTCTAACCAGCAAGGCTCATGTCCCATGAATCAAATAAAAAAAAGATTCATACCTGAAATGAGCGGGTTGTCTGATGAGGATAGGAGTTTAGAAGAGTGAGGGGTAACTTGATTGAAGTATATAATATCCTGAACGGTTTCGACAAAGTGGACATGGAAAGGAGGTTTCCTCTTGTCAGTGAGTCCATTATATCATCTGCTATTTGTTAGTGCTTCATCAGAAACTAGGGGCACTGTTTTTAAATTAGCAATTGCCATTTTAGGACATAGATGAGGAGAATTTAATTTTCTCGGAGGACTGTGTAACTTTGGAACCCTCTGCCTCAGAAGGTGGTGGAGGCGGGGTCACAATATCTCTAAGGCAGAGGTAGATAGATTCTTGTTAGGGAAAAGTTATCGGGCATAAAAGGAGAATATGAAACTCAACACATACAGATTAGCCATGATCTTATTGAATGGCGGAGCAGGCCCGAGGGGTCAAATGGCCTACTCCTGCTCCCAATTTGTGTCTTCATAATGTTTCCAGCATTTTCTGCTTTTGTTTTTCATCCATCTATGGGGTGGGGGAAATATGTGCATCATGAATGCTTTAGGTTTCACTAATAAAATGGGAGATATGGAAATCATTGCTGGCAAGGAAGAAAGACTGATAAAATAGTGCAGAGATCCAGCTCCACATTAACGTGGATTGGATACAGATAACTTTTCAGAGGAAGAGAAAACAGATGATATATTTGAAAAAAAATTTTCACACAAGGTCAAACAGAAATGTTGATATCTGATCTATGAAAAGACACGAGAAAGGAAATTAGCTATGGACTTCTGCTATAGTTCACCAAAAGCAGGACGACGCCTGGACCTGAAACTCTGTGGTTAAATAAGAGAAGCACATACAGGAAAAAAGTGCAATTATGATCACCAGCTTCAGTGTACTGGTGGGGAAGTGGGAAACAATAATTCTAAATGGAATTTTCCGACAAAGCATATACAAAATAGGCCAATGATATAATAGAAAATATTTCCCTCCCTCCCTCCCTTCCAGCCACCCCCCTCCCCCCTCAACCTCCTGTGGGTTTTAGGGTGGTGGTGGAGTGTGTGAACCTCACCCTGATTTTACACTGTGTCAGACAAGGCCACAGATGGGAAACCTGCCCTTGCCCCGCTTGAGGCCGAGCCTCAATGTTTAAGGCTGTCAGGCCCAAAAAATGTTATACCCAGAGCAGGAAGTGGGGTGGGGGTGGGCTGTCTCCATCTCTTGAGGCCAAGTCTGAACACCACCCCCCCCACCAACACACACACACACACCCCCCAACACACACAAACACACACATATCCTGGAACGCGATTGCTCCACTCACAACCCTCTGGGCCTTCCCTAGCCTCCCTGCCTGGGATCCACAACACTGTCCTTTTCCTTTGGTTCCCAGACTTGATGTCAAACCTCCTGGTGACCTTCTTCTGGTCACCGCAGCGCTATTGCTACAGGGACTGGAGAGCTCCAGACGATCAGATTAGCCAGAAGCTCTGCAAGGTGGGATCTCCTCCCAAGTGAGGGGCGTACGTCTCCCCTAATGCCAACCTATGCTTGTTAGAGCATAAACTGACAGTGGAGAAGTCAGAATTAGTGGAATGCGTTCCCCACCAAATCTTCAACTAGCAAGAGGCAAGCCCCCACCATCCTAAAAATTCACAATCAAAATGGATTATATACAAGAGTGCATCAAAGTAACTGGTGAAATGGGTCAGGTATCTATCACTTTTTAAGGAACCATTAGAAATTGAATTAAGTTTTTAAGTGTCCAGTTCACCAACAACCTGTCCTGGTTCCCCCATGCTAACACTATAGTTAAGAAAGCCCACCAACGCCTCTACTTTCTCAGAAGACTAAAGAAATTCGGCATGTCGGCTACCACTCTCACCAACTTTTACAGATGCACCATGGAAAGCATTCTTTCTGGTTGCATCACAAGTTGGAGTGAACAAAGAACAATACAGCACAGGAACAGGCCCTTCGGCCCTCCAAGCCCGCGCCGCTCCCCGGTCCAGGATTGAATCCTGAATCCAGGATCCCCGCCCAATTTTCCAGCCTATCTACATACCAATATCCTATCCACCAAGCTGTCCCTCACAGCTACGATGCTTTGTTTATCACAACCTATTAACTCACCCCCACCCCCCCATTCCAGACCATGTGATCTCCAGGGAGAGGCGAAAACCCAGAGTGAAAACCCTGAGAGTGGCTCCTCTCTGCCCAAGACTGCAAGGAACTACAAAAAGTCGTGAATGTAGCCCAACCCATCACGCAAACCAGCCTCCCATCCAGTGACTCTGTCTACACTTCCCGCTGCCTCGGCAAAACAGCCAGCATAATTAAGGACCCCATGCACCCTCACCCCGGACATTCTCTCTTCCACCTTCTTCCTTCGGGAAAAAGATACAAAAGTCTGAGGTCACATACCAACTGATTCAAGAACAGCTTCTTCCCTGCTGCTGTCAGACTTTTGAATGGACTTACATTGCATTAAGTTGATCTTTCTCTACACCCGAGCTATGACTGTAATATTACATTCTGCACTCTCTTGTTTCCTTCTCTAGGAACGGTACAAGTGTGGCCTTACCAATGTCTTGTACAACTTCAACAAGACATTCCAACTCCTGTATTCAATGTTCTGACCGATGAAACCAAGCATGCCGAATGCCTTCTTCACCACTCTGTCCACCTGTGACTCCACTTTCAAGGAGCTATGAACATGTACCGCTTGATCTCTTTGTTCTGTAACTCTCCCCAACGCTCTACAATTAACTGAGTAAGTCCTGCCCTGGTTCAATCTACCAAAATGCATCACCTCGCATTTGTCTAAATTAAACTCCATCTGCCATTCATCAGCCCACTGGCCCAATTGATCAAGATCCCGTTGCAATTGGAGATAACTTTCTTCACTGTCCACTATGCCACCAATCTTGGCGTCATCTGCAAACTTACTAACCATGCCTCCTATATTCTCATCCAAATCATTAATATAAGTGACAAATAACAGTGGACCCAGCACTGATCCCTGAGGCACACCGCTGGTCACAGGCCTCCAGTTTGAAAAACACCTCTACAACCACCCTCTGGCTTCTGTCAAGAAGCCAATTTTGTATCCATTTAGATACCTCACCCTGGATCCCGTGAGATTTAATCTTATGCAACAACTTACCATGCGGTACCTTGTCAAAAGCCTTGCTAAAGTCCATGTAGACAATATCAACTGCACTGCCCTCATATACCTTCTTGGTTACCCCTTCAAAAAACGCAATCAAATTTGTGAGACATGATTTTCCACTCACAAAGACATGCTGACTGTCCCTAATCAGTCCTTGCGTCTCTAAATGCCTGTAGATCCTGTCTCTCAAAATATCTTCCAGCAATTTACCCACCACAGATGTGAGGCTCACTGGCCTGTAATTCCCAGGCTTTTCCCTGCAGCCTTTTTTAAACAAAGGCATAACATTTGCCACTCTCCAATCTTCAGGCACCTCACCCTTGACTATCGATGACCCGCAATTTCCTCCCGAGCCTTCCACAATGTCCTGGGATACACTTCATCAGGATTTATCTACCTTGATGCGCTTTAAGACTTCTTTGAACTAACCCAGAGAAACAAATGGCTGGTAATGCACAAAACTTAATCAGCATGGCAAGGAGTCATCAAATGTGTGATGCAGGCATCAGAGCTACGAGTATTTCTGTTTTAATATTATAAATCATTCGAGCTGGGGATCAGAAAACAATTTCCTCTCTTCGGAGAAACTGGAATTTAGAAGAGTAGGGAAGCGGCAGTGAGACGTTCCTTGGTTGGGAAGGTGGGGTGATGAATGGAAGGTGATATTTAATATGGAAAAATGCCAAGTACTGAGGCTAGGGAAGGGTAATAACGAGTGGTAGTTGACTAATTACTTCTAGACAACATGACACAGCATGAGATCATTGGTGAATCTGAAACAAGCATGTACTGGATCTTGGGATTTTTTTTATTTATTGGATATGGGTGTAGCTGGCTGGGTCAGCATTTATTGCCCATCCCTCTTCAGAGGCATTTAAGACATTGCTGTGGATCTGGAGTACCATGTAGGCACAGAAAGGATGGTCTGGTTTCCTTCACTAAAGGACATTAGTGAACTAGATGGTTCACATTTGACCATGGTTTCATGGTCATCATTCGACTTCTAATTGCAGATTTCTACCGAATTCAAATTTCACCATCTGCCATGAAGAGATTCAAAGCCGACACCCCAGAGCATTGTTTCTGGATTACTAGTCAGAGACCACAACACCACTGCCTCACCCTGTGTAGGCACATGAATGAAGCACAAATCCCAGTGGCTACAATGAATGTACAAGGTTCTGATGAGCACTGTTTTGGTTTGCAGGAGTTAATTGAGAACATTCAAGCATTATTAGCGGTGGAGAAAAGAACAACCAAACTGGCATCTAATTTAAACTGTTAAAACGGGGAGAGCTGTGATTATTTAGTCTGGAGAGAAAAATGTTCAAAAATGGCTCAAATTCAAGATTCTGAAGGGAATAGATAATTTAAATTTCAAACATATCAAGATTACCTAAAATGGTAGAACCAGGGGACACAGGGCAAGTTAAATGACAGAGTGTTTTTTGAAAGAATTTTCAGAACAGAAACAGACTGTTTGGGCGACTGGACTGGACTTGTGTCTGTTTTTCACACAAACCTCATCCCATAATTTTGGATTCCTCCACACGCAGAAGCATCTGCCCTCCTTTTGCCCTAGCGAATTCCTCCCAAAGAAAATTCAGGCCACCCCCAGATCCAACACCTTCAGTCATTCCTGGTACTTCTAACCTTTAAGCTCTGGTTTCATCTTTGTAAATCTTCTTTACAACTTCTCCAGTACCTCTGTATCCCTTTTTGTAATATGGTGGCTGGAACTATACAAAGTACTGGAAATGTGGTCTAATAAAGGCTCTACAGAAGTCTAACATAACTGCCCTGCTTTTCAATTTAGGTTCAAGGACGTTACTCTGAAGGTCACCACGTGGCATGGACTGGCTAAGGATGCAGTAGAATGAGATTGTGCGGAGAAAATAATTGAGAGTTGGATAGATGTTTGAGTAAGAAGGCTACTAAGAATTACTTGCTTTGGTATCAGCCTGGTGAATTGTACAATCATGTGGCCCAGTACTTTCCTAAATTCCTATGTTACCAATTCTTTCAAGGGTTGAGGAAATCGCTGGCTATGTTGCATTTATCGCCCAGCTCTAATCACCATTGAGAAGTTGGTGGTTTGCTACATTCTTGATCTGCTATAGTCCATGTGATGTCGGTACACCCACTGTGATGGTAAGGAGTGAGTTCCAGGATTTTGACCAGCAAAAGTGAAGGATATAGTTCCAAGTCAGAAGAGCTTGGAGGGGAACTTGCAGGTGGTGGTTTTCCCATACATCTGCTGCCCTTGTCCTTTGAGGTGGCGGAGGTTATGGATTTGGGAAGGTGCTATTGAAGGAGCTGCCGTGAGTTACTGCAGTGCACCTTGTAGATGGTACACACTACTGCCACTATGCATTGGTGGTGGAGGGAGCAAATGTTGGAGGTGGTGGATAGGGTGCCAATTAAGCTTTGAGTGATGTTGGAGTTGCACTCATTCAGGCAAGTGGAGATTATTCCATCACACTCCTGACTTGTGCCTTGTAAATGATGGATAGGCTTTGGGGAATCAGGAGGTGTGTTACTTACCACAAGATTCCCAGCCTCTGACCTGCTCTTACAACCACAGTAGTTATATGGCTAATCCAGTTTATGGTGACCCCCAGGATGTTGTTAGTAGGATATTTCAGTGATGGCAATGCCATTGAATGTCAAGGGGCAATGGCTATATTATCTCTTGTTGGAGATGGCCATTGTTTGGCGCCTGAATGGCATGAATATTACTTCTCACTTGTCAGCCCAAGCTTGGATATTGTCCAGGTCTTGCTGCATATGGGAATGGACTGCTTCAGTATCACAGGAGTTCAAACAGTGCAATCAACACAAAAACCTCAACTTCTGACCTTATGACCGAAGGAAAGTCATTGATGAAGTAGCTGAAGATGGCTAGACCTAGGATTCTACTCTGAGGAACTCCTGCAGCGATGTCCTGGGACAGGTGATTGACCTCCAATAATCGCAACCATCTTTCTTTGTGCTGGGTATATCTCCAACCAGCAGAGGGTTTGCCCCAATTCTCATTGACTTCAGTTTTGATAGATGCCACTCTCAGTCAAATACTGCCTTGATGTCAAGTGCAGTCACTCTCAGCTCACTTACCAAGTTCGGCATTTTGTCCATGTTTGGACCGTGGCTGTAATGAGGTCAGGAGCTAAGTGGCCCTAGCAGAAACCAAACTGAGTGTCAGCGAGCAGGTTATTGATGAGTAAGTGTGACTTGACAGTACTATCGATAAACACCTCCCATCACTTTGCTGATGATGGAGAGTTGACTGATGGAAATACAACTGGCCGGGTTGGATTTGTTCTGCTTTTTTGTGGGCAATGTAAAAAATGCGAGAAACTATGGAAAAAGCGAGTGTTCAATAGATTTGGGTGTGAACGCCAAAGTCTTTGGATCGGACGATGAGTTTCCCTTCACCTGGTTTCATATGTTTGAGTTGCATAATTATGCTGCCAATTCCACCTAAACCAATGTCTAATAGTTGATTTATCTGTAGGTGTTGGGCTGGAGCCACATAATTACAGTAGGTATAGACAGGCTGCAATGGTTAACAATGACATTAAATGATGCATCATTTGGTGATTTGTTCATATTTTTGCGAACAGCTCCCCATGTGGTTTATTAATACATAATTAAATCTTAACCAAGAACGTACTGGTTCTCAGCTCATTGAGCCAACAAATCTGTACTCTCAAAAGCATGAATAGATATTTGTGAGCAACAGTTGCTATGAGTGGGGTGAGGTTGGGTTCGACACTATGAGCTAAGATGACTATAATTATCATCATCAGTATTTATCTCGAGTTCATATGATCCTTTGCATTTCCAGAATGCTCGAAGTGACACAACAAACATATATTTTAACAAATTGTCTGAGTTGCTATTTAAGATCACCCTTTGCTGCAGTTCATCTTTTCTGGATATAGGATAGCTACAAAATGCATAGCTGTGATTTAAACAGGATAGAACTTTTCACAGTAAGAATAATGACAATAATTAATGGTGAATCAAAATGTTTTAGAACTTTATCAGCGAAGCTGAAATGTTCTGGTTTCAATTATCAGTCCGGTTCCCTCTTGTGGACTACAGGCCTCTTTGGAAGGCCTAGAAATTAGCCTGTGCCTGAATCAGGCCGTGATCCTGGTGCAAAGCACACACAATGGGGCTCTCCCAAGCAGGCAGTCAGGAAGAGGTGGCCAGAAGTGCTCATTGCAGCTCCACACAGGCAATTAAACATAAACTTACTATTCAGGTAGCAGTCTCCTACAGACTCTTTCATGAATTGCTCAAGACCCTCTCCTCAAAAACCATCCTTTGACTCCTTCATTGTTTGTGATCTACTATCTCTAACCACCTTTTCCTCTCCAAAATCCCTGAATGCCTTGTCATCTCCCAAAACTATTTCCATTTTCCGAGATCTGCGTTTGAATCCCTCCAAACCCTCCGCCCTGCTCCAGTACCAGAACTGCTCTTATCAAAGTCACAAATGGCATCGTATGTGACTGTGGCAAAGATACATATTCCCCCCATGCCCATCTTAAACTGTCTGCAGCCTTTAACATGGCTGACCACACCATTCTTCTCCTATGCCTTTCTTTTGTCATCCAGCTAGATGAGGCTGCTCTAACATGGCTCCATTCTTATCTATCTAATCACTGTCAGAGAGTTAGTGGCTTCTCTTCCTGCTCATGCATTTTACCTCTGGTGTCCTCTGAGAATCGATCCTTGGCCCCTCCTATTTCTCATCTACATCCAGCTCCTTAGCAACTTCATCCAAAGGTACAGTGTTAGTTTTCATATGTACACGGACAGCAACCAACTCTATCTCAACCACCTCTCTCGGCTCCTACACTGTGACTAAGTATCAGACTGCTTATCCAACATCCATGAGCAGAATGGATGAGCACTAATTTCCTCCAATTAAATATTGGGAAGACCGAAGCCACTGTTTTTGTTCCCCACTCCAAACTCCATTCCCTAATCATCGACCCCATCTCTCCCAGAGATTAAACCAGTCTGTTCACAACTTTGATGTCACATTTGATCTGCATATATTCTCATATCCGCGCCATCTCTTTAAATTCATTTGTGGGACATTGGCGGTGCTGGCTGGCCAGCGTTTATTGCCCATTCCTAGTTGCCCGAGGACAGTTGAGAGTCAACCACATTTGGGCCAGACCAGGTAAAGGCAGCAGATTGCATTTCCTAAAGGGCATTAGTGAACCAGATGGGCTTTTCCAACAGTCAACAAAGGTTTCATGGTCATCAATAGATTCTTAGTTCCAGATATATGAATTCAAATTCCACCATCTGCCATGACTTGATTCGAACCTGGGTCCCCAGAACATTAGCTAAGTTTCTTGGTTAATAGTCTGGCAATAATACCACTAGGCCATCACCTCCCCCATCTCTAAAACTGCCTATTTCCACCTTTGTATCATCACTTGACTTTGCCCCATCTCCGCTCATCTGTTGCTGATGATCCATGCTTTTATTATCACTGGACTTGACGACTCTGATACACTCCTGGCTGCTCTTCCACATTCTACCCTCTGTAAACTTGAAGTCATCCAAAACTGCTGAGTGTTACCAGTTTTCCCATCACGTCTGTGCTCGCTGACCTACATTGGCTCTTGGCCAAACAATGTGGTGATTTTAAAATTCTCATACTTCGTTTCAAATCTCTCCATAGCCTTGCCTCCCCCTAGTTCTGTAATCACTTCTAGCCTCTTCCCCCTCTGAAGGGCATTCCCTTAATCCTGGCCTCTTGCACATTACCAATCATAACTGCTCCACAAAAGATGGCTATGCCTTCAGTTTCCTAGGTCTCAAGTTCTGGAATTCCTTCCCCACACCTCTCTACTCACTTTCTTCCTTTGAGACAGTTCTTAAAACCCTATCTATATGACCAAGCTTTTGGTCATCTGAAGTAATTTCTTATGTCTTTAAATGGTTTTGTTTTATAATGCTCCTGTTAAATGCTTTAGGACATTTCATTACATTTGAAGGTGCTAAATAAATATTTGTTGTTGCTGGTTTCACTGTTTAGGGTCCTAAGAAGCTGACCACGGTATGTATAACATATTACATTCAGCAGCAACCCAATTTTCCAAACAACCAATGGTGCACGATTTTCACAAAGGCTTCCTGCACATTTGGGTCCAATTATAGAAAAAGAGCACAGTAGACAATGAGGAGGCCATCATGTTTGCTGATAATTCCCAATTGTTAAAAATACTGAAAATCTATCTGGGTTATGATTGGGAGGTGAGTTTTGTGTGGAAGGGCAGTGCTGTTGAGCAATAGGAAAACCTGAAAAAAATGGGTTTTCCGAATGTACTGTCAATTTTAATCCAAGAGTTGCTTTAAGTGGGGTTTCAGTCAACACAAGAAGCCTGATTGACAGGCTGGAGGCCCTTCAGACAGGACGTTTGCTTCATATAACGTGACTGAAGCCTAAGATTGCAGACAGGTAAGCAAGGTCATGGAGGAGGATTCTGGTCGCAGTGGGGATGAGGTGGAGCACGGCATCCAATGGGGAAGCACAGGGGGGGCGGTTTTGATCATAAAGACAGGAGATGGCACTTTTGCGGGGGGGGGGGGGTGCGGTTTATTGTGGGTCTGGAGGAAACACTTGTGTTTCTTCCGGTCCACAAACAGTGCAATAAAAGTCATGGATTCAGCACTTGCACCGCTGCCAAGGCCTGGGAAACTCTGCTGCCCATAGTCAATGATAAAATGACTATTTAATGCAGGCATGCAGCCTCATGATATTAAATAACTATGCATCCACTATCTGAGAGTGGATTGGTTGACTGAGACTTGTTTCCACATTCAGCCAAAGGTTTCTTATTCTCTAAAGAGGGTTAGGCACCCTGAGATGGAGTTTGAAATTCTGTAAAGCATATTTAAATTGCCAGAGCTGCAAGTTAAATTTAAGACCCAATTGTGCTCGTGTCCCTTGATTTATAATGGGGCAGGGAATAAAAATGTTATGATTATTTTTGTTCACGCTCAAAAGCTTGAGGCTTTTTTTTTTGTTTGTGCTCATTCTCAGCTCCTTCTTCTCCACAAGCAACACCATTGCTTGCTGCTTGGAACATCTGGTTCCAAGAGTTGGTTCCGCTAATTAGCTTAAACTTATACTGAGCTTTAACAGCACGACTACAGCTTGAACAAATCTGATTATATTCATCTCTCTGCGTGCTCTCAAGATTTGTTTTTTGCTGACGATGAAACTATAATGTCTGAAGGAGTTGATTTTCATCTGGCCAGCATTCAACAATGTTGATTAGTTGCATCTGTGTCTTTCAAACACTTGAAAAGTCAAAGTTTAATCAAATGGCATTTGCTATTGTAAACTGAATTTGTGTCCGAGTATATAATAAAGCATTCATTAGAAAATGTGCTGTGCCTTTACATTCTTTCAGAGTTCTACTCAGCAGGGGGAAATGAATATCAAGGGAGCCTAAATCACACCCTTGTTTAGTCTTTGTACTTGACTGTATGACATTTGCTCAGTTACACCTACTGACTGTATGTCACAAACGTGTCTTTATCGACAATTTCTATCATAGAATACATATGGGAATTTATACTGCAAAAAGTAAACAGAGTGTGAGAAAGTAAAATGGTCCATATTATTTAAAAAATGGAGTTCCTCCTATGCCAGTTCAGTGTCTGTTCAAAGGCAATTCACCTGAGCGTATAGTTAGTAAACAAAGCACCTGGTGTGAAACCGAGACATATTGAGCTCACTCTGTGTTATTACCTAATCGAAGCTATTCTTCAATCTGACTCAGTTGCACTGGAGCAGGTTAAATAAAGTCACAGGATTCCTACTGTGTGGGTGTCAGATGAGGGCAGGATTGGGCATTGCTTTGATGCCCTCCACATTCAATGGATCCAGTCCCACATTGAAGAATTACCACTCAGGCAAGGTACTGAACAAGAGCAGGTAGAAAACAATGCACAAATTATAGGAGGTGTCAAAATTATATTCGATAACAAATGCTTTTTACTGTGTTTAATCAATATTAGTCCCTATAACTGGGTAAACCATGATTTCTTTCACTCTCCAAATTAAAACCAGCAAAATACTGGAGTAGCTGATATCTGAGTCACTGGCAAAATGCTGTATCGTACAGCTGCAGAGTCACCACAGGGAGTTGTGATCCATTTCACTGACAGATTCCTTGTACTATTTTTACCTTCTTACCCCACCAGCGTGAGACTAAAATTGTTCAGTAGTTGAGTCACTCATAGTTTTTCAATGATTGTCCATTCAAGCCATAAAAGCTAATTCAATAAAGCATATTTAATTGAGGCAATGCAACAAAATGGTTAATTAAAATGAAAAAATAAAGAAAATTGTTACAAATCCATTTTAAAACAATGTTAAATGCACACATAGAATAGGGACACGACTGGGCTTCCCCCCAAGATTGCATTATCTCCATTCATGGTTCATAACTTGCTAAACAGCACTGTCCAAGCTTTTAAATAAAGAATTGGGCATTTGGACAAAGCACAGGGGAGCTGCTGATAACTATGGAACTAAACTCTAGCGCAAGTCATTGCCAGGAACCCAGTGAAGAAAACTGGAAAATAAATGGTCAAGTTGTATGATTATTCAAATTAAAATATACTTGACCACAGCATGCTAAATTTGCTAGTTTAAAACATATTCCTATCATCACAAACACACACATTTGAGGATGTGGTTTGCAATTGGCATGTCAGGAAATTCTTAACTACACTAGCTGTGAATTAGATGCTATTGCACACAGTCCTTTGTTTCCTGGTCACTAAGCAAATGGAGTCCATTGTTAAATTTACTTTATGAATCACACTGTCGTTAGGCAGTAAGTCACGCTTGTTATTTTGCTGTTACCTAATGCAATTAACACCAATACACTGTTCTTGCAAAGTAGCAATGTACCTGAACTGGAATGGGGATCTGTAGATGATTCACTGAAAGGCAGATTCTCCACTGTACTTATTCTCATAATGTGGAGATGCCGGCATTGGACTGGGGTAAACACAGTAAGAAGTCTCACAACACCAGGTTAAAGTCCAACAGGTTTATTTGGTAGCAAAAGCCACTAGCTTTCGGAGCTCTCGCTGCAAAATTTGTAAATTGAGTTTGTGTCTTTATATGCCCTGTTTATGAACTGAAATCCCACTCACCTGACGAAGGAGCAGCGAACGCTCCGAAAGCTAGTGGCTTTTGCTACCAAATAAACCCGTTGGACTTTAACCTGGTGTTGTGAGACTTCTTACTTATTTTCATACGCAGCCTTCATAACTACACACTATAATGAGAATTAAACAATTGTAGAACCACAAAAAAGATTAACTTTGGAGAATTCTCAAGATAAACTAGTGACCCTCATTTCTACAGATACTTAGTACAGCCACTCCACTGCTGAGGACATTCTTTCATAAGGCCATTAGATATAGGAGTAGAATTAGGCCATTCAGGCCGTCAAGTCTGCTCCGTCATTCAATCAAACTATCAATCCCAAATGGCACTTATTTCAATGCTATAGTAATTTCTCTAAATGTCACGTGTAGGGAAAACCCATTAATGTGCTTACCCCTTTAAGAAAAAAATGACAATCAAACGTTCTAACAAATGGGGCCAAGCACTAAAACATTTGAAACATTTTCTGCGTAACTGACATGTTTAATTGAAATGTTCCTTTCTACTGGTTATCCTCCATCGAGAAAGGATAGTACTCTTTGATAGGTCAGATACAGCAAAACTAAAACTTCTTGTATAGATAAACCAAAACAAAATTGGTATCTTGAAAAATACTTTACACAAATTTGAGGCCATTCCAAGTCAACGTACAGCTACCATTCAAAAAGACGCTTAAATCCCAGTCTACGTGAACTAGGTCACTTGGTAAAGCATTAGGAATAAGCTACTTGGGGTGAGAGAAAATAAATCCTGCACTTTAAAAGTACAAAATCACCCTCCACTGCTCACTATTTCACTAAAGCAAATGCAGTGCAGCCCTAGTTCAAGGAGGAAATTTTGATGTAGATTCTCACTAAGAGGCGTACGGTACGAATAATGGCCCGAATATTTTGTCCGTTGGGTGCGCCTGTAGGCAGGACTGGAAACAGGCGCAAAACTTGCTTCCGGCTGCAGTCAGTCCCAGAACGAATGTGAAACATGCGCTGGGAAAGGCTCAACACTGCCAGGGAAGAGGGCAGGCACCGAAGGAAGTGAGGGTACAGGCTGGCACTTCTAACGTGTTCCCTCAGGGAGACGGACACAACAAGAGCCGTCTCGGGGAACCGCACACCGGTGAAAAAATAAATTAACAATCGGAAGATGATGCACAGAGGGTGTAGGCAGCACATTTAGACATAAACCTGAGTCGCCAGACACCTTTTCAAATTTTATTTCAGCCTGGGGCAGTTCACCCCGCCCTGCACTGAAGTTGAAACTTAGGAGTAAATAACTAATCACCTGTTGTAAAATTACATTCAACTGGCCCCTTCTTGGGTTAAATTGCCTGCTTGATGGTCTGTGGTTGCGTTTCAACTCTCATGCCCACCGTCAACTGAAAGAGTGCGCAAAAACATTGGGACATTCGGCCAACATCTTACACGATTTCACGCGCTTCTGGTTACCCGGACAAACAACCTAAAATTTTGGTTAATATCTTTATCAATAGCAGGTGAGGTATGGAATGCTTTACCAAATCGATAAAGGGACCCATTGCATGTTTTAAGGGATTTATTTGAAGCAGAGTGTTACAGGTTAATGGGATTGAATTTTGGATTGGTCTAACAAAGAGCTGGATCAGACATTACCAGCCAATAATTTATTCCTGAGAAGTAAACATCTATGGTTTTTAACTGAATGTTATTTGTATTTACAGCTTAATTCGAGTGTTCACAAAACCCACGTTCCACCCAGTTAACTCCCTCAAATGGCAGGAGTGAGCTCACACAGTGTCCTGCCAATGCAGGCAATGCTAAGTGCTGTTCTACTCAGCAGGACCTGCTTTCCGTTGAGAGCGACTACCGCGAAAAGTTTAAATAAGCAAAATACTGTGGATGCTGGAATCTGAAACCTCAAACAAGGTGATGTTTTTAAAATATTCCAGGAAATTGAAGCCATCCAAAAAAATGCACTTAAGAGAAATACCAAATCAGAAAGACCAAAAATTGCACCTCTACTATCCCTTTCAACATCAGAGAACGTACAACAGTGGTTAGCACTGCTGCCTCACAGCGCCAGGGACCCGGGTTCAATTCTGGCTTGGGTCACTGTCTGTGCGGAGTCTGCACATTCTCCCCATGTGTTTCCTCAGGATGCTCTGGTTTCCTTCCACAGTCCAAAAGATGTGCTGGTTGGGTGCATTGGCCGTGCTAAATTCTCCCCAAGTGTACCTGAATAGGAACCGGAGTGTGGCGACTTTCACAGTGGGAGTTTCACAGTAACTTCATTGCGGTGTTAACGTAAGCCTACTTGTGAAACTAATAAATAAACTTTAAAAACATAAATTGTGAAAACCAAGATGTGATTTTGGAATTTGGTTTCATGCAGCTGAGCAGCAAGATATAGTGGTTAAAAAGTGGAAGGGAAGCCAGGATAGACACTGACTAGTTGTTTCCCTTGATTGGATAATCTTTCTGGGTCAAAGGGGTACACTTAGGGGATAAGGAGTCAATCATCTAGGACTAAAATAAAGAGAAATCTCTTTGCTCGGAGGGCTGTCCTAAAAAGGTTTCCCCGCTATCACTATCCACCCTATCTAAACCTCTAATCATCTTATATGTTTCAATAAGATCCCCTCTTAGCCGCCGCCTTTCCAGCGAAAACAATCCCAAATCCCTCAGCCTCTCCTCATAGGATCTCCCCTCCATACCAGGCAACATCCTGGTAAACCTCCTCTGCACCCTCTCCAAAGCCTCCACATCCTTCCTGTAATGTGGGGACCAGAACTGCACACAGTACTCCAAGTACTTATTTTAGCAAATTTGCTGATGACACCAAAGTCGGTGGTGTGGTAGACAGTGAGGAAGGGTGTCATAGTCTGCAGGAAGACTTAGACAGGTTGCAAAGTTGGGCCGAGAGGTGGCGGATGGAGTTTAATGCGGAGAAGTGTGAGGTAATTCACTTTGGTAGGAATAACAGTTGTGTTGAGTATAGGGCTAACGGGAGGACTTTGAATAGTGTGGAGGAGCAGAGGGATCTAGGTGTATGTGTGCATAGATCCCTGAAAGTTGGGAATCAAGTAGATAAGGTTGTTAAGAAGGCATATGGTGTCTTGGCGTTTATTGGTAGGGGGATTGAATTTAGGAGTCGTAGCGTTATGTTGCAACTGTACACAACTCTGGTGCGGCCGCACTTGGAGTACTGTGTGCAGTTCTGGTCCCCACATTACAGGAAGGATGTGGAGGCTTTGGAGAGGGTGCAGAGGAGGTTTACCAGGATGTTGCCTGGTATGGAGGGGAGATCCTATGAGGAGAGGCTGAGGGATTTGGGATTGTTTTCGCTGGAAAGGCGGCGGCTAAGTGGGGATCTTATTGAAACATATAAGATGATTAGAGGTTTAGATAGGGTGGATAGTGATAGCCTTTTTCCTCTGATGGAGAAATCCAGCACGAGGGGGCATGGCTTTAAATTGAGGGGGGGTAGTTATAGAACCGATGTCAGGGGTAGGTTCTTTACCCAGAGGGTGGTGAGGGATTGGAATGCCCTGCCAGCATCAGTAGTAAATGCGCCTAGTTTGGGGGCGTTTAAGAGATCCGTAGATAGGTTCATGGACGAAAAGAAATTGGTTTAGGTTGGAGGGTCACAGTTTTTTTTTAACTGGTCGGTGCAACATCGTGGGCCGAAGGGCCTGTTCTGCGCTGTAATGTTCTATGTTCTATGTATACTTAGACTATGACCCCTAGTTCTGGACATCCCCACCATCAGGAACTTTCTTCCTGCAAATACCGTGTCTAGTCCTGTTAGAATTTTATAGGTTTCTGAGATTCCCCCCTCATTCTTCTGAACTCCATAGATATAATCCTAACCAACTCAATCTCTCCTCATACACCAGTTCTGCCATCCCAGGAATCAGTCTGGTAAACTTTCACTGCACTCCCTCTATAGCAAGAACATCCTTCCTCAGATAAGGAGACCAGAACTGAACACAATATTCCAGGTGTATAATTGCAGCAAGACACCCCTGCTCCTGTACACGAATCTTCTCGCTATGAAGGCCAACATACCATTTGCTTGTTTTTTACTGCCTGCTGCACCTGCATGCTTCCCTTCTGTGACTAGTGTATGAGGACACCCAGGTCCTGTTACACATTCCCCTCTTAATTAATAGCCTTTCAGATAACAATATGCCTTCCCGTTTTTGCAACCAAAGTGGATAACCTCACATTTATCCACATTATACTGCATCTACCATGCAATGACCCACTCACTCAACTTGTCCAAATCACATTGAAGGATCTCTGCATCCTCCTCACAGCTCACCTCCCACCCAGTGTCATCTGCAAATTTGGAGATATTATATTTAGTTTCTTCATTTAAGACATTAATATATATTGTGAATAGATGGAGTCCTAGCTCGGATCCCTGTGGTACCCCACTAGTTACTGCCTGCCATTTGGAAAAAGACCCTCATTTTCCTACACTTTGTTTCCTGTCTACCAATCAGTTTTCTATCCATTTCAGTACATTACACCCAATCCCATGCATTTTAATTTGCATGCTAATCTCTTATGTCGTATGTTGTCAAAAGCCTTCAGAAAGTCCAATAAACCACATCCACTGCCCCCCCCCCCCACCTCATCAAGTCTACTATAGCTACATCCTCAAAGAATTCCAGTAGATTTGTCAAGCATGATTTCCCTTTTGTAAATTCATGTTGACTCTGTCTGATTCTACCACTGCTTCCAAGTGTTTTGCTATAAAATCTTTTATAATGGACTCTGGAATTTTCCCCACTACCAATGTCAGGCTTAAAGAAGATTATACAATATCCTTCACATAATGAATATTGCAAACAATAAGAGCCTGCAGGGCACTGAACATAAGTTAGGGAAAATGATTGAAAGTACAGTCAAAAAACTTGACTTGAGAGAGATTGAGAAAATGGGAAGGGAAATGGCAAAATAGAGGGCTTCAGACTGCGTATAAAGGATGGAGAATGAAGACTAAAACTGATGGAGTGGAGGAACACCTCCACCCGAGCGGGCAAGTTGGGTCTTAGTTTTACATCTCATCTGAAAGTTGAGGTTACCCAAGCATAGATGATTATTCAGGGGGAATTGATGCAGATAGGATAATCCGGAGAATTATGAATGGAACAAAGTTTTTATAGGCTACGGATTGGAAGGATGGTGAGCAATTCTTTAGAGACAGCAAGAATCACAGTGAGAGTGTGAAGGGAATCTTATGGAGGTGGAAGTCTGGGATCCTGGTGAAGCACCAAATTTGGACTTCGATATTTAATGTAGGTCTCAACAGAATGCTGATGTTGTGCCACCTAAGTGAGTTGGGAAATGTATGAAATTGGCACCTCTAATATAAACTATCTTACTAACACTGATCAGGAGATGTTTTAAACTTGTTAAAATCAAAAGGCAGTCTGACACCATAATGGCAGTCATGCAGTCAAACAGCATTAAGTGTAGCAATGTTGATATTGTTATTTCACACCTCACACCATATCCCACACTATCTGCTGGAACTGATAAATTGCCTACAGTGATAAATCTGGCCCCAAGAAGCACAGTTTTGTCTTTGTGTTGAGATTTTCCCTTGTCCTCAAAAAATCTTAACTTTCTTTAATGCTTTCAAGCCAACATTATTACAATACTTGGAAAGTTCTATCATCTCTCATAACCCTTGACAGGATAGAAGAAAAATATTTATCTGACAGGCAAATCCTCTCTCACCTCTAAGCCACAATCTCTTTTTTTTTTAAAAACAGATGTTTGCAATGTTTATTTTATCAATACTAGTTGGGGCAGTGCTCCTCAATTAATTCCTTATTATCATCCTACAAGTTGGGTGGCCACTACCCTACACATTACTCGTCCTATAACTCCAGTGTGTTGTAATGAAGACTCATCAAAGTTTCCTGTTCTAAGTTGTTCTTTCTAGGGATCTTAAAACTGTGGAATTTTTTCCCTGTCTTGCTCTCATCTGACCATCTTCAAAATTTCAAAACTTGCACTTGGTACTGGCTAGCCACTGGCTCCTGATTTTTGTCATCTTTGTCATTTCTTATATTCTGAGTAGTGTGTTCTGCATTGTGGGCAGAAATCTTTCACCTTTCTGAAAAAAGACACAACTCAAACCATGACAACATAACATTGAGTAATATAAAAAATTAAGTAGTACGTTGTATAATCTCAGTGTTATTTCTAACACAAAATGATTTTCAATCATTACAAACAATTGGTCCAAAGCAGTTGCTTTGTGTTTAATAGAATAATGCTTTGTCATTTTTATCCTCGTACAATCCCATTTTAATGTCTCAGACTTTGTGTGACCAAGTGAAAACATGGGGGTATGTGAGCAGTTGAACAAGGGGCTTCAGACAGATAATTCTGAAATCATTATTGTCCAGACCATTCGAAGCAGCTAAATACTTGCAATTACCTCATCTAAAATTTCACATCAAACTATAATTCTTAGCTACATAAAATATTGAAATTCCACTTCTGCATGTACAGGACATTTGATATACAAACCAGATTATAGGATAGTCGCTACAATTGGGTTTTAGTTGTAAAGAAAATATCCATGTGATATAGGTTATCAAAATGTTTCCTCCCCTTATCATAAAACATTTAGTAACATGAATATATACTTTTTAAAATTGTATTTGTATATTTCTGCGGGGGGAGGGGGGAGGCAATGGGGGGGATTTAGCTGTTGCAATGACGAAGTGATAAGTTTGTGTTGGTTTGCCATTGTCTAATGCACTGGGGGAGTTGGTGGAAAGGCAGGGCTTCTACAAATAAAAACACCAGTTACCTTCTCACAGGCTGTCTTTGTTACAACAATCAGACCTCGAGGCCAGTCAATAAGCCACCCCGAGCTCCACAGCAGCCAATGATGCGTTGAAGCTCGATGCCCCAAAATCTGGTATGGGAAGCCCTGCAGCAGCATATGAAGTGATCACAATTTTGCTGCAGAGAGCAGTGCTTTACTGGACTTTCTTTCCATTTCAATAACTGCACTGTTAAACTGTAACTATGATGTGGAGATGCCGGCGCTGGACTGGGGTGAACACAGTAAGAGTTTTAACAACACCAGGTTAAAGTCCAACAGGTTTATTTGGTAGCAAATACCATTAGCTTTCGGAGCGCTGCTCCTTCGTCAGATGGAGTGGAAATCTGCCCTGTTTGAGAGCAGATTTCCACTCCATCTGACGAAGGAGCAGCGCTCCGAAAGCTAATGGTATTTGCTACCAAATAAACCTGTTGGAATTTAACCTGGTGTTGTTAAAACTCTAATCTGTAACTAGCCATTTGTGTCTTGATGCAATGGTGCAATATTACTAAGTTACCACTAAACAGCGCACTGATGTGGGCAGAAAAAGAAAGGATTGGAAACATCTGTAAATGCTGCATGCCACACCAAAGCTCCAAGATTGAGCTCAAGAAATACCAGGAACAAAATGGTCCCAATCTGGAGGCCACCCACCTTGGGGTGAATTAAAACATTTAAAACTCCATTGTTGTTGAAGGCTGGCCACCTCTTCCTGCACAGCATGTGGATCTTGGAAAAGGGTTTGTTTCCCTGTGCCTCCAGTGTCCTATTCAAAGCTTGGATAACTTTAAAAATGTCAAAAGACTATGAAATGATGTCTTAACGAGCAGACCACCAGCTCAATTAATCAGTCAGTCCCTATTTAATACGCCAGATTCTGATCACAATTAGTGGTTCCTGTCTCCTCCCTTACTCCACTTTTCAGTTTATCACAGTTGCAAAGGAAACTCTCCCCCACACTTAAACTCAGCTGCGTGGTAGAGCCATCTGCAAGTTAAACATCCTCTCAAATTTTGCAGATTTGAAGGGCACTGTTAATGAGGCAAACAGCTGGACAATGTGCTGCGAATGTGTACATGCCAATAAAAATATAAAAATACTTACTGCGATGAACATCATACAGTACATGGAGAAGGATGAATGGCCAGAGAAAAAGGACAACCTAGAGAGATGAACAATACAATATTACAATCCTCACTGTGGTGTCACTTCCAGGGACAAAACTGGATCCTGTAATCATGTAAAATCAGCCAATGTTGTGACAAACAATTATGAACATACGAAAATATACACAATGATTTTTTTAAAATTACTGTAGATTAACTTCAGAAAACTTTAGGTTATTGTTGACAGGTATAAAACTCATTTTAAGAAAAAACTAGAGATGGTATTTTATGACCTCACTGGGGCGAGGCTCGTAAACCGCCCAAGACCAACAGAGAATTCCATTCTGCGAGCCACACCTGTCCCGATTTTGGGGTGGGAGTGAAGGTAAAATGCCAGTCTATATTGTCAATCACAAGAGTTAATGGAATTTCTTTGATCTTGTGATTGGGTTTTATTTCAATGTTATCCCATCGTCTCAAGTCAACCAGTTTAAAAGCTTCTGTTCAACACATCCAATACAATCATTATCAAACACAATTTTTCCACAGCAAGTTCCATATAGCTTCTGCAAACATTAACAACATTCAAAGCACCTTGAATATATTACTGTAACTGACACAATCGGTAGAATTCTAAAGCCACTGAAACATTGGGACCCCTACAGCAGGTCAGGAACCAGTAGGAATCAGCAGCAGCCTTTGCGATGGTCTTTACCGGTCATGGCACTAGCATCCCACTTCCAGGATTCCTAACCAATTAGAGAAGGTGAGCATGATGATGCACCAAATGAGGGATGATTTTAATCAAGAGAGTCTGGCAGGACTCAGCTGCAAAATATTCCTAAGGCCGCAGCAGCCACAGGAATGATGAGGAGTCCTGAAAAAGCTGCCTTCTATGTCTCTCACTCTTAACTGGAGATACTGAGGGAACTGAGTGACTGCAATGAGGTGATTTTTCCCAAGAGTAGAAGGAAGAAGCCAGCCTCTTAAATTAAGCAGCTGGACTGGAAAGAGGGCAAGAAAATGACCCAGGAAGCCAGCAGCAGAAGTGTGGTTCCCCTAAGTTGCACCAAGAGGATTCAGGACCTGAGGTGAGCAGAGAAGTAGAGCCTCATATCATTTGATGTTACCATCCTTCATTTTCCCAGTATTCTCCTGCACAGCATTCATTAGAGCAACACACATTGCAGCTGCACTCTTTCCTTTCTCTCCAGACAGCTCTTCATACTCCATCGGGACAGCCAACACTCCTACCCACATCATCAATGTGCCATTTCACACTTATGCCTCAGTCATTCACTGAAAATGTTGTCCTTCTATCCACACAAGCAATTTCTAACAGTCATAACCCTCTGCTTTATCTTATTGTGTGAGAGCGCACAACGTTGGGGAGGCGCAAAAACCTAAAGGGAGGGAAGATGGCCCTCCAGTAATGACCATCTTGTTGACCACCTGATCCACTAGGGAGAAGCACCCGTTCCAGGAGCTGAAGATGTCAGAAATAACCTGGTGTGGCAACCTGATCCTCTGCTTGGAGATCCCCCATTGTTGGTGTCATCTCCTTGGACCAGCATCCCTATATTCACCTCCCCCCCCCCCCCCCCCCCCCCCCCCACCCACCTTGAGCATATGGTTGCCGAGAATGCAGCTGCTGTTGCTGCTCCTTCTGTTACCATTCGTATTATTGGTATTGGTGTAATTGCTCCTCTTCCTCACAGTGCTGCAAGGTAGAGCTGTCCCATGACATGACAGTTGTAAATCACTGAGAGCACGCTCTGAGAAGGAGTGTTGTGAGCACCAGCTTCTCCCCAGGCATGATCTCACTGATTAAAACCTCCCCAACCTGTCAGTTTCACTACCTGTGCACTTGCTTGGTTGATGCTGACAACTCAGCAAGTAGGAGGTAGATGTTCATGTCAGAATGGTTGGTTAAAACAGTAGTCAATTACCTACTTAAGTATTTTAATTATTACTCCCCAGCTCCAAGGAGACATCCCACTCTCCTGTAACTCAGCTGACATCAACCCGAGAGGTTTTGAATGCATAAGTGACAGTATTTCTGGGCTAGACTCGGGCATTTTCTCCACCCCTTCCTTTGCAGGTAGGCGGGAGGTAATGGAAGGGGCGTATGCAAAATACTCAGCCATTCCCCACCCTCATCAGAGCCCGAGATGGAAGTTGGACTTGGCAGGACCAGTTGATAATGAGCCAATCCCCACACTTTCCTCCCAGGGGAATTCAAGGCACCTCATCTTTCCCTGCACCACCTCTGGGTTCCTTCTAAGCAGACACTCATTCTACAGTGAAAGTCAAAGGCCAGTAACCCTCAGCTTCCCACTGTTTCTTCATGGATTACTCATTTTTGGGTATAACATTCCTCATTTATCGACAGTTTTGCCCTACGTAGCAAGGAATCTAGGGCAGCAACTGGCAAAGGGTGGCCAGGTTATGGATTCTAAGAGCCGATCTTCCTTCTGAACGGCAGCTACTTTGGGACAATTACCCATGGAATGAGGATAATAAGGGACAGAGCACTTGCCTTTACGAAAGTATTTCCCATTTTTGAATTATTCTTCCCCCCCACTCCTCTGGCAGGGAAGAAAGTGGCAGCCTATGCAGTTGTGAGACTACCTTAATGCGTTAAAGTCAGAACGCATTTATTGGGTTTCATTAGCAACAAACTCAAATCATGATTTATGGTCTAATGTGGGCTATATATTTTTCATATTATTCTGGATAACAATTCTTGCAACATTTGGGCTTCAGCTTCAAGCTTCTATTCTCTCTCTCGTGTATTAGATTTTTGTTTCTCTCCTCCACATGGCTTTGGTTGGTCTAGCTATTTTTACCCCAGCTCTTATCCAATTACCCCTTCCCTAGCCCTAAATATCTTCAGCCGTGAGCATACTTTTCTTGACCAGGAATAGTTACTCATTTTACATATTTCTCTCGTGCCCTTCAAAAGTATCTCGAGGTTTTTTTATATCCTGCGGTCTCTTATCGCATAGAGAGAGGCCTCTGCATTCTTGCCTTTATCTTACACAAGTAATTTTACACAGAGTCTTCAAGGACTTTTGCTTCCAGATGCAGTAGGCTTTTAAAGTTGGACATTATCTCCCAGATGGAAACAGTCTACACTGTGCTCTAATTTTAAGCTTTCCCACTTTACTATTCTGCAAAGAAGTATATCTAAAAAGGTTAAATGCTAATATTCTTATTAATAATCTTATCTTACATACTCCCTGCTTTGAGGGGAAGATATCCTTAATGAGCCTTCACTGACTAATTGTTGAGCAAAGCAATAAGTTTTAAGCTCTGCACCTTTTGCCACAAAATAGCAAAGCATGAAAAATCCTACAGTTAATATTACTGCCCGGGACAGTATTATAAACTTTATCATTCCTCAACCAAGAAGAATCAGGAGACAAAGAAGGCAACATCTAAAGCTAGGGCTAGATGGAACAACAGCAAGAAAGTGAGACACATACACATTCCAATAACCTCCTCACTATTTGTCACCCTACCAATTTTCACATCATCTGCAAACTTACTGATCAACCCTCCTATATTCAAGTCTAAATAATTTATATAAACCACAAACAGCAAGGGTCCCTACAGAACCCCATTGGATACAGGCTTCCAGTCAGAAAACCACCCAACCATCACCCTCTGCACCCTGTCACTCAGCTGATTCTGGATCCAATTTGACAAATTTCCTCGAATCCCATGGGCTCATACCTTTGCTATCAATCTCCCATGTAGGACCTTATCAAAAGCCTTGCTAAAGTCCAAGAAGACTACTTTAAATGTATTGCCCTCACCTACACACCTGGTCTCCTCTTCAAAAATTCAATCAAGCTGGTCAGACATAACAAAATCAAGCTGCTGATCTTGTTTAATCCCTGCCTCTCCAAGTGCAAATTAACGCTGTTTCTCAGAATTGCTTCCAACAGTTTCTCCACCACTGAGGTTAGACTGACTGGCCCATTGTTTCCTGGTTTATCCGTTCTCCCTTCTTGAATAATGGTACCACATTGGCTGTCCTCCAGTCGTCCGGCACCTCCCCTGTGGCCAGAAAGGAATTGAAAATTGCCAGAGCCCCTATTTCCTCCCTTTCCTCTCAACAGGCTGGAATACATTGCATCAGGCCCTGGAGATTTATCTACTTTTGAGCCTGACAGACCACTCAGAACCTCTGTCTATGTTAAGCTCTTTAATTGTTTCACAGTCCTTCTCCCCGATTTCTAGACCCACATCATCCCTCTCACTAGTTAACACCAATACAAAGTAATAATTTAGATCCATACCTATGTCCTCTGGCTCCACATACAAATTAGCTCTGTAGTTCTTAATGGGCCCTAGTTATCCTTTTACCCTTAATGTACTTGTTAAACAATTTAGGATTTTCCTTTATTCTACCTGCCAGTATCTTTTCATATCCCTTTTTTGCTGTCCAAATTCCCTCTGCTAATTTCCTTTTTAAGTTCCCTCTCACACGTTGTGACGATGCTGTGCCTTAAAGAAATGTATGTATATCATGCTTCTTGTAAGCGTATGTTTAGAACTCAGATCTGATTTGCAAGGTGCCGATTTGTCTAATAAATATTTTAATTTGGTAGCTGGGAAAACAGGATAAGTACCTGGGTGTTTGTTTTAAGCTGAGAGCATGCATTTTTGTTTACTTATGTTTCCCCTGGGATTTCAGAGTAGAGTTTTGATTAGGTTGATTGACAGGGACAGAGTAGTGTGCTTAATGGGAGGAGTTAAGCTTGCAGGGTGGATATACTGTTTCAGTCTCATTTTTTACAAATACAAGCAGTTATCGTCTGTTCTAAAAGAAGTGAGACGGGTCTCTCTGTCTCTAGAAGGTGTCTGACAGCTCCAGAGTTGGCAACTTAAGTACAAGTAAAGCTGTGTTTTGTTAGCTGATTTTGAAGAGTGGTTTAAGTCTAAGTAGAATATTGCTTCAACAGGAACTCATAGGGATAGATTAGCAGTTAAGAATTGTATCTTGCCATGTTTAAGTATAGTTCAATTGTTAAAGATTAAGCTAATTCATTTGTTATAGTTAAAGAGTGTTGATAAATAAAGTTGTTTTCATAAAAGCTTCCCTATGAGTTAGAGGAATCGTGCTTGGAGTGAAGCACCTTATCCTCACACTAATACCAAAATAGCACATTTTTGGAGTCCTGTCTGACTTAATATACTTTGGGGTATCTGATCTGTACCCTAACAATATTCTATACTCCTCTCAGCTTCTACTGTTTTGAGCCCTCAATGTCAGGCTATTACACTGGTAACGTGCCATGAGACAGGATTAATGAGCTCATATTAAAGGAGCCTAGATTCAGGAAAGGTCTCAGCAGACTGGAAAAATCATAAATGTAACATCTCTATTCAAGTAAGGCAACCGAATGCAAGTAAATTCAACCTAACAATAGTCATAGGGAAAATATTAGAATGCATTGTTAAGGAAATAATAGTAGGACATTTAGAAAATCATAATACAATCCCAATCATACAGAGTCAACATGGTTTATGAATGGGAAATTGTGTTTGACTAATTTATTAGCGTTCTTTGAAGAAGCAACGTGCAAGGTGAATAAAGGAAAACCTGTAGGTGTGAGGTACTTGAATGTCCAAAAAGCATTTGATAAGATGCCACATCAAAAGTTACTACTCAAAAGTAAAAGCTCATAGTATAGGTGTAACAGGAAGTGGAGAGTTGCGGAAAATGGGTCATTTTCAGGTTGGCAAACTATTATTAGCGGAGTTCCACATGGACTAGTACTGGGGCCTCAACAATTGACAAACGATATCAATGACTTGGATGAATGGACCAAATGTATGGTTGTTAAATTGGCTGATGACACAAAGGTGTGTAGGAAAGTAAGTTGTCAAGAGGACATAAAAAGTTGTAGCTAGGTTAAGTGAGTGGGCAAAAAATTTGGAAATGTAAGTATAATATAGGAAAATGCCAATCCTACACAAATGAAAACTAGATTGCAGAATTCTACAGAACAGCAGGAATTGGGTGACCTGATACATGAATCACAAAAAGTTACTTTGCAGGTGAATAGGAAGGCAAATTGAATTTGTTTGTTAATTGCGAGGATAGTAGGAAAGTCTTGTTGCAGTTGTACAGGGCCTTAGTTAGACCCCTCTGGGGTACTGTGCATGACTTTGGTTGCCTTACTTAGAATATAATTGCATTATAAGCAGTTCAGAGAAGCTTCATCCGACTGACTCTTGATGAAGGTGTTATCTTATGAGAGAAGTTTAAGCAGGTTGGGCAGTTTATAAGAATGAAATGTGATCGTATTACAACCTATAAGATCCTGAGGGAACTTGACAGGGTGGGTGCTAAGAGGATGTTTCCCATTGTGGCAGAGTCGACAACTAAAGCAAATAGTTTATAAGTGAGGGGGCTACCATGTAACTCAGATGAGGAGAAATATTTTCTCCAAGAGAGTTGTTAGTCCTTAGAATTCTCTTCCCCAGACAGCATTGAAGGATGGACCATTGAATGTATTCAAGGCTGATTTTTGATCAATGAGGGAGTCGGGGCTACGGGAAGCAAACTGGAAAGTGGAATCGAGTCCGCAATCAGATCAGCCATGGTGTTATTGAATGGTAGAGCAGGCTCAAAAGGCTGAATGGCTTACTCTTGCTCCTGAATTTTGTTAGATACATAATATTATAAATGCTGCTTGTGCTGGGGGTACAAAATGTGACTCATCTCTGGCAGACAGTTACTGCCAGTGACTTCAACCAGAGGATTTACGGATTCCAGCAGGCATTTCTTTACATAAAGGAAATTGTTTAACATCCTTGCAACTTTTTATTTAAGATGGGAGTTGTGCTATTAATGCAAGACCAGCTGCTCCTGTCACAACAGAACATAAAAAGGAAACAGAACCTTTTCAAACCACTCACATTAATCTGAATGCTGTTTGAGACAAGACAGAAATCCAGTGATCCATTTGCAAACACATTGGAATTGAAAATGTATTTTAGAAATTTCAACTGAAAAACAAAGAGCAGAAAGGTATCAGGATGGCGTACATCCTTTGGCTGAAGCGGATTTAAAAACCTCTGTGCCACTGCCCTATTTGCATATTATCCATTATGACCACAATGCGGTGTTAGTGAAAGTAGCAGCTTTTGCTCTGAATTGCAATTATATATTTAACAAATTCCTTCTTCTGACACAGAACTCTGCACAGCAGGAGTGCAATTTGTAATTTTGGATGCAGGCTTCTTGGGATTTTCCATCTATTGGTTCTGTGCTGTGGGAGCAAATCCACATCCACAGTTCAAGGTATTCACCTTGGGTTTTCACTAACAATTGCACTGGTGTCAGATTGAATGAAAGATGGTATGGTAGGGTATGGCATGGCAGCTTTATAAAGAAGAAAAAGTGCTTGAAAATGAGTACAGCAACAGCTTTGGTACAGCTTCCATTTGTGTGGTAACACTGCACCACGTGTGCTATCATTCAGTTTATCCCCATTCAGCCAGTTTCTGATCTCAACTTTAGCTGTTCAGGAATTATGCAAGCGACGTCTCAAAGGTGAAAGGAATAAGGAAAAAAAATTACAGGGTTTCCAATTCATCTCCCAGTGGCCAATTACAAAAAAAATTGGCAAAGACATATAGGAGAAAACAAAAACAAAATAAGATCACCAAAGCAAATAACTTTAAGCTACTGAAACACAACACTGATACCGATGCAACTAACTTTCCACCCAGTCTTTCCAATCATTATTTTTACTGATCTACTTCCCATCTGCAGATGGACCAGGAGATTCTAGAGTCCGATCAAATTTAATGTCCAGATTATATGGCAATATAATCTTTGATTTCTAAACTCTCAAGCTGCTATTTGGCCAAGGTTGATAAAAGTGTAACTCTATGCAGAGTTTGACTTCAGGAGAAAAGCATGCAGCTTACTCTGACTCAAAGGTCGCATGATGAGTTGGCAAGTCTTTACTGAATAAGTACACGGCTTTCTGGTCAAACTATATTAAGCCACAGCCAGAGACTGTTTAGTAGTTGGCTGCAGCAGTACTGCAATAAGTATAGACACCAACTAAGGGATTAAGGTATCCTTAGTCATCTCCTATTTATTTTCAAAGGCAAAGGCCAATAAATCAGGTAACACAATGTCTGAAACTTGTACATCATGGGTTCCCCAAGACCTAGCTTTCCATTTCCAGTGGGAGAACATTTTCCTTTAGAGAATGAATAATTAATACTGCATTTTTAAAAGTAACTGAATAGGCTGTTTCCTCCAGTCTAATGTTTCATTTTCTTTATTAGAGCAACAAAGAAACCTGCCACATGCAGTTATTTCTCGACAGTCAGTGCTGATTTCGTTCAACATGACAGTGATATTTTGATACACAGGGATGCCTGACACTCCAATCTAGCTGCTGTAATGAGAATAATGTAAACTATTTTAATCTCTGACGAGAATTTCGCAGATGCAAGTCTATCCCATTATTCATAGTGATAGTGGAAGCTCTCTAGCACTGTTATTAGAGAGTTAGAGGTTTTGGTGGAGCGAAAACCTGGAGCAGGATTTTCCGGCAACCCCCACCCATCCTTTTTTTCTTGACTTTAGAGGTGATTCGCCATTGGCCAGCAGCAGGCTTGTCCGGTCCCACTGGCGTCTACGGCATTTTGTTTGGCTCGCCCGTCCTGTCACCGGGGAACCCACACCGGAGGGTCACCTTTGGCAGACCAGAAGATCCCACTGGCAAGGTGGGCTAGAAAATCCCATTCTTAATATAGATTTTTTAAAAGGGCAGCGCAGTGACACAGTGGTTAGCACTGCTGCCTCTCAGAGCCAGGGATCCGGGTTCGATTCCCAGCTTGGATCATTGTGTGTGTGTGTGGAGTCTGCACGTTCTCCCCGTGTCTGCATGGGTTTCCTCCGGGTTCTCCGGTTTCATCCCACAGTCTGAAAGACGTGCTGGTTCGGTGCATCGATCATGCCAAATTCTCCCTCAGTGTAACCGAATGGGCGCTGGAGTGTGGCGACTAGGGAATTTTCAGAGTAACTTAATTGCAGTGTTAATGTAAGCTTACTTGTAACACTAATAAAAAAAACATTAAAAATGTCATTTTTGGTGTGAGCAGATCGGCCATCTGTTAAACACCACCCAATTTCCCTTCACATTGATAAAAACTTCAATTTTAACTGTTTTTCTGGCGAAAAGGACTCCTCATAGCACATGATATAAAATGTCATGCCTATAATTGGTCTGGCATTAGTAGCTCTAAATACTGGTCAAATAACACTTTCTGTGGAATATGATTCAGAGTGTTTTTACCACACGTGCTATTTCTTGTTTGTATAAAATTGAGTTTTAAGTCTGACAGGATCTCTTTCCATGGAGTCGGATTAATATCAATTCTATGCCAGCATACAGTCCATTGTAAACTGTGTGGCTTAAAGCCAGCAAGCCTTTTTCCCAGGAGTTTAAAATGAGAATTATGGATAACAGCTATCCAAACAGATGTTGGTTGCTATAAGACTAAGGATATTTGCATTGCAGGCTCCAACCTAATCAAAATGAAATCTATCCAGGTTTATGCTCCCCTGCAACCTATAAAATGTCAAGCAAATTTAAGAAGAGGCAAATTTACTGCTCTTCCAATTATGCTCGTTTCCTAATTTTGGCTATAAGCCGAATTCTTTCATTCCATCAGTGTCAATAATTATGCTTTGTAATGATCTCAATAAATAAATTAGTATGATTCAATAACCATACACAGATGTGGTCATAAGGCTGGGACCTAAATATTCACATGTCAAACTGGAACAAAGGAAAAGGAGATAGGGTCGCTCAGTTTATAAAGGATCATGTTTGACAAATTGATTAGAGTTCTTTGAGGATGTAACAAACAGAATGGATGAAGGTGAACCAGTAGATGTAGTGTATTTCCAAAGGCATTCAATGAGTTGCCACATAAAAGGTTACTGAACAAGACATGGTGTTGGGAGTGATAAACTACCAAGGATAGAGATTAGCTAACTAATAGGAAACAGAGAGCCAGGGTCATTTTCAATGTGGCAAACTGTGGCTAGTGAAGTGCCAGCGGAAAAAACCAATGGCCAGCGATGACAGTTTGGGAGGGGGGGGGGGGGGGGGGGGTGGGGGGGTGAAGGTGGTGCGGATAAGAGGGGTGGCGCCAGCATTGACTATGGGTTGGGGGGGGGGGGGTGGAAAGAGAGAAAGAAACAGAAAAAGAGAGAGAGAAAAAGAGAGAGAGAGAGAGAGGGAGAGAGAGAGGTGGTGCCGGCATCGATCTTGGGAGGGATGCCAGGGAGGGTTTCCTCTAATTGGGGCACCCTTGATTTCTGCACAGCTGGTTTTACTGGCATGTTTAGGCCCCACCCTTCAACATGACATCATGAAATGCACCCCTGCCTGTTTTTTTTTTTGACAATGTGCATTCAGATCTGGCAAGAAGACTTGCCTGGTTCTCTGGAGAGAAACATGCTGGTTTTCAGGAGAGAAACATGCTGGTTTTCAGTCAGACCCTGACACTTGGCCATTTTTAGTAAGATTTGGCCCTATGTTCTGTGTTTTACATGCACAAGCTGGCCCAGAACAGTCAGTACTCTGCCTTTTGCAAACAGCTGAAGGGGTATGCTTTTTGATAGGATCGGTCAGTTTTAGGGACATATGCCTCATTATCTGGCATTTCACCGACACTGAAATTCAAATGCTGCATTATTCATTTGTGTGGTAGGCAAAACCTTTTTTTTGTCAGCTTCCGACTTGCACCAAGACCCCTGTTCACCCACATCTGTGCTTAAAAACGTCCTGACTGATTAATGCCTTGTTTAAACTGCTCATCCTATTTTTCAAATTCGTCCATGGCCTACTCTTTACCACCTTTGTTATCTTCTCCAGCCCCAACATCTCTCTCTCTCTCGATATGTGTTCTTCTAATTACTGAGAAAATCAAATTTTAATTGCTCTACCACTGGCATCAAGCCTTCAGCTGCTAAGGTCCTACATTTCTGGAATTGTCTTCCTAAACCTCTCTGCCAACCTATCGTTCTTTCCATTTTTAAGATGCTCTGTAACATCTTTGACCCATGTTTTCATTTCTATTCTATTATCTCCCAATCCCCAAGGAGAAGATTGTCATCGACTTCAGGAAGCGTAGAGAAGAACATGCCCGTCTACATCAATGGGACAATGTAGAAATGGTCAACAGCTTCAAGTTTTTAGGTGTCCAGATCACCAACAATCTGTTCTGGTCCCCCATGCCGACATTAAAGAACAACAAACAGTACAGCACAGGAAACAGGCCCTTCGGTCCTCCACGCCAGTACCGCTCCTTGGTTCAACTAGACCAATCGTTTGTATCCCTCCATTCCCAGGCTGCTCATGTGACTATCCAGGTAAGTCTTAAACGATGTCAGCGCATCTGCCTCCACCACCCTACTTGGCAGCGCATTCCAGGCCCCCACCACCCTCTGTGTAAAAAACATCCCTCTGATATCTGAGTTATACTTCGCCCCTCTCACCTTGAGCCCGTGACCCCTCGTGATCGTCACTTCTGATCTGAGAAAAAGCTTCCCACCGTTCACCCTATCTATCCCCTTCATAATCTTGTACACCTCTATTAGATCTCCCCTCATTCTCCATCTTTCCAGGGAGAACAACCCCAGTTTACCCAATCTCTCCTCATAGTTAAGACCCTCCATACCAGGCAACATCCTAGTAAACTTTCTCTGCACTCTCTCTAACGCCTCCACATCCTTCTGGTAGTGCGGCGACCAGAACTGGACACAGTACTCCAAATGTGGCCTAACCAGCATTCTATACAGCTGCATCATCAGACTCCAACTTTTATACTCTACCCCATCCTATAAAGGCAAGCATACCATATGCCTTCTTCACCACCTTCTCCACCTGTGTTGCCACCTTCAAGGATTTGTGAACTTGCACACCTAGGTCCCTCTGTGTTTCTATACTCCTGATGGCTCTGCCATTTATTGTATAACTCCTCCATACATTATTTCTTCCAAAATACATCACTTCGCATTTATCAGGATTAAATTCCATCTGCCACCTCTCCGCCCAATTTTCCAGCCTATCTATATCCTGCTGTATTGCCCGACAATGCTCATCGTTATCCGCAAGTCCAGCCATCTTCGTGTCATCCGCAAACTTGCTGATAACACCACTTACACATTCTTCCAAATCATTTACATATATCACAAATAGCAGAGGTCCCAGTACAGAGTCCTGCAGAACACCACTGGTCACAGACCTCCAGCCGGAAAAAGGCCCTTTGACCGCTACCCTCTGTCTCCTATGGCCAAGCCAGTTCTTCACCCATCTAGCCACTTTTCCTTGTATCCCATGAGCCTTAACCTTCTTAACCAACCTGCCATGTGGGACTTTGTCAAATGCCTTACTGAAATCCATATAGACGACATCCACGGCCCTTCCTTCATCAACCGTTTTTGTCACTTCCTCAAAAAACTCCACCAAATTTGTAAGGCACGACCTCCCTCTTACAAAACCATGCTGTCTGTCACTAATGAGATTGTTCCGTTCTAAATGCACATACATCCTGTCTCTAAGAATCCTCTCCAACAACTTCCCTACCACGGACGTCAAGCTCACCGACCTATAATTTCCTGGATTATCCCTGCTACCCTTCTTAAACAACGGGACCACATTCGCTATCCTCCAATCCTCAGGGACCTCACCTGTGTCCAAAGAAGCGACAAAGATTTCCGTCAGAGGCCCAGCAATTTCATCTCTCGTCTCCCTGAGCAGTCGAGGATAGATGCCATCAGGCCCTGGGGCTTTGTCAGTTTTAATGTTCCCTAAAAAACCTAACACTTCACTTCCTCTCTTGTAATGGAGATTTTCTCTAACGGGTCAACACCTCCCTCCTAGACACTCCCGGTTAACACGTCCCTCTCCTTCGTGAATACCGATGCAAAGTATTCATTTAGGATCACCCCTATTCCCTTGGGTTCTAAGCATAATTCCCCTCCTTTGTCCCAGAGAGGTCCGATTTTCTCCCTGACAACTCTTTTGTTCCTAACGTATGAATAGAATGCCTTAGGATTCTCCTTAATCCTGCCTGCCAAGAACATCTCATGATCTCTTTTTGCTCTTCTAACTCCCCGTTTGAGTTCTTTCCTACTCTCTCTGTATTCCTCCAGAGCTCCATCTGTTTTCTGTTGCCTGGACTTAACGTACGCCTCCCTTTTCATTTTAATCAGAACCTCAATTTCCCTGGTTATCCACGGCTCTCGAATCCTACCCTTTCCTATCCTTCCTTTTTACAGGCACATGCCTATCCTGCAGCCTTATCAATTGTTCCTTAAAAGACTCCCACATGCCAGACGCGGACTTACCCTCGAACATCCTCTCCCAATCAACGTCCACCAATTCCTGCCTAATCCGGCTATAGTTAAGAAAGCCCACCAACGCCTCGACTATCTCAGAAGACTAAGGAAATTTGGCATGTCAGCAACAATTCTCATTAATTTTTACAGATGCACCATAGAAAGCATTCTTTCTGGTTGTATCACATCTTGGTATGGCTCCTGCTCTGCCCAAGACCACAAGAAGCTACAAAAGGTCGTGAATGTAGCCCAATCCATCACGCAAACCAGTCTCCCATCCATTGACTCTGTCTACATTTCCCGCTGCCTCGGCAAAGCAGCCAGCATAATTAAGAACCCCATGCACCCTGGACATTCTCTCTTCCACCTTCTTCCACCGGGAAAAAGATACAAAAGTCTGAGATCACGTACCAACCGATTCCAGAACAGCTTCTTCCCTGCTGCCATCAGACTTTTGAATGGATCTACCTTGCATTAAGTTGATCTTTCTCTGCACCCTAACTATGACTGTAACACTACATTCTGCACTCTTTCATTTCCTTCTCTATGAACAGTATGCTTTGTCTGTATAGCGCGCAAGAAACAATACTTTTCACTGCATACAAATACACGTGACAATAATAAATCAAATCAAATCCCCTAATATCGCCGGAATCTCTCAATATCTCAAAATGATAACTTTTTCTCTCTCCGCAGATGCCTGCTGAGTTTCTCCAGCATTTTGTTCTTATTTCTAATACCTTATGTGCCACCACTGTGCCACCGTGTCGCTTGATGTCAAATCGTGTAACATTTTGTAAAAGACAATATAGTATATTGTTGTTATTCTTATCTATGATACAACAAGTTGGGGATATAATGAACAGCAGATTATATCCTATGGTTTGAATGTTATACAATTCATATATAGCTTATCTTAGACTCACCGTGCTTCAGTTGACATCTTTTCGTCACCCAGACACGTGAAGTTAACTATGTACCCCAAAGAGCAGTTGATTTTCTTCCAATCAGGTTTGCACATATCAAGGAAGTGGGGCCGAAGGCGACCTATTGAATACTTGGCAATGTCGGTAAGGGACTGACTTGCAGCAGCCCCAAACAGAAACGCACCAATGCCCTTGTACACAGTGGATACATAGGAATTTCTAATAAAGGAATTTGAGTACAAATGGTTCCAATGAACCGAAGCTAACTCTCCTATGATTATCTGTAACAGAGAAAAGTCAGGCATCAGCTCTGCACAGGAAATAATGAAACCAAGAAATTCACAAAACATGCACGTTGCCATTTACAAACAGTTCAGCAAAGCAAATCACATGCAAACAAAGCAACAGCAAAAAATAAATCACATTTTTATTGGGTGCTATAGCTTGAGATCTTACGAATCACATTTTGAAATTTGATGATTGTCCCACGAAAAATCAGGCAAGCTTTGAGTGGTGCTCATGTGTACAGAGTTCCTTCCTTAATAATCCACACAATTTTCAAACTGTGGAACTTTTCACCATAACAGTAAATGTCACTCACTGGATGAGAAGCAAACAATTGGTATTCTGTATATAACCTACTGTTTTCGTGTCAATGTAACAACCCATGATCAATATATTTATCACAGCTAAAACTGCTGAAGCTAAAGGAGCATTCGCTGAACCATTCATAGTATTTTTTTCACGATGTTTGGCTTAACAGCATATGTTTGATATTCATTCCACAGTTCCACTGAAAACACGCAGCTTCAGTGTACACAAGCACAGGTCATAAAATCAGCACACAGCCGAGTGCATGGTGTAGAAAGCTGTCGGCTTACTGCAGACTGTTCCCACCATGGCAACAACATTAAATTTTTGTGCTACCCAATCTCTCCAAGTCATTGGAGTCACCAACTTCAAGATCAGTTCAGCAGACCAGTGCAAATCAATGAGACACATGGGGCTGAATCTCCTGGACTTTGAAAATTGTCAAGTCAGGAGCATTTTTAGATTGCAGATCTGTTTACAGCAGTAGTCTGCCACCTCCCAGGAAAATTTTACGAGGCACCCAATTAAAAGGCCTTCTTCAGAATCACTGTTCAATTCGGAACCGAATTGAGCAGACTGTGGAGGTAGGAGGGTGATTTGAGTGCATGAAACTGCAAGGCCAGCAGGTAACCCACACTGTGAATGCAGAGTGCTGCTGGGGTGCACGGGATGCAAGAAGATTGGACAAGATGGAAGAGTGAAATGGTTGGAAAGACTTCCTCCCCAACAAGCACTATCCCTTACTGCAGTCTCCAGGAGACAGGAAGGAATTTGCAAGTGTCTGCCTGTAGAAGACTTCAGGCTTGCTGATTTGAATCTATAGGTGATAAATATGAATTATCATTGTGGCACTCTGACCACCACACACACACCCCCCCCCACCCCCTATGAACTTCATCTTACCTGATGAGCTACAGGCACGACAGATGTGCAATGACAGAAAAATATCACTTACACTGGAAAATTATTACTAACTGGTTGCTTTCTTCATAATTTTCCCTGCTCCCCCACTTTCTAACATGCGTCCAAGAGCCTGGAACAATTCTCCCCCCATAATGGCCAGAATTCTCCAGCCATTCATGTCCCGCCACCACTGCCAGCAAGAACGGAGAATCTGGCACTCAGCCAAATCTCCGTTCGCAGCAACGGGACAGGAAAATCCCAGTTGTGGGCGAGGTTGGAGAATCCGGCCCAATGTTTATAATAGAAATAGTTGATTAACTGCCCTTCTGAAGTCAGGCACCAATTGGACTAGGTGAACATTGTTCACTAAGTAGCGGAAATCCCAAGAGACCAGAAAATTGTAGGTGGGATCCTGATGAACATCATGGCTTTTCGCATCAAACCCATGGCCTACTTGGACAGGGAGGACTATCATTCATTATTGATTCAATGGTATCTGATCATCATGAAGGTCCTGATCCAATGGCACGTCCTGCCTATCTGCATGATCTTTCTAGAGGCAGACAGTTACTGCCCCCTCCAACGACCCTATCCAACTAAGGACAGTTTCCCGAGGCTGAAGGTTCAATCAGAGGGCCTGTATCTTTGGATGACTGGCAACTTTACTGGGTGATCTGGGCACTGCTCAGACAGCAAGGAAAGCGCATGGCATCTTAACAGAGAGGTGACATGTGCATCAAATTCAAAAACGATGAGGGCTGAAGCCGGCAGGCCCTCAGAGTGAAGGAAAAGCATCTCTTGAGTAATCGTTTGGGCCATGGAGGAAGCCTTCCTTTTCCACAACCCAGTTTCTGGGGGAATGGGGCCTCCAAATGATTAATCTGATGCATGCTGCAAAATATCAGTGGAAGTAGGCAAGGCGGAGGCCCGTGGTCCAAAAGAAGAGTATGAGGAGCAGAAGACAGACATGAAACCCAGAGGATTGCTGAAGTAGGCAGTCACTGATAACCATTTACAAAGATGGCAATATCCAGCCCTTAACTAATCCTGCAGACAGTGAAGAAGCAGGAACTGGCCCTACAAATGTTGAAGCTACGTCAGAATCTGGCATTTGTTCAATTATTTGAGACACGTAGTGATTTGGACATTGTGGAATCTGCCTCTCTCCTTTTCCGTGCTGCGCCCTGTGTACTGATCACTCCTGTGAACGGACCTATGGACGGGCGGCATTTTACGACATCGCTCAGATGAGGCTCGTAAAATCCCATCCGAGGCCAATGGAGAATTCCATTCTGTGAGCCTCACCCGTCCCAATTCCGGGGCGGGCGAGGCGGTAAAATTCCGACCATGGTTTCTGTGAGAAGAGATTGCAGGCTATCACTGAAGAGTGTAAACCCACCATCAATTCTTCTTCTGAACCAATCCTCCAGCTTTGCAAATCTAGCAATGACAGACTTGTGCAAACTGGAACTCAAGCATTCAGTAACCACAGTATGGGGATGGTAGTTATGATATTTGTTTGCAACTAAGTAATTCACCGTGCCAAGTTGTGAAATTGAGTTGGATAAATCTGATAACTGATGGGCTCAGACCAGAATAAAGAATTGAGGAACCTGTTGCTTTACTGATGTCCTGTGCTGCAGTATGCGGTTAACTCTTATTGCCCTCTGAGTTAGCCCAGCAGGTTGCAAAACCCAGCATAAAACATAAAACATAGAATCACCCTCTGTTTGACAGTGATAAAATAGTGTTAATAATGAAAGGTGACCTTGAAATGGATATTATCACAATAACACACCCTGTCCTGTAACAAGTAGGTTGCAGTTTTTACTGAAGTTGCAAAATGGCAGAGAAACAAATGTGACAAAACAGGAATTTTACATCTTCCTGACCTGACACACATTCAGGAATTAAATGTCTCTAAATTTCAGAACAGAATTACATCAAGGCACCATGTCAATGGTTCAAAAAGAATGTTTAGAGAATCTTTTTTTTTGTTTAATGAGCTGAAAAGCCATGCTCGGTCGCTCAACAAGTTAATCTACTAAGTATCTGAGCCGCATCAGCAATGAGAGTTCAGAGTCCAATCCTGCTGAGCTGGCTGGTAATCTATGGAGAGAATGGAAAGGGATTCAACTGGACAAGATAAAAGATATAAAGGATGTCATTTTCTTCCCAACGTTGACACACTAATGTGCATATTCATAATTTCTAGCTCTCGCAAGAGAAATTCCACCAATAATGCCTCGGTCACATCCTCCTAGAATGCCAATGTCCTTGAAGCCAGCTCCACAAGAATTCAGGCAAAACTTCTGCAAAGGTCAATCATGACAGACTGGATACGGATGGCCGAAAACCATCTCCCCTCCAGGTCCCGTTTTCGCAACTCTCAAATGGCCCACATTCCAGGGCAGGGCAAAGAAAATGCTTCAATAGCACCCTGAAGCTCTCCTTCAAGTGGGAAGCATTGGCATCAATAACTGGGAGGATCTTACCACCAATTGTTCAAGATGATGACAACTTATCCACCAAGCTGCATCATGTTTTGAATCACAATGTTTTAATGATGAGGCAGCATTGATGGCAGAACAGGAAAAACAATGAAGCAAATCATGCATTCCAGATCCCACTATCCTGTGGGATGTCCATATGCCAAAAAATCAAGAATCAGTCTGATCACATGAAGACGCATGGCAGACATTTGTAACCCGAGAAGACGCCATCCTCGAATCAAGGGACAGCCACCAATGTCAACAAATAAGTTGAAAAGGCTTTTTGACATTTAAACTCTTTTTCCTGCAGATCATACTCCTTTAAAAAGGTACAAGCCACACAGGACAGTATTTTCTCAAAAAGTTCTAAGTGCCGAACGGGCAAAGAAACAGTAGCTTTTCTCGCCTTTTTTTTCCAGTGAAGTAAGTAATGTGAATTTACAGCACTGTGTGTGTAACAGGAACAGTCATGTGAATCTTGCCAGTCGCAGTGGACACTCAGCTTGTCTGTGAAGCTAGCTGCTGAGCACTAGGGGCACCATTGCGCAAGCGCACCAATCTCCCAGTGTACTGTGTACACAGTGTACTGGGAGATCTGTCACTCCCCCCCCCCCCCCCTCCACCTGATCGTCGTCCCCACCCCCCTCCCAATCACCACCCCGGCTGATCATGCACCCCCTCCCCCCCCCCCCCCCCCCCTCCACCTGATCGTCGTCCCCACCCCCCTCCCAATCACCACCCCGGCTGATCATGCACCCCCTCCCCCCCCCCCCCCCCACTCCACCCCTCCACTCACCACCAGTCGACACTACCCCCCGATTGCCGCCCTCACCAATCAAACCTTCTCCCTCCGCAGAGATCCTCCTTCCATCCCCCCTACGGAACATCCGCCCTGCCTCTCCGTCAGGTTCATCCGTCCATCCCCCTCCGCTCCCCCCACCCCCAGCATTGCAAGGATACCCAGTGGGAAGTGGCAGGGTACCCGGCAGACAGTGCCAGGCCGGCACTGCCCCACGGACGCTTCCCAGCCCTGCTCTTGACCCAAAAATTTGATATTAAAGCAATACATCAAAGCTAAAGTAATTATCCTAGAAACTGTAATGTCAGGATCATGACAGAATGTTCATAGGACTTCAGCCCATCTTTAGTAGTATTCCTGATGTCAGCCTAGATCCAGGGGTGCAGGACCATTTATGTATTTTAGGTGGCACTGGGCCTACTTATGCCAATGGGATAAGTTGGCCTGTGGTCCCAAGCAGATGATTTGGAAAATATCTTAAATCATTATCTCTTTTAAAGGATGGGAAACGATTGTGTAAAGTCACTGGATTAGTAATCCAGAGGCCCAGGATAATGATCTGGGGACATGGGTGCAAATCCCACCATGGCTGCTGATGGAATTTAAATTCAATTATATATTTAAAAAATCTGAAATTGAAAGCCAGTCTCAAGTCATGGTGACCATGAAACTACAATCAATGGTGAAAACCCATTTGGTTCAGTAATGCCTAAAGAGGAAGGAAATCTGCTGTCCTGGTCTGGTCTATGTGTGACTCCAGAACCACAACAATGTGATTGGCTCTCATGGGAAATTACTAGCAACAACCACATCTCAAAGCTGGCCATTTAAAGTTACCCCCACCCAGTAACCTATAACAAAGTTAGGCATAAGGAATATACAAGTGTGCTTTTTGCACAGTCTGTTGAGAGTGGAAAGGCAGGGAAATCTATGTATAATGTATACCCATCAGCTGTCGCTTTTCACAGAATCCCTACAGTGCAGAAAGAGGCCATCTGGCCCTTTGACTCTGCACCAACTCCCCGAAAGAGCATCCCACTCAGACCATCCCTTCCGCCCTATTCCTCGTGCATTTACCATGGCTAATCCACCTAATGTACATGTCTTTGGACATTAAGGGCAATTTAGCATCACCAATCCACCTAACACAGCATATATAACATATTCACCCATATTTGAGCAGACAAGAACCCAGCCAACAGCACTTCCAGCAGAATATGTTAGAAGTATGAGCAGCACGGTGGCACAGTGGTTAACACTGCTACCTCACAGTGCCAGGGACTCGGGTTCAATTCCGGCCTTGGGTGACTGTATGTGTGGAGCTTACCATCCATGCCTGCATGGGTTTCCTCCCACACTCCAAAGATGTGCAGGATAGGTTGATTGGCCATGTTAAATTGCCCCTTGGTGTCAGGGGGATTAGCAGGGTAAATACGTGGGGTTACGGGCATAGGGCCTGGGTGGGATTGTTGTCAGTGCAGGCTCGATGGGCCGAACGGCCTCCCTCTGCACTGTAGGTATTCTATGATTCTATGAAATGTGTCAAGGGGCAGGAACTAATGAACAGCTAGCTACCCACCCATTTTTTTCTTCTTCACTTGCTGGTTAATTACACAGGAAAATCAAAGACATTGTTTTTAACTTAAGAAAATACTCCTCCCATATTCTTTTTCTCCTGAAGGCAGCACTAGTTAGCAGGACAAAGTCAGCAATCTAGTACCTCAATATTTTTAGGTAAGCCTAAATAGTGAGAGTCAATAGCCAATTCCATCAATGTAGTTTTGTAGCTAAGTCCAGCGAGACCCCATATGACATCCAGAGTTAGACATTCCTGCAGGAATCATTGGACAGCGATTAGGGAGAAAGCACGACTGGGCAATAAGGCCAACATAACAACCAAACTGCTACCCCAGCTAAAAACAGTTAATTCAGACCGAGCAGGTAATGAAACTGGGCTAACTTGATTGAATAGCTGAGTGTCAAGCTGGAAAGCTATTTAACCAATAATTCATTGAAGCAGCCACCAAAATAAAGTCAAACAGGCCTCAATTTTCCTTGGCACAACTAATGCATATGCCAGAGAGTAAGCAACATAACTTGCAACAGACGAAAGCAACAGAGTAAATTGTACGGAGTAAAAATGAGTTGACTTACTACCAGTAGAACAAATGGGATAAATATTCCTGCTAATAATTGGTAGGGTATGGTGTCCTCTTTGTATGGGTACTTGATAGTTTCATCATTACAGTAAAATCCTCGTCTGAATGGTGAATGCATCGGTGTAAGAATTGCAAAGGGCAATCCAGCTAGCAAAAGCAATGAGAAACCAGACTGTCAGTATATTCAGATACAATAATAGTTGCTCAATGATCCATGTCCAAACGTTACCAGATTTAATTATTTGGCTATGACCAGGCTACTGGGTACAGGTTTAAAACAGCAGAAAATATAAAGGTACGTGATGTGGCACACATACATACTGTATCATGTGTGGTCACAGCAAAGAAGAATCAAAGGATAATTCCCTACTTGGTGGACAAATGATCTCTATTGCTATATGGAACTGGCCACACAGATGGAAGAAAAATCGCCAGAGGGGTCTGCTGTTGTATGCACCCTACCAACCAGGTCAGCTGAGCTGCAGTGTGCCTATCTGCCATTTTTGGACACAAGATGATGCAGAATGTGGAGGGGATAAAAAAGACACCACTTTCAAAAGACCAGTTAAAAATCAAACCTAGAATCAAAACAAAAGATTGATTAGACAAACAATGCACAGTACCATCGGACATCTGAATTATGATCATCTTAATAGTCCACTACAAACTTGAATTTCATGTTTACCGGAGTTCCAACTCCCCTGGTTCCAAACAAACAATGAAACATTGCTAAGAATGCTAAAACTATTGTGATTAAACTATATACTTCTATCCAGTTTTCTCCCTGGATTCATCGTAGTGACAGTCTTTGTGCTCAGTGCCCACATAGTATGCTGCTGCTGCTCTCACATTAAGAATGGCCAAGTGGGTGATGTACTAAAGGGTTACCAGTATCCGCAGAACTGTACTGTCATGAACAGGAAGTGTCGGGTGGAAGTAAGAGGAAGCAATGTGATAGTACACAGTGTTTTTTGGTTAAACTTTGGATATTGTTGTGAATTTCATAAAGTAATGCTGCTGTCAGTGGGATTTATGCAGTGGAAATCCATTAAAATGGAGATACAGGGCACCTGAGGTACATGTCCAAACTTCCCGATGGGCAACTCTGTCAGACAAAGCTCATTCCTAACCATGGAATTGAGCCTTATTATATCATCATGAAAAAGGACAGAATTGACCAGATTTCCATATACAGCTTCTAAAGCTTGAACATGATATCTGGAATGATAAACTGACAGTGCCAACAATTATATAGGCCACATGTGCAGAACATTATGCAGATCATTTCTTGTTAAACCAAAGGCATCACTGCATTGTATAAACATGAAACAGTATTGCAATTTAAAGAAAAACTAACTTGTCAGTTTTTTAAAATCCTAAATCGATGTCTTTTTTGCAACGAAGCTAAAGAAATAATAAGTAGCAACTACCAGATGATAAGAAATATCTCCAAAATATTTGTGAGACATGACTGATATACAGAAGATCTTGGAATCACACCTCAGGGATTAAATATTGAAACAAGAATTTCTGCAAACTATAAATGAAATCAGGTTTTACTATTACTGCCAGGACCCACCATCATTCTCCTGTGGGCACATTCGTTCAGTAACTTTGACAACACAAAGCTGGGTCATTAAAGGAAAATTTTCTTCATCTAGTCCATTGCCTCATCATTGCAGGCAACGAAGAAATAATTGTGCTTACGAAGTTGCAGTTTCTCCTAAAACTGCAACTGCGCAAAACTGAAGGCAATACAGGACCGGCTTCCAATTCCTTCAACAATCATCATATAGTCCATCCACCACTGGAACACTGAAAATAGGAGATTGCTCTACACCTGCCCCTTATTTTTCTTGCATTGCATTTGTTGGAACCAGGAATCAGACATCCTTTCCCATGTAGGCAATGCAGTGAAGACAACACTTATCAAACTATCAGTGAAGCAAGATTTCCCTGCATTAGAAGTAAATAACATCTTTGAGCTAAGGTGACCCAGGCTTCTCTCACAGGAAGTAAAATAATCAAACCGAATCAGAGTTGGTGTACTGCTGTCAAACCACGGCTTTTAATATGCACATTTTCTTTGGATTGTCTGTTATGTGGTCTCTCGTTTTTGCAACAAGCAATTATTTTTTATTTATTATAGGGTAGTAACAAGAACCTCAGAATGAAAACATCCTGTGACGCAGACCAATGCCAAAAATGACAATCAAGTGAAATATCTCACCAAGCAGCAGCTATCAGTAATGAACAGAGACAGGAGATGCCTGTATTCAAATGGATGCACTGCCCGATTTAACAAACAGCTATTTAAGAATGAAGTTAATTGATATTCCATAAAAAACTGTTGCAAACTCATTTACTCAAAGTAATATCAATTTGGACAGTTTCACAATTCTCATTAATGTCAAAACAGCAGCATTCCTTAAGAAATTGAAGAAAAGTTCAGCAAATGATCATTGCCAAAGGTCAGAATCTTTCAAGCGGGAAACAAGTGGAAAGTGAAATGTAACAAGATTGAATGACGCAATTTATAATAAAATCAATTTAGAAAAAGAGGTCACAAAGATTAAAAGTCCTCCTCCAGGACGAAGCAGCTGGGCCTGAAGGGGTTGTTAAGTGAACAGACCAGGGGTGGAATTCTCACCAAAAAAAAAGTATCATAATGACGAGAGTGATTATGGTCTCTCAGGTGCACTCCACACTGCAATCCTCCCACACTCAAGTCACTCTTTTGGAGAGTGATGCATTGTGCGTCAGTACTGGGGCAGGGGGGGTGGGGTGTAAACATGCTGGTAGACACCCCGATCTCAGTGCAATGGTAGCCCACGGACATTGGAACTCCCCCATGTTCCCCACCCACTTCCATCATGGGTCACCAGCACTGTCCGATGGTCAACATCCAGTCATGCCCAATGCTTCAAATGGTCTCCAAGCCGCCACCCACCGCCCCCCCCACCCCCCCACCACCCCGCACCCGGGGCTCCACTAGTGGAGACAAGTAGTGATTCTCGCCATTATCGTGCCATGCCCAAAGGCCGGAGACTTTCATATGCTAGTATTCGAATCAGCCATGCATATTTAAATGCGACTTCAAATATTCTAATTGGCCTCCGGTTTGCACCATTAGGAAGGAGCTGGGAGCATCATAAACTATTTGACGTTGGGTGCAAAACCAATTTTTGATTTGATTTATTATTGTCACATGTATTAACATACAGTGAAAAGTGTTGTTTCTTGTGTGCTATACAGACTAAGCAACCTGTTCATAGAGAAGGAAACGAGAGAGTGCACAATGTAGTGTTACAGTCATAGCTAGGGTGTAGAGAAAGATCAGCTTAATGCAAGGTAAGTCCATTCAAAAGTCTGACAGCAGTAAGGAAGAAGCTGTTCTTGAGTCGGTTGGTATGCAACTTCAGACTTTTGTATCTTTTTCCCGACAGAAGGGGGAACAGAGAATGTCTGGGGTGCGTGGGGTCCTTAATTATGCTGGCTGCTTTGCCGAGACAGTGGGAAGTGTAGACAGAATCAATGGATGGAAGGCTGGTTTGCATGATGGATTGGACTACATTCACGACCTTTTGTAGTTCCTTGCGGTCTTGGGCAGAGCAGGAACCATACCAAACTGTGATACAACCAGAAAGAATGCTTTCTATGGTGCATATGTACTTTGGTACTAACAGGTTTGGAAGCATTTCTTGATGGCAACATTGACTGTTGGAGTGTCTCTCTGCTCGTCAAGTGGTCCATGTGTTTACGAAAGGTCCATCCCTCCACACCACTTGGTACAATAGGGGTCTGGTCTGAGGGCCAATAATTCCAGGGATCCAAGTTTCATATTGTGACACCAAGTCATATTGCGTAGTTTATATGGGTTCTTTATGTTGCAGTGGTGATGGCTCATTGAGGAGATCCTGAGGCTTGTGTGTTTAAACACAAGCACTTTATGTAGTCTTTAAAATGTACAATTCCAAGTATGGTGGTGCATAGAACTGTTCCATGCAGACATGCTGCTAACTAAGTTCAGTTCTAGACAGTTCTCTTTCTTCTTAACTTTTGTAAATTTTTGCAATTTCTTTTTTTTTCCTCCAAGTTTGCTGTCAGCCATGTCATCACCATATTTTAACGTCTTCCCTGGAGCTTTAATTCTTTTTGCTGATTTCTCTTTTTTATGTTCAATAATTCCTAATTTCTTTTGAGGTGTTTCATTTCTGTTTCCTTCCGAGGATGTGTACATTTCACAAATAGAACCTTTATTTTCACTCGTCTTAACTTCAGCCAAACCCTTTTGGCTTCACTGTTAGCCAGGTCTGTCTGATTAATGGGCAGAGCAGGAGCCATACCAAACTGTGATACAACCAGAAAGAATGCTTTCTATAGTGCATATGTACTTTGGTACCAACAGGTTTGGAAGCATTTCTTGATGGCAACATTGACTGTTGGAGTGTCTCTCTGCTCGTCAAGTGGTCCATGTGTTTACGAAAGGTCCATCCCTCCACACCACTTGGTACAATAGGGGTCTGGTCTGAGGGCCAATAATTCCAGGGATCCAAGTTTCATATTGTGACACCAAGTCATATTGTGTAGTTTATATGGGTTCTTTATGTTGCAGTGGTGATGGCTCTCCTTGTGGGTTCTTTCATTTCATTTAAATGTCTTTCACTTGCCTCTTTCTGGGGTGTCTATTGCCTTTGTTGCCTCTCCGCCGAGGCCTTTGTTGCCCCTCCGCAGAGGCCTTCCATTTCCTCTTCTTTGAGGTCTTTGGCACCTATGGACCTTTTTGATTGTTGCCCTCTATCTGGGGTCTTTCTCTAATTTTCCTGTCCATTTGTTTCTTCTTGTGGTTGCCGATGCAAGTGTATTACCTCTTAAGGGTATTGCTGCTTTAAGATTGAGTATAGTAAAATATTTTTCCCCTACAAAGGCTGTAGTTGCTGGGATACAATTGGCTTTCCTTTGCAAGTGAAATTGTGAAACAAGAAAGCGTGTTCGAGTGGTTTCTTTTTTGTTTACTCTTGAAGCTGCAGCACTGCTTTCTAGTGTCAGCTGTTCTTTTAAGCTCTTGAACCTTTTTAACTGAGCAATTGTTTGCCTTTCACCCAAGTTACTTCTTTTTAAATTTGAAGCCACAGCCTTTACTCCGTGAGGGTTGTTTTCTCTGTAAGTTTCCATTTTTTAAGCCTTTGACTCTGCCTGTCAATTTTACAGGGGTTTTATTTTGCATCTGTCTTTCAGCTTTGTTAATGTACTAAACTTCCTGAACCACCACCCAAGTCTACAATCTAAGCACAGGAACTTTTCTGTATTTCGCTCACCCTTCTTGTGGATTCTGACCCAGGGTTCTTGCTGTGTTCCCTTTGTTGCTCGTCCATCTTGTAACTATCCATGTTTTCTGACCCTACATCACTCGGGGGTCTGGCAATATTTCAAATGGGTCCATTCACCTAACGAGAGGCATTCTGGTGAGTATAATTTTTCTTTGCCTCAGACTTCGATTAAACAGGATAGGGAATGATAACTTAGCATCACCTGACATAGGCAATTTTATCAGAAATTATATTGGGTACACTTGTGCATGTTTCACACAATTCAAGATGGTTTATGGCAGGAATGATGCAGAGGTAGAAAACGAGCAGAAATGAAGAGAAGGGAAGACAAAACATTGTTTGGAACTCAAATGTGAAGGTTGTAAAATTTTCACACCAATCTTCTGTAAAATTACAAAACTTCAGCAGCACATCACAGGGTAACTACAAATATATTTCTGAAAAGTCACAAAACTCCCACTGCTGACTCCAGATGAATTCAGATCACTAATCTAAGAAATAAAAATGCACAGGATGTTGATTATCCAACGTGAAACCACAACTAAGTCCAAGAGATCTCTATCAGTAACAAAGATGCTATTTTATGTTCCTATGGAACAAGATAAAGTAATTTAGTTAAGGAGTGGCATTACTAAACTTCAAACATTTTCCATAGTTTACTGATAAAATAATGTCTCAGAAGCTCATTGACGCATTTATCGGATAATGGTGCACTGTGGGAATCAAGCAATTCAAAAAGGCAATGGTTCATGTTTGACAGACGCTCTATGCTGTATTAGTTTATCATAGAATCTGTACAGTGCAGAAGGAAGCCATTCGGCCCATCAGGTCTGCACCAACCACAATCCCACCCAGGCCCTATTCCCTTAACCCCACATATTTACCCTGCTATTCCCTCTGACACTCTGGGGCGATTTACCAATGGCCAATCAAACTAACCCTCACATCTTTGGACTGTGGGAGGAAACCGGAGGACCCGGAGGAAACCCACGCATCCTACCCCCTTACCTTATACATTTACTTTCCTTGGCTTCTCAAAGTGGCTGGAACCTAGAAACTTATCTTGTTTCAGTTTACTAATACCATAAAGGAGAAGTGTGGCTTCATTTCGTCGATGCTGCCTCCCTGCACAGGACAGTCCCAGTTGCTGACATGCTACCCATTTCTTAGCAGACCCGAGTCAAAGTTGGGCAAGAAATATCTAGCCCCTGACTAAGGTAAGTAAAAAGGATCACAGTGACAATCTAACTGTGATTACCAGGCCATAAATTCTGCCCTATGTTCCTAAAGCCATCTTGTAAACAGGAAACAAAGAATATAACAAAGCACTAAACACGCCCTATTTCAGACCTCCAGCGCCAACAGAATTACTCACACAACAAGCCATTTTCGTTGTGCTAAATGCACTCCATCATGGTGAGACAATTATTATTTTATCTTTGAAATTTAAAGGCCAAAAACTGTACATAAAGAATTAACATAATATTACTGGTCACAGAGACGCCAGTATATCTGCCAATTATTTTGAAAATGCAATGCCACAATCACGAAGCAGATTAAGTTGTTATTTTTCATTCTAACTGGTTTACCTTATCCCGATCACAGAGTCATACAGTGTAGAAGAGGCCCTTCGACCCATCTAGTCCACACCGACACATTAGAAACACCTGACGTCCCACCTAATCCCATCTGCCAGCACTTGGCCCATAGCCCTGAATGTTATGATGTGCCAATTGCTCATCCAGATACTTTTTAAAAGGTGAGGCAACCTGCCTCTACTACCCTCCCAGGTAGCACATTCCAGACCGTCGCCACCCTCTGGGTAAAAAAATTTTCCTCACATCCCCCCTAAACCTCCTGCCCCTCACCTTGAACCTATGTCCCTCATGACTGACCCTTCGACTAAGGGAAAGGGAGGGAGCTGTGCTGAACCCAATTCTGGAGAATAGCTGCTCCTTATCCACTCTGTCCATGTCTCTCATAATCTTGTACACCTCAATCAGGTCGCTCCTCAGTCTTCTCTGCTCCAACATGAACAACTCAAGTATATCCAACCTCTCTTCATATCTTAAATATTCCATCCCATGGATTCATGAGGCGAAAGTCGTGCTTGACGAACATGTTGGATTTTTATGAAGATGTGACTAGGGCGGTTGATAGAGGAGAACCGGTGGATGCGGTGTTTTTGGATTTCCAAAAGGCGTTTGATAAGGTGCCCCATAAAAGGCTGCTGAAGAAGATTAGGGCACACGGAGTTGGGGGTAGTGTGTTAAAGTGGATTGGGGACTGGCTATCCGACAGGAAGCAAAGAGTCGGAATAAATGGGTGTTTTTCTGGTTGGAGGAAGGTAACTAGTGGCGTGCCGCAGGGATCGGTACTCGGGCCGCAACTGTTTACCATTTATATAGATGATCTGGAGGAGGGGACGGAGTGTAGGGTAACGAAGTTTGCAGACGACACAAAGATAAGTGGAAAAGTGAATCGTGTGGAGGACGGAGAAGATCTGCAGAGAGATTTGGACAGGCTGAGTGAGTGGGCGAGGATATGGCAAATGGAGTATAACGTTGATAAATGCGAGGTTATACACTTTGGAGGAAATAATAACAAATGGGATTACTATCTCAATGGAAACAAATTAAAACATGCTACCGTGCAAAGGGACCTGGGGGTCCTTGTGCATGAGACGCAAAAGCCCAGTCTGCAGGTACAACAGGTGATCAAGAAGGCAAATGGGATGTTGGCCTATATTGCGAAGGGGATAGAATATAAAAGCAGGGATGTCTTGATGCACCTGTACAGGGCATTGGTGAGGCCGCAGCTGGAATACTGTGTGCAGTATTGGTCCCCTTATATGAGGAAGGATATATTGGCATTGGAGGGAGTGCAGAGAAGGTTCACCAGGTTGATACCGGAGATGAGGGGTTTGGATTATGAGGAGAGGCTGAGGAGATTGGGTTTGTACTCGTTGGAGTTTAGAAGGATGAGGGGGGATCTTATGGAGACTTATAAGATAATGCGGGGGCTGGATAGGGTGGAGGCGGAGAGATTCTTTCCACTTAGTAAGGAAGTTAAAACTAGAGGACACAGCCTCAAAATAAAGGGGGGTCGGTTTAAGACAGAGTTGAGGAGGAACTTCTTCTCCCAGAGGGTGGTGAATCTCTGGAATTCTCTGCTCACTGAGGTGGTGGAGGCTACCTCGCTGAATATGTTTAAAGCGCGGATGGATGGATTCCTGATCGGTAAGGGAATTAAGGGTTATGGGGATCAGGCAGGTAAGTGGTACTGATCCACGTCAGATCAGCCATGATCTTATTGAATGGCGGGGCAGGCTCGAGGGGCTAGATGGCCTACTCCTGCTCCTATTTCTTATGTTCTTATGTTCTTATGAAAGCATCCTGGTAAATCTCTTCTGCATCTCATCCAGTGCAATCACATCCTTCCAGAACTGTGCACAGTACTCTAGCCGTGGCTTCACCAAAGTTTTATACAAATCCAACATGACTTCCCTGCTTTTGTAATCTATGCCTCGATTGATAAAGGCAAGCGTCCCATATGCCTTTTTCACCACCCTAACATGCCCTTCCACTTTTCAGAAATCTGTGGACAAACATGCCAAGGTCCATTTGTTCCACAGAATTTCCTACCATTCATTGAATACTTTATCAAATTACTCCTTCAAAATGTGTATTTCCTCTCACTTTTCAGGGTTAAATTCCACATGCCCATGTAACCATTCCGTCTATATCATCTTGTAGCCCAAGAAACTCCACCTCACTGTTAACCACCCGTCCAATCTTTGTGTCATCCGCAAACTTACTAATCCCCCCACATAGTCATCAATATCATTTATATAACTAACAAACAATAGGGGGCCCCAACACAGATCTCTGTGGTACGCCACTGGACACTGGCTTCCAGCCACTAAAGCAGCCTTCTGTCATCACCCTCGGTCTCCCACAACTGAGCCAATTTTGAATCCACTTTATCAAATTACCCTGCATCCCATGTGAATTTATCTTCTTTACAAGTCTCCCATGTGGGACCTTGTCAAAGGTTTTTCTGAAATCCATATAAACTACATCGACTGCACTACCCTCGTCTACAAACCTGGTCACCTCCTCAAAAAATTCAATCAAATTTGTTAGGCATGACCTCGCTCTGACAAAGCCATACTGACTGTCCCTGATCAAGCTTTACCTCTCCAAGTGGACAGGGATGCTCTCCTTCAGAAGTTTCTCTAATAGTTTCCCTGCTACTGATGCGAAACTCACTGGTCTATAATTCCCTGGTTTATGTCTACAACCCTTCTTAAATAGCAGAACTACATTAGCTGTTTTCCAGTCGTCTGGCACCTCCCCCGTGGCCAGAAAGGAACTGAAAATTTGGGTCAGAGCCCCTGCAATCTCCTTCCTTGCCTCCTACAGCAGCCTAGGGCACAATTCATTTGGACCTGGAGATTTATCCACTTTTAAGGCTGCCAATACCCCCTATACCTTGTCCTTCCCTATGTCAAAATGCTCAAGAACCTCACAGTCTCTCTGCCTGAATTTCATACCATCGTCCTCATTCTCTTGGGTGAAGACGGATGTGAAGCATTCATTCAACGCTCTCCCAATGTTCTCTGGCTCTGCTCACCCCTTTGTCTCTCGTGGGCCCTACTCTTTCCGTAGTTATCCTCTTCCCATTGTTGTGATTTTCCCTACTTTTACCAGCCACAGTTTTCTCATATCGATTCTTTGCATTCCTAATTGCTTTCTTATGCTCCACCCTGTGCTTTCTATACCACACCAATGCTTCCACTGATTTGCTCCCCTTTTTTTAAAAAAAAAGCCTTTCTTTTCCTTCTCATTATATCCTGAATATCTCTGGTCATCTATGGATCTCTGGGCTTGTTATAGGGAACGTGCTGGGCTTGCACCCTCGCCTTTTCCTTTTTGAATGCCCCCCACTACTCTTCTGTAGATTTTAACCAATAGCTGTTTCCAGTCTACCTTGGCCATATCCGGTCTTATTTTACTAAAATCCATTCTCCCCCAATCCAAATCTTTTTTTTGCAGCTTGTCTATTTCCTTGTCCATAACAAACTGAAATTGTACCATGTTGTGATCACTACCATTAAAATGCTCCCCCACCACCACCACCTCAACCACCCGTTCTGGCTTCATTCCCCAGAATCAGGTCCAGCACAGCTCCTTCCCTTGTTGGACCTTCCACATATTGATTTAAAAAGTTCTCCTGTACACATTTCAAGGAATCTACTCCATCCAAGCCCTTAGCACGACAATATCCCAGTTAATATTGGGAAAGTTGAAATCACCTTATAATAACCCTATTGTTATCGTTTTTATACATCTCCACAAACTGAGCATATATTTGCTCCTCAATATCCCTCTAGCTGGGGGTCTATAATAAACACCTAACAATGTGGCTGCCCCTTTTTTATTCCTGAGCTCTACTCACAAAGCTTTATTTGATGCCCCCTTCAATATGTCATCTCTCCTACTGCAGTAACTGACTCCTTAACTAATAATGCTGTGCCTCCTCCTCTTTTACCTCCTCCCCGTCTCACCTGAAGATTCTATATCCTCGAATGTTGAGATGCCAATCGTGTCCTTCCTTCAACCATAGCTCTATGATGGCTACTATAATCACACTTCCACGTGTCAATCATTGCCCTCAACTCATGCGTTTACCTGTAATACTCCTGGCGTTAAAAGAGAGGCTATCCAGACTGGCCTTACACCCTTGAAACTTGATACAGCTGTACTCCCTCCAACTTGTTTGTTTTGCTGTATGATTCCATGCCCTTATTCTGCTAAAAGTCTGTGTCCCCTCCCCCTGCCAATTAGTTTAAACTCCTCCCAAGAGCACTAGCAAAACATCCCACAAGGATGTTAGTCCCATTCTGGTTCAGATGCAGACCGTCCTGTTTGTACAGGTCCCACTTTCCCCAGAAATAGTCCCAGTGATCCAGGAATCTAAAATCTTCCCTCCTGCGCCAACTCTTAAGCCACGCATTCACCTGCACTATCCTCCTATTTCTGTGCTCGCTAGTACGTGGCACTGGGAGTAATCCCAAGATTACAACCCGAGAGGTCTTGCTTTTTAGTCTATTGCCTAACCCCTGAATTCTTGATGCAAGACCTCATCCCTCTTTCTATCTATGTCACCGGTACCAACATGTACCATGACCTCTGCCTGATCACCTTCCTCCTTCAGAATGGCCTGCAGCCGTTCAGTGACATCCCAGACCCTAGCAGTAGGGGGGGCAAAGTACCATCCAGGAGTCATGTTGAAGGCCACAGTAGCACCTATCCATACCCCTGACTATTGAATCCCCTATTACTATTGCCCTGCCTCTCTTCACCCTCTCCAGTACAGACAGGCTGCTTGTGGTGCCAGAAGCTTGGCTTTGTCTGCACTCCCTGGAGGAACCAGTGCCCTCATCTGCCTCCAAAATGGAATACCGATTTGCGATCAGCTTCAAAAAAAATCCCTGAAGGAGGAAACCATGAAACAAATCAAATTGTTCAACATTCACCCATCCCCTTTGGTTGCGATCTTTAATCTCTGCAAAGAGAAAGGCACCTTTGTCAGTAAGAAGTCTTCTAAGTTGTCCGATCTGAAGCTGGAATGCTGCTGGATGAAAGGGTTACCCATTGGAACCTAAAACTGATACAAAAGCAGGGTTTCTAGAAGAGAAAGATATGGCAGCAACAAAACCCAAGAAGTTGCAATCAATCATACATTAAAGTCACTGCGTAGCAATCACAGAATTCAGACAACTTTAATTATGCCATATTTTAGCCACCACTAGAGGAATGCCTAAACAAGAAGTCAGGAGATATAAACATTAACTACAGTCCCTGTCTGAAAGGAATATTTTAGCACTTCATTCCCCTCCAACATCAAAACAATGAAGTGGTAATCTGTCAAATAGGTTTTTCTTGATCAATTACTAATAAATGAAGGCATGCACTTCACAATATTTTCAGTGGCGAGTGAATTGAGTCAAACTAATTTCCACATCATGTGCAAACACGATGAAAGCAGCATTAACCCAGATGAGGTTATGGTTTATAAACATTAAATCCACAGTGCCCGCTTAAATTAATGTGAACTATATTTTTAAGGGAGTGAGTCGTGATTGTACTGCAGCATGACAAACACCAAAGGCAATCAGCAGTGAATTGTGTGTGCAGTGAAATCCTACCATTCATTGCCGAGGCAAGAGTAATTCTCCTGCATCCGCATGTAACACGGAGAACTTTAAAAAAACAATGATGTTAGTTCACAAAACCATTCTTAACCAATAGAATTCTGGAATAACCTGAAAACACTTTATTTTAGTCTTTCAGTCAAAACGCAACCACAATTTCCAAAATATAAATGGAAGTCACCTGCTGTACCGTGAGCACCACTCATTATTTCTGTGCATCCTATTTGAATGTTAGCTGCAACTATTCTGTTAGTCAGTGTCAATAAAGATGCTGCTGGATTATACTGCTCATGTTTTTAATGTTGCTAGTTTCTCATTCTCAGACACCTCCAAGTTGCACTCAATGCCTTGTATCAATTTGACACGGAGCTGCATTCTGTGGGCCTGGGTGAGGGAGAATCTTTGCATCCTCAGTTTTACTGTGGTTCAAGATTTCATTATTTCCCCGGTTCAAGATTTCATTATTTCCCCAGTTAACATGGCGTAATTCAACCAGGAGGGCACGCCGACTTTTCAACAGCTGTAGTCAATGCCGTCCCGTAACAGACCGGCAGAAATGTTGCCCTTCTACCCAATTAGCATTTCCCGCCCTCAGGTTTGGAATGCTCCAACATCACATATGGCACTGGCTGAAAAATGGCAAACGGTGGGCAACGAGGGGAAGTCAGTGAGGGCTGAGATTTTTAAAATTGTGATAAGTTGATCTGTACCATACAAAAGCTGGAGCTGGGTGCAACTCTGCTCCTTCTCAGTGGCGACTTAAGAATCACATATTCTTAACTGGAAAAACCTTGCGGGTTCAGCTCAAAAGCTGATCCTGTTCAAGAGTAGTTGACAATGTATGGAACAGTACAAAAAAAGCTGAAAGAATCAGACATAGCAAAGTTGCTTAGCTGCGGTGATAATTTAGCTGCATAAAAATAATAAGCTGAAGCAAGCCAATGCCTGAATATGCAGCTGTTGACATATCTAAAGAGTCAAAGCATTCATAGCCAAAATAGAACAGTCAAGTAGCCAGGCGCATGCAACTGCAAACAGAAAGATATCCTATTTTTAAAATAAGCAACTTACATTTAGACATTTGCTATTGCCTAACCCTCAAAACCACTAGTCACATTACATACACCATAAAGGTTCATAGCAAAGAAGAAAGCCATCACACCTGTGCTGGCTCTTTCTTAATGGAACCCACAGAATAATCCCACAAGACCTGACATCTCCTCATAGTGCACTGCTGCTGATGTACTTCTGTTTATTTAGTACTGATGAGCTGAAATACAGCACGACCATACGTAACATTTCATGAATAATTTTAAAACATTGCATTTTGCTAATTCTAGATAAAAACAAGAAAATATGAACAATAAAGCAGGTTTCACAATAATTAAACCAGCAACCACATGCTATCACTATGTTTTTATCTCTCCCATTTAGCCCTCAATAGTACCAACGCCAAGAGTTTTGGGATGTGGTCCCAACTGTTCCACAAATCGTCTTAGCTACTTACAGCTGATATAGGCAGTAAAAGCCCAACTGTATACAGCACAGTGGAAGTGACGGTACTGTTCTTGAAAGGGTACTTGATGGATTCATCATCACAATAAAAACCTCTTTGATACGGTTTTATTTTGAACAAATTTATAACACCCAATGGCATACCAGCTGTAGGGAAGGAAAAAAAATCTTTTAAGTGCACCTTAAACTGACAACTTTACAATAAGCAGATAACATTCATGAATCTTGTTTAAAAAAAAATCAAAGTACAAAACAGCCCATTTGTCAGATGTGCATGCAGTGGCCCGGGGTGGGATGACATGCATTCCAGTTTCCACCATGCTGCGGGGAAGTGCCTCCCCTCCACTGAACACCAGTCCCAGAGAAATGGCTCAGATAAGCCATTTAGAATTGACAACAGCTCGTGAGCATGAACGCGGGTCAAACCATACCATTGGATTTCCATGATCCTCAATCTTTGAAATTTAGAGCTCTTTGTTCAGTGTTGACATCATTTAGTAATTATACCTCATTTTTGTTTTAAATTTATGTGGCTAAGTGCAGACCACATAACAGCAGAAAGCAAACTCAATCGTGTGCCTGTACACAAGAAATGCCATCGTTTGGTTTCACAAAACCACTGCTGTGGCATTCATAGGCTTAAATTAGATAAAAAAATATTGGCCCTGTTAAATTTGCCAAATAAATAGGAACATCATAATTTGAGATGAGTATCAATGATCTGGAAATACCGTGTAATATTATCCTACTGAATGGCAGTTTTGTCATCTGTTTCTTTCTGGAGAAGGTGACTAGTTGGGCATCTCCCAATCAGACTGGGGCAACATTTATGTACGTACAATATTTTGTAATGCTGATATCGTCCTAGAAAATTGTTAATTTTCCCAATAGGTTCTCCCGTAAATGGAATTCTTCCTAATGAGCTTTGTTCCTTTGTTCCAGTTTAAGAGGGCATCACAGTGGCACAGTGGTTAGCACTGCTGCCTCACAGCACCAGGGACTGGATTTGATTCCCGGCTTGGGTCAGTGTCTGTGCGGAGTTTGCACATTCCCCCCGTGTCTGCGTGGGTTTCCTCTGGGTGCTGCGGTTTTCTCCCACAGTCCAAAAGATATGTTGGTTAGGTGCATTGGCCATGCTAAATTTTCTCTATGTACCTGAATAGGTGCCAGAGTGTGGCGACTAGGGGATTTTCACAGTAACTTCATTGCAGTGTAAATGTAAGCCTATTTGTGACACTAATAAAATAAACTTTTTTTAAAAAACTAGATGGTCGCACCTTTTCGCCACAGTGAGCCATGCACCAAGTACAGAGTGTCTCTGGATTTTGATAGCATTCGTCGTTCCAAAATACAACTGTCTTTTTTACCTTTATCTCATCAGAACTTTTCATATTAAAATTTAATGACATTTTTCTTTGCTTTTTAATAAATCTTATAAGACTATTCATTTCCCCCTGCAATTTTTTTCTTTCCCCTTCTCTCCTGAAAACGCTAACTCTTAGGTGGGTCATGGATCCATCGGTGCCAGTCACCATGTGGTGCCTGACTAAGTTTCCAGAATTCATATGTGAACTTTGAAGTGAGTACTAATCAGTTACTTGGCTACGCAGGGAATTCAGAGTCTGATCTAGTCCACACCCAATATTCACATGCACAGGACTCTCTAGATAGCAATCAGGAGCAGGATCCTGAGACAACCTTCCCCCTCATTAACCAAGGGAGCCTGGGCCAATTATAGTACTCAAAGAGTCATCTCTGTTTCTGATTATAGATTGCAAGGTTTAAAGCATCATATTACAGATCTAATAGTCCTACCCCACCGACTTATTCAATGCCACCATAGAGAATGCTAGTGTTAGTAGTTTTAATGTTAATATTCCAGTTCAGAAAAAAACCTAATTATATCTAAAAGTCCAGGAAGTCTTAACTAATGTAACTTTGAAGGAAACACCAACAGTATTTATCAGCGAGTAAAGGGAACATCAAAGATAGTCAATAAATACACTGCCCAGACGTGGGTCTAAGTTCAGTATAGCATGATCACTGCTCAGAATTGCTCATTTAGGTATGAGCCAATGTAAATCTTGCTTATAGAATAGTGAGTTTCTTTTCTCCTTTCCTCTCCTGAAGACATCTTATAATGAAGTAGGCAGGAAGATTTAAAAAAAACAGAGTATTACTTGAATGGAGAACAACTGCGGAACCCTGAAATGCAGAGAGATCTAAGTGTTCTAATGCATGAGTCACAAAAAGTTAATGTGAGGTACAGCAAGTGATTAAGGCGGCTAATGAAATGCTATTCTTTATTATATGAGAGAAATTGAACATAAACGTAAGGATGTTATGTCTCAGGAATGCGGGGCATTGGTGAGATCACATCTCGAATACTGTGTGCAGTTTTGGTGTCTTTAGTTAAGGAAGGATGTGAATGTGTTGTAGGCGGTTTACTAGATTGATACCTCAGATAAGTGGGTTGTCTAATGAGGAATGGCAAGACAGTCTGGGCTTATTTTCACTGGAGTTCAGGAGAGTGAGGGGTGACCTGATTGAAGTGTATGAGATCCTGAACGGTTTTGACAAGGTGGACGTGGAAAGGATGTTTCCTCTTGTAAGCGAGTCCAGAACTAGGGGGCACTGTTTTAAAATTAGGGGTTGCCGTTTTAGGACAGAGATGAGGAGAGTTTTTTTTTCTCTCAAACGATTGTGCGATTTTGAAAAACATTGCCTCAGAAGGTATTGGAAGGGGAGCCATCAAATATTTTTAAGGCTGAGCTATCTAGATTCTTGTTAGGCAAAGGAGTCAAAGGTTTTCAGGGGAAAGTTGGGAACACGGAATTCGAAACAGAAGCATTTCAGCCATAATCTCATTGAATGGTGGAGCAGTTCGAGGAGCCAAATGGTGTACTCCTGCTCTTATTTCTTACCTTCTCATGAAGTAAATGTCTGGCACCGGAGCGTGGCGACTTCTTGCAAGCTGAGCCCAGCATACCCTCTAATTCTATCTTTTACTCTTGTTCTAAACTTTTAAAATTCTATTCTAACTCTTATACCTTTCTCTACATCCTAGCTATGACTGTAATACGACATTCTGCACTCTCCCCTTTCCTTCTCTATGAACAGTATGCTATGTCTGTATAGCGCGCGAAACAATACTTTTCACTGTATCCCAGTACATGTGGCAATAATAAATCAAATCTATAGGTACTAGGCACCATTCAGCATCACACCAAATTGAGATTCCTCCTGCATTAAGCAACATGATTACTGCAGCAACACAATAGTCACAATATGGCTCACAGTAGTCTGTTCCTCACCAGTTAGTCCAGACTGTGAAATCCAATCCTGTCCTCACCCAATGGCCACACAGCTGCTGTCAGCAGGGTTCACTCAATAGATGATTTTCCTCTCTTTCTCCCTAAACATGTGGCATTCCTGCTATCTTTCCGGACAAATGAGAGATTTAATCTATAAACTTGTTGGTGTGAATTGCTCAGTGCACTTCCAAACAGAGGGGGCAACTTTAACTTTGAATAATAGTGGGCAGTGGGAGCTATTGAATCAGCTCTATTTTAATAATCTCTCAAATTTAATTCCATTGAATTCAGTAAAAATTAAACTGGGTGCAACATGTAACAAGTGACTGATCGGATCTGATGTACAACGAGAAAATGATCTTGTAGATTTCCTGACAACCTGAGCAGTGTCTATTTAAAGGGAAATTGCCATTATTTTCCATTTTCTTTTCAATAGTGTGTCTTCAGTTTACTTTTTCATTAAAAATGTATTACAAGAATGGTGGGGTCAGGGTGGGATCATATCATTGAGACCTCTTGTCTGCAATATTCCACTCTTGTGTGTTGTGACCTCATGTCATGTCATTTGAAGATAAAAGATTATTACTGAATGGGGCAAAGTTCAACTTTTTATGATAGTATAAAATGGGTGTTCGTGAGTAGTCACCCACTTTTATTTACATTGATGTTTAAACGATCACCAGTTTTAAACCATCATGCCAAGTCAAGATCTACCTCACTATCTCGAAACAGCGATCCCATTTTCAAAGTCCAATAATGCTGAATTGATGATTTTCCTCTCTCCCTAAACCTGTGGCATTCCTACTATCTTTCTGGATAAATGAGAGATTTAATCTATAAACTTCTTGGTGTGAATTGCTCAGTGCACTTCCAAACAGAGGGGGCAACTTTAACTTTGAATAATTGTGGGCAGTGGGAGCGATTGAATCAGCCCTATTTTAATAATCTCTCAAATTTAATTCCACTGAATTCAGTAAAAATTAAACTGGGTGCACTGGGGACACAGGTCACTCAGCATTCGAAAGAAGAAATCACAGGTTTACATTGTGCAAGAAGCATCTGAAACAACCTGTCTTGTCTTTCTGTTTATGCTGATGGTGCTGTTGTGTATTTTTATCTTCTGAATTTAATATGCGTCACCAGCATTTGGAGCTTTTTCTCTTATGTGCACTCGGACTGCCGGAACTGTGGAACCTGCTTACTCAGGAGAGGAGCAGAAAAGAGCAACAAAAATGAACAAAATCAAATCCCCCACCCCTTTTGTGCTTTTCTAAGATTCTTTTCGAAATAGGACAATCCAGTTTTGGCCGAGTGACGTGCGTGCTTTTATATTAGGATTGAACAGTCAGCTTCCATACACATGCTTTGCTCCACTTTCATACAGGGCAGACACACAAAACCATCTGTCTTCTTGCCCTCAGGAAATCAACATACTTCACCCAATAATCATAGATCCTTTGTTTAGGTTGTATTCATTTATAAAGTAAAAGGGCCTTCCTTAATCATTTCATTAACTTAATGCCTACTCCCAGCTAGCCTAGAACTTCCTTCTGACTAATTTGCCTTTTCTCTCCAACTCTAGCTACTAACACAAGAAGCCTTCACCTTACAGGACATCATTGCAAAACACTAAAATTGATTCCAGATGAGATTTTTAGCCACTTTAACTGCTTAGTAGCCAACTTATGCCCAATTATCTTATTAAAGGAGACAGTCTGGCAGTTTGCGCTCATCTTGAATCTATTTATTGACACACGAGTGGTAGAGCTCAAGTGCTGAGTACATGTGCTGTGGGCTGTTACTCAGAATGTACCTGATAAAGAAGCAAGGCCCTCCATAAGGGAAGTTACACTCAAACTAAATTTGTTTATATATCAGATCAGCAGAACTGACAAAGGGCTTTATTCATGAATAACACACTAAATATAAAACACAAACACAAACAAGATTGATTTTAAAGTAAAAGATTAATATAGGGGAGGAAGACATCAATGCAAAACTCTTCCAAAGAATTATTTTTATAAATCCCTTACCTTGCAAGATGAATGGTAAAATTAATACCCATGCTGGCTGCAGACTTCTGGAGCCCTGTCACCCACCCCCCTCCCCCCTCCCCCATATCTTTAATATCTAACTTCAGAAAAAGATGGAGCGGTTTTTTTTTTGGTTTTGTTCTGATTGTAAACTATATCTACAGGGGCCCAAAGCAGATATAAAAGCTTTTGCTTTTATTTTATTAAAGCATGTATTTCTTTTATTAAACCATACAATTTTCTCTCACTCTAAAGCACTATCCAAAATAACCCTTGCTTGAAACCTTCAATTCAGTTTAATTACTAAGATGTACCAGCAACATAATCACAGTGTCCTTTACATTTGGATTGAACGGTCAACTTGACTGGGGAGGCGCTGGCCTAGTGGTATTATCACTAGACTATTAATCCAGAAACTCAACTAATGTTCTGGGGACCCGGGTTCAAATCCCACCACAGCAGATGGTGGAATTTGAATTCAATAAAAAAATCTGGAATTAAGAATCTACTGGTGACCATGAAACCATTGTCGGAAAAACCCATCTGGTTCACGAATGTCCTTTAGGGAAGGAAAGCTGCCATCATCATCTGGTCTGGCCTACATGTGACTCCAGAGCCACAGCAATATGGTCGACCCTCAACTGCCCCCGGGCAACTAGGGATGGGCGATAAATGCTATCCAGCCAGCAATGCCCATGTCCTATGATTGAATTAAAACAAATTGGGACCACAGGCTACTGTTTAGACTGGAGTCTGGGATACTAGCTCCACTTACACGAATGATCGACAGCTCTCAAAAGTAAACAAAAACAGATCATTTTACACATCTGGGGACAAGTTACAAGTTATTTTTGGAAATACTTTAAAAGTTTATTTATTAGTCACAAGTAAGGCTTACATTAACACTGCAATGAAGTTAAATGAAGAAAATTGTGATGTTTGAGAAGTTTTAAAGGGTGAGTGTAATAAGAGGTTAAAAGTTAAACACACCCAACCATGGCTAGTAATGGTCTAACAGGACTTTTGATATATAGGTTTGGTATTGAAAAAAAACTATAGATTATTCCATTCATCAAGAAATCCAAAAGCAGCACCTGAACAAACACTTCTGAGGCAAATGAGGCTAAGACCTGAACCCACTGACCACTTCAGCAATTTCAATGTTTCGCATCTGACTTCTGAGTTTGATTGGCTAGGTCAAACATTCAAACAGCGATGGATTTACCCAACATTTCAAGATAATCCTTTTACCTCGACAGCTATTTAAAGATCATCTGGAAAGTGAAATTAGTTTGAACAGTTCTAAAAAGGCACACATCCACAGCACAAAACACATTCTCACACTGACACTTTCAAATATTAAACATCACTCCATCCTCAAAGCAAATAAAGCTTCAGTTCAGACTAATGTGTGCCAGAGCAGGGGGGTGGAAAAAGATGTTATGACTTGAACCCATTTTGCAGCATTGATCCCAATCTTAGACTTAATCAGCAATGAGTTGGGCAGGCAGCTCTTCCTCTGAATTGTTCAGTAATCTATGCAGCTCCGACACTGGACAAATTTCAAGGAATTTTCTAAAAATATCCTTGTACCTGACAGCTGTTTTAGTACTGAAGAGGTGGGTATTAACAGATTAGTTTTGAACATGCAGCATAATTTAAAACGTTTTATAAAATAGCATCACAACAAGAGGCTGAGATTAGAGCAAATTCTAGCAGTTTATTCCCATCACCTCAGCCTAAGATGAGTTTTTGACTTGGGGTACACTTATCATTCTTCTCTCCTCCAACACTCACTTCATATTCCTCCTTTATTTCCCATCTTTTAAAGGCAGTGACTAATGCTGCAATAGAATTAAGCAAACCTTCTCATACATCTTTTAATCTTTCTTCAGCTGTAAAACTGAATCATGCAAGTCTGTAGGACATCCCATTATGAGGGTTATTCATGGCCTATCCTGTGCTCACCTAATGACACATTGGCACTTTACCAGTTTACTGCATAGCTATCAGGAGCAGGAACCTTGAACTGATTTTCCCCTCCTAATGCACAGTTTCTGAAGAAAACTGATCATTTCTGATACTGGCTAAAGCATTCTCTCTCGGCCTCCTGCTCTGCATGACTAATGAAAAAAAATTTGCATTCATATAGCACTATTCATGGCCACCAAATTTCTCAAAGCATTTTACAACCAATGAAGTACTTTTGAAGCGTAGTCATTGTTGTAATGTAGGAAATGTGGTAGTTAATTTGCACACAGCAAGCTCCCACAAAATGCAATATGATAATGACCAGCTTATCTGTTTTTGCAATATTGATTGAGGGATAAATATTGACAGGGACACTAGAGATAACTCCCTTGCTCTCCTTCAAAATAGTACCATGGAGCCTTTTACATTCACCCAAGCTAACAAATGGGACCTGGGTTTAACACCTCATCTGGATAACGCCTTCAACAGAATGACACTGGAGCATCAGCCTTGGTTGTTGTGCCCATGCCTTAGAATGGGATTCAAACTTATAACCTTGCGACTCAGACAAGGGAGCATAGAAACATATGAACAAGGAGGAGTAGGCTTTTCAGTCTCTCAAGCCTGGTAGAGGGCTACCAACTTAGCCACAGTTGACACACTTATCAGCGGAATCATCAGGCAATTATACATATTTGTAAGACATGAAGAGGCAATTGTCTTGGCGGGGGAAAGCATAGAATCAGCTCTTCTGGAGCAGACTGGAAAAAAGGGACGATGTTGAGGTTAATCACGTACATTCTGAAGCTGACCTATCACAATATGACTTCTCTTACTGCCCCACAATCTGACCACTGGAGTTCCCTAAACTTTCTATCCTTGGCTCACTCTTCTTCCTCGTCTACAGTCTGCCCCCTTGATAACATCATCCACAAGCCCTGGATCAGCTTCTCTGGGTTTGTTGAAGGCACCAAGTGCCACCTCTCCACCATCTCATTCAATTTCACTAGCATGTATCAACATCAGACTATCTGTTCAATATCAAATTACGGATGGGTCAAAAACTTCCTCCAATTAGGAAGACTGAAGCAATAATGTCTGGCATCAGGCATAAATTCCTCTTCCTTGCCACTGATTTCTTCTTCACTTTGCCGATTGCCACCCCCCACAACCCCCTGCCTCCCATTACAACTTATTCAAAATAAACTAGACAGTGCAAAGTCTTGACATACTGTCCAACGCAGGACTGAACTTCAAACACAGTATATCCAAGATCAACACTATTTGAACATGAGCAATATTGTTATCTCCATCCTCAGGCACTGAATCCCTGAGCTTTGCTTCTCCCATTTCTGCAGCAGATTATTCCAATATCCCGTTTTCTGGCCTCCCAACCACCACCCTGCAGAAACTTTACTTGAGCAAAATGCAACTAACCTTATCCTGTCCCACATACCAACCACCCTTTTCTTACAGACCTACTCTCCCTCCCTGACCTCAACATATTAACTTAAGTAACTTGTTCTCATTTACAAGTCTTTCCACACTCTTGCCCAGTCTTCCTCTGCAAATTTCTCCTACCTTGCATTGCCCTCCACACCCTGCAGTCCGCTGCTTGCCTTTTTCAACAACTCGCCCTCCACAGTCCACCAGTGTCGGCCTGGCTTTCATCTGCCTGGGCCCCATGCAACATCACTCTTCTCCCCATCTTTTAAAACTCTCAAAATTCAGCTTTTGAGAAAACTGTGTCTTAATCTTTCCCTCCAGGACTCAAGGTCCATTTACTTACCCAGTTGCATGTGTACATTTTAAACATTAACGCAAATATAAGAAATAGAAACAGGAGTGGCTCATCTGATTTGTGGTCTTAACTTTCCTGCCTGTCCCCCATAACCTTGAACTCCTTTGTAGATCAAAAATCTGCTTCACTCAGCATTGGATATATTCAATGATCCAGCCTCCACAGCTCTCTGGGAAGAGAATTCTAAACACTAACGACCCCAAGTGAAGAAACTGCAAGTTGCTGTTATTATGGATCTGTATGGTGCATCAATGATACAAGGTAATTTGGTTCAAAAAAGACCAAAGTTATGCATGGGCCTGCACAATATCAACCTTATGATAAATTCAAGATCATAAAGGAGACACAAAGCTAAACACAGCACATTCTTGAGGCACACAAAGCCACAATTAATAGCTGGCCAGCAAATCAATAGAAATGAGCAGTAAACCTTTCATAGTTACATCAGAAAGGCTAATAGGCAGATAGCCACTTGAACTATCATTGTTTGCAGCCAACATAATCTGAAACTAATCAAGGCAAGGAGGAATGACAAGCAGCATCTCATAAAAAGTTACGGAAAAAGTGACAGACATTCATCCAAAAACCAGGGATAATTAAGTGAGAGAATCTAGAAATCGACATGAAGTGCGTGTAGCATAACTTGAAAGCAGCAGAGCATTAAAAGCCTAACTGTAGGAGTGTGAACCAGTAACAGTGAATAGAAAATAGAAACCATAGCAATTTACAGCATAGCAGCAAGCCATTTTGCCCATCATGTCCAAGCCAGCCGAAAGAGAGCTATCCAGTCCAATCCGACTTCCCAGCATTCAAATGTCACTTTATGGGCATTAAAAGTGCACATTCAAGTAAATGGACAACAATACATACCCTAAGACCAGCAACAGGTAGCACGCATTGTCTACCACTTACGAAGCCACTTTCACAAACATCACTAACTATGTTGATGGCGCTATTACAAGGGGGCATAACTATAGGGTTCATGGTGGGAGATATAGGAAGGATATCGGAGGTAGGTTCTTTACGCAGAGAGTGGTTGGGGTGTGGAATGGACTGCCTGCAGTGATAGTGGAGTCAGACACTTTAGGAACATTTAAGCGGTTATTGGATAGGCACATGGAGCACACCAGGATGATAGGGAGTGGGATAGCTTGATCTTGGTTTCAGATAAAGCTCGGCACTACATCATGGGCCGAAGGGCCTGGTCTGTGCTGCACTGTTCTATGTTCTATGCATGTCTCTTTCTTATATTAGTGTTTCATGGTTGTCTGCATTCCAAAGTGACTTGTACTATGACCAGAGAATAATGATAACTTACACAACTATCAAACATCTTGGTGAAGATAAACAGAAAAAATCTTGACTCACATTTTTCACAGACTGGGTCCACAGTCTGAAATATTTTTGTCAAAAGGAGATCACAGACATAATGAATTGGCAGTGCATTGATTCATACCACAGAAGGAATTAATTATTTTCATATTATGCTGAAAACAGCAGAACTTTCATTTTGTTTTGAAAAGAAAATGCTGGAAAATCTCAGCAGGTCTGACAGCGTCTGTGGAGAATAGAGCTAACTAAGAGTCTGGATGACTCTTCATCAGAGTTCTGACAAAGAGTCATCCAGATATTTGACATAAAAGACAAAACTTGGTTATTACAGATAAAATAAGGACAGAGATTTTCTTTTCTTTCATTTCAACTTTTATCTCTTTCCATCTGGCAGGTTTTTGATAACCTTCCTGTTGCATTTTGCCCCCTTTTCAGAAATTATTTATTATTTCTCTGTATTTTGTTTTATTTCCCTTTCTGATCCCACCAACTTACATTAAAGAAATAGTGTGAACATAGGGAGAAAATTTTCATCAAGACAATGTGAAGTAAAGGGCCGAAGAAATAGAATAAAAAGTAACAGGAGGCTGATAACTTGAATGGATTTGAATGCAAGAGCACTTCTAAGCTTCACTTTATTAACCTTATTTTCAGAAGCTGATGAGCTTCCAGCTTGGCCATGAAAATACTGTAACAACACAATAACCAACCTGTTCATATCCTTGGTGACCTCCAGGCTCAATTACACCAATGCTCTTATGTCTGGCTGGCCTCTCATCTTCAGCGCATCAAAGCTCTACTGATCTTAACCTAACCCAATACCCAGTTCCACTAAAGTGGCCAACAGTACATGTTCAGCACAAGTTAGTCTCCATCAACAGGGAGGAAAGAATAGAAAATCAATCATCAGGATATCTCTGCCTAACAGAGCTCAGTGACCTATGAGTGGCCATTTATGGATCAGTACAAGAAAATGTCTGTGCCTTTGGCCTGGATATGCCGAGGATCCTTTTTTTCCTTTCTTGTTCTGATGCATCACTCACTCAAGTAATCATATTTCACAGACAACCTCAGAGATTAACTGCTGTCAAGCTACGTGACCCTGTGGGGATTTGACTCCTCCTGAAACCAAATAGCAACACATATTTGATTTGGCACAGGGATAAAGAAAACAATTATACCAGAATGAAAGATTGCATCATTTGAAAGGCCAGTGAGGGGGAAATATTGTCTACCGTGTGTTTAGAAGCTCTGAAACCACTAAAGAGGATATGAGAACCTGAAGAGGTTTAATGTTCTTTCAATTTGAAACAGAAAATAAATAATGTTCAAACCTCTTTCCACATCACATTCTAAACTATGAACAGGAAATAAATGTTTGAGTTGCTCCAGAAGTGCAGTCCTCCGCTGTAAATTTTATTTCAACATTTCTTTGCTTAATGCTTAAATATACATCATCAAACTTATAAAGTGCTGGCCTGTTCCAAATGGCATATGAAAATCACACTGTTCAGGCAATTCTCATGTCGAGACACAGAAGGGATACTACACAGGACAATCTACATCCTCAGCCTTATTACAGATTGCAGAACTTGCTCTTCATAAAGCATCTTATCATGCACGTTGGCTCCCGAAGCTCTGAATTTGTCCTATTCACAGTGGTAGATAGAAATAAATGTATAAGATGACAATGGAGAAACAGCCCTTCCCTCGTCTCTGGGGGTGCCTCAGAAAAATACTTCTCAGTTTTGATTCCTCCTATAACTGAATATCGTGACTAGCATTCTAGGTTTGAGTGAGCTACCAGATAATGATGAGTTCCCGAGAGACCTTGCAATATGACTCAACATCTTCAAACAAAAAGAGAAAAATTGAAATTCATGGAACATAAAAAAGGGCTACTGAGATTAAACGACAGTTGATAAAGGAAAAAGGTTTAATTATACACCTGCATTATGTACTTATGAATAAAGTCGGCATTGTCCCAGTTGACCATAGGCTGCCCTCCCCCTTTGAAGGGGGAGAGCTGACTAGTGGTGATTTAACCGGAAGATCACCACACCTCAGGCAAGGGGCAAGATTGAGAACGTGGGGCCTTCATGAATAACCTCAGCCACTACAGAAATTGAACCCAAGCTGTTGACGACGCTCTGCATCACAAACTAGCTGTCTATCCAACTGGGCTAAACTAAACGTATGCGATTAAGAAGTTATTAGGCCTATGGTTAAACATATTTAATTTTTATCTTTAAAGTTGTCTTTCATAAAAGTTGCAGAATTTAGAGTTAATTCCCAAAGTGCATACAATGTAAAAGCCTTGTAAGAAGTGGTTCCATACCTGTAAGAAATCATTGAGTAGAGCATAGCAAAATGCATGCCAGCAAAAAAGTTTAACACACATGGACGTGTGCAAGAGAACAAAATCATTTTGTGTGGATGCATGCTACATGTGGATTGCGAGGTGTAAAGCCAACACAAAAATGGACACAAAAAGCAATATTATGCAGCATCACCAGATTCACAATTTGGTTAACTTTATAACCTAGAGAAAATTGTGGCAAGTGGCTCCAAATAGAATTGGGTAGGAGGCAATCTCTAAAGATCTTTTTTGTAATTAGGTCCTTAGAAAATAGTTTCAGTAGCAAGATTGGAATTTCCTGTAGGTCTGATTTCATCAGTTAAAGATTTTACCATTGCTTACTTGGACCTAACTTCATAATAATTAAAGGTGCTTGGAGTAACTGAATGAATGATTCTTTTGAAAACATATGAACTGTACCAGAAACCCCAAAAATGCACAAGGTCCCTTTAAAAATGGGCAATAATTCTGTGCTAAGAATACGAAAGGAAAATTAAAAATCTTTCAGTAACCAGAGTTACGGCTGACATCCAGGAATGTGACTATGGTTAGATGTCAATCATTGCACCCAATGACCTGTCTCTGGATGGTGTTCTCAACCATCTTCACCTGCTTCATTAATATGCTTTGCTGTGTCATCAATGTCATCTACCACCTACAAGGACAAGGGCAGCAGAGGTATTGGTACACCACCATCTACAGGCTTCTCTCCAAGCCACACACCATTTTGACTTGGAACTACGTTGTTGTTCCTTCACTGTTGCTTGGTCAAAATCCTGGAACCCTCCTTTAAACACCACATAGACTGCAGCAGTCCAAGAAGGCAGCTCACCACCACCTTCTCGGGGCAATTAGGGATAGGCAATAGATGCTGCCCTAGTCAGTAAGGCCCACATCCGATGAAAGAATCAAAGAAATCCATGCACCTTCCCTTTCCTAAATTTTTATTTTATCTATCTATCCCGTCTTCACTTGAACCTTTCCTGAATCCTATCTGATTTCTCTGGCTTCTCATCCAATGCTAGATCGCGTGACACTACCTACTGGGATTTTGGTAGGAAGCTGACTGATGGCAACACTGGAGGCATAGGACCTGATAGTGAGCACCTCTCCCTTCTTTCTGACCCCAGTCCCTGTAAGGTATGAGTAATAAGTTTGAGTCAAGCAGTAGAAAATGTAGTGGAATGGAACCAGAGAAAAGATGAGTGCATTCTTAGGATATGGAATGTACTGTCTTATGGGTGGTAGAAGCAAACCCAACAACAACTTTCAACAGAGTATTGGAATTTTACCTGAAGTTGGGAACTAATCCGTTTCACTGAAACAGGGCAGGTAACCATCTTTTACCCACATGAATGCTGGTATTCTGCCGATTGCAATGCAGGCATAGCCAGTAAAAGTTGGTTTTCTCTTTTTTGCCAGAATTATAATGCAGGGAATGGACAAAAGCTGTTTACAAGGCGCTGTTCACTGTGGTGAAAGATTGCTCTTTCGAGGAGCCAGCCCAAGCATGATAAGCTGAATCATCTTCTTCCAATAGAATCCAATGATTCTTTTTAAAAAAGAGAGGCAGAGAAAGGGAAACTGGAAAGAAGAAACAATAAACTGCTAGAGAAAGGTTGGGAAGGAAACAAGAATGTGAAACCAATTGAGAGAAGGAGAAAAAGTCGAGAAGCCTGCATTAAAAGATGGGAGATGGGCAGAGTATCAGGCCACAGAAGAGATGTGTGTTTTAATACTTGTACATCGATGAAAAGTCAGACGGGAACAATTTGTTTATTTTGAAATGTTATAAATATTTGTTGACTCAGATTAAAAGAACAGTGTACGTTGGTGATTTGGTTAAGCTTTCTGTGTGATATGATATAATGACTGATTAGAGGGAGTTTGACAAGAACATTGAATTAAGTGTCGATCCTGCCAATTGCTTTCTAGAATCAGTTAAAATAATTTAGTAAATATTAATAATTAGCTGGGCTGGAAAGAAAGGTGGGGGTGTTCTCCTGTAACAGGTTTCCAAATAACTGCGTACATTACAGGTCAGTCTGCTCTCTGCTGTTTATTAAGATCATTAAGTATGCACATAATATCCGCTGCCATTGCCAACTCTGCTTGGGTCTGGCCATCTAAACATGCTGCTTAACATTTTTCCACCATATTTAAGCACAAACTCTCTCCATGCTCAGAAAGGCCAGACTTGCACGACAACAGGTGCCAATGAACAATGAACTCTGAAAACCCAGGTTGGGTTTGCTGTTTTGAACTTGTAAAGAAAGATATATCTGTGAAGAGCAATGCCATGTGGAGACAAGAGTTGCGGGCTGTTCTTGGCTGACAGTTCCTACCCGCTCTCTGTTTTATAATTCTGATGAAAAAGAGAAAATTACTGACATCACATGTATTGTAGCTGGCAGCAAACCCAATTAAGCAAAGGATGGCTACCTGTGGGCAGTTGCTTCAGTGAAACAGGATTAACTCCTAATCCAGAGTAAACATGCTTTTGCATGCAAAGATTGTGCCGCTATCACATAACACGGCTTGCTCTTTTCACTCAAACAGAAGCCACACAACAGCTAGCACTCAAATCCTTTCAACACTTAAGGAAAGTATAGATCAGAGAGGCTTCCAGTCTGTATGGTCTGTTTTTTCCTTTTGGAGCTGGAGTGAACAAACAGCAACTCAATATTTCAAACACAGAATAGGATACCAAAGGAGCCAACCCATTAGTAAACCTGCTTTTGCAGAGCAGCCCATTTTGATTAATCGTTTATCTGTTGGTGTGTCAGGCTGTTGACATTGGGATCTCATCCACAGTTCTTGAAAAATGAAACAGGTTAGGCTATGAGCACTACAGTTGACCTTTGCTACAATAACTACAAAATAAAACAGGTAAGTTGTTCAATGTGCAGTGCCACGTTTGCACCCAATCCTGCACATTCCAAATTCAACACAGCTGCAACACGAGAATCACTGACTCAAGACAATAAAGATGGAAGAAAAGCGAAGTGGTTTGCCAGAGAGTAAAATGAACTGCAAAATGGGACAATGGGTAACAGAAAATGCAGAAATCTGCATTTCCCTAATTTCCCTTTGGGTCAACCCAAAGCACGTGAACTGTAGCGATTCAAGATGGCAGCTCACGACCGCCTTCTCAAGGGCAACTAGGGATGGGCGATAAATGCTGGCCAGCATTCATTCATTCCCATGAATGAATTTTTTAAAATGGCACTTTCTAAAGAGAAAAAAAGGTTGAATGTTTTTGGATGTAAACTCTTCATAAGTACACAGATTTTTCTTTTCACATGCTGAGAAACGTCTTGTATTTCCAGAAATCACTGTTTTTATACGTCACAAGGCGCACTCCAGGAAACACAAGCAAGAGAGAAGTGTCAGAGCTGCTTTAGCAAAATCCTCAGAGCAATTCCCAACTTCTCCCGCAGCTAGGAATGATGTTCAAACTTAGAAAGCCTAATTGAGGAAGAAAATAATCTCAGGTGAACTTTGCTTTCTCCAGATATAGGGGAAAAAAAATCTAATTTCAATCGAAAATCTACCAATTCTGACTGATATTGAAAGAAATCTAATTCGTTGATAGTATCTTACAGAAAAAGGCCATCCAGCTCATTGTGCCTGTGTTGGCTCCTTAAAAGATTTATCAAATTAGTTCCACTCGTAGCTCTTTAAATATTCCCTTTCCAATTATATATCCTTTTTGAAAGTACCCACTCAATACGCTTTCATGTTTTCAGGCAGTGCATTCCAGAACTCAAAAATTCACTGCAGAAATCTTGGGGGTGATTTTCAGGCCTTGTTGCACCTGGCACACATCGTGCCATCTGGCCATGCCCACCTGGCAGTGCCAGTTGGACACTGCCAGTGTACCAGGGGCAGTACAAACGGGGTTGGGGGGGTGGTTGTGCTATGATGGAAGGGGCCGTGACAGAATGGGATATGTCGGGGGTCATGAAGGGGAACCCATTGGAATGGCCCCAATGCCGGCACTCCGTGTCGGAGAGCGAGTAGGGAAACATGCCGCCAATGGGGGGCCGGGGGGGGGGGGGGGGGGGGGGGGGGGGGGGATTGGGGGCGGTCCCGATGTCCATGGGGGGGTGGGGGGGGGTTTGAGAGGAGGGTCTCCCAGTGCGCTGATTGGTGCCCTTGCAAAATGCCACCTAATCACTTTGCATTCGGGCTCACCAGCGTGTTTAGGCCCCGACCTTCCCAGAACCGGCATGCAACTCACCACTCTCCCAAAAAATGACTTGAGTATGGGAACAACCAAAGTTCAATCAGTCCAGTTTTCTTGCCGTTACAATACTAAGTAATTTTTTTGGGTTAAATTGCGGCCATTGTTTTCCTCGACTGAAATTTTCTGATCTTACCCGCAGCTGAGATTCTTCTATCCCACTGCAGTGAATGAAGTTTTGGCTGAGCACCAAATACTCCGTTCTCACTGGCAGTGGTGTTAGAATGTACGAGAGTGGAGAATTCTGACTCTCATTCCTCCCATGTTACTTTTGCCAATGATCTTGTATATTTATCCTCTGGTTATCAACCCTCCCACCGCATGAAAAAGTTTCTCCCAATTGACTACATCAAAACTTTTTATTTTTAAATTGAATATTTCTATTACATCTCCCATTAACCTCCCTTCTACAAGAACAATCCTAGATTCTCTAGTCTTTTCATGTAACTGAAGTGCCTCATCCCGGGTGCTTTTCCAGCAAATCTTATCTGCATCCTCTCAAAGGCCTTTACATCTTTCCTAAAATGCAGTGTCCAGAATTTAACACAATAATCTATAGCAGAAGCCAAACAGTGATTTTTAAAAAAATTAATTCATGGGATGTGGGCGTCACTGGCTGGGCCGGCATTTATTGCCCATCCCCAGTTTCCCTCGAGAAGGTGGTGGTGAGCTGCCTTCTTGAACTGCTACAGTCCTGCTGCTGCTGTGGAGTGGGTATAGCCACAGTGTTATTAGCGTGGGAATTCTAGGAATTTGACCAAGTGACGGTGAAGGAATGGCGATATATTTCCAAATCAGGATGGTGAGTGGCACGGAGAGCAACTTGCAGGTGGTGGCATTTCCATGCATCTGCTGTCCTTGTGCTTCTAAATGCTAGTATTCATAGGTTTGGCAGGCATTGCTTAAGGAGCCTTGGTGAGTTCATGCAGTGCATCTTATAGATGGTACACACTGCTGCTACTGCGCATCGGTGGTGGAGGGATTGCATGTTTGTAGAGGAGGCGCCAATCAAGCAGGCTGCTTTGTCTTTGATGGTGTCAAGCTTCTTGACTGAGGTTGAAGCTGCACTCAACATCACAGTCCTGACTTGTGCCTTAAGGACAGGCTTTGGGGACTCAGGAGGTCAGCTACGGGCCACAAGATTCCTAGCCACTGACCTGCTGCTGTAGCCAGTGTTTATATGGCTAGTCCAGTTGAGTTTCTGGTCAATGTAACCCCCGGATGTTGACAAGAGGGGTTCAGTAATGGTAATGCCACTGAATGTCAAGGGGGTGATGGTTAGATTCTCTCTTGTTGGAGGTGGTAATGATTTATAAAAGGTTCAGTTTAACTTACTTGCTTTTATATTCTATCCCTCATCTTACAAAGCCAGGGATTCTCTATGGCTAGGTTTTAATATAAACAGCTTTATCGAGGTATCCTGTGAAGATTTGTGTAGATGAACTCCTCGGTCTATTTGTTCCTGCATATTCTTTATAATTGTACAATTTAGTTTATATTGCTTCTGCTCAAACTTGCCCCCCGCCACCCCCACCCCAGAGATAATTTCAGTCCTTTGCATTAAATTCCATCTGCCATGTGTCCATTTCACCAGTCTATATTCCACTGAAGCTTGCTACTATCCTGTTAACTATATTCCCAAACTTCATCTTTTAAGCAAACTTTGAAAGTTTATCTTTTGGGCCCAGATTCCGGTATTAACAAAGATGAAAAAAGCTGTAGCCCTATTACCTACCACTGGGGGATACCACTGTATATGTTTTTTTTTCCCAGTCCGATAAACAACTGTTCTCAGCTTTGGGGCTTGTAGCCAATTTGGTATCCACACTGCCCCTTTAATCCCATGGGCTTCAATTTTGTTGAGTAACTAGAGACTGTGGTTTTAAGACATCCCATTGAGGGAACATCAAACATAATATGAAATATTTGGGAAAAGCCTGTTTATTGAACTGAAATGCAAGGATGTCCTGTCTGCTCCCAAAAGACATTACTGGTGAGGCACCAAGCACTTAAAGAAAAGTCTGTGCTGGTTCCCAGCCATACTGCCAACCTCTTGTTTTCCTCTCAGGTTTGATAAGGACCCATCCTCACTACCCGTAAACACTGACAAATAAAACATGAATCTGAATGCAAATGTTATTTTTTCCGTTAAGTTGCTTTCTCACAGTACTGCCTGTCTGGCTTGGGCGAGACCCCCCCCCAAACTTTTTTTAAAATCAATTTACAGGATCGCTGGCTAGAGCAGCATTCATTGCCAATCACTAGTTGCACTTGAAAAGGTGGCGGTCAGCTGCCCCCATGAATCGCCACAGTCCCCAAGGTGACCTCTGGTCCCTGGCTCCCATTCAGCATCCCCTCATGCAAATAAAAAGCAAAATACTGCGGATACTGGAAATCTGAAATAAAAACAGAAAATGCTGGATAGACTCAGCAGGTCTGGCAGCAACTGTGGAGAGCGAAACAGAGTTAACGTTTCGGGACTCAAATCACAGGGTTTTACCTTCAGGCATAGGTGATTGAAATTTCCAGGAAACTTAGTACAAGTTGCCAACAGTAAGATTGGGATAATTTTTGATGTAATACATAAAATGTTGCCAGTTACACTATTACAAGAACTTTGTGTTTTGTGTTATTTCAATGCTGTCTAATTTATATTGCACCACAAAGTGAGTTGTCTTTTAGCGTCACAAGTAGGCTTCCATTAACACTGCAATGAAGTTACTATGAAAACCCCCCAGTCGCCACACACACTCCCGCACCTATTCAGGTACACTGAGGAAGGATTTAGCATGGCTAATGCACCTAATCAGCATGTCTTTTGGACCGTGGGAGGAAACTGGAACATCCGGAAGAAACTCACGCCGACACGGGGAGAACATGCAGACCCCACACAGACAGTGACCCAAGCTGGGAATTGAACCCGGGTCCCTGGCGCTGTGAAGCAGCAGTGCTGACCACTGTGCCACCACGCCGCCCAGTTTCGAAGTATCTTTGCGACATCATCACAATCTGTTTAAGTTCTCATCTCAAAAACGTAGCTGAAAGTGGGGCTTTATAAACAGATAATGGTGATTTGTTAATGAAAATAACGAATTAGCACTATGTTAAATAATTACTTTGTTTCAGTATTTACAGTGAAGGAAGAGGATAGCATGCTGGACTCCCCAAGGAAACTAACTTTAATTTCAGGATGCAGCTCAGCATGTAACATGTGAGCAAATTAACGTTGATGAAAAAGCTACTGCTAAAAATTGAGAAAGTTCCCAGGATCAAATGGTTTCCACCCCAGAGTTTTAAAGTAAATGCTCTAACTATAATCTTTCGAATTTCTATCAATCCAGAAAACATTCATATCGATTGGAAAATTTCACATCATTCCACTTTTTCAGAAATGCGAGAGAACAAAACCAGGGAATTACAGACCAGTTAATTTAACATCTGTGATCAGGCAAGTACGAGACACTAAAATCAAGGATACAGCATCTGAATACCTTAAACATTTTCAGCTGATCCGAGACAACCAGTGTGTATCTGTAAAAGGCCTGATGAACCCAATTGATTTTTTTGAAAAGATGACAGTAAACAGGAATGTCTATGGATTTTGTGGGCTCCCAGAAAACATTCATTAAAGTCCCTCATGAGAAACTGTTGGCTATATTTGAAATTCAAGGGATTGGTGGTAACTTATTGACTTGATCAGGAAACTGGCTGAGTGACAGGTGACAGCAAGTGGGGATAATGTGCAGGTACCCATATGGCAGTATGTGGCTAGTGATGAAGTGAGGGGCGGCATGGTGGCGCAGTGGTTAGCACTGCTGCCTCACAGCGTCAAGGACCCGGGTTCAATTCCTGGCTTGGGTCACTGTCTGTGCGGAGTCTGCACGTTCTCCCCATGTCTGCGTGGGCTTCTTATGGGTGCTCTGGTTTCTTCCCCCAGCAGTCATGATGTGGAGATGCTGGCGTTGGACTGGGGTAAACACAGTAAGAAGTCTAACAACACCAGGTTAAAGTCCAACAGGTTTATTTGGTAGCAAATGCCACTAGCTTTCGGAGCGTGCTGCTCCTTCGTCAGGTGGACACTTCTGTGTCTCTGTATGCCCTGTTTGTGAGCACATCTCCCACTCCACCTGACGAAGGAGCAGCACGCTCCGAAAGCTAGTGGCATTTGCCACCAAATAAACCTGTTGGACTTTAACCTGGTGTTGTAAGACTTCTTACTGTGCTCTTCCCCCAGTCCAGGGGCGTGCTGGTTAGGTGCATTGGCCATGCTAAATTCTCCCTCAATGGATCCAAAAAGGTGCCAGAGTTTGATGACTAGGGGATTTTCACAGTAACTTCATTGCAGTGTTAATATAAACCTATTTATGACACTAATAAATAAAGTTTAAAAACTTTAAACATAAGGTAACTGTGATGGGGCTGCAAATGTTCACTGCATTTATTAACAAATTAAGTTACAGGATAAAAAACCATATACCCCAGTTTGCTGATGACGCAAATATAGTTCATATTGTAAGCAGTGTGGATGGAAGCATAAAATTACAAAGAAATGTTAACAAATTAAGTGAATAGGCAAAACCGTGGCAAATAGAATCTAGTGTAGGATAGCGCAGAATGAATGGTGAAAGGCTAGAAACAGTGAGCCGGGTCATGCTTGCAAATCTCAGAACATATAAAATATTAGATGTGGTTGTGATTGAACAGCACTTGCTGAATAATCCAGAGTATGCCAAGAATTACACTACCATAAGGTTTAGGTTGGTTATGGAAAAGGACTAAGAACAATCCAAAGTAAAAATAAGTAACTCAAAAGAAAGCCAATTTAAATGGGAAAAACAATGGATCTGGGGCAGATAAATTGGAATCAATGTTTGACAGGCAAAACAGTAATTGAACAGTAAGCTTTAAAGACGAGAATAGTTTAAGGTTATCTGTCGGGCTCGTCGTGTGGCTGAATTATGCTTATTTGCAGTTACACATATTCATTCACAGGACCTGTGCTCTGCAGGAAGAGGGATCGTTCCCAGCATCACACTTTTTTTGAATTAAACTAAAGCATGGTGGGGATGGGCAATAGTTCCCTATTCTCCACGGCAATGTCTTGACCAATCAGAATCAACTTGGCAACCAATCAGCACCCTTTTCTCATGCAGTAACCACTGTTGTTCCCTTTGAAATTTGGCATTCTTGCATCTGTCCAAATAAATGCAAAACAAAAAGCTTTGACAACATGTCTCATTTTTCAGCAATACCCAAATGTTTAGTTTTCATTTTCGTCAATCTGGCAAAAGATCAGTCTTTATTTTCCACAGAACTGAACCTAAAACTTTGTTGGTTGTGACAGTTACAGCTCACTAAATATTTTAGCAGAGTGAAAGTAGAAGATATGACAGGCCATTTTCACCCAAGAGTCTTTGCTGAGAGTTCTATGGACATCAGAACTACTTTATGGACAACATTCCCCATCAAGACCCGAGACGGGTGGTTGAGTTGCAATGTACAAATGGAAAAATACTGCAGATCTCTGTCACAATTCCACAAAAAAAAGTATATTGATCATAAGGAAAGAAGGAAATTTGATTTCCACTTTCTGTCGAAGTTCCCATTTGAGCTATTCTTCAGCAAAAGAAATGTGTGGACAGTATGGCAGATCCAGTCCTGGTTAAATATATCTGCTGTAGGAACTAATTGCTATGCTCTATACTACAACAATTGTAGAATCAAAATCTACAATTAGTACAGCAGGGCGTCTCCAGAACAGACATGAATTCAATTTCATGGAGATAGCGACATTTAATATGTTTCCCTAAATGTCGTGCATCAGTCTGTAAACATGCCATTTTGTGTGTTGATTAATGCATTGGGCTGTGGGAATATCTGATTAAAATTAGAGTCCAGAAATATAACAAGAAGTACTAACAGAGATGACTGAATGTTGTGTAGAGTATAAAGAGAGCCTTGCACTGTTCAGTTTATCCTGCTTTGAAATCAAACAGTCAGATTAGAAGGCTGGACAGATATTTTGGAGATTAGTACAATTTTGTTTTCCAGAATTTTTCCCCGGGAGATATGATGGGTTGTGCTAATTAAAAAGGATGGCTTATTTTGTGACAAGTAGCATATCTGATGGACCAAATAACATTTCCCATGTAAATAATAAAGCAAGAACAAAAGCAGTGAGTCAGAATGGGTGGCCAAGAAAAAACAGGCTGGTTGTGCTGGAGGCCCCTGAGTATATCTCCTTCTCCAGCCAGTATTCAGTTTGGAGTACTGATGACAATGATGGATCGTCTGGGGGTGCATCCTGAGCCAAGTCCTGGAGTTTCTAGAGTGTGTTCAGGAAATTTGCCTACAACAGTACGCTTCCAGTCCAATAAGAAAGGGACATTGCCAGACCTGGTTCCTGGGAATGAGGTGGGTCAAATGGATTAGGTTTCAATAAGAGAACATTAAAAGAACAGTGATCATTGTATCATACGGTTTAGGTTGATTATGGAAAAGGACGAAGAACAATCCAGAGTAAAAATAATTAACTTGAGGAAAGACAACTTAAATGGGGTAACAATGGATCTGGGGCAGATAAATTGGAATCAATGATTGACAGGCAAAACAGTAACTGAACAGCTTTAAAGAGGAGAATGGTTTGGGCACAGTCAAGATGCATTCCCATTAAGGGGAAAGGTAGGGCAAACAATCCAGACCTCCCTGGATGAAAGATATAGGGATTTAGATTAAGATGTCAGATAGATCGTACAACCAGAACCAGGCCGAAGATACAATTGCTCACAGTGACCCAAGGCTGGAATTGCACTGAGGGGCAGCAATGCTAACCACTGTGCCAGCGTACCACCTCATCTGGTCCTGCTGCCTTATCAACTTGAAATACAGACAGCGTAATCATTACGTGCAAATCTCCTTTGTTTGTCCTTAATTGACCTCATTCCTTTCATAAACCTTTTTATATACCTATAGTAAACTTTTCAAGTTAGTTTCCAATCTCTTTTCCTACTCTGTTTGCTTCTCACTGCTTTTTCACTTCCCCTTTGAACCTCTGTCCACAATCCCTTACATCACTTTGCTAATGATTGGGAATAGACTGATGGGCAGTAATTGGCAAGTTTGGATTTTCTGTGAACCGGACATAACTGGGTAATTTTCCAGATTGCCAGGTAGATGCAGCTGTATTGGAACAGCTTGATGAACCATCTTCTCCAGGTCTTGTCACCTGGAGTTATTCAATCCATCACATAACTTCCCAGCTGCTGTGATTGGTATGGACCTCACCTCCAATTTTGAGCTGTTCCCTTCAATTTAATATTCATGAATAATAGGAAACTTGGAAGCATTGTGAATAGTGAGGAAAATGTTGAACTCCAAAAGGACAGGGAGGTTGGTGGAATGGATGGACAAGTGGCAGATGAAGTTCAATGAAGAGAAATGTGAAACAATTCATTTTGGTAAGGTGAACATGGAGAGCCAATATAAAATAAAGGGTATAATTCTAAAGGGGGTGCAAGAGCAGAAGAGACGCAAGTGTACATGTGCATAAGTCATTGAAGGTGGTAGGACTGGTTGAGAGTGTGGTTAATAAAGCATACACTATCCTACCTTTCATTAATAGGGCCATAGAATACAAGAGCAAGAAGCTTAGCTTAAACTTGTATACAACACTGGTTCGGCCTCATCTGGAGTATGGTGTCCATTCTGCATGCCACACTTCAGGAAAGATGTGAAGGCATTAATTAGACAGAGTGTAGAAAAGATTGTGAATAATTCCAGGGGTGAGGAACCTCAAATTACATCGATTGGGGAAGTTGGGACTGTTTTCCTTAGAGAAAAGAAAGTAAGAGGAGATTTGATAGAAGTATTCAAAATCATGAGAGGTCTGCATTGAGTAGATAGGAAGAAACTGGTGAAAGTGAAAAGATTGAGAACCAGGGGGCACAGATCTAAGGTAATTGGCAAAAGAAACAATGGAGACATGAGGAAAAAACGTTTTCATGCAGAGAGTGGTTGAGGTCTGGAATGCCATGCCTGAGTGTGTGGTGGAGTCAGTTCAATCAAGGCATTTAAGAGCGAATGGGATTATTTGTAAAGGAAGACTGTGCAAGGCAACTGGGAGAAGGCCAGGGAGTGGCACCCTTTCAGAGATTGTGCAGACACGATGGGCCAAATGGCCTTCCTCTGTGCTGTAACCATTCCGTGACTCTGAGTGGCCTGAAACTAGTCATTTACGAGAGTGATGGAAATGGAGCCGATAAGTGATTTAAAAGGAAATTAGATGGGCACTTAAGGGAAATAAACTTGTCCGGCTATGGGGATCGAGACTGACTTTTGCTCCATGGAGAGCCGGCACACACTTATTAGATCAAATGACCTCCTCCTGTACCAGAATGACTCTGTCTTGCAAAAGAATCTGGCATCTAATTGATGCATTCTGCAATCCAACAATCAATATATCAGGATCAAGAGGTGAATCGATCTCCTGCTACCCTTTCTGAGTCAATATGCACCATTTTATAATCTGCACTTTAAATTTGAGTCGGTGAGTCATATCAGGAAGTACACAAACTGACTGTGCGTTTCCTACAATACAACTGTGACCGAAAAACTCAGTGATTTCAAAAGATACAGCTGCAAAGAGCTTGGAGACGTCTGGTGGTCGTGAAAAACGCTATATAAATGCCAGCTTTTTTATTCTTCAAATGGCTTTGTCTGAAACAACTTTATCTTTGTCATTACCGTCCTAGAAATAACTAACTGTTAGAATGAAAACAGCTCTCCCCGGCTCAATTTCCAAGACCTTAAGCAAGTGTTAAAATAATTATGTTACCAGAAATAAACGTTTGCGTATATTACCAGGTTTGAACAGACGACTGAATAAGGAAGGCAAAACTTTGGTCAAAGAGCTGAAACTGTTACCATATGTGAAGTTCAGTCTGATTTGATGCAAACCTTTCTCTGCCTTTGAAAGAGTAAAGCCCACTAAATTGTTTATGAACTGCTTACTGTATCTAAAACTGTTTTACAGGGATTTAAGAACAGCCGTTCATATTACTATGCTGATAGCTGCTTTGGTTCGTTGTCAATGATCCACGTTCAAAATATGAATTACATCTATTCCTTGTTCGGTAACATTGTAGTAAATCATAATTCAAGTCCGCTGCTTCTCTGAAACAACGTAAGAAGTCTCACAACACCAGGTTAAAGTCCAACAGGTTTATTATTATGTTATTATATTATTAAATAAACCTGTTCGACTTTAACCTGGTGTTGTGAGACTTCTTACTGTGCTTACCCCAGTCCAACGCCGGCATCTCCACATCTCTGAAACAAATCAGCTAAATATTTTTAAATCTAATTTGGGGCAATTAAATAATTAATTTACTTGTCCTCCTTTTGTTGGTTTTTTGCATAGTCACACGAACCAATTAGTGTCCCTTTCTTTTGACACTGACAGCTTTGCCTTGGAGATGGGACGTGAGGAATGGCGAAGGGACTAACTGGAGAACGAAAAAAATAAAAAGCTCGAGTCAACAACATAAGTAAGGCTGGCCAAGGGCTGTGTAAGTGACTGACTGCGGAGACCGCCTGGATCAAATTAACCGACCAGTTCCCTGTATGATTACAACAGCAAAAAAAAACTCGTCCAGCTAATGCTTATTTGTCAGCAATGGCTCACCGTATGTTGAAGTAATAAGATCTTATTCCCGCAGAGGAATCGCGTGCCAGGACAAGCTCGTACTGTTTAGTGTTTACATTCTAATCAGAGGGTGAAGCCACATCTGTCCTTCCTTCACCTTGTCTCCTACCATCACATTCATTGTGTTCAGGGAAGCAAAACACGTCCCGGTAACCCAGGGATAAGTGAAAATACACATCGCAAGTTCGTTATTTAAAAATGTACAGACACATAAACAAACAAAAGAAAGCTGCATGCAAGGAAACCAGTCTGTTTCCTCAAAAATGTACATAATAGATACATAGTTGTATATAAACTCACCCAGTATAATGCATATTATATCCAAGCAAACATAGGGGATCCTCTGCCTGTCAAACATCTTCCTCCTGTTTTCCTTGTATGTCGAAGGGGAGACAGTAGCTATTTTCCTTGCAGCCAGTTCGCTCTGTGGAAGTAATCTTTTGAAGTTTGCTTGGTTTTGTCTGCGGCACGATCTCGCTCTGGGGTGTGTGCGCGTGTGGGAGGAGGAAGAGGGAGAGTGCCGGTTTAAAAGGACGCCTGGCAAGCAGCGAGCACCAGCAGAGTGTGCGAACCGTCGGAGGACCAGGCTAAACGAAGACTAATGGCGGACACGGGGCTGCCCCGCTTGCAGCTCAACAAAGGAGATGGGAGGCGGCGGGTGGAGATGTGAGGAATCCTGGATGCTCCCCTTTCACTGCAGGCACAGAAAGCGCTGCAAACTCCCCACCCACCCCCCCCCCCCAAAAATCAATCAGTCTGGTCTCCTCTCCCTTGCTCGGTGACCCTCCCTCTACCCGGTCCCCGGGCCGAACGCGCGTGAAGGAGGGACTTAGAATCCCGTGTCAGGCGGCAGCAGCATGTCACAATGGGAACAATGAGAGTCGGAGACCCCAGCCCGCTCGCGCCTCCCGGACCCCAGCCCGCTCGTACCCCCCGGGCCAGCCTCACACACACACACAGGGCTGCTTTGCCAAAGCGACGCCTCCCCCGCAAACACGTCAGCGCCAACCCCAGCACAAGCCCAGGCAGTCCAGCTGCAGCACACTGTCAAGCAGCAATGCCAATCCCTCTCTCCTTACCCAATGCACTCGCGCGTCAGGCACCTGACACCAAAATATCCGTCACCAATTTGCACCGTGACTCACTACACAGCTCTTGAGGACCAGACAATATTTTGCAATAGGGCCTCGCTCAACATTGCAGAATATTGAGCACAATATCAGTCATCCCGAAATATCCAAACTAACGTCAATCATATCGATGCCTCATCAACTTATGGGCATTATATGTAAAGAGCTGGATCTCCGCCCTGGTCAACATGTAGTGAGCAACATCTTGCCGTGAAACAAGTCCTGTAACTGTTTCGGTGATCTTTTGAAATGCTTACACATCGTGAAGATTCAGAATAGTACAAACAAAATCCATAATAGAGACTTCTTGGTCAGTCAAGTGGTGCTTGTATCACATTCGTGCAAGGGAATGACCATTTCCAACAAGATCAAATCCAAAATTTTGCTGTTGACTTCCATCACTAGTCCTAATAAAAGCAAAATACTGCTAGAAATCGGAAATATAAACTTAAAAGGCCGAATAAACTCAGCAGTAGCATCATTAGAACAGATGCAGTAGGGGCAAAGAAACTGGGAGAATGGATGGTCCTTACAAGAAGTGGGATGTGAGGGACTGTGGTCAAGGCAGCTGTGGGGGTTGGTGGGCTTGTAATGAATATTGGTGGTCAGTCTATAACCAGAAATGGAGACAGAGATCAAGTTGAGGGGGATGGGGATTGAAAGCAAAATCAACACGTTTTCCAGGTCCAGATGAGAACATGAAAGGGCACAGATATAGTAATCTATATAACAGAGAAAGTGTTGTGAGAGAGCACCCAAGTAAAACTGGAAGGAGGAATGTTCCACATACCCCACAAAAAGACAGGCACAAATGGGGCCCATGCAGGGGCTCATAGCCACACCTTTTATTTGCAGGAAGTAAGACAAATTCTATCCTAAACAATTTCTCCTTTAACAAGTTCAGCCAGGCAGAGGAGAGTGGGGGACAGGGATTGTTCAGACCTCTGCTTGAGAAAGAAGCTGAGAGCCCCGAGACCCTTCTGGTGGGATGGAGGTTCAGAGAGAGATTGGATGCTCATAATGAAGAGGAGGCAGTTAGGGTCAGGAAACTGGAAATTGTTGATGCGACATAGTTTATCAGGGGGAATCACAAATGTAGGCGAGAAAGGATTGGACAAAGGGAGTGATAATGGAGTCAAGATAAGAGATGATTTCAGTGGAGCAGAAGCAGGCTGGTATGATCGGTCCATCTGGGCAGTCCTGTTCATGGATTGGGGGACTATGAGGTTTGAGCTGGCAGGAAGATCCCCTGAAGTAATGAGGTCAATGACAGTCCTGGAAACAATGGCATGATGTTTGGTGGTGGGGTCATGGTCTGGAGGAGATAGGAGAAAGTGTTTGAGAGTTGGCACTCAGCCTCTGTGAGGTAGAGGTCAGTACACCAGACAACAATAGCACCATCCATGTCAGGTTTGATAACCAAGTCAGGGTTGAACTTGAGAGAACAGAGTGCAGCAAGTTCAGAAGGAGACAGGTTGGAGTGGGTAAGAGGAGCAGAGAAATTGAGGCTGCTGAGGTCAACACCTCAACTTTCTCAGAAGACTAAGGAAATTTGGCATGTCAGCTATATGGGATCCAAGGGGCTGCTGCCCGGTGGATCCAGAACTGGCTTGCCCAAAGGAGGCAGAGAGTGGGTATAGATGGATCTTTTTCTAAATGGAGGTCGGTCACCAGTGGTGTGCCCCAGGAATCTGTTCTGGGACCCTTGCTGTTTGTCATTTTCATAATTGACCTGGATGAGGAAGCGGAGGGATGGGTTGGTAAGTTTGCCGACGACACGAAGGTTGGTGGGGTTGTGGATAGTCTGGAGGGATGTCAGAAGTTACAGAGGGACATAGATAGGATGCAAGACTGGGCGGAGAAGTGGCAGATGGATTTCAACCCAGATAAATGCGTAGTGGTCCATTTTGGCAGGTCAAATGGGATGAAGGAGTACAATATAAAGGGAAAGACTCTTAGTACGGTAGAGGATCAGAAGGACCTTGGGGTCCGGGTCCATAGGACTCTGAAATCGGCCCCGCAGGTGGAGGAGGTGGTTAAGAAGGTGTATGGTGTGCTGGCCTTTATCAATCGAGGGATTGAGTTTAGGAGTCCGGGGATAATGATGCAGCTACATAAGACCCTCGTCAGACCCCACTTGGAGTACTCTGCTCAGTTCTGGTCACCTCATTACAGGAAGGATGTGGAAAAGATTGAAAGGGTGCAGAGGAGATTTACAAGGATGTTGCCTGGATTGAGTGGCATGCCTTATGAGGATAGGCTGAGGGAGCTCGGTCTTTTCTCCTTGGAGAGACGAAGGATGAGAGGAGACCTAATAGAGGTGTATAAGATGTTACGAGGCATAGATCGGGTGGACTCTCGGAGGCTTTTTCCCAGGGTGGAAATGTCTGCTACGAGAGGACACAGGTTTAAGGTGCTGGGGGGTAGGTACAGGGGAGATGTTAGGGGTAAGTTTTTCACACAGAGGGTGGTGGGTGAGTGGAATCGGCTGCTGTCAGTGGTGGTGGAGGCAAACTCAATAGGGTCTTTTAAGAGACGCCTGGATGAGTACATGGAGCTTAATAGGATGAAGGGTTATAGGTAGGTCTAGAAGGTAGGGATGTGTTCGGCACAACTTGTGGGCCGAAGGGCCTGTTTGTGCTGTAGTTTTTCTATGCTTCTACAACTCAAAGAACAAAGACCAGTACAGCACAGGAAACAGGCCCTTCAGCCCTCCAAGCCTGTGCCGCTCATTGGTCCAACTAGACCATTCGTTTGTATCCCTCCATTCCCAGAATGCTCATGTGACTATCCAGGCAAGTCTTAAACGATGCCAGCGTGTCTGCCTCCACCACCCTACTTGGCAGCGCATTCCAGGCTCCCACCACTGTCAGCGTAAAAAACATCCCTCTGATATCTGAGTTATACCTCACCCCTCTCACCTTGAACCCGTGACCCCTTGTGATCGTCACCTCTGACCTGGGAAAAAGCTTCCCACTGTTCACCCTATCTATACTTTTCATAATTTTGTACACCTCTATTAGGTCGCCCCTCATTCTCCAACTTTCCAGGGAGAACAAGCCCAGTTTACCCAATCTCTCCTCATAGCTAAGACCCTCCATACCAGGCAACATCCTGAGATGCACCATAGAAAGCATTCTTTCTGGTTGTATCATAGCTTGTTGGCTCTGCTCAAGACCGCAAGGAACTACAAAAGGTCTTGAATGTAGCCCAATCCATCATGCAAACCAGCCTCCCATCCATTGACTCCGTCTACCTTTCCCGCTGCCTCAGCAAAGCAGTCAGCATAATTAAGGACCCCACGCACCCCGGACATTCTCTCTTCCACCTTCTTCCTTCGGGAAAAAGATACAAAAGTCTGAGGTCACATACCAACCAACTCAAGAACAACTTCTTCCCTGCTGCTGTCAGACTTTTGAATGGACTTACCTTGCATTAAGTTGATCGTTCTCTACACACTAGCTATGACTGTAACACTACATTCTGCACTCTCTCGTTTCCTTCTCTATGAACGGTATGTTTTGTCTGTATAGTGCACAAGAAACAATACTTTTCACTGTATGTTAATACATGTGACAATAATAAATCAAATCAAAATCAAATCATATGGACGGTGCTTGATGAAAAGATCACGAACAGGTAGGAGGCCAGAAGGAGGGTTCCAGGTAGAGGGAGAGTATTGGAGATAGATGGAGGAATCCATTGAATTGGGGGAGGACACCAGTCCAATGAAGTGAGCATGGAGACAAAAGTGAAAGAGAAGGAGTTATGCATCATGTTGAGCTTGAAATTCATTGAGTTGAGGACATAAAGGGATGAAGCCGAATCCTTTGCAATTACAGAACGTTCAGCAACTATTAACATCCTGCTGTTCACCATCCAGTCAGTGTAGCTCATTAGCTTACTTGGTAGCACCATTGTTCCTAAGTCACAAGCATTAAGCCCCACTTTAAGACTCAAACATAAAGATCAAAGCTAACTCTCCAGCACAGTACTGAAGAAGTGCTGCACTTTAAGGTGCAGACTTCCAGATGAAATATTAAACCAAGACCTTTCTCTCCCCTTGGGTGAACATAAAGATAAATGAGAAGGAGAGTTATCCCTGGTATCCTAGCCAATATTAATTAATCAACATTGCAAGAACAGATTATATGGTCATGATTACACTGCAGTTTTGGGAGCTTGCAGCCATGTTTCCCACATCACAACAGTGACTATACTTCAAAAGTACTTCATGGGCTGTAAAGTGCTTTGAGTCATCCAGCAGTCATGGAAAGTGTTATTTTTTCCCCCTTTTGAGAAACTCAACTCAACAAACCACATAAATGCCATGGCTACTAAAATGAGTAAAGGTATAAGTACACTGTCACTGGGTCAAAATCCTGGAAGTTCCTCCCTAACAGCACTGTGGACATGCCTACATCACAGACTGCAGCAGTCCAAGAATGCAGCTCACTAACTTGAGGGCAATTAGAGATGGGCAATAAATTCTGGCCCAGCCAGCAAAGCCCACATCCTCTGAATGAATAAAAAATTCTAAATAAAAAGTGGAACAAAAGAACTTGTATTTGTAGAGCACCAGTATTTCCTAAACTCCATCCCAAAGTCGATCATTTTGAAACGTAGGTACTTTTTTTAGATTATGCAAATACAGCAGCCAATCCCAAACAGCAAGATCAGGCTACAACAAATGAATACGTGACCTGAAAATATATTAAAGGAAAATCATAGCACCCATAAGAGAATCACCACAGCAGGACTCAAAGTGAGGAGCAAGGAACCCAATAATTTTAAGAGTTTTTTTCAATGAGGGAAGTAAAGCAAACAGTTTGGGAAACTATTTGACTTACTTTTTAAAAATGTGTTCGTAGGTGGGCAGCATCATTTACAAAGCTAGTGTTCATTGTCCACTTTTTATTGCCCTTGAGAAGGGAGTGCTGAGCTACTGTAATCTGTGTGGCATAAGTAAACAAATGAGTTGTTTAATCATTAATTTTAATCATGGGAGTTCCATGATTTTGATCCAGTGATATAAATATATCATCCCTTCAAAGTCATGATGGTGAGAGATTAGGGGTGGATCTTGCGGGTCATTATATTCCCTTGGTCTTTAAAATGTTAGACGGTGCAAGTTTGGAAAATGTTGTTGAAGGGGTCTTGGCAAGCTGTTGTATTGCACATACTCTAGCTATATGGTAGCGGAGGGAGTCAATTCTGAAGGTGATTTAAGGACTGCTGATCAAGTAGGTTGCTTCGGTCTGAATGGTGTCAAGCCTCTTGAGTGTGGTTGGAGCTGCACTCTTTCAAGTAAGGCAAGAGCATTGCATCATATGTGCCTTGAGCAGCACGGTGGCACGATGGTGAGTACTGCTGCCTGACAGCACCATGGACCTGGGTTCAATTCCTGGCTTGGGTCACTGTGCAGAGTCTGCACATTCTCCATGCGTCTGCATGAGTTTCCGCCAGGTGCTCCAGTTTCTTCCCACAGTCCGAAAGACTGGTTAGGTGCATTGGCTATGCTAAATTCTCCCTCAGTGTACCCAAACAGGCGCCAGAGTGTGGCGACTAGAGAATTTCCACAGTAACTTTATTGCATGTAAGCCCACTTGTGACACTAATAAATAAATTTTAAACTTGTAGATAATGGGAAGACTTTGAGGAGTCTGGAGGAAAGTTACTCTGTCTCTGACTTGCTCTTGTAGCCACAGTATTTATGTGGCTGATCCAATTAAGTTTCTGGTCAATGGTGGCAGTGGTTAGATTCTCTCTTGCTTGATATGATAATTGCCCGATTTTGCCTGCTACTTCACAGCTCAAGCATTAATATTGCCTAGGTTTTTTAAAAAAATTCATTCATGGGATGTGGATGCTGCTGGCTGGACCAGCATTTATTGCTCACCCGAGGGTAATTGAAAGTCAACCGCATTGCTGTCGATCTGGAGTCACATGTAAGTCGGATCAAGTAAGGGTAAGAGGTTTCCTTCTCTAAAGGACATCAGTGAATCAGATGAGTTTTTACAACAATTGGCAATGTTTCATGGTCATCATTAGACTTTTAATTTCAGATTTTTATTCAATTAAAATTTCACCGTCTGCTGTGGTGGGATTTGAATCCGGGTCGCCAACCCAGATTATTACCATGGGTTTCTGGATTACTAATCTAGTGGTAATACCATTATGTCATTGTCTTCCCTAAGTTATTGATGCAACAGCTGAAGATTGTTGGCCCAGGGTACTACTCTTGTGGAACTCCTGCAATATATAAACTTAAGAACTAGGAGCAGGAGTAGGCCATCTGGCCTCTCGAGCCTGCTCCGCCATTCAAGATCATGGCTGATCTTTTCATGGACTCACCTCCACTTACCCCGCCTGCTCATCATAACCCTTAATTCCTTTACTGTTCAAAAATTTAGCTATCCTTGCCTTAAAAATATTCAATGAGGTAGCCTCAACTGCTTCACTGGGCAGGGAGTTCCACAGATTCACAACCCTTTGTGTGAAGAAGTTCCTCCTCAACCCAGTCCTAAATCTGCTCCCGCTTATTTTGAGGCTATGCCCCCTAGTTCTATCTTCACCCACCAGTGGAAACAACTTCCCTGCTTCTATCTGATCTATTCCCTTCATAATCTTGTATGTTTCTATAAGATCTCCCCTCATTCTTCTGAATTCCAATGAGTATAGCCCCAGTCTATTCAGTCTCTCCTCATAAGCCAACTCTCAACTCCAGAATCAACCTAGTGAATCTCCTCTGCACCCTCTCCAGTGCCAGTATATCCTTTCTCAAAAGAGGAGACCAAAACTGTACACAGTACTCCAGGTATGGCCTCACCAGCACCTTATACTGCTGCAACATAACCTCGCTGTTTTTAAACTCCATTCCTCTAGCAATAAAGGACAAAATTCCATTTGCCTTCTTTATTACCAGTTGCACCTGCAAACCAACTCCTTGTGATTCTTGCATAAGGACACACAGGTCCCTCTGCACAGCAGCATGCTGCAATTTTTTACCATTTGAATAATAATCCACTTTGCTGTTATTCCTACTAAAATGGATGACCTCACATTTACCAACAGTGTACTCCATCTGTCAGACTCCCGCCCACTTACTTAGACTATTTATATCCCTTTCAGCGTCCTCTGCACACTTAGTTCTGGCTCTCATCGTAGTGTCATCTGCGAATTTTGACACACTAACTTGGTCCCCAATTCCAAATCATCTATGTAAATCGTAAACAATTGCGGTCCCAACACTGATCCCCGAGGCACACCACTAGTCACTGATCGCTAACCAGAAAAACACCCATTTATCCCCATTCTTTGCTTTCCTGTTAGTTAACCAATCCGCTATCCATACTAATATATTACCCGTAACACCGTGCACCTTTATCTTATGTAGCAGTCTTTGCTGCGGCACCTTGTAAAATGCCTTCTGGAAATCCAGATACACCACATCCACAGGTTCTCCATTGTCCACTGCGCATGTAATGTTCTCAAAGAATTCCACCAAATTAGTCAAGCATGACCTGCCCTTCATGAACCCATGCTGCGTCTTACCAATTGGACAATTTATATCCAGATGTCTCGCGATTTCTTCCTTGATGATAGATTCAAGCATTTTCCCTTCTGCGGAAATTAAGCTAACTGTCCTATAGTTAACCACCTTGTGTCTACCTCCTTTTTTAAACAGTGGCATCACAATTGCTGTTTTCCAATCTGTGGAACCACCCCAGAGTACAGCGAATTTTGATAAATTACCATTAGTGCATTTGCTATTTCCCCTGCCATCTCTTTTAGTACCCTGGGATGCATTCCATCAGGGCCAGGAGACTTGTCTACCTTTAGCTTGCCCAACACTAGCTCTTTCGTGATAGTTTCTAGGTCCTCATCTTCCTCAGTCTTCCTGTCATCAATTTTTGGCATGTTATTTATGTCTTCCACTGTGGAGACCGACACAAAATACCTGTTCAATGCCTCAGCCATTTTCTCATTTCCAGTTATTACATCCCACTTCTCGTCCTCTAAAGGACCAATGTTTACTTTCGCCACTTTTTTTCATTTTATATATTTGTAGAAAGTTTTGCTATCTGTTTTTATATTCTGAACTAGTTTACTCTCATAATCCAACTTACTTTACTTTATAGCTTTTTTCGTGGCTTTCTGTTGACCTTTAAAAATTTCCCAATCCTCTAGTTTCCCACTAATCTTTGCCACTTTGTATGCATTTTCTTTTAATTTGATACCCTCCTTTATTTTCTTATATCCACGGCTGTTTATCTCTTTTTCTACAGTCCTTCCCTATCACTGGTATATACTTTTGCTGAGCACTGTGAAAGATCACTTTGAAAGTCCTCCACTGTTCCTTAATTGCCCCACCATAAAATCTTTGCTCCCAGTCTACCTTAGCCAACACCTCCCTCATCCCTTTGTAGTCCCCTTTGTTTAAGCACAAGACACTGGATTTTACCTTCTCATGCTCCATCTGTATTTTAAATTCAACCATACTGTGATCGCTTCTTCCAAGAGGATCCCTAAATGTAAGATCATTAATTATTCCTGTCTCATTACACAGGACCAGACCTAGGATAGCTTGCTCCCTTGTAGGTTCCATTACATACTGTTCAAGGAAGCTATCACAGATACATTCTATGAACTCCTCCTCAAGGCTGCCTTGACCAACCTGGTTTGATCAATTGATATGTAGATTAAAATCCCCCATGATAATTGTTGTACCATTTTTACATGCATCAGTTATTTCTTTGTTTATTTCTCACCCCACCATGATATTATTTGGTCGCCTATATAGACTATGCCGATCAGTGACTTTTTCTCCTTACTATTTCTAATATCCACCCAAATGGATTCAACCTTTTTTTCCATAGAACCTATATCATCTCTCACTACTGCCCTGATATCATCCTTAAATATCAGAGCTACACCACCTCCCTGAACTTCCTGTCAGTCTCTCTGAACAGTCTGATCCCCCTGGATATTTAACTCCCAGTCGTGACCATTCTGCAACCATGGCCACCAGATCATTCTTGTTCGCAACGATTTGTGCCGTCAACTCATTTACTTTGTTTCAAATGCTACGAACATTCAGATAAAGTGCCCTTATGCTAGTTTTTGTACCTTCTTCTTGAATTCTAACACTTCCATTAACAACATATCCTGAGTTCTCCTTCCTTTTAAATTTTTTCCTGATTTTTGATGTAGTTGGAACCTTATCCCCACATTTTGTCCTTGCTCCCTCCTTCTTGGACTCCTTACATAGGTTCCCATCCCCCTGGCATATTAGTTTAACCCCTCTCCAACTGCTCTAGCAAACACTCCCCCTAGGACATCAGTCCCCTAGGACATCAGTCCCAGTCCTGCCCAGGTGTAATCCGTCCAATTTGTACAGGTCACACCTGTACAAATATTGATCAAGACACCAATGTTTCTTCGAAAAGTGTGCTATGGGATCTTTGACATCCATCTGTGAAGGTATGAAGCACCTCAGTTTAATGTCTCAGCCAGAAAGACCTCCACAATCTTTTGGTAGTGCACTATCTAAATTGTTAAGCTCAAGTCCAAGAGTGGAACTTGCATCCAGAATCTTCTGAATTGGGGGCCAGAGTACGACCAAGAGAACCATTGCTTCCATGTGTTAACAAGAGTACACATTAACGGCACTCCTTCTCCACATAAAAATAACACTGTTGAGAGTAAGATTACAAAAAACAAAGAACAATACAGCACAGGAACAGGCCCTTTGGCCCTCCAAGCCCACGCCGCTCCCTGGTCCAAACTAGACCATTCTTTTGTATCCCTCCATTCCCACTCCGTTCATGTGGCTATCTAGATAAGTCTTAAACGTTCCCAGTGTGTCCGCCTCCACCACCTTGCCCGGCAGCGCATTCCAGGCCCCCACCACCCTCTGTGTAAAATACATCCTTCTGATATCCGTGTTAAACCTCCCCCCACCTCACCTTCAACCTATGACCCCTCATGAACATCACCACCGATCTGGGAAAAAGCTTCCCACCGTTCACCCTATCTATGCCTTTCATAATTTTATACACCTCTATTAGGTCACCCCTCATCCTCCGTCTTTCCAGTGAGAACAACCTCAATTTACCCAATCACTCCTCATAACTAAGCCCCTCCATACCAGGCAACATCCTGGTAAACCTCCTCTGCACTCTCTCCAAAGCCTCCTCGTCCTTCTGGTAGTGTGGCGACCAAAACTGGATGCAGTATTCCAAATGCGGCCGAACCAACGTTCTATACAACTGCAACATCAGACCCCAACTTTTATACTCTATGCCCCGTCCTATAAAGGCAAGCATGCCATATGCCTTATTCACTACCTTCTCCACCTGTGACGTCACCTTCAAGGATCTGTGGACTTGCACACCAAGGTCCCTCTGTGTATCTACACCCCTTATGGTTCTGCCATTTATCCTATAGCTCCCCTGTACGTTAGTTCTACCAAAATGCATCACTTCGCATTTATCTGGATTGAACTCCATCTGCCATTTCTTTGCCCAAATTTCCAGCCCATCTATATCCTTCTGTAGCCTCTGACAATGTTCCTCACTATCTGCAAGTCCAGCCATTTTCGTGTCGTCCGCAAACTTACTGATCACCCCAGTTACACCTTCTTCCAGATCGTTTATATAAATCACGAACAGCAGAGGTCCCAATACAAGGCCCTGCGGAACACCACTAGTCACAGGCATCCAGCCGGAAAAAGACCCTTCCACTACCACCCTCTGTCTTCTGTGACCAAGCCAGTTCTCCACCCATCTAGCCACCTCCCCCTTTATCCCATGAGATCCAACCTTTTGCACCAACCTACCATGAGGGACTTTGTCAAATGCTTTACTAAAGTCCATATAGACGACATCCACGGCCCTTCCCTCGTCAACCATTCTAGTCACTTCTTCAAAAAACTCCACCAGGTTAGTGAGGCATGACCTCCCTCTCACAAAACCATGCTGACTATCGTTAATGAGTTTATTCCTTTCTAATTGCGCATACATCCTATCTCTAAGAATCCTCTCCAACAACTTCCCGACCACGGACGTCAAGCTCACCGGCCTATAATTTCCCGGGTTATCCTTCCTACCCTTCTTAAATAACGAGACCACATTAGCTATCCTCCAGTCCTCTGGGACCTCACCTGTGTCCAGTGACGAGACAAAGATTTGCGTCAGAGGCCCAGCGATTTCATCTCTCATCTCCCTGAGCAGCCTGGGATAGATTCCATCAGGCCCTGGGGATTTGTCAGTCTTTATATTCTCTAAAAAACCTAACACTTCCTCCCTTGTAATGGAGATTTTCTCTAACGGGTCAACACTCCCCTCCGAGACACTCCCAGTCAACACATCCCTCTCCTTTGTGAATATCAACGCAAAGTATTCATTTAGGATCTCCCCCACTTCTTTGGGCTCGAAGCATAATTCCCCACTTTTGTCCCTGAGAGGTCCGATTTTCCCCCGACAACCCTTTTGTTCCTAACGTATGAATAAAATGCCTTGGGATTCTCCTTAATCCTGTCTGCCAAGGACATTTCGTGACCCCTTTTTGCCCTTCTAATTCCTCGTTTGAGTTCTTTCCTACTTTCTTTGTATTCCTCCCGAGCTCCCTCTGTTTTTAGCTGCCTGGACCTAACGTACGCCACTCTTTTCTTTTTGACCAATCCCTCAATTTCCCTGGTTATCCACGGTTCTCGAATCCTACCCTTCCTATCCTTTTTTACAGGCACATGCCTATCCTGCAGCCCTAACAACTGTTCCTTAAAAGACTCCCACATGCCAGATGTGGATTTACCCTCAAACAGCCTCTCCCAATCAACAGCTGCCAATTTCTGCCTAATCCCATTAAAGTTAGCCTTCCCCCAATCCAACACCTTACCCTTGAGACACCACCCTTCCTTTTCCATCACTATCCTAAAGCTAACAGAATTGTGGTCACTAATAACATTCAAGAAAGGCTAAAAAAGGGATGAACACAAAAATCCCTGGAAATAAATTATACTTATCTCAAAATGTTGAGAGAAACTAGAAAAAGTGTACCTACAATTGTGTGGAAGTCAACAAACTCAATGGTGGGTTCAATTGATCGACTGGAAACAGATTGTAAGTGCACACATATCCAAAAAGGCAGACAAAACAAGATCAGAGACTTATAAAACTTAATTGAGTTCTATATAAAATAATGGAATTAATCATCAAAAGGATCATCTTTACAAAAAAAAGTGACGTAATTGGCAGTAGTCAAAATTGATTCAGATAAGATCCATAAACCAAGCAATCATTTCTTTCTTGGATCATATGAACCCTTGGAATAAATTACACAGCTGCCCTCCAAATCTTATTGTTCATTTGAAATCAGAAAACAAGCTTGCAAAGAACAACAAATAGTTTAATTTATTTTCAATCACCTTAAAAGTGCAATATTGACACATTCAAAAGTGCTTAAAGTGCACATGTAATCTCTCCTTTGATTACTCAACTATTGAGAACTCATTTTAATAATCCATTCCTCTGTAGGTTTAAATTAATTTGAAAGTTTTTGTCCCAGAAATATTCACAATAATTGTTTTTAAACTGTCCAATTCTGATACACAGAGATAGTCATTTCATGCTGCTATTATGTAACAGCAACACTAGTGGTATTTTACACTAACAGGATGCTGCTGTCAAGCTCCAAAGGCATTTTGCCTTACCACATGAATGAGTAATGTGGTACGAATTTATGCCAATAGAATGCCAGATAATAGTAAGTTCCTATTATTCATATGCAGGGGCCTATACTTTGCAAGAAGAGCATGCCTAGTCTTTGCGCCTTTTTTCATATTAACAACGCACAGGGGAGTATAGCTCCCCCAGTGCTTTCTCCATGGCAATAGCTCGACCTGAATCAACTTGCAAACCAATCAGCATCCTTTCCTTATGCAGTATAAACTGTTGCTCCCTTTGAATTTTAGCATTCTTACATCTCTCCTAATGAATGCAAAACAAAATGCTTCAACAGCATGTCGATCAGTGAACCTGGAACTTCTTACTCGCAGCTCTTGAGAGAATGCCTTCACCACTCAGATTGCAGTGGCTAAAGACAGCATTATCAATGTCCTACATGGACCAACCATTTAAATACTATGGCTACCAGAGGAGATCAAAGGCTGAGTCTTCTTCAAAGAGTAACTGACTTGATCCTCACAAAGTATGTCCACTATCTTCAAGGTACAAGTCAGGAGTATTATGAAATATTCTCCATTTGCTTGATCAGTGCAGCTCCTACAGCACTAGTTCAACAGAAACCAGGACAAAGCAACCTGCTCGATTGGTACTCCATCCATCACAGGCTGACAGTTACAGCAGCATGCATTATCTACAAGATGTAGTATAGCAAGTCATCAAGGCTCATTAGTCAGCAACTTCCAAACCCGCCACCGCTACCACCTAGGAGAAGGGCAGTTGCATGGGAACACTGCTGCCTGCAAGTGTCCCTTTAAGCGACACATCTTTCTGATTTGCAACTATATTGCATGCTTTCACCATCATAGCGTCAAAAAGTCGGAACTACCTAATAGCACTGTAGGTGCACTTGCCATAAGACATAGGAACAGGAGTAGGCTGTGTGGCTCCTCGAGCTTGCTCTGCTATTCAATAGGATCATGGCCGATTCAACATTTCTCACATCCACTTGCCTGCCCTTTCTTTGTAACCCTTGATTCCTGCACTGATCAGAAATCTATCTCAACCTTAAATATACGCAATGACTCTGCCCTCTCAGTTCTCTGTGGCAAGGGGTTCCAAAGACACCGAATCCTCCAAGAAGAAAAAATTCTTCATCTCCATCTTAAATTGGCACTCCTTAATTCTGAGACTGTGCCCTCTGGTTCTAGTCTCTCCCATCTTTTCAGCATTTATCCTGTCAAGCCCTTTAAGAATCAAATATGTTTCAATGAAATCACCTCTCATTCTTCTAAATTCCAATGAGTCCCAGCCTGTTTAACCTTCCCTCATAAGACAATCCCTCCATACCGGATGCGGTGACAGTAGTATAATTGATACAGATACTTATGTTAAAGGGGAATGTTTAAAAGTTCAGCTTTATTCTGCAGGTAGTCCTTCACCGTTTCTTTGCAGTCGCACGGTCAAAATACTGGAATTCCCTCTTAATAGCATTGTGGGTCAACCCACAGCACCTGGACTGCAGCATTTCAAGAAAACAGCTTAACACTACCTTCTCAAGGGCAACTAGGGATGGGCATTAGGTGCTGGCCGTTCAGCGACGTCCATGTCCCACAAGTGAATAAAAAAGTCAGTATGCCTGGAGAGAATGCAGCTCAGATGCTGGGAGGGTAGGATAATTACTCATTCCACCTTGCAACTGTATATTTTAAGTAAAGCTAATGGACTTTTGTTTACTTAACTTCCTCTGGGATTTCTGATTAGTGATTAACAGGGTCATTTGATGATGTGGTTAATGAGACATCCTTGACCCGAGCACCAAGGATCCTCATTACTACAGAAAATACAAATTATAAACCACAGAGAGAACTTAAACTATAAGCCATAAAAGTAGTAAATACTTAACCAACCTTGCCCACTACTTACCAATTAACTCTCCCTTGTAGCCTCTGCTGCAGCAGCAGGACAAGACCATTCTGAAGCATTAAGTTGGGAAACAAAGAAAAAAAATGCAAAGAACAGGTGGAGTCACAGGTGGACAGAGTGGTGAAGGCGGCATTCGGCATGCTTGGTTTCATCGGTCAGAACATTGAATACAGGAGTCGGGACGTCTTGTTGAAGTTGTACCAGACATTGGTAAGGCCACACTTGGAATATTGGTGTGCAATTCTGGTCACCCTATTACAGAAAGGATATTATTAAACTAGAAAGAGTGCAGAAAAGATTTACTAGGATGCTACCGGGACTTGATAGATTGAGTTATAAGGAGAGGCTGAGTAGACTGGGACTTTTCTCTCTGGAGCATAGGAGGCTGAGGGGTGACCTTATAGAGGTCTGTAAAATAATGAAGGGCATAGACAAGGTAGATAGTCAATATTTTTTCCCAAAGGTAGGGGAGTCTAAAACTAGAGGGCATAGGTTTAAGGCGAGAGGGGAGAGATACAAAAGTGTCCAGAGGGGCAATTTTTTCACACAGAAGGTGGTGAGTGTCTGGAACAAACTGCTAGAGATAGTAGTAGAGGTGGGTACAATTTTATCTTTTAAAAAGCATTTAGTTACATGGATACAATGGGTAGAGAGGGATATGAGCCAAATATGGGCAATTGGGATTAGCTTAGGGGTTTTAAAAAAAAAAGGGCGGCATGGACAAGTTGGGCCGAAGGATCTGTTTCCATGCTGTAAACCTCAATGACTCTAACACCTCTTTCCTCTGCACCAAATTCCCACTTTGCTCCAAAATCCCAATAACCACACTCCTCTGGCGATGTCTCACTGAGGTCTTGTGTGTGTGCGCAAGCTCACTGTGCTTCTAATAGTCCCTTACTTAAATAGAGCCAGGGTGAGCCAAGATGATTCACTAGTTAAGCTTTAAATAGTAATCAACTATCAGTGGTTCGGGAATGCAACCCACCACCTTCAAAGAAAATAATATGGGGCAAATGCTGGTCTTGTGAGTGATGATTACATCCCATGAATTCACTTTCCTCAGGAGTAACTAAGGGTGAGCAATAATAGCTAACGATGCCAGCGATGCCCACATCCTATTAAATGAACAAAAATGGAGAACATTGAAAAATGGAAAGGCAGCTAAAGGACATAATCAGGATGCTGGTTTGTAATACCTATGTAAATTTTGAAAATATGATCCAAATTTTCCATTGTTAGAACTTCAAAATTAATTGGATCCGTTAATTTTATAGTTTTTCCAAAGCACAGTTTACAAGTACAATTAGATCGATAAAATGTTATTCAGAGCCATAATATATGGATGCTTTGAAGATGTTTCCGATCCTTTTTCGTAAAATTTTTAACGGGATGTGGGTGTAGATGGTAAGGCCATCCCTAATCACCCTTCTGAGTGGATTGTTAGACCATTTTTAGATGGCAGCCAGTGAAGAATAAACCACGTTACTGCACAGATCTGGAGTCACATGTAGGTTTGGTCAGGCAAGGATGGCAGGTTTTCCTCCCTCAAAAGAATATTAGCGCACCCGATGGGTTAACAATAATCAATCATATAGTTTCATGGTCACCATTACTGATGACTAGCTTCCAATTCCAGATTTTTAAAAATTGAATTTAAATTCTACCAACTACTGAAGTGGGATTTGAACCCATGTCCTTGAAGCCTGGACCTCTGGATTACTGGTCCTGTAAGAAGTTTCACAACACCAGGTTAAAGTCCAACAGGTTTATTTGGTAGCACAAGCTTTCAGAGTGTCACTCCTTCTTCAGGTGAGTGAGGAGTTGTGTTCACAAACAGGGTATATATAGACACAAACTCAATTTACCAGATAATGGTCGGAATGTGAGGCTTTACAGGTAATCAAGTCTTAAAGGTACAGACAATGTGAGTGGAGAGAGGGTTAAGCACAGGTTAAAGAGATGTGTATTGTCTCCAGCCAAATCAGTTAGTGAGATTTTGCAAGCCCATGCAAGTTGTGGGGGTTACAGTGTGACACGAACCAAAGATCCCAGTTGAGGCCGTCTTCATGTGTACGGAACTTGGCTATCAGTTTCTGCTCAGCAATTCTGTGCTGTCATGTGTCGTGAAGACAACCTTGGAGAACGCTTACCCGAAGATCAGAGACTGAATACCCGTGACTGCTGAAGTGTTCCCCGACAGGAAGAGAACACTCCTGCTTGGTAATTGTCGAGCGGTGTTCATTCATCCATTGTCGTAGCAGCATGGTCTCCCCAATGTACCATGCCTCGGGACATCCTTTCCTGCAGCATATCAGGTAGACATCGTTGGCCGAGTTGCAAGAGTATATACTGTGTACCTGGTGGATGGTGTTCTCACTTGAGATGATGGCATCCGTGTCGATGACCTGGGCATGTCTTGCAGAGGTTGCTGTGGCAGGGCTGTGTGGCGTTGTGGTCACTGTTCTACTGAAGGCTGGGTAGCTTGCTGTGGACAATGGTCTGTTTGAGGTTGTGCGGTTGTTTGAAGGCAAGAAGTGGGGGTGTGGAGATGGCCTTGGCAAGATGTTAGTCTTCATCAATGACACGTTGAAGGCTCCGGAGAAGATGTCATAGCTTCTCCATTCTGGGGAAGTACTGGATGACAAAGGGTACTCTGTCCGCCGTGTCCCGTGTTTGTCTTCTGAGGAGATCAGTGCGGTTTTTCGCTGTGGCACGTTGGAACTGTCGATTGATGAGTTGAGTGCCATATCCTGTTCTTATGAGGGTGTCTTTCAACGTCTGTGTGTCTGTCGCGATCCTGCTCATCTGAGCAGATCCTGTGTATACGGAAGGCTTGTCCATAGGGGATGGCTTCTTTAACGTGTTTAGAGTGGAAGTTAGAGAAGTGGAGCACCGTGAGGTTATCTGTGGACTTGCCGTACAGTGAAGTGCTGAGGTGACCATCCTTGATGGAGATGCGAGCCCAAGAATGCAACCGATTCCGCAGAGTAGTCCATGGTGAGTCTGATGGTGGGATGTAACTTGTTGATGTCAAAATATAGTTGTTTCAGTGATCGTTTGCCATGAGTCCAAAGGAAGAAAATGTCATCGATGTATCTCGTGTTTCGCGCCGGTTGAAGGTCCTGTGCGGTGAAGAGATCTTGTTCGAACCCTACAGACGCTGAAAGATGCCCTCATAAGAACAGGATATGGCGCTCGACTCATCGATCAACAGTTCCGACGTGCCACAGCGAAAAACCGCGCCGACCTCCTCAGAAGACAAACACGGGACACAGCTGACAGAGTACTCTTCGTCATCCAGTACTTCTCTGGAGCGGAGAAGCTACGACATCTTCTCTGGAGCTTTCAACACGTCATTGAAGAAGATGAACATTTTGCCAAGGCCATCCCTACACCCCCACTTCTTGCCTTCAAACAACTGCACAACCTCAGACCATTGTCCGCAGCAAACTACCCAGCCTTCAGGAGAACAGTGACCACGACACCACACAACCCTCCCACAGCAACCTCTGCAAGACGTGCCAGATCATCGACACGGATACCATCATCTCACATGAGAACACCATCCACCAGGTACACTGTACATACTCTTGTGAATCAGCCAACGTTGTCTACCTGATATGCTGCAGGAAAGGATGTCCCGAGGCATGGTACATTGGGGAGACCATGCAGATGCTACAACAACGGATGAATGAACGCCGCTCGACAATCACCAGACTGGAACGTTCTCTTCCTGTTGGGGAACACTTCAGCAGTCACGGGCATTCAGCCTCTGATCTTCGGATAAGCATTCTCCAAGGCGGTCTTCACGACACACGACAACACAGAATCACTGAGCAGAAACTGATAGCCAAGTTCCGCAAACATGAGGACGGCCTCAACCGGGATCTTGGGTTCATTTCACACTATCTGTAACCCCCACGACTCGCCTGGGCTTGCAAAATCTCACGAACTGTCCTGGCTGGAGACAATACACATCTCTTTAACCTGTGCTTAACCCTCTCTCCACTCTCATTGTCTGTACCTTTAAGACTTGATTACCTGTAAAGACTCGCATGCCCAACCATTATCTTGTAAATTGAGTTTGTGTCTATATATGCCCTGTTTGTGAACACAACTCCTCACTCACCTGAAGGAGTGACAGTCTGAAAGCTTGTGCTACCAAATAAACCTGTCGGACTTTAACCTGGTGTTGTGAGACTTCTCACTGTGCTTACCCCAGTCCAACGCCGACATCTCCACATCATTACTGGTCCTGTGACATACCATTATACCACAGTCTCCCCTTATGTACGAGAAGAGTCATTAAAGAAAACAAGCATTACAATGATACTTATAAAGATTACTTCTTTAATGGGTCACACCCTCAGTAATGAGGAGTTAAAACACTAATGCTCAAGTAATAGTGAACACGAGCAGTAGAAGAACATTGGGGTTCACCATTCACTCCTGGGTGAAGCTTGTTAGCGCTGATCGGGGAAGTGGGGATGAGCGAAGAAAGGACATTTCGCAACACTACTTCATCCTCTATGATAGCAAAGCATTTCACAAACAAATTACTTCAGAAATACTCTAGTTCCAATTTTATGGGACTAATTGTACTTACTTATTAACTACATGTATCAGACAAAATGCACAAAGCTAACTTGAATCAACTAAAAAGCTGATTTTACAACCTTGGAAAATTCAGATCAGTACTTTTTTTAAAATATTGTAAACTGACACTCTGTTACATGTATCAATGAACAGAGGGCATCTAATTGCTTGAAGGATTTCACCCTGCAATCCAAACATTAAGTACTTGCACTCTCTTCTGTGAGACAGTAATCCTAGCTGTCAGTTACTTAATTGTGCAATTGGAGTCAAGGCAGAGCATAGAGAAAACCCACAATCAAGGGGCTGGATTCTTCGACTCACCACAACTGGGATTTCTGGTCTCGCTGCAGCAAACAAGAGATTTGGCTGAGCTTCAAGTTCTCCGTTTTCGTTGGCTTGGCTTGTGCTGGTGAATGGCCCGAGAATTCTGACCATGGTCTACTTGCTCTTGGTACCAGAGAGAGCTTCTTGATACATCTGAAGCAGGAAAACAATTCCTCAGATATTTGGGCTTGTTTCTTTGCGCACAGTTTTTCCTTTGGGGAATAGTAGGGAAGCACTGGAAAGCTTAGCAGGCTGATTAATAAACTGTTAACTGCATCATGAACGCCCTTTTCTTGAGCAGGACTGGAACCCAAAGCTTCGGACTCAAAGGCAAGGGCGCCACTTACTGAGCCTCATTACTTCCTAAAGTTTGGGTGATATGTTCAAATATCTACATAATGCAATGGCATATCAGATTGTATAACGTAGCATTATTGCACATGTTCCAGAAACAAAATTCAGCTCACATTACTACATTCAGAATACTGGATTGCTGATTCGTTTCTCTACCTCTTTGCAATATTGGGATACTTTATTAATGCAATCATTCTACATGTTTCACAAGTTCAAAGTATTTTAAAATATAAATATAGGATACTGGCAAAAAGACAGCAAGAAAATATAATTCCAAACCCAGTTATTAATTCAGTTCAATAATCATTTGCAACTTGGGTCAAGGTGGTGTTCTATCCAATGTTCATATAGATATGAGAAATGAAAGTTAACTAAATTATTATTCCACTCATTTTTCTTGAAAGATGCACCTTGAAAACCATGTTTAAATATGCTATGTTTTATTGGCTGAACATGTACCATTCAAATGAGCAACTCAAGACAATCAAGCTTAAATTTATAATGAATTCACAGACTCAAGTGCACTGCACCAGAGAGAAAAATAATTGACAAGATGGCAAAAAGCCTTGTGCAAGACAGCAACAGAAGTACATGGTATCTGTTAAACTGATACAGCTTAATGGGCATCACATGATGCAAAGTGTCCAGTTTACCACAAATTAAATATTTCCAGTAAAATTTACCCAAAGTTGAACCTGTCCAATGGTTTAACTCAGCTGTAAAGTATTATTACACCATATCTTATTCAAGAAAAGCAATAGGTAATGAAACTGTAACAGAATTTTGGGTGCATGACCTAGATTTGTATCCCCCTGGTTTCCCCAGCCACACACTAGTTGAACTACTCTGGGCCTGCTCCCAGAGCATTACTAAGAGCCCAGCAACAACACATCACTTCCCAATATGACAGTGATGCAGATGAGGAATTCAGTGAAGTGGAGAAAACATGTCCCAGCACTTCCATGGTGCTGCGTTACAATGATTACTATTTTAAAAAAAGAGGAGACCACACACATGCTGTATCATTAACACAACTGCTTCTTTCGTATTTTCTACTGTTCTGCCATCAGTCTACAGATCAGATCAGTCTGCCAATTTGAAAGTTTTACCCAAAATTGCAGCACAAATAAACCAGCTTAAATGTTTTGATGCCAGTAACTGGCATAATCAGCTCCAGTGCAACTCATCAATAAGCTAACATCTTGTTTGCACAGCATATGACTCAATCTTTTTAGACTTTTGCTCCTTCGAATGGCATGACAATTAAGTTTTTTTTTAAACAAGATGTCAACTTCATTATGTCATGATACAGAATAGGGCATCGTGTTCAAGTTAGCTGAACTGTTCAAATCACTAAAAATTCAGTTGAGCATAACAATTGAAAATGTATTTTTACATTTACATATAGGCATCATGTAAGCAAAAAGATCACATGTTCCAGGCCCATTCAAGTTTCTAAATATAAGCCTGCCAACACTTTCGCCCAAATAAGTGGGAAAAATCTAGTGCTATAAAATCGAGCACCAAGTGAAGGGTTCCACTAATCCAGACCGTCAAAATTTAGATCAGTCAACTGAAGTAGCTTTATATGGGTTTGGGTGCCCAAACATTAGAGTGGTTGTTGCTGGAACCTTCTCATTCCTATGTATTTGCATACAAGACAATTTAAACCAATAGACCAAATATCCTCAAACCATTCCAGCCAAAATCCATCATAAGGATTTTTTCTCTATACAATGTAGTAAACAGCCACATGTCGAGACAAAGGGTAACTGATCCAATGGAATCTTGTAGAAATATTTCTTGTCTGCCAGATGTAGTGGCTTGCAAAAAGAAAAATATATTCTGGCTTTAATAAATCAAAATGATGTCAGATATGCTTTTAAAAGCAGTCTTGACAGGATGTGCGTGTAACTTTATATCTTGTATATTCTTTGAATCGTTTCTAGAAGTGCTCAACAGAACCCAATTTCAATTTATATGATGAAACACACCAGAAAGTGTATTTACTTATTGTGGTTTTATTGTGCAAATCAAATGAAGGGCCACCATAATATCTGATCCATACCAATCATTTTATAGGGCAAAATTAATAGATAATAAAAATAGGAGAAATATCAGGCCTCTGGGTGCAAGTACTGATTAACAAATTGATCATCCCACTTAAGGCACTAAGTGTTGGCATATGAGAACAGTACATAGAATTTACAATTCTTCTCTAAGAACATATATAATTTGGTTCATGAGTTATCTTAAAATTTGGTATTCTTTTTGCTGGTCTCATATCAAGAACTGTGCAATGAGATTAACCACACCAAGCACTATGAGAAAACTATGGAAGATCGCAGATGGCCAACTCAGCTGTCCTTTGCGATGGCGTGATATCATGTGAATAAGGGATGGATATACAAATACAAAGGCAAGGCCACATGTTGCTCCCGAATACCTGCATTAAAAGAAAAACACAATGATACACAAAAATCTCTTATTTTTTCATCTTACATTTCACCTGAAGGGTCCAATATTACAGGATGCAGAAATCCCTACCACAGTCACCATCCCAAAGTGAAATCATGCAAAGGTCCACCTCTCCAGAGGGATGGATGGTCAAACTTAATAGCATTTAGTTTTCAAATCTAAAGAAATCTTGGAATTTGAAACTGGGTAATTATTCACCTCTGAAGCTGAACACCTTTTTATTCCATTTACTCAAGCACTTATTGATGATAAAACAAATATTTATCAAAATCACTTGAATCAAACTGGTAGTGCAACATTGGTGATAACTTGCCTGTTTGCATTACAACAGCACAAAGTCAGAATTTATTAATTTAATGAGTTTTAATTAAACATATTTCTTCATGCCCACTTTGAGCTCATCTTGTTCATAAGACCCATCTCTCTTCTCTCCATCCTAGTCCCATTGATTACCAACCTTTTCCCTTGGCCTCTGTTTTGCTGCAATTTAAACATTTGTTTTTAGATGTTGCTCCCCCCTTTAAATATGTTATCACCCCCTCCTCCAAAAACAATTGACCCCACCATTCCATCTCCAGACCCCCTCCTTTCTTCTCTCTAAACATGCCATCACCTCCCAAATCTATTCCCATTTTTCCCAGAACTCCATGTTTGAATCCCTCAAAATAATACTATAGTCCCTGTCAGTTTCACTAATAGCTCTCATCAAAGCCACAAATACAACTGTGACAAAGATAAACTTTCCCCCGTCACTCAGTCTTTGACACAATGGACCCACATCATCTTCCTTCAACACTCCTGTTATCCAGCTGGATGGGGTTACTCTCACCTGATTCCACTTCTAACCATCTCATCACTTGCAATGGTTTCTCTACCTGCTCCTGCACTTCATCTCTGGAGCCGCAAGGATCTATCCTTGACCTCCTCAGGTGAATTATTGGTTTTGGGGGTTACTCCAGATCAGGAGCACACCCTCAAAATAATCATCCTCACTAGTGCAAAATAGCCATTTCCCACTGACACTTGTTCTGGGTCTGAGCAAGTGAACTGCACAATTGAAAGATGGAAACCATAATCTTAGTTCTAATTTAGAATCCAATAAAATAGACTTAAAATGCTACAGACTGAAAAGCTCTTAGGCCAGCCATCAAATATTTAAAGCAAGTATTAGCTTAAATCCCCGAGTAGCTTTAACTGTCTGAACAGTAGGACACAAAAAAAAACTGTTTAAAGTGTCCAACTCTTCAAAAGGCTGAGAAGCCTTGGTTTAAGGTTCCCCTTCAAGCTCTTCTTAATTATTGCTGCTTCTCTGAAGAAAAGCCTGTGCTTTTTGTACCCCACTAAATTACATAATCTCTAGCAACTATGGGTGTTGCCTCCTTTTTTAAATTCCTCCCTTCTGATTATTTTTGGTAGTTCACTATAATTTAAATATTGAGGTGAACATTGAGAGAATTTGTCTAGTCAATAAATGCTTGCATGTTTTAATATCAATCCTAATTAAATTTACTTGCAACCAAATTTTCAAAGTGATTTTAAACCTTTATGTTAATTTCTAGCTCGGCACAGGCTATATTTATATAGCATACATTTTTGTACCAGGTGTCTGATAACATTCAACTCTAACTATTAGAAGCCCATTACTTTCATGATATACTGAGCTCAATTTTAAGGGTGCCTTCTTCATAGACCATCCCAGACTGCATTACCATTAAATTGTGTTCTCTCCTTTTTAAAAATACCTCTGGCAGTGAATAAAGCGCTTAAAATGTGAATATTTCTGGTTACCCATGTCCAAAAAAGACAGGAGCACTAGAATTCTAGTGGAAGCTACCAACACGAAGTAATATTGTCTTTCATTAAATTCAGCTATTTTTAATTTGTTCAGTGCCAGCCACGTAGGTATGGAAAGGATTCTGGGTAAAATGGATGTCTGTTGGCTGGTAACCATTTTCTCAATTTTAAAGTATAATGTCCCAATCATGTACAAATACCATTAACATTTATATTCTACCTATCTATCCCTATAACGCCCTCCTATATCGCATCTAGATCTGCCCCTCAGTGACAGACTGAAGGCAAAGCATTAGTTTTCACAAGTACTTCTTTGTTCCAGACTGATGACAGCCAGCTCTACATCACCACCATCTCTCGATGACTGGATCACTGGAAAGTTTTGCTTAGTTACAGAAACCTATCAAAATATTCTTTACATCTTTATAAAGGCAAATTACTGCGGATGCTGGAATATGAAACAAAAACAGAAAATGCTGGGAAATCTCAACAGATCTGACAGCATCTGTGGAGAGAGAATAGAGCCAATGTTTCCAAGTCAGAATCATTGAGAGTTGAAATGTTGGCTCTTGTTCTCTCTCCACAGATGCTGTCAGGCCTGCTGAGATTTTCCAGCATTTTTTGCTTTTGTATTCATTACAGCTGTTTTGTAGAGAACCACAAAATTATGTTTATGGAATCTGGACATTTATATTTTTAAAGCATAGAAACCGTCTTCGTACTTAGTAAGTCAATGAGAAAAAGTCAGAAAATTTAGATTTTCAATTTTATCGATGTGATTTTAAGGCCAGGTATCAAACAAATAATGTTCAGCTTTAAGAATTGAAGCAGTTAAATAATTAATTTCTACATGAGTCAATGATTCGTCTTTACACAGAGTCATTGTCTAACCTCAATGAACACAGCAACTCTTGATTCATCACTGAACCAAGTTGCAACTGGAATGTATTAATTTATATTGGTCAGAAATTTGAAGGATTGGAATTTATTGATGGCATCTGGTCTGGTCTATGAGACAAGTACCACAGCTAAAAGACCGGAATTATGAAAGGTATTTCCTTAGCTTTAAGGCATGTAGTAACATACTTAAATCAATACTTGAAAAATAATACTCCACATCATGATCCACAAATTGGGGAAGTGAAACAGAAAATCAATTCTGTAGCAGCCGGAAGTGGGCTTGTTGCCAGCGGAGAGCAACCACAAGTGTGAAGTACAGAATGGTCTGGCTGTTTTACCTTGGAGGCGTGCACAAGCAGCAGCACTGGGAGTTAGACCAATATCACCAGTTAGACTTGCAGTTATCAAGATGATGATTGTGTTTTTATAATGATATAAACACACCAATTACTCAAAGGATTGCGCATACTCATTGTGGGTTAATTTATTGGGACTAAGTACATGCAAACATTTACACAATCAAAACTTGGCGACATCAGAGGTGTGCGTATACTCTGCTGAAAGCAAAAGCAAAATACTGGATCGCATGGCACACATCTTCCTTCGCCACCCATCATTCCAAAGGGCCCTTTCCTTCTGCAACATGCTGGTCTACTCCTCTATCACAACCAACATGGTGTCCCCTTTCCACACAACAGCTGGAGGTCTAACACCTCACTAACCACCTTTCTCTTTGCTGTTCAAAGCCCCCAAAACTCCTTTCTAGGTGAAAGGGATTTATTTGTACTTTCAATTTAGAATACCGTATTCACTGTTTACAATGTAGTTGCCTCTCTCCACTGGGGAGACCAAATGCAGACTGGCTGATTCGTGTGAAACACCTCTCTGCTCAGTCTGCAAGCATGACCACTCCCCCACCCACCAAGTTTAATTCACTTCCTTGCTCTCACATCTGTCCTCGGTCCACTGCAATGTTCCAGTAAAGCTCAACGCAGAATGGCACCTCAACTTTTGATGAGGTACTTTACAGCCTTCTACACTGTTCCTACAACATTGAGTTCAACAATTTAAACCATGAGCTCTCTCTCCCATTTTGATTTTTGTTTACCATGTATTGGTTTGTGCCTTGTTTTCATTTTTATGCTTTCAGACAGGTGTTTATTATTCTGTCATTAACACTCACTCTGGACTAATGCTTTGTTTATTATAATGTGGAGATGTCGGCATTGGACTGGGGTATACACAGTAAGAAGTTATAACCATTATCATAATTATTATATAATATATATTGTATATGATATATAATATAACCATTATCATAATTATTAGCATTATTATAACCATCATCTTTCCTGCCCTATGCACTATCCCTTTTGCTGTTCTTCCCCATTACCCTTTCAGCAGCATAAAACCCAACACATTTCTACCTCTCTTCAACTTTGAAGTCACATTCAACTCAAAACGTTAACTCCGTTTCCCTCTACAGATACTGCTGGACCAGCTTTCCAGCACTTTGTTTTGTACCAGATGAATTCAACCTCATCAAGAAGGGAGATTTAAAATAATATTTAAGTGGTACATGCCTAGGCAGGCACACCCTTCTCACGGATAGCTGCAAGTACTTACCTGCTTCCCTAAAGCATTATTAAAACACATGTATTTCATGATTACTATACAGCATTAAAATTTAGAGGGGCGCATTGGGGGAGGGTGGAGGAGGAATCCATGTTTTGTAGTCTATTTGAGAAGACCTTCAACCAAAAAGATTTCACAATAACTGCTCTACATCACTTTAAAGTTTCAATAGTTCTGCTGAACTTTTGATACAATACAATTTGATTTCAAATACTAAAAATGGCTGCACAAATACCTTATGATGGCTCCTATATTGGGATAGAACCTTGCGACAAAGACTCCAGTTAACACAATTACAATGTTTAGGATGAACACGTGAAAAAAACTGAGGGAGAGAGGAAAAAAAAAAATCAGTAAAACATTTGGAAACGAGATGTTAAAAATGTAATTGAAGTAGTCTAGTAGTGGTAACAGTACTGACTGGCTGGGCTTCATTTGGTAGTTGTTGAGTATGAGCTGGATCAGGTGGAACAATTGGTTACAGGGTATTACAATGCAGAATCTAACAAGAACAAAGAACCATCCCACTGAACTGAGCTATGGCTCCTTGTGGCTGAACCATTGTGAGTCTGCCTTATCTGATAACCATCTCACACACACCTCCACTCTCCCAAAGTTGGAGGATTCAGGTTGCAGTTAAAATCTGGTAGCAGTATTCACATTCAGCAAATGGAGTGATACTGCTGCCACCTGAACAAAATTACTCCTTTTTGGTTCTTAGGACATTTTGACAGAATTTATAGAAATCTATGCATTTTATTTCTGGTAGCCACTCGTGGTACCTAGTAATTTTGCTCGTACTCTGCTATGAAGCCACATTTAATTGCTGCTTTTTTCCAATCTTCATTTAATCCTTCCCAATATTCAAAATTCCTATAACTTTGCCTGCCTGCCCCCCCACCCGTCGGGACTCACTCAATCTTGGCAAAATAGCTGGCATCCACAAAATACATCCACATGACTTGAGAGTTTTGTGGATACTGCTTTTCTGGATGTGGCTACCCCACAGTTAAGAAAGTGCAGGCAAGGCAGACCCTCTCTGCCTGCACATTCTTCAGCTGTGGAGTGACCACATCCAGTAACATGCTATCCACAAAACTCTCAAGTTATGCTAGACAGTCAAGCAGGACCAGGCAGACATGCAGGATTCTCTTAAGTGTACCTCGCTATCCAGTTCATATTCAGTTCTGTATGCCATCAAGGCTAATTGTTTCTTTGAAGACTGCAGCTAGAGCAAGTCCAAGGTAGTCTCAACATTGCAACATCTGGCAGGGCGGGAGGATGCGGGTAAAGGAGTAAGACTGGGAAAGTAATAGTGATAGGAGACGTCAGGCTAACATACAGGGGTTTCGACAGCCATGTGATTCCACGATGGTATGCTGTCACTCTGGCTATTCACCCGTAGCCCCTCCAGAGTGCTCTGCAACTGCTCAGTGACACCCTTGATCCTGATACTAGAGGATGCAGTCCATATCAATATCAACAACATAGGTAGAAAGAGGAACAAGATCTTGCATGCAATTTAGCTACAGAGAAAAGACAGCAGCAGGCAAGACCTCTATCTCTAGATTACTCCAGTGCTGTGCATTAGTAAGTACAGAAATAAGTGGATAGAACAGAAATGAGATCAAAGCAAAACACCACGGATGCTGGAAATCCAACAAATGCCAGAAACTCAGCAGGTCTAGCAGCATCTGTGGAGAGAGAAAAACAGAGTGGTCCCAAGAAACTCTTGTTTTTCTCTCCACAGATGCAGCCAGACCTGCTGAATTTATCCAGCATTGTGTTTTTATTACAGATAACTGTGCGACTTGTGCTTAGATGCCTCATACACTGGGACCAGTTCTGCGAAATCGGACCTATACAGGCAGATTAGGTTGCCAGGACCACTGCCCTAGGCTGGGTGGTTAGGGAGCCAGCTTAAGTTAACCAGGCAGGGAATGGGAACCAGGATATAGCACTAAAAAAAGTATACAAAAGGATTGGGAGAGAAAGATCCTTCATCTGATCAGGTCACAGACCAGAGTACTTCTTGCATTTTCAACTTTTATTTCAGTTTTCCAGTATTCACAACATTTTGCTTTTTCATTACAAATGATGATGATCCTTTATAAAACTTTGATATGGCCTCACCTCGAGTATTCAAATCACCATGCTTTAGGAAGGATGTGAAGGCTTCAGAGAGAGTGCACAAAGGATTTACAAGAATGGTTTTAGGAGTGAAGGATTTCAGTTGTGGATAAATTGTTGATGCTCGTGTTGTTCTCCTTAGGAAAGGTTGAGAGGAGATTGAATAGAGGTGCTCAAAATCAGGAGGAGTCAAAACAAGAGTGGATAGGTATAAAGTGTTCCCATTGGGGGAGGGTTGAGAGGACACTGATCGGAGGTGAATGGCACAAGAACCAATAAAGAGGAAAGTACAGTTTCAAGCAGTGAGTGATTAGGATGTGGAATGCACTGACAGAGAGTGGTGGAGGCAATTCAGATGTGGCTTTTAAAAAAGTGAATTGTTTAAGCACCTGAACAGGAAAGAAATATGGGTGTAAAAGGGAAGGGTTAAGTGAACAGGCCGAGATTGCTCACGCACAGAACCAGTACAAACAACAGGAGGAATGGCCTCTAGTTTAGCGAGGTGACTGGACTGAAGCTAAAAGAAATTCTATGCTGTTATGACATTGAACCCAGAAAAAACAACCAACCATGTGCCAAGCAAACGCACAGTAATTCGTTTCCCAAATCTCCCACCAGATTTAAATCTATGATGTAATACTTGGAACAAAAGATCTGGCTATTATCTAGGTCAGGAGACGGCCAACTTTCAGAATGTGTTGCAACGCCCAACTTGGAAAGTTTTCTGCACCGTATAAACTGGCTGATCAAACTGTTAAAGTAGCTGGAAAGAAAATACTGAATTACATCACACCTGGGATACACGTTTCCAAACAACTGGCTCAGTAGTTGCACTCGAAGCAAGTAGCCCAGTAGTGGATAGACGGTTGTCATTTGAAACAGCAGGAAGACTCTGGAAATAAAGGCCAGGACATCACTGCTTGGCAGGTTGTCCAGAAAGTTCTGGAAAAGAGATTAACAAATTGTTACAGAAATAAAAGAGAAGCAGACAAAAGCTCAGGGGAGACAGTCTTATGAACATATCATAAGACCACCTGCTGTGAAGGGAGCGTCAGGTGGCAAAATCAACTCATTATGGGGAGATGAAAAACAGGAATTCAAGGTTCACAACACAGGCTCACTGACAGAGGAAGGGTTTGCATTGTGCGTTTTTACAGAAAATTGCTTGCCAGAAGTCCTTTACTAGTTTTTTAGTTAACCATTCAAAAATGTGTCCTTCCTACAAAAGTGTAAACAAGCCCCTTTAAAGATGCTTAAACACCAATGTCCATGAAACTTGGATAAATATCAACCAATTGCACCCTTTATAACTCATCATTACTCAGTCTTCCCTAGCAAGTCTCCAATTGTATTTTTGGAAACACGTTATCACAGGTATCTCTACATTCAAATCTGCGGCTGTATGTAACTAAACTGTGTCCTTACAGTTCTTAGCTCTCTATGGATTTGCTAGGTACTAATTTAACTCCTTGTTATCCAAATCAGATGCCAAGAACTTCGCATGCAAGAGGGTGACTCTACAATACGGAGAGTGCTGCAATGTCAGAGGAATCATCTTTTGGGTGGAATGTAAACGACAGCAACCAACCAGACTGGGAATGCCAGCACTGCCAGTATTACATGCCACGGGTTAAATGCCTATAAAACTGGAAGAATCAAGTATCAGCCTGTTAGAAATGGCCAAGAACCAGAGCAGGCATCTTCATACAGTTAGAGCAGATATACATAGCAGGAGAGCCAGAGGCTATATTTTACTCATCTTGTTGCAGGCATCTCTACTAAATTTGTTCAAATCCAAGAAAATTTAGACTGTAGTCTATGCACCTTGCTGCCATGAATTTCAAAGTGTTGTCTTCATAACTCTAGATTTCTGTGATCAAAGGGGCTGACAGGGCATCATGGCTGGTGAATGTCTGGAACATGCTGCCCAGGAGATGGTGGGAGCAGGTATGATAGCGGCATTTAAAGGGCATCTAAACGAGTATATGAATAGGATGGAAATGGAAGGAAAAGGATCCCAAGTGCATACGATTTTAGTTTAGGCAGACATCATGATCAGTGCAGGCTTGGAGGGCAGAAGGGCCTGTTCCTGTGCTGTACTGTTCTTTGTTCTTTATATTGCTGGGATCGCTGAAGCACAGCCCCAGGAAATTGAAACAAGAAAGAAGAGTATGAGGGGAAACTAGTTAGAAATAGAAAAACAGATAAGAGTTTCAACAAGTATTTAAATAGACAAAGAGCAATCAAAGCTCGGTTTAGTTTTCTAGAGGACGAGTCTGGGGAAATGATAATGTGATACAAGAAAATTACAAAGCTGTTGAACAGGTAGAAAACCTTCTGAAGATAAGGGGTGATAAGGCACAATGAACTTAAAGCAATCACAATTGTCAGGGAAAAGGATGGCATGGAAGCTATTGAACCTAAAAGATAATAAGTCCCTAGGACCAAATGGCCTGCATCCTAGGGTCTTAAATAAGTGGCGGCACAGACAGTAAATACATTGGTTAAAATCTCCAAAATTCTTTTCGATTCTGAAAGAGTCCCGTGGATTTGAAAACAGCTGGTGTAACACTTTTGTTCAAGAAAGCAGAGAGACAGAAAGCAGAAACTATAGGCCAGTTAGCGTTACAGTGTCATTGGGGAAGTAGGAAAGTACTACAATCCATTACGGAGGTTGTTATAGCAGGATACTTAGAAAATCACAACATTGTTAAGCAGAGCCAACATGGCTTTATGCAAGGAAAATCGTGTTCAACTAATTTATTAGAATTTGTTTGACAAAGTAACACTCAAGGTGGATAAAGGGGAACCGGTAGATTAGATATGATTTGTCACATGTATTGACATACAGTGAAAAGTATTGTTTCTTGCACGCTATACAGACAAAACATACCGTTCATAGAAAAGGAAATGAGAGAATGCAGAATGTAGTGTCACAGTCATAGCTAGGGTGTAGAGAAAGATCAACTTAATGCAAGGTAGGTTCATTCAGCAGCAGGGAAGAAGCTGTTCTTGAGTCAAGTGGTACGTGACCTCAGACTTTTGTATCTTTTTCCCGGTGGAACATGGAAGAGCACATCTGGAGTGCGCGGGGTCCTTAGTTATGCTGGCTGCTTTGCCGAGGCAGCGGGAAGAGTCAATGGATGGGAGGCTGGTTTGCGTGATGGATTGGGCTACATTCACAACCTTTTGTAATTTCTTGCAGTCTTGGGCACAGCAGGAGCCATACCAAGCTGAGATACAACCAGAAAGAATGCTTTCATAGTGCATCCGTAAAGGTTGGGGAGAGTCGTAGCTGACATGCTATAACACGTAGCTGATAAAGTAGAGGCGTTGGTGGGCTTTCTTAACTATAGTGTCGGCATGGGGAGACCAGGACAGGTTATGGCATACAAAGATTTCCAAAAGCCATTTAAAAAGATACCACACCAACAGTTAACACTCAAGGTAAGAGCACATGGCATAGAAGATTGGTTAGCTAACAGGAAGCATTGAGTAAGGATAAATTGGTATTTTTCAGATTGACAAGCTGCAACTAGTGGAGTGCCATGGAGATCAGTGTTGGATGCTCAACTTTTTAAACAATGGGACCAAATGTATAGTAGCTATATTAATGATAAAGATAGGTAGAAGAGTAGGTTGTCAAGAGGAAGTAGAGTGTCTGCAAGGCTATATGGACAGGTTAAGTGAATGGACGAAAATTTAGTGGATGCTGTATAATGTGGGTAAATGTGAACTTCGTCACTTAGCAAAGTAGTATACTATTTAAGTGGAGGAAGGTTGCAGGATTCTGACAGAATGATGGATGTTCTCGTACGAGTCAAAGCTGGTATGTAGGTACATCAAGTGATTAGGAATGCAAATGGAATGTTGGTGTTTTTTGCAAGAGGAATAGAATATTAAAATAGGGAAGTTCTACAGCAGCTGTACAGGCCCTTGGTGTGACCACATCAAGAGTACTGCATCCTGTTTTGGTCTCCTTACTTGAAAAAATATATAATTGCTTTAGAAGTAGTTCAGAGAAAGTTTACTCAACTCATTTCAGGGTTGAAAAGTTTAACCCTAGGAAGAAAGGTCGAACGCATTTGACATATATCCATTGGAGTTTACAATAATGAGGGGTGATCTTATTGAAACACAAGATCTTGAGGGAACTGGAGGATGTTTCCTCTTGTATTTGACTTTAATTTTTATAATGTGGCCAAGTTGATAAAGCAAAAGGGCAGTAAGTTGTTGAATGGGGAATTGGGGTTGTGTTTACTGATAATGCAGTTGGAGAACTAGATCACAGACAACCCAACCAGAAAAGGAGATTGTTAGTTTCTTCCTCTTCTGATCCCCAACTAGCTAGTGGCAAGAGCTATGTCCTCATGATGGTGATATTGTACAGCATGTAACAGGCCACCATAATCCCCTAGAAACCCTCCTGACAGAGAGCAGTTCAGATAGAAAATGCATTAGGTATCCCAATGAGCTACTCCATTACATTTTGTGCGGCAACAGTACTTTTGTTATATACGTACAGTGACTAGCGTGGTCCCACAGGGATCAGTGCTTGGGCCCCAGTTATTTAAAATGTACATCAATGATTTGGAGGAAACCGAATGTAATATTTCCAAGTTTTCTGCGACATGGAACTTAGTGGGAATACGAGTGGTGAGGAGAATGATCAAGCTGATTAGACAAAATGAGTGTGCAAATATATGGCAGTTGCAGCATAACATGGATAAATGTGGAATTTTCTACTCTGGAAGGAAAAACAGAATAGCAGAGTATTATTTAAATGGTGACAGATTGGGGGATGTTGATGTACAAAGGGACCGGGGTGTCCTTGTACACCAGTCATTGAAAACAAACATGATACAGCAAGCAGTTAGGAAGGCAAATGGCATGTTGGCTTTCGTTGCAAGAGGACTCGAGTACAGGAGCAAGGATGCCTTATTGCAGCTGTAGAGGGCTTTGGCAAGACAACACCTGGAGTAGTATGTGCAGTTTTGATGTCCTGATCAAAGAAAATATATACTTGCCATAGAGGGAGTGCAGTGAAGGTTCACCAGACTGATTCCTGGGATAGCAGGATTGTCAAAAGATGAGAGAATAGCCTGCCGAGGCCTGTATTCACTGGAATTAAGAAGAATGAGGGTGGGGCGGGGGTAGAGAATCTAATCAAAACAAAATTCTGAGAGCTGGACAAACTGGATGCAGGAATGTTGTTTCCTGTGATTGGGGCAGGTCGAGAACAAGGGGTCACAGTCTCAAGAAACGGGGTAGACCGTTTGGGACTGAGATGAGGAGAAACGTCTTCACTCAGTGTGAACTTGTGCAATTCTTTACCAAGTCACTGAATATATTTAAGGAAATAGATTTCTCGACTTGAAAGGCATCAAAGGTTCTGGGGTGATTGTATGGAATTGAGGATGAGTCATGATCATATTGAATAGCAGAGCACGTTTGAAGGGCCAAATGGTTTACTTCTGCTCCTATTTTCTTTGTTTCTATGTATGCAACCTACATGGCTTCCCAGTGCAAGCACTGCTTTTGCAGCAAGTCCTCTTTCCCCATGTTATTCCTCCTCTTTGCAAAGCTGTAGGCCAAAGGAGTGCAATCTACTGCACGCATCTGGGAGGACGTAATTTGTACAGAATCCTTGAAGACATGACCAAGACTTTAAGCATCTGCCACACCATTCACTGTAGACGTAAGCAACTTTAAACAACTCGGGAAACTATTAAATGCTCCCACAATTGCAGCAACAGCTAACTGAAATCAATTAGCCACTAAATTGGAATTAGTTCATCATCTCTTGGAGGGGCAAGGGCACGTTCCTTGTGCTGATAAATGCATATTAAACTGTGCTGGAGCTGTGAACTCTAAATGGCAACACTTGCATCAAATCAGCATTACACTCTTAGCAATTTCATTATTTGCCTACTCTGCATACTTCTAGTGGATGAAAGCAAAATATTGCATTTTTATTTCAGATCTCCAGCAGCCAAAGTGCTGGAAAAACTCAGCCAGTCTGGCAGCATATATGGAGAGAGAAAGACAGCGAACATGGAATCCATTCTTTTTCAAAACAGAAAGTGACTGTTTTATGCTGTTGAAAGATAGGGGAGGGGCAGGTAGAACAAAAAAGATGAGGGATAGGTTAGAGGGGAGGGAAGGTGAAATGACAAAGAAGTCATGGAACAAAGGGTGTGGTAATGATAGCTTTTCAAGAAATAAAGCATGCGTGAGTAGCAAAAAAGTCAGTGCTGTATGAAAACAAAAACATAAGGTGCAGACTGGCTCTTGAGGGTGAAATTGCAGCCTTCTGGACTACCGTGAACTCAAAGTGCTCAAGTGAACAATGAGGTGCTGTCTCTCAAGCCTGGGCCGGGCTTCACTGGAACATTGTACCAAGCTGTGGACAGAAACGTCAGCAGGAGAGCAGGAGGTGAATTGAAATGTACCCTGACCTTCCAGTTGCTTGCAGATTGAATTCAGCTGTTCTGCAAGGCAGTCACCTAGTCAATGTTTGGTTGCCCCAGTGTAGAAGGGACAACATTGTGGCAGTGGGCAGTGCACACAGTAGACTAAATTGAAAGAAATACAAGTAAATCACTGCCTCACCTGGAAAGTGTGTCTGGGGCTTTGGACTGTGAGGAGGTAAGGGACAGGTGTTACACTCCCTGCAATTGCATGGGAAGGTGCCATGGGAAATGAAGGAGGTGCTGGGGATGATAGAGGAGTAGATCAGGGTGTCATGGGGGTGATGGTCCCTTCGGAATTTTAAAAGGTGAGGGGTGCAGAAGATGTGTTTGGTTGTTGTTTCATACTGGAGTCGGCAGAAATAGCGATTAATTTTTCCAGTTCCAGGCGAGACCATGATACAGCACCCATGTGCAAGGAGCCAGGAATGTCCCACATATCCCACAGGACAAGCATAACTGGGGCTCAGGCAGGTACGCATATCCACAGCTTCTATTTGGAGGAAGCAAGTCAAGTTGAAGGAGAAATTGTTCAATGATTTCAGTCAGGTGGAGATGGGGATTGTTCAGGCCTCCATTCAAGGAAGAAGGGGAGAGCCCATCAGATCATCCTGGTCGGGGACAGAAGTCTAGCGGGATTGGATGTCCATAATAAGGAAGAAGCAGTTAAGCCCAGGAAACTGCAGAGTGTTGAAGAGACAGGACAAGGGGAGAAGAAGTGTCAAGATAGGAAGAAAGTAGTTCAGTCAGGCAGGAACAGGCTAAAATAATGGGTGTACCAGGACAGTCCAATTTGTGGATTTGTATTGGAATTTTCTACTTCTTCCAACACCACTTCCTGTCTCAACAATCCCAGAAAAATTCAAATCACTTATAATTATATTTTCAAACTCAAATGCATTGTCTTTGGTTATACATTTATCACAGTAACTCTGAGGCTGGAATTGCTTCAATAACTCCCTCTCCTTCTATTCTTGATGCCCTTGTTGCCAGCAAAATGTTAAACTAACATAAACATTTTCTCCCCCCACTAAAGAATTTCAGAATTACATACCGGCTCAATGCAGTCTTTGGATAGTTCTGGGGAGGGAAATGCAGCAAATGTCATCACTGCAACATACATATAGGTTAATCCCACAAGTAGGTAGGCAATGGAGAGATCCCGAACCTGAAGTGGAAATTAAATAAAAAAGGAAATAAGTCTGCATGGAGATACAAGCCAAGAAAGGAAGTAAACTTATTTCCAAGCCAACTTTGGTTAATTAAAGGCATACTATTTGTGAATGTAATAAAAAGGAATGTGTTTCAGATTTTATTTGGTTGCTGTGATACGGCAGGACCTGCTCAATCATCTCTTCAATTTGTTTGAGTACATCTTTGTTGAAAGATCATAGAAGAAAATATTTTTGGAGAACAATAACATTAAAGTTTTGGATTTTTACAAATTTCTCTGTTGGAGTGGAGCTCATTTCAAGTGGGCTGACTTGGCATCTTTATAGAACTATTCACTGGACAAGCCAAAGGTGCTTTTTAATATTGCAGGTGGTATATTTTGATTTTCAGAAAACACTCAACCACAGACCTTTGCAATAAAGAGACTGGTATCGCATTAAACACAAACAAAATAAAATTCCAAACTTCTTGTAACGGAACTGAAGCAGAATATGTTCCAGCAAACAAGGCTTTAGCAAATAAAAACAAAGTGCTGGAAACATTCAGCAGATTGAGGACCAACTGTGGAGAGAGAAATAGAGTTGACATTGAGAGTCCAATATGACTTTTCAGAACTTTGAAGAAATCCTAGCCACTTGAAACGTGAACGGTTTATTTTTTAAAAATTTATTTACAGTATGTGGGTATTGCTGGGTAGGCCAGCATTTACTGCCCATCCCTAGATGCCCTCGAGAAGGTCCACCTTCTTGAACCATGGCAGTCCCTGAGGTGTAGGTACTTCCACTGTTAGGGAGTTCCAGGATTTTGACTCAGCGACAGTGAAGGAACGGCGATATATTTCCAAGTCAGGATAGCGGGTGACTTGGAGGAGAATCTTCAGGCAGTGGTGTTCCTAAGTATCTGCTGCCCTTGTCTTACTAGATGGTAGGGGTCGTGGGTTTGGAAGGCATTGTCTAAGGAGCCTTGGTGAGTTCCTGCATGTTGTAGATGTACACACGGTTGCTACTGTTCATCCGTGCTGAAGGGAGTGAATGTTTGTAGATGGGGTAGCAAAGTGGCTGCTTTGTCCTGGACAGTGTCAAGCTTTTTGAGTGTTGTTGGAGCTGCACTCATCCAGACAAGTGGAAAATATGACATCAAACTCCTGACTTGTCCCTTGTAGATACTGGTCAGGCTGTGGTGAAGTATTCCTTGCCTCTTACCTACTTTTGTAGCCATAGTATTTATATGGCTAATCCAGTTCAGTTTCTGGTCAATGGTAACTCCCAAGATGTTGATCATGGGGGATTCAGTTACAGTAATGCCATTGAATGTCAATGGGCAATGGTTAGATAATCTCTTGTTGGAGATGGTCATTGCCTGGCATTTGTGGGGCACAAATGTCACTTATCTTTTGTCAGTCCAAGCCTGGATATTGTCCAGGTCTTGCTGTATTTGGACTTGGACTGCTACAGTATCTGAGTAGTCACGAACCTGCTGAGTCTTTTCATCATTTTCTGTTTTTATTTTGCACTTCCAGCATCCGCAGTATTTTGCTTTTATTACAAGGCTTTGGCAAACTTCAGCCTGACATTAGGAACATCATGAGATGAAAATATAGCTGTACTGGCCTGCTTTAAGATGGCACAATATATTTATGATATAGTGCACTGATGCATGGATTATAACACTATAGCAGTAACGTAGAATGATTTTGATCTTGTGTTAAGGGGGAATGTTGGGAATTGCTTGGAGCCAGAGTACCTGGAAATATTGGAAATAGCACATCAGGCCATGGAGTAGTGTGCTGGGGTGTAGCAGTACTGAGCAAGGGGGACAAGACCGGAAGACAGTACTGCATGAAGGAAGGACTGATAAAGAAAACAGGTGGTGAAAGTGTGATAACGAGCTTTATGGGCATTTACTAGTAGGATGGAGAAAATGGAAATCAGATCATTTGTTCATTTTCATGAGTAATATACAAGCGAATTATATTGAATTCAATTTCTCTCCCATCTGTTATGGACTTATGCCGAGTTCTCAGTCTGGGTAGCTTGGTTGGTAGATAATGAGGTTCTTAATTCCAGGGTCAGTGCTCCAAATCCTGCAGGAGGAAATAATTTATTTCCTCAATATTTTAATCCAAATACTTTATTGATTTTTACGATGACATTAGTTCATTCGAAGTTGGAAATCTCACATTGAAATTTCCCGATTAGATATCTTTAGTTACTGAATGACAGCATATTTAGCAATTAAAGTTTATTTATTAGTCACAGTAGGCTTACATTTACACTGTAATGAAGTTACTGTGAAAATCCCCTAGTCGCCACACTCTCGCGCCTGTTTGGATATACTCAGAATTTAGCATGGCCAATTCACCTAACCAGCAAATCTTTGGACTGTGGGAGGAAACCGGAGCACTCGGAGGAAACCCACGCAGACACAGGGAGAACGTGCAGACTCCGCACAGACAGTAACCCAAGCTGGGAATCAAACCCAGGTCTGTGGAGCTGAGGCAGCAGTGCTAACCACTGTGCCGCCCTAATTGTATCTCTAAAATAAGTTGCTAAACTAGATACAAGCACTTGTAATTTGTTAACTGCGCAGACTTAAAAATGGGCAACTTGAACTTTGTTAGCGTATATTAAGCCAACTTGTTTTGTTTTGATTCAGCCAGCTGACACTGTGCATATGTAGTAAATGCTCCCCCTAGTGTTGTGGCACAAGTTTTTGTTTGGTTCCAAAAGGACTCAAACTAAGGTAAAGAGAAGACGGCAAATGTCTGCCACCTGATGTTAACCCTGCAGCATTGCACCATTTCTAAACGCACTGTAAAAGTTTAGAATTAAGTTTGCACTGCTGGCCCCTGATCTGCAGGCCTCATGTACTCTTGGCAAAAAAAAACTTCTGCAAATCCTCTGATTGCTCCCAAAAGACTCTTTGAGATCAAAGTATAAAGCTGTCCCAGTGACAACAGCTTGGTCTGCAAATCAAATCTCCAAGAATGAGGAACAAGTTTGGGGGCGGGGGGGGTAAAACTTCTCAGACCGTTTGCAGACAACAGTGGTAAAAGCAACCAGTTTTGAATATAAAATGGAGTGACTTCTAAAATTCTATAAAACCTAACAACCTGAAAATGTACAAACTTCAAAAGCAAACAGCTCATTGTAAATTACTTCGGTGCATCCTTAAAAACATGTTTTATTTAGCCCTTCTATTTGAGAGGACCCTAAGCAATACCAATAGTGGCCAAGAGGAATCTTTAAAGTCATTATTAGGAGCCTGGAACAACTTGTCTTGTGGAAGAGCCACAGAGAGAGCTTTCTCAATTAAGATGTGGCTGCAAGGGAATTGATCCAGAGGTTTTCCCTCAGAAGGAAGGGCGGACAAATTGAAGCAATCGATCATGTTTTAATTCTTGTCAGCACACTGGAGATGGTTTAAAAAGTTAAAAGCAAGGTTTTACCATTTTGTTTTGGTCAGGAATGGCACTTAAATGGAAAGATAAATTTGAAATAATATGCAATTCAAATGCCAGCTTATTTAAACCAGATAGCCAAGTTAAACACTATTACCATGAATGTTACAATGTAACACCCTTGCCTAATGGAGCCCTTCCTATAGTTTTAACTTACATTATTTTCTTGGTGTTGGTTGTTCCTCAACAGCGTGATGACACAGTTGTGAATGAAGAAAGCAAGTGCAAGAACTCCAGTCAGATGTGGAAAAGATAACCTGAACTCTGGAAAGGAAAAACAAAACTTCACTAGCTACGTAATTAGCATCCAATGAGTTTGCTTCAGCTCATTTAATTTGCTTTGAGCATATATGTTTTAGCATTTCATGCATAAAAATGTGACCCTGACGTAGTTTATCATATTTTAACTGGAGGAAATTTCTGTTCGTCCAATGCTGGATATACAAGCAATGTTACAAATGAGATATCGTGGATAACAGGGGAACAAAGGAGTAGTAGGCCATTCAGCCGCTCGAGCCTGCTCTGCCCTTCAGCGTAATGGTAGTTGATGGTCAGAAATAAGTGAAATTGAACATTTTAAAAGCTGAACATTACACATAATTGTCCTTGCTCTACTCTCAAAACTCAGCCACTCTAAAACCCGGTCACTTTTTGATACTACTTCACAGACTACTCAGTCTCTCATCCTCTGCCTCTAAACTACAACTTGTTCAAAGCTCAAGCGTGTATCCTCTCTTGTCCTATATACAGTAGCTGTCACACCTGTATATTGAATTTAAGTGCTCCTATTAATGCCTTCATGCTCTCACCTTGGCAGCTGGAATTTAATGTGGATAAGTGAGAGGTTACCCATTTTGGTCGGAGGAATAAAAAAAGCAACTTATTTAAATGGAGAGAAACTTCAGTGCAGAGGGACATAAATGCCTTTGCGCAAGTTCAAAGAATGTTCATTAGATGGATTCCAGGGATGAAGGACCTGTCTTATGAAGAGAGATTGAGAATTTACGCTTATACTCGCTGGAGTTTAGAAGAATGATGGGAGGTCTGATAGACGCATACAAGATGCTAACAGGGGTTGACAGGATAGATGTAGACTTTCTCTTGTTAGGCATTCTAGAATGAGAGCCCATAGTTTTAGGCTAAGGGGTGGCAGATTTAAAACAGAAATGAGGAATTACTTCACTCAAAGGGTCATGAATCTGTGGAATTTTCTGCCCAGAGTGCAGTGGATGCTGGAACACTAAACAAATTTGAAAAAGAAACTTTTTAACTAGCAGGTTAAGGGAGTGGGCAGAAAGGTGGCGATGAAATAGATGATTGTATTGAATGGCAGAGCAAGGGGCCAAATTGACTACTCCTGCTACTAGTTATGTTATGTTCATCAACATCCTCATACCATTACTGCAAGGCCCTACAGCCTCGCATCCTCTCCCATTTTGATCCTTTGATCATGGCCTTCTGCTCATTGAACACCTCAGACCTTACTATTTATGGCACAATCTTCTGCCGCCTCTGCCTAAATTGCTGGAATTCACTCTCATACCCCTCTACCTTTCATTTCCCTACCTTTTGCAAAGCTTTCTCTCCCATCAAACATGGCATTCTTCCTTGATATTTTCAACTCTTAGCGAAGTCATTCAAGGCACTTTACAAAGTCAAGATGCCAATACAAAAATAAGTTTACTGTTGGGATTGGCTTTCGTTGTTTGTGGTTTGCAAACAAATTTTAATAGTTTAAGTCACATTCAACTGCCATGTTGAAAAGGAACTAGAGATGTTAGTCAGCAACAATCTGTGTCCTACATAACTGGTCAGCTACTGAGGAAACACTCACAAACAAACCTACATATACAGGAAAATAATTTACGTAGTTTCAAAAATAATTAGGAAAGAACAGTTAAAAAGGATAAACACAATATGACAAACATGTTAGAGATCCTACTGACATTTTAAAATTTTCAAAAACTGGTTGTTAAAAAATCTTCCCATTATGTTGAAAAGTCCTAGAATCATAAGCCAAAGTCAGAGAACACAAAAGTCCTATTTGTAATGGCCGTTTGGGTGTTCCAGGGGCCCTCAAGTCAAAAATGACCCACATGAGACATGTACAAAACATCAGATGCAAGTTGCACTGGATGCTATGAGGGTACGGCACTTAGGCACATGCAATGACCATCTGTCTGGAGTATGCAGATTAGGCAGAACATGCATTCAGCAGCAGGAAGGAACCTCCCAGCAGCACCTTTTAAAGGAATCAGTTACTTGCACATTAGTTGCCAATTGATTTTCACTGTTCTCGCTTTGAACGTATGTTTGTGCTTTCGAGAGATCATTAAGACAAGTCTACAACAAAGAGTGGAGCAGCCGTTGGATTTTTCCCCCGACTTCTGCACAATACTGTTGCTCCCAAACTGGAGTGCAGTAGTAGACTTTCAACTGGAAAGCTGGAAGGTTTGTGTGGGGGACATCCTACTGCACTAATTAATTCCCCCCCTCCTGTAGGGCCATGTCTAATAAAACCGAGACCACTATCACCAAAGCTAATTTAACTAACAACTATTACAGGGCTGGCACATTCACAGTCCATGGATAAAAAGATCCATGATCCACTAAATCTTTAGTTCCCTACTCCCACTGCCCATTTACAAAACCTTTTACCTGGAGTTTGAAATGTGTTCCATTATTGGAAACATTTTCAAACCCCCTCATCATATGTAGTGGTAAAATTAAATAGGTAATCCTTTATAAACATGAAATATACCAACCTAAGTAACAGCAGAAAAAGTCCTCACTTTTCATTTAGCCATATACAGAAACATTCTATATTTAAATATGTATAAAAGTCTATAACATGCCATTAGTGACTGCTGTGCAAACAAATAAATAGCCAGTGTACACACAGGCCTCTAAAGAAGGGAGATGAAGGACCTAATAATCTGCTTTTGGCAATATTTGATTGAGGGGGAATGCCGGTCTCCTCCTGTGGAGGTGGGATGGAGTACAAGAAAAAAGATGCAAAAAGGAGGAAAGACTGTGGATTCAGAACAGATAGTTTCGCTAAAGCTGCAGCAAATGCAAAACAATCTCTGCAGTACCTTGTACTTGCCTGCAACCAAATAAAAGATGGAATGGGATTAATTGGATTGTTCTTTCAATGAATCACCACAGGTGTGATGGGACAAATAGACTCCGCCTATCCTACATAATGCAATAATTCCAGGTGCTCCAATGAGTGGGAGACAAGTTCCCAGGAGCGAAGTCTACAAGAGATCCAAGGACATTTGTTGACCCATCATGTCCAAACATTTCCAATCTACATAATATTATCAAGATCAGTTGAGTTCAAATCCCCTCGAGTTGTGTTGAAACTGTTGGGCTGCACTTCAGTCTTGCAATTAGATTGCCTCTGTTGGATGTCTGGTGTCAGAGGAAAAGCTACAAATAATGCACTAAAGCTCCCGAGAAGGAAATCTTATAAAATGGTACAGAAATACTCAAGACAATAAAGTTAACCTATAAGGACACTCTCAGATATACCAAGGTAACAAGTGGTTGCGATGGAAAAATTTAGGTCACACCAAGTTTTTCTATTCTAGAAGGATAATATCAAATGGGCTAAAAAGACTCAGAATCTATCTTGCAATTAAAAATAATCAACTCAAAAGGCAAGTTAGTCAAATAGGCCATCTCCCCCAGATTCCCTTTTAATTTTAGTTTGATATGTCATTCTATACATGAGACATAATAATCAAGTGGAATGTACAATTATTCAAAACATTACCTGCTACAAAATTATGTGCAGATTCAAACCAGTGGAACTCCAAGTGAAATCCTTCTCTCCCTGCCTTCAGTGTTACTAGTATAATTAAATAGATGACTGAAACTGTGCCTGCAAGTAAAAAAGAAAAACTGAAATGACACATATTTGGATGCAGAGGAATCTAATTAAAAATGAGCATTAAAAGGTTCCACTATGCCTCTTAATGAGTAAAAGGAGGAAATGCACAACCCAATGTAATTCCAAGCCATATCAACCATATGTGGTTATTAAGTATATTTCCGAGCTGTATCTGATCAATGTATCCATTGAGACCAGCAATATTTGAAGAACACAAAACAGCATGTTCTGAATTAAAAGCAACATGATCAAGACAATTGTTAACAGATCATTTCTCAATCTGCATACGGAGAATCAGCAGCTAAACTGAAACTAAAGTAAATTATCAGAAGTCATTATTGGAGTAGCATCCAAACTATCAGGAACACCCACTTATTTTCCCAAATAGAACAGGTCCAGGATATGCTAACATTGGAATAAGAAGCAACATCGTCACAGCTAAACTGGCACCACATGCCTAATGATTGCTTCTGCCCATTGGAGAAAAAAGGGTTGTCTACATCTCTGGCTCAATAGAAACATAGAAAAAAATCAGAGCAGGAAAACGCCAATCAGCCCTTCAAGCCTGCTCTGCCATTCAATATGATCATGGCTGATTCTCCGTCTCAACATTATACTCTCGCACTCTCCGCACAGCCCTTGACACCTTTAGAGTCTAGAAATCTATTTCCTTCTTAAATATATTCAGTGATTTGGCCTCCACATCCTGTGGTAGAGAACTTCACTACCTTCTGAGTGAAGAGGTTTCTCTTCATCTCAGTCCCAAATGGCCTACCCTATATCCTGAGACTGTCACCCCTTGTTCTAGATGCCCCGGGCAGAGGAAACAGCATCCCTGCATCCCATTCAGCAGTAACTGTAAAGTCAACCATTATGTGGAAGAGAGCACATCTCTTTCGCCAACTGCCCCGTCCCAAAAGAAAACAGCATTTTAAAAAAAATCACTAAATCCAAATAAAATCTAACCATAAACAAAGTTGAACCAGCACTTCAGCAAACACCAAATTCAGATTTGCCATTGCGAAGCCAGAGGCAAGTCAAATACATGAACAGTATAAGACAGCATTTAACTGTGAGATTAGGAAGGAATCAAATCAATTTTAATATTCCCACTACAGTTAAAATCCAAAACTGATTTGAAGGCAGCACAAGCCAAAGAAAACATGAAGACTAAAGGCTAAAAAGGAGTTCACTCTCTTCCTGTTTCCAGAAAATGTCCCACTGCCTCCATTCACAATTCTAGCATTTTTTTTAAGTGTTCTGATAACCATAATTTTTCAACTATTGCTGATATTCAAAGGCACAGCTCTTCCAAACCATCTTAAGTGATCAGTACATCTTAAATTAATTCAAAAAATAATGTTGCTCATGGCACAAACTGAAAACTAAACTCCAAAAACACAAGAAGTTGCAGAAATTATTCTGTGCAGAGACATCTATCATATAGCCAATCCAAATAAATACTACGCACAGTCATGAGAAGACTTCAAAGTTTAATGGTGACTTTCCAAATTCTTGGACGCACTGGAGCTACCACAGTTTATTTGCTAAATAGCTTGTTTTTTTTTTTAAATCTAGCTGTTTCTTCAATTAATGTCCTTACTCTCAGCAAGTTTCTACAGCTGCATCAGCATTCAAATGAAATACTTACCTAGGTTATTGAATCGTGCAAAGAATGAAGCAGACTTGAAGCTGAGGAGAGGCAACAACAGGAAAATCAGGTAGAGGGGGACAGTATTGGTTTTATTCCACCATTCCCGAAACTCCTGCACACCTGTGTCATTGCTTATGATGAAAGACATGTCTGTGCTGTTATGGTGGTGGACTCCGGGTGGGTTTGGACAAACAACTGAAAATAAAAAGCAAGGATCAGAATCGCAAATTCTATAAACAATTGCAACAACCTTCAAATAAAAAGGTATTGAAAACAAATCTGACTTGGCAGCATGCTCCAGTCAGTAGAACGTACTGATTGGGAACTTGTTTGAAATGTTTGGGTTAGCTTCTGTTATGCATTTATGGCATAAGAATGAACATTTGCACTCACTGGGAGTGATAAGAGATGGATCAGTCAGTCACTTTACTTTGGACCCTTGTAGTTAGAGGAAAAATAGATCCATGCCTATGTTCTAATATGGTCTAAAATACAAAAATTAATTGCATGCAACTCAAATATTTCCATGCATTGAATTTGAAACAAAAACACCATACAACTCTGTTAACTATGGGCACCGTATGACCATCTTTCAAATTTTATCAAATACTTTATAGCAATAGCTGTACAGTAATAGTTATATTTGTGGGCTTTTTTATTCACCAGTCAAGTTGCAAACAAGTCCTCAATCCCCAAAGTCAAAGCTTTTATTCACCTGTCCAATGTCTAGCCAAATACAGAAGTGGAGATGCAAAGTCCATGGTGCTCGCTCTCCAGAAAGTGGAGGGCAGGGTCATTGAATATTTTTATGGCTGAATTAGATAAAGTCACGTCAATCATATTATATCCAGTAGTAGTGGGAATGTGGAAGCAAGGCTATAATCTGATCAGCCAGGAGCGTGGATGGCAGAGCAGGCTTGAGGCAAAAAAATGGTCTACTCCTGCTCCTAAGTTCTGTGGTTGGATGTCAAAGTAGTTTTGCCAGGAACATAACTGAGCAATTTAACATGGAGACAACAAAGGTCTATGAGGGAATCTGCAGCAGATGAGTTGAGGCAGGGCAGAGTCAGGTGATGCTCAAGCAGAAATGAGTTTTAGTGATTTGTGCTTGGAAACTCATTTCAAATATGCTTTCAAGACTCAAACAGTTGCCAGGGAGCGAGATGAAGTTGATGGCGAGGGGAATTGAATTTGTGGTGGGAACTAAATACAATGCCTTTGGACTTCTCAAAATTTATTTGGAGGAAGTTTCTGCTCATCCAGCACAGGCTGTCAGACAAGCAGTGGCAAGAACTCTTAGTGAGAATGATCTGTGTGCCATCAACATACATGTGGAAACTGATGTGTGTTTGCAGATGATGGTCACCAAAAGGCAATATGTGATTAGAAATAGGGGAGTCAAAGATAGATCCATGAGGGAACACTGGAGGTCTGGAAGTGCCATTGCAGGTAATGTTCTGATATGACTGGATAACCATGAAACCCATGATGCCAGCTAACTGAACGATGATGGAGTGACATTGGAGGAGGAAAGCATATTCAACTGAGTCAAAAGTTGCAGACAGATAGTTTACCTTTGTGAATGTCACATAGGATACCATTTGTGACTAATACAAAGCAATTCTGACACTAAGGCAGAGACAGAAACCCAATTGCTTGAATCCCTCCAAAGAGTTCCGTAAATGATGGGAAGGATTTGCAAGCTGTATAATGTTCAAGAACAGAGGGGAAAGAGTGTTTGGCAATCCAGCAATAGCCTGCAATGATGGAAGGGAAGGGCAATAATAGCAAATTTAAAAGGAGAGGGGGACAGCAACTGAGAACCATTAACAACGTCAACTAGCAAAAGGAGCCAGGAAAGGAAATTCAATGGCCAGTTTAGTGGGAATAGGGTCGAGAGAGCAGGGGTAGTCTCATGGATGAACTTAGAGAGAACAGACAGGGAAATAGGTGAAAAACTGGAGAAAGATACAAGTTCAGGGATAGGGTGGGACATAATCTTGGAGGAGGAGGTTTGCCTCGATGGGCTAGAGGAAGGGAAGAGACAGAAGCAGCTAATGAAATTGTCACAATCTTAGTGACAAAGAAATCCATGAGCCAGGCAGGAAAGTTAAGGCCACAATCAGATCAGCCATGATCTTACTGAATGGCAGAGCAGGCTCAATGGGCTGTAAGACACACTCCTCTTATTTCTTACAATCTTATGTGAAATTTTTTATGGTACAAGGGTGGGCAGTAGAGTGCAAGGGTTTTAAAGAGAGAACGGTGAGATGCACAAAGCAGGATGAAGTACCAGAACAGTAGGTGGGGCAGATTTGGTGATACGAGCCACATCATCATTGCGACAGGTTGACTGGATGGGGATAATAGTATGGTAAAGCCAGGAAGGGAGGAGGGTATCACCACCCTCCAGCCAAATCTGTGTCAAGACCATGATGTAATTGCGATCATTCACAAGAGGCTTGTAGCGGACAAATGCCTTGTCCAAGAGTGAACAGACATTCTAGCAGGAAATGCTGAGGGGGACAATGAAAGCTGACCCATTAGCAGAGTTTACAGGATTGGCACTAGAAGTGATAAGTTGACAGGAATCAGTTTGTCAAGATTTAACCTCCAGTAGGTTCGACAAAAAAGTAGGATGGTCAGTTGTTTGTTAAGTAGGCAATGGAGTGCCTTGGATGATGGCAAGTGAGGCAGAGAGAAGCTAGTTTGTCAATGAGATGTAAAGACTAGGGTGCCAGAAGAATCAGAAGGCAAAGTTAGGGGTAGGACTGAGGATCCTGGACCCAAGAGTGAAGAAACGGCAAGAAGCATAACAGAGAGAGATATGTATAAAGACTAAAAGGAAGCCAAATATTGGAGAATAAAGTGGAAATAGAGCAATGGGTTCAGGTCTGGATATTAAGTAAAGAACTATGCATACATTTTGTGATGAAGTTTACATTTAAATTCTATATTAAACCTAACTCTCAAACCGTCAGTACTACCTTTAACACTTCCATTCGTACTTAACACATGGTCCACTTCTGTGACATTATGAACATAATCTGGAAAATAAAGTAATGGGACATGGTAAATGAGATTAAACAAGCTTAAAAATCAAACAAACAATCATAAAAACAGCCCTGTGACTGCTTTGTGCCACTAGTTTCTGGAATATTGAAAAGCCTTTGGTTGATATCAATTCTTACAAGCAAACCTCTGAATTGTGGAGGCAATTGTAATCAATTTATTTTCCTCATGTAATAAATACCATTCACAGTAATTTGATAAAATTAGAATGCTCAAGATTTTAACGTGTAGGAATTCTCATCATCTTGAATGTGATAATTAAAAGATTTAGGAATCAAACAATCTGCAGAGATCTAAGTTATACTTAAAAGTTCAAACTGGTAGAAACAAAGTTCTTTTTTCAAAAAAAAACTTACTGTAAATAAATTTCCCGGTGTTGAAGAGGAAATTGGACATAAGGACCCAGTAAACAATCATGGCTCCAAAAAGAGAAATGAGAGAGAAAAGAAGACTGGACCACTGACCAAATGAGCCAAAATAGTATTTGCAGACATCAGGAAACTCCCAGTCTGATGTATTGACATAATCTTTAAGAAAAACAAACAAATTTTAGAAATCAATTCAGCAAATAGAGGGCCAAAAACTCTGCTGCTAGCCTGCTGGTTAAAGATATTAATTGGAGAAACCGTGGTCAAGCAGGCCACAAAATCCCAAGAGTGGATTACCACCAGCATCAAGGATTTAAACTCATCCAGACCACTGCACTTGTGGTGTAATTCTACTTTCCCTTTAGTGGAAAACAGCCAAACTGTAAGGAGGATGAAGCAAGCACAACTGAGCAAGCATCTTCCATAACCATGACCTCCACCACATAGCGCAGCAAATATATGGAAACACCACCACCACCTGCAAGCTCCTCTCCAAGCCATACAACAACCTGACTTGGAACTAAATTGGTGTTCCTTAACCGTCTCAGGGCCAAAATCCTGGAACTCCCTTCCTATAAGCACTGTACATATAACTACACGATATGGATAGCAATGTTTCAAGAACGCATCTCACCACCATCTTCTCAAGGGGAACTAGGGATGGGCAACAGTGCTGGCCTTGCCAGCAATGCGCACATCCCATGAGTGAAGAAAAAGTGGACACAAAGCAGACAGATTTTGTGTGGCAAAGGGACTTGGAGATAATTTACTGAACAAATGTGCTTCTCAGATACTTTAATTCATACATACTCAAGTCTTTGATTTACATGCCAAATAACCCAACAGTCCAGTTATTAATTTTTCTCATCGAGTAGCAGCTGAAAGTGACTTGCTAAAACACTTTGCTGTGAAGCAAAGAGCCAAAATGTAAGTTCACATCCACCATTCTCTGAACTGTCCATATGTCTAACAAAAAGACTGCACAAATTGGTTAACCGAAATTTAATTTCAATATATTCTCATTTTCCTTTGTGAATTGAAATAGCAAGGCCTTTATAGTGTAACAAATTGAATGCATGCTCCCCATAAAACTATTTTGGGAATGAAAATTTCCATCCAGTACTCAGGTACAGAAGTCTAAATTCATTTTGAAAGAAAAAGTGTTTTGACAATCCCATAAGTTTAGAACAGGTTTTATCACAAATGCATTAAAAAAACACATTACCATTACTACTATTAGTCATTTAAAATTAATTATCCCCAACCTCAGGTACCATTCAACAAAAATATTTTGAAAATTGATGTTTCCTTAAATACTTTAACTGGACAAATTAAACATGGCAATGATTAGACAATAACCAAGTTGCCAGTATGCAATAAGCAGTTAGGTTAAACACTACAAATTATTTTTACTTGCAAAATATATTTCTGAAATCCTTGCAAATTACTCAATAACCACATTAAATAGCAAATTACAAAATAATAATACGCACCTATGGTCTGTCGCGATTTCAGCACCCGATAACAACAGTACAGCATTAGCACGTTCATTGAAACGAGCAATATAATCCCTAAAGTAAATCCTGCCTAATTGGGAGAGGGAAAAATGGTTATTGTTTCTGAAGAAGCTATAACTTCAACAAACTGGCTCTGAAGTTGCAACATTTTAATTAAATGCAGAAAAATTGCAACACAATATTGATAAAAATTCATGAAACTGTGCAAAGAACTCCTAACCTCCTTTAGTGCCCATGGAAGACTCAATATCGATGTACCCATCATAGTATTCCAGATGGAAAATCTGGAAAGAAATGAAATTCACTATCACTTGAATCCTGAACATGGAATACATTATATATTTTCCTTATAAACTGGGAGATTACTGAAGGAAACGTAAACCTATACATACATAGTGACTATGCTGGGATTCTTTCCATAGCCATCTATGCTACTTTCAAATTGGAGAGCACTTCCCAGTGGACTGTAAACATAAATTTTCTCTTCAGCAGGAATTACGTGATCAGGTGGTACCTGTAAAATATTAATGAATCATAGCAATTTATGAACAAAGTTTCTTCCATATTTAAAAACTTTCACAACAATCTCATTCATAAGACCATAAGATGTGGGAACAGAAGTAGGCCATTCAGTTCATCAGGTCTGATTGCCATCAATGAGATCATGGCTGATCTGCGGTATGTTCTGTGCTCAATGCCAGCTGCACAGTCTGAAAATCCAATTCCATGCTCTAATAAACTTTGTAATCCAATGACCTCCTGAACTATAACCCCCAGTAAACAGCAACTCCTCCAAAAACTGCACTCCCACACCAAATGCGCTTGTCCATCATATCTGTATTAGCTCCTCAATGTCTCAAATCTTAAATTATCTTGCTGTTCAAAATCCTCCCATCATCTCGGCCCTCTCATTTCTAACCAATTGATCACTACAATTCTCTCACCCTAAAACTCGCTATGCCTATGACCTTGGTCTCTTGTGCATTCACTCTCACTCTTTGCCTCAGCATTGGCAAACATGATTTAAGCCACACTAACCCCTGTTTATAAATTTCTCTCCTTTAAGAGCATCCTGAAAATCCATCTATAAATGTTTCCCTTCTTTGACCAGGTACCAAATTTCCTTGTGCCTCTGTAGCGCTTAGGATGTTCTTCTATATTAATGGTTCTTTACAAATGCAAGTTCCTGTGGGATAAAATCAAACATGTCGACTGCAATTGCAGAAGTCCACAGCACTGTATTAATGACTTCCTATGCATTTTCTACTTCCCTCTTGTTAATGACTGATACCAATCATTTTTTATCTGTCAAGCAGGCTTTCAATGTTGCCTGCACTCAAGTGAACTTGACAGAGGAAGATGTGGCGACAAATTGATCTGGATTGCTTAGGCTTGGCTTCAGATTATTAAGAATTGGGTCTTGGAGAAAACATTGAATAAAATGACAGGTACCACTCTGGCTTAAAAAACTTCGATGGTAGTCATGATGTGGAAATGCCGGCGTTGGACTGGGGTAAACACAGTAAGGAGTCTAACAACACCAGGTTAAAGTCCAACAGGTTTACTTGGTAGCAAACGCCACTAGCAGCGCTCCGAAAGCTAGTGGCATTTGCTACCAAATAAACCTGTTGGACTTTAACCCGGTGTTGTTAGACTCCTTACTCTACTTAAAAAACTTAATCAGCTACTGGAAAAACATTTTTGTTTTAAGGAGCGACTACTTGACACATTGCTCATTCAAGGACTTTAACATTCTGGAGACACTTTATGCAAGACAATTTGAGTGCCATAGTGGAAAGGACAGCTGCTACAAACTATCATTGCAATGCAAGTCTCTCTCCAGGCAGTTACCATTTGTACCAGGGGCAACAATCAGAATCTCCACCTGCAGGCAGGAGACAGCTAGAGAACTGAAAACACTATACCCTGCTTAAGTACCAGAGACTCAATGTCACCACACAACAGTGTGAAGGAGCTGCACCCATACTGTTGCACACCCTTTGGTGTTCAACACCAACCACAAGCTTTACAAGAGATAAGAGTGGTTGCAATGAGTAAATTAGAGTAGTTCGCCCCAGTTATCAAAATCTATTGCTCAGTTGTGACACAGCAAGATCATTAGTCTATCACGCAAACAAGTGTTAATACACAAAACATTAGCTAGATATTTGGAAAAATACCAAGTATTGAGCTTTCTTAAGGATTATATGCTCTAATATACGGTATATACAAGATAATTGAGGATGGATATTACTTGTAGCAAATTACTACAGATGCGAGAATCTGAAACTACTTGGTTATCTCAGATATTCATCTAAAATCAGTTGGCTATCTACAGCACCACATGAGAGGAATGATTACAGCCATGGCTCAAATTAATTTTGAGCTTGATTAGTTGTCTGGTCTTCCAAGTAATGCATTGTGGGGGAGGGTCAATATAGGTTACACAATTTTTTTGATTTATTATTGTCACATATATTGAGATACAGTGAAAAGTATTGTTTCTTGCACGCTATACAGATAAAACATACCATTCATAGAGTACATAGGAGAGAAGGAAAGGAGAGGGTGCAGAATGTAGTGTTACAGTCATACCCAGGGTGTAGAGAAATATCGGCTTAATCTATGGTAGGTCCATTCAAAAGTCTGATGGCAGCAGGGAAGAAGTTGTTCTTCAGTCGGCTGGCACGTGTTTTCAGATTTTTGTATCTTTATCTTGATGGGAAAAGGTTGAAAAGATTATGTATGGGGTGCATAGGGGCCTTGATTATACTGGCTGCTTTTCCGAGGCAACGGGAAGTGTAGATAGAGTCAAATAATGGTTAGGGACACACGGGGCAGAATAATTGAGACGGCCAATGTCCCGACGACAGTTCCCAATGAAAAGGTCGAGGGCAGGTAATTGTCCCGGTGGGGGTGTCCAATTGGAGGCAGAATGTTGGAGGCATATGAAAGGATCTGTGGAAGAGGGGGTTAGGCAGCGTTTCGCTTGCACCTCTTTCAATTTGGTGTATTGCATTCACTGCTCTCAATGTGGTCTCCTCTATATCAGAGAGACCAAGCATAGACTGGGTGATCGCTTTGCTGAGCACCTTCGATCTGTGTACAATCAGGACCCTAACCTTCCGACTGCTTGCCATTTTAACACACGATCCTGCTCCCATGCCCACATGCCTGTCCTTGGCTTGCTGCAAATGTTCCAGTGAAGTTCAATGCAAACTGGAGGAACAGTATCTCATCTTCCTCCAAGGCACTTTACAGCCTTCCGGTCTCCACATCGAATTCAACAACTTCAGATGATTTGCTCTACCCCACCTTGGCCCCCTTTATTTTCATGCTATTTACTTTTTTTTTTAAACTGTTCTCTACCTCATATTTCTTTACTGTCTTTCTTCATTTTTCTTCCCCCCCCCCACTCTTTCCCACTATTTCCCCCTTCCCTTCTCACCCCCCCCCCCCCCGTCCTTCCCCTTTTCTACATTTTACTTCTGTCCCATCTCTCCCCACCGCCCCCAACATCTTCACCTGTCACAGCTTCTCTGTCGTTCAGCCATTCACACCCTTTATTCTCCGTGGACAGCCATTGGCAGTATTTTCCCCTTGTTTTTGTGGCTATGACTCATCTTTCATTCCCTCATCTTGCAGTATAAATACCTCCCACTTCCTATGCCTTTCAGCTTTGACAAAGGGTCATCTGGACTCAAAGCATCAGCTCTTTCCTCTCCTTACAGAAACTGCCAGACCTGCTGAGATCTTTCAGCGTTTTCTCTTTTGGTTTCAAATAATGGGAGGCTGGTTTGCATTATAGTCTGGGGTACGTTCACTTGTAGTTTCTTGTAGTCTTGGTCAGAGCAGGAGTCATGCCAAGTTGTAATACATCCAGAAAGGGTGCTTTCTATGGTGCATCTATAAAAATTGTTCAGAATCGTAGAGGACATGCTGAATTTCCTTAGCCTCCTGAGAAAGTAGGGGCGTGGGTGGACTTTAACTATAGCAATGTGGAGGACAGGTTGTTGGTGATCTGAACACCTAGAAACTTGAAGCTCATTACCATTGATGTAGACAGGGGCATGTCTTCCCCGACATTTCCTGAAGTTGATGACTGTCTCCTTTGTTTTACTGACATTGAGGGATAGATTATTTTCATCACACCATTTCACCAGACCCTCTCCTTCCAGTACTCCGTCTCATCATTGTTTGAGATCTGACCCACTATGGTGGTGTCATCAGAAAACTTGAAAATGGAGTTGGAGCAGAATTTGGCCACAGTTGTCAGTGTATAAGGATCATTAATGTATATAGAGATCAGCCATGATCTGATGGAATGGCAGAGCAGGCTCGAAGGGCTGAATTTGCCTACTTCTGCTCTTCTTTTATGTTCCTAGCATAGTAAGGGGCTGAGGACACAGCCTTGTACTTGGTGTTGAGGATAATGGTGGAGGTGGTGTCGTTACCTATTCTTACTGATTATGGTCTGTGGGTTAGGAAATCTGGGATCCAGTCGCAGAGGAAGGAGCTGAGTCCCAGGTCACGGAGTTTGGAGAGGAGAGTTGTAGGCTGAGCTGTAGTCAAACAGGAGTCTGACATAAGGGTCTTTTGTAATCCAGGTGTTCCTGGGTTGAGTGCAGGGCCAGGGAGATGGCGTCTGCTGTGGGCCTGTTGCGGCGATCGGCAACCTGTAGTGGATCTAGGCAATCTGGGAGGCTGGAATTGATGCATGCCATGACTACCCTTTCGAAACATTTCATACTGATGGATGTCAGAGCCATCGGGCTGTAGTCATTAAGGCACACCGCCTGGCTTTTCTTTGGTACAGGGAAGATGGTCATCTTCCTGAAGCAGGTAGGGACCTCAGATCGGAGTAAGGAGAGGTTAAAGATGTCTGCGAATTCCTGGCCAGCGCAGGATTTGAATGCTCATCCAGGCCGATCGCTTTCCTTGGGTTAAAAGTGAATTACTGCGGATGCTGGAATCTTTCCTTCGGTTAACTTTCAAAAAGGCTGATCTGGCATCTGCAATACCGGTTCAACCGAGGCTTCTGGAGTGGATGACGTCCTCTCGCTCAAAACAGGCATAGAATGTGTTCAGCTCATCTGGAGGGGTGCATTGTTGCTGGTGATTCTATACACCTTCAGCTTGAAGCTGTTACGTCTTGCAGACCTTGCCATAGTCGCTAGGAGTCTGTGTGGCTATCTTGTAAAGCAGCTCCATCTCAGAAGTGCAGGAGACGATGCAGCCCATTGAGTCTGCAATGGCTCTCCGAAAGAGCATTCCACTCCTTCGCCTTGCACATTCTCAGATAGCAATCCAATTCCCTTTTGAATGCCTTGATCGAACCTGCTTGCCACACCCTCTGAGGAAGTTTGTTGCAGACTCCAACCATTCCCTGGGTGAAAAGATTTTTGCTTGCATCACTTTTACTCCTTTTGCCAATTATTTTGAATGTATGCCTCCTCATTCTTGATGTCCTCGAGAGAGAGAGAGAACAGTTTCTGACTATTTACCCTGTCCACACCCCTCAGGATCCTGAACACCGCTTATCAAGTCTCCTCTCAGTCTATTGTCCCCAAGGAACACACAAACACACACAGTCAGTCATACATATCAGGAAGATCAAGGATCTTCCCTTGGGGAAGTCCACTATAAACCTTCCTCCAATTTGAAAAATAACCATTTATCACCACATTCGATTTCCCGTCAGTCAGCCAATTTCTTATCCCTTTTATTTTCCCTTTTATTCCACAAGTTAAAATTTTGCTCAAGTCTGAGGTGTGGCACTGTATCAAATGCCTTTTGAAAATCCATATACACATCAACAGCATTGCCCTCATCAACCATCTCTGCTAACACCTCAAAAAACACCTTAAAATTAAACATAATTTTCCCTTAATGAATCCACACTGCCTTTCCTTAATTATCCTGCACTTGCCAACACAACCAAAGCAGGCCTCGGACTTGCGCCACTTTTGGTTCCTGAGAACCAGGTTGTAAGACGCAACATCGCAAGTCAGAACTGATTTTTCCCATGGGAACAACATCACAAATAGGGGGATTGCTTCCTGAACCAAGGCTGGAAATTGCTCATGGGGTGCCTGGTAGTATCAAATGCTCACAACTCTTGCCCTGTCAAGTCGCTGTGGCAACCGTTGCAACACCTTAGCACAAGTGGCAACACCTTAGCACAAGTTCTTCAGTTGTGTGAGGAGATATAAAGCCATCGATCACTATCAATTGTTTAACCTTGATACAAAAGTCCAAGGTCACGTACCAACCGACTCAAGAACAGCTTCTTCCCTGCTGCTGTCAGACCTTTGAATGAACTTACCTTGCATTAAGTTGATCTTTCTCTACACCCGAGCTATGACTGTAACACTACATTCTGCACTCTCTCTTTTCCTTCTCTATGAACGGTATGTTTTGTCTGGATAGTGCGCAAGAAACAATACTTTTCACTGTATACTAATACATATGACAATAATAAATCAAATCACTTGTTAAATACAACACAAGTGTATGAATATATTAAAAATGCAACAGTTGCACCAAAACATTTTAACAGAACAATGCACTCATTTCCAACCTAATAGTTCAACCTATCCAGTATTATAGATGGTACCACAGAACAGCAATGCGCATCATAGAACATTCTGGCATGGCGTCATAAAATCAAAACCAACTTTAAAAGTCCAAATGTGGTTTATAAACATTGTTAACTGTTGTCCATTGTAACACGAATGCTGCAAGGTCGAGGGCTACTTGTATTGCCTTTGTCCACAACCGTTGTTCCCAGAAGTTTCCCTACCACTGAAGTCAAATTGTGGTTGCCAGCTTCATCCTTGCACTCTATTTTGAATAAGGATGTAACATTCTCAATTTTCCAGTCCTCTGACACCGCCCCCGAGTCTAAGGAAGACTGAAAGATTATCACTCGTGCCCCTTCAATTTCTATTCTCACCTCCCTTGGATCTCATCCAGTCCTGGTATCATGTCCATTTTAAGTAAAGAAATTTGGCATGTCTGCTACAACTCTCACTAACTTCTACAGATGCACTATAGAAAGCATTCTTTCTGGAGCTATCACAGCTTGATATGGTTCTTGCTCTGCCCAAGACTGCAAGGAACTACAAAGGGTCGTGAATGAAGTCCAGTCCATCACCCAAACCAGCCCCCCATCCACTGACTCTGCCTACACTTCGTGCTGCCTCGGAAAAGCAGCCAGCATAATCAAGGACTCCACGCATTCCGGACATTCTCTCTTCCACCTTCTTCCATTGGGAAAAAGATACAAAAGTCTGAGGTCACGTACCAACCGACTCAAGAATAGCTTCTTCCCTGCTGCCATCAGACTTTTGATTGGACCTACCTCGCATTAAGTTGATCTTTCTCTATACCCTAGTTATGACTGTAACATTATATTCTGCATTCTGTCCTTTCCTTCTCCAGGTACGGTATGCTTTATCTGCACAGTGTGCAAGAAACAATACTTTTCTACACTAATACATACATGTGACAATAATAAATCAAAAAGTAAGGCTGGCTCTTCTAACACCACTTCCTTCTCAATTGTAAATTCTTTGAGCGTACCAGTTACCTCCTCTCTCACCTCAGCCTGGATAGCCCAGACTTGCCCTTCCCTCTGTAAAGACAGATACAAAGTGCTCGTTTAATAGCTTTGATCTTTCTCCTCCATCTACATGCAAGTCCACTTTTTAAATCTCTTAATTGGCCCTACTTCCTCTTTTACCACACATTTATTTTTATATGCTTATAAAAGGAAATCCCATGGTCTTCTATCTGAGCTGTCCAGCCTCTTTCTCCTTTCTTTAACTAGTTCTTTCACTTCCCCTCTGGTCCTTCTGTCATCAGCCTGATTCCCCATTTTATTTTCTACCTGACATCTGGCGAATGCATACACTTTCCTTTTCATCTTCAATACTGTCATTATCCAGGGTTCTCTGGATTTATTTATCCTACTTTTCCCCTTCAAGGGAATATACCTTGATGTTGCCTACAATACTTTTTCTTTGAGGGTGGCCCATTGTTCAGCCATCGTCTTTTCTGCCAACATTTGATTGTAACTCACTCGTCCCATCCAAGTTAGGTTTCCCCAATTAAGTATCGCTGTGTTAGATTGCTCCTGGTCTTATTCCATGGCCAACCTAAACCTTATGATACTATGGTCGCTGTCCCTGAACTCCCACTGATACGTGATGCACTTGGGCCAACTCATTCCCCAGGTTAAGGTCCAACAGTGTCTACCCTCTCATTGGACCAGAAACATACTGCTGCAAAAAAATTATCTTGAACACATTCGAGGAACTCTCATCCATCTTGCCCTAAGCACTATTCCTATCCCAGTGTATATTTGGATAATTAAAGTTCCTCATTATAATTGCTCCACAATTCTTGCACCTGTATAATTTCTTTGCAAATTTATTTCACTGCATCCCCTCCGTTAGTTGCTAGTCTATACCAACCAATGTTGGTGTACCTTTTTCATTCTACTGTAACGCCATCTTCAAACAAACAATCTCTCTTCTCTTCACCCCATTTTTCCTTTTCAGTCTCTCTCAAATACTCCTGTGTACAGGGTGCTTAATACCCAGACCTACCCTTGAGCCATGTCTGTTATCATTGTTCCATTTAGCAAATCTTGTTAACCACACAGTGCATTCACATGCATGAACCTTAACCTAGGGTTTTTTAAAGAACTTTCCCCTTACTCTGACCCCATCTAAATGACCTTCTAATTCCCTACTCCAATTCTATCAAACTTTCCAAGTATTCTCTTCACATAGATACTACTCTGATATGTCCTTCCGATCAGTTAATTCTTCTCAACTTCCCACTGCCTGTTTTTCTTCTCTCCATTCTGAATTTCTGTCACACTCCTTGTTTCATTCAAATAGCCTTTTCTAATTGGGTGGCACAAGAACATCCGAGAAGGGGCACTGTAATTGACCTACTTCAAGCAAGAGATAGAACTGAGGAAACCAAGGTCCCTCTCCCCAATGTTCTCCCTCCTTACTCCTTGAAAGTAGTAGCATCTAGTTTGCATTCTGCTCTATATTTAGTCATTTTCAGACATCCAAGTATCATGCGAACCTTTACAACAAACAAAAGCCACCCTCCCCATGCTTATCAAAAACCCATGCATCACACTACACAAACAGAAGTGTCATCCAGGAACACTGAGCCAATTGCAAGAAGTCTACTACTGCTTTGAGGCCAGTAAACTCACCAAACCATAGATTAACTAGAAATCTTCCTGGTCTGTACGGCTCACCAATTAACTAGATTACTCATCAAATTAGGAGGTGCCAAGGTTCCTGCTCCTAAATTAATAATTCCTGCAATTACAAAAGTACAAAGATGCACCTAGCTTAGCTAAGTACAATTAGCACACGGAACTTGATCAAACAGTACAGTAGAATGCCACTCATTCCATTGTGACAATGTAATCACTTTAAAAATCTTATGAGGCAACTTAAGTCAAGTTATCAGCACAGGAAGTGGAATGAGAGTGGGGTGGTATTGCAAAGCTTACAGGTTTATGTTTTAAGCTTTGCAAAAAAAAACCTACCAAGGCGTTGTGTGTCGTGGTCAACTTGCTGTAGTACTGAACACGGCTATTCATTGCTGAAGCTTCATCTGTCACCAACTCTTGCGGGTCTGTGTTTCCATGGAGGTTTCTGGGTCGCACATAGAAAGGTCTAAATGTAAGATAAAAAGTATATTTCATTAAGTGTACAGAACCGGGTGTTTACAAACAAGAACTTTAGACTTCTATTCATTCATGAAAGTGTCCTTGAGGTGGTGAGCTATCTCCTTGACTGCTAGTCAGTGCAGTGAAGAAATGGATTTCCAGGAAACAATGAAATAAGATCAGGATGGTGTGCGACTTGGAAGGGGAATTTACAGCTATGGTGTTCCCATGCACCTGCTACCCTTGCCCTTTTAGACAACAGCAGTCTTGGGTTTCAGGAGTTGTCAAAGAAGTGTTGGCAACTTGCCTTAGTGCATTTTGTAGATGACACACACTGCAACCACCATGCACTGATGCTGAAAGGAGTGAAGTGAATGTTTTTTAAAATTCATTTTATGGGATGCAACTGTCACTGGCTAGACCAGCATTTATTACCATCCCTAGTTGCTCTCGAAAAGGAAATGGTGGTGAACTGCATTCCTGAACCACTGCAGTTCCTGAGGTGTATGTACACCCATAGTGCTGTTAAGGAGGGAGTTCCAAAATTTTTAGAGGCCCTTCAATGCAGGAGAGGCCATTTGGCCCATCATGTCTGCACTGACCCTCTGACAGACTTATCTTAATGTGGAGATGCCGGCGTTGGACTGGGGTAAACACAGTAAGAAGTTTAACAACACCAGGTTAAAGTCCAACAGGTTTATTTGGTAGCAAAAGCCACACAACCTTTCGAGCTGCAAGCCCCTTCTTCAGGTCAGTGGGAATTCTGTTCACAAACAGAGCATATAAAGACACAAACTCAACTTACATGAATAATGGTTGGAATGCCAATACCCACAACTAATCAAGTCTTCAAGAAACAAAACAATGCGAGTGGAGAGAGCATCAAGACAGGCCAAAAAAATGTGTATTGTCTCCAGACAAGACAGCCAGTGAAACTCTGTGGGGGTTACAAATAGTGTGACATGAACCCAATATCCCGGTTGAGGCCGTCCTCGTGTGTGCGGAACTTGGCTATCAGTTTCTGCCCAGCGACTCTGCGCCGTCGTGTGTCGTGAAGGCCGCCTTGGAGAACGCTTACCCGAATATCAGAGGCCGAATGCCCGTGACCGCTGAAGTGCTCCCTAACAGGAAGAGAACAGTCTTGCCTGGTGATTGTCGAGCGGTGTTCATTCATCCGTTGTCGCAGCGTCTGCATAGTTTCCCCAATGTACCATGCCTCGGGACAAGACGTGCCGGATCATCGACACGGATGCCATCATCTCACGTGAGAACACCATCCACCAGGTACACGGTACATACTCTTGCAACTCGGCCAATGTTGTCTACCTGATACGCTGCAAGAAAGGATGTCCCGAGGCATGGTACATTGGGGAAACTATGCAGACGCTGCGACAACGGATGAATGAACACCGCTCGACAATCACCAGGCAAGACTGTTCTCTTCCTGTTGGGGAGCACTTCAGCGGTCACGGGCATTCGGCCTCTGATATTCGGGTAAGCGTTCTCCAAGGCGGCCTTCGCGACACACGACGGCGCAGAGTCGCTGAGCAGAAACTGATAGCCAAGTTCCGCACACACGAGGACGGCCTCAACCGGGATATTGGGTTCATGTCACACTATTTGTAACCCCCACAGAGTTTCACTGGCTGTCTTGTCTGGAGACAATACACATTTTTTTGGCCTGTCTTGATGCTCTCTCCACTCACGTTGTTTTGTTTCTTGAAGACTTGATTAGTTGTGGGTATTGGCATTCCAACCATTATTCATGTAAGTTGAGTTTGTGTCTTTATATGCTCTGTTTGTGAACAGAATTCCCACTGACCTGAAGAAGGGGCTTGCAGCTCCGAAAGCTTGTGTGGCTTTTGCTACCAAATAAACCTGTTGGACTTTAACCTGGTGTTGTTAAACTTCTTACCAGACTTATCTTACCCAGGTCCTGCCCTATCTCCCAAATTTAAGAGTGAACAACATTGCTGTGGGTGTGGAATCCCATGTAGGCTAGACCAAGTAAGGATGACAGGTTTCCTTCCCTCAAAGACATTATTTGATTTGATTTATTATTATCACATGTATTAACATAGTGAAAAGTATTGTTTCTTGAGCGCTATACAGACAAAATATACCGTTCAGAGAAGGAAACGAGAGAGTGCAGAATGTAGTCTTACAGTCATACCAGCAAATTAATGGAAGGTAAGTCCATTCAAAAGTCTGACAGCAGCAGGGAAGAAGCTGTTCTTGAGTCGGTTGGTATGTGACCTCAGACTTTTGTATCTTTTGCCCAAAGGAAGAAGGTGGAAGAGAGAATGTCCGGGGTCCTCAATTATGCTGGCTACTTTGTCGAGGCAGCAGGAAATGCAGACAGAGTCAATGGATGGGAGGCTGGTTTGCGTGATGGATTGGGCTACATTCACGACCTTTTGTAGTTCCTTGCGGTCTTGGGCAGACCAGGAACCATACCAAGCTGTGATACAACCAGAGAGAACGACACCTAAAAACTTGAAGCTCTCGACCCCTTCTACTTTGTCCCCATTGATGTAGACGGGCCTGTTCTCCTTTACGCTTCCTGCAGTCAATGACAATCTCCTTCATTTTGTTGACATTGAGGGAGAGATTATTGTTGCTGCACCAGTTCACCAGATTCTCTATCTCATTCCTGTACTGTGTCTCGTCATTGTTTGAGATCCAACCCACTACGCTGATGTCGTCAGCAAACTTGAAAATCGAATTGGAGGGGAATCTGGCCACACAGTCATAGGTGTATAAAGGGGACTGAGAACACAGCCTTGTGGGGCACCGATGTTGAGGATGATCGTGGAGATGTTGTTGTTTATCTTAGATGGGTTTTTACAACATCGACAATGGTTTCATGGTCAGACTTTTAACTGAGTTTTTAAAAAATTCACAATCTGCCATGGTGGGAGTCAAGCGACAATACCACTGTGGGAGATGGAACAAGGGCTTGCTCCTTTCACCCCAAGCATCAACCAGGAGTGCCAATCAAGCTCAGACTGCTCAGATGAATGAAAATGGAACGGAATATAGTGGAATATCCACTGTTACTATTATAATGGCTTTGTAAGATTCTGCGGCTTTTGGGCTATGTCTTCAATTGAAGGTAAAATGAAGGGGATCATTTGATCTGTTCTGAAAACTGCCCAACAGCGAGCTGGGTATTTTGACTGCCAAAGATTAAAGGGACTAGATTATTTTACTGAGAAAAAGGTTCAAGTTATTCACACTTGCAGACAATAGCAAATACATCTAAGCTACCTGTGTACAGACTGAGAGTCCGCCAGTCCCAGGGAAGTGTTAACCTCTTGAGATCTACACTCCAATGCTGTATTCCATTACACAGGTGAAAAATCAATTTTGTAAAGAGCTTGATGCTGCGAGCAGTAAAATCCCCAAATTCCCAGGTTAGAACATATTTACCTACTAGGGGATTTCAACGCAGGAGTGGACATAGATGAGGAGACGTGGGCTCCTGCCTCAGACATTACAGCCTAGGAAAGATAGAGGCATGTCCAGGGTTTACTCCTACCGTGAGGTTCCCGTAACGAACACTTTCTTTCAGAACAAATCATGTCACCATGTGTCCTGGAGACATTCAAGATCAGGGCATTGGCATCAGCTGGATCAGATTATCACCAGACATGACTGTCTGACTAGCACAGCCATGACTAGGATAACGTACATCAGTGGAGGAGCTTAACAAAGTTATTGACTCATTTGCCCTGGGCAAAGCTCCAGATGCCGGTGTTATACTGCCTGAACTCAAACTTGGGCAACTAATAGTGTCGCAGCAAACTTCTCCATCTCTGCTGGAGGGAGGAGGCAGTGCCACAGGTTGAGTGATGCAAAGATTGTGACCCTGTGCAAGAACAAAAGCAACCACAGCAATGGTAACAGTTATGGAGACATTAAATTAAAAGCAAAATATTGGATGCTGGGAATCTGAACTAAAAATCGAAAAACGCTGGAAGGAGTTAGCAGGTCTGGCAGCATCTGTGGAGACAGAAACAGAGTTAGCATTTCAAGTCCATATGACTCTTCTCCAGAACTTGAAATGTGATGGATTATATAGTTGGAGAGAAGGGTGCAGAAGCAGAGCACTCTAGAAGGTCAGGGATAAGAAAGAGTTCAGGGGAGATTAGACAAAGATGTCATGGACACAAGGCAAAAGAGTTCTAATGGTGTTAAAAACTAATGGCAAAGTTGTGAATGTGAATACGTTAACAGCAGAACAAGGGCCAGAGCTCTATGAAAGCAACACCAGTTGGCCCTGTGGTGGGTGGATGGGTGGAGTTCATGGTCTGACACTGAGGTTATGGAGATATTATCCTATTGAGCATCAAGGGAAAAGCATCTGCCCATATTGCCTTCATTAGAGTACAGAACCTGGCTGAACACATCCACTCTGAATCCCAGTGTTTCAGAACAGAGAAGTACAATTGACAAAGGTGAACAAATGAAGTCCAAATTCCATTCACCGATTTCACCAAGGTATTTCACCACATGAATAAAAGTGTTCTATTTAAGCTGCTGCAGAGAATTGGCTGCCCGTTGAAGCTGCTTGATGTGATCTATGAGAGGGGTGAATACTCAGCGAGACCTTGGTGTCCTCGTGTGTCAGTCGCTGGAAATAAGCGTGCAAGTACAGCAGGCGGTAAAGGCGGCAAATGGTATGTTGGCCTACATAGCGACAGGATTTGAGTATATGAATAAGGATGTTTTACTGCAATTGTGTAGGGCACTGGTAAGGCCACACCTGGAGTATCGTGTGCAGTTTTGGTCTCCTTATCTGAGGAAGGATGTCCTTGCTATACAGGGAGTGTAGCGAAGGTTTACCAGGCCGATTCCTGGGACAGCAGGTCTGTCATATGAGAAACATATTCCCAATGGTGGGGGAGTCCAGAACTTGGGGTCATAGTTTGAGGATAAGGGGTAAACCCTTTTAGAATTGAGGCGAGGAAAGATTTCTTCACCAGAGAATGGTGAATGTGAGAAATTCACTACCACAGAAAGTAGTGAGGCCAAAATGTCTGGATTTCAAGAAGAAATTAGATATAGCTCTTGGGGCTAAAGGGATCAGGATATTGAATATGGTCATAATGAATGGCAGAACAGGCTCGAACGGCCTACTCCTGCTTCTAGTTTCTATGATCTCCTCTTTCTGTGACAACATGGGTAAGGTCAACTCTGACTGGGCAACATCAGAGCCCTTTGAGATCAGTAGTGTGGCCAAACAGGTTGCGTTCTAACACCAACCACCTTTGGAACATTCTTCTCTTTGCTGCTGTCATGTGCCTTCAAGTTACCTACAAAGTGTGTTTACTTGCATTACCAGAACTGATAGAAAGCTTTTCAGCCTAGCTCATTGGAGATCCAAGGCAAAGGTGTGGCAGATCCTCATCAGTTGCTCTACACTGATGACACCGCACAAACATTCCATACTGAGGAATACCTTCAGCGGCAAATAAAGAAACTCACGCCTGAGTTTAGTTTGACCATCAGCACCAGGAAGACAAGTGACATGGCAGTATAGCAACAGCCTGGACTATTAGCATTGTTAACGTGATGTTGAAAGATAGCTTGACATAAGTCACTGGTGATTGTGGAGCTGACGTCTGACTTGATAGTGAAATAAACATAACACTGCAGCTTTGTGTATGTGGAAGTTGAGTGTGGGGAACAACAACAATCTGACAGAGGCCAGTGCAGACATGATTGGCGAAGGGACTCTGTGCTGTAAAACTCACTCTACAAAAACACCAAACCATGAATCGACCAAGCATGCGTCCTCAGCACTCTCCTCTCCTGAATATATGCTAGCCAGGAGAAAAGGCAAAATAGTTTGCATCTTCACTTTCTCAGACATATCCTCAGTATTACTCGCCAGGACAAGGTCACCCTGGAGTGTATTCATTACATCAGAAAACACTTTGCCAAGTCAATGATGTCTGTACTGGCTCAACCACATGTGGATGACAACCATGTATCCAAAGACCTTCTGAATTGGCCATAGTGTCATGATGTCCTGGGTGTTCATGCTTCCACTACAACGACACCTCTAAATGGAATAGGAAGATGGTGGACATGACAACTAGGAGACAGTTGCCGATGGCCGTGATTTCTGGAGGCTTAGCAGTCAGAAGGACTTTGGAACGGGCGAGCAAAAAACAAGAAGCTCAACTGTGAGAAAAAGGGCATGGAGAGACCAACGACATGTAGGAAAGTAAGCAGTGAAGAGTACGAGAGTCTGTAAAGGCATATAGATATATTAAATGAATGGGCAAAAATTTGGCAGATGGAGCACTATGTGGGAAAATGTGAACTTCTCCACCTTGACAGGAAGAATAGAAAAAGCAGCATATTAAACGGAGAGATATTGCATAACTCTGCAAGACAGAGGGGATCTGTGTGCCCTAATAGATGAATCATGAACTGTTCATATTGCAGGTACAGCAAGGATGGTAAATGGATTGTTTGTTTTTAAGGGGAATAGAAGATATAAGTCAGGGCTTAGGCGGAAAGGGCGAAGCTGGGCAAGTTATTTTTATCCAAACCTATAAAGGAAAAGGGTAACTATGAGTGATAGGCCGGTTTGTTGCTTCCGGTGTGGGGTGTGGAAGTTCCTGGAAACACCTAGCCTCCCGGAGGACCACATTTGCGCCAGGTGCGTGGAACTGCAGCTCCTGAGGGACCGCGTCACGGAACTGGAGCTGCAGATTGCTGACCTTGGTCTCGTCAGGGAGAATGAGAGACTAATAGACATGAGTTATCGGCAAGTAGTTACACCGGGGCCTCGGAAGGAAGACACGTGGGTCACAGGTAGGAGGAGTAAAGGTCAGAAGGGTAACGTACGAGAGAGTATCCCAGTGGTTGTCTCTCATAGCAGGAAGGGCTCGGCTCTTGGTGAGCAATTAGTGGAGGGGTCACCTGTGGTTGTCCCCCTCCAAAACAAGTACATTGTTTTGGATAGTGTGGAGGAGGATGACTCTCCAGGGGTAAGCCACAGTGACCAGGTCACTGGCACAGAGTCAGGCTCTGTGGCCCGGAAAGGAAAGAGAGGAATTAGGAGAGCAATAGTGGTGGGGGACGCGTCGGTTAGAGGCATGGACAGGCGATTCTGTGGGTGCGAACGGGACTCCAGGATGGTAGTCTGCCGACCTGGTGCTGGGGTACTGGATGTCTTCGAGCGGATAGGAGGCATATTAAAAGGGGAAGATAAAGAAACAGATGTCGTTGTACACATTGGTGCAAATGACGTAGAAGGGAAGAGCAGGGGGATCCGACGAGAGCAATTCAGGGAGTTGGGAAATAGGCTAAAAAGTAGGGCCTCCAGGGTGGCAATATCTGGGCTGCTCCCAATGCCTTGTGCCAGTGAGGCTAGGAATAGGAAGTTAGTACAATTGAATGCTTGGCTAAAGGACTGGTCCAGGAGGGAGGGCTTCATTTTCCTGGATCATTGGGAAGTTTTCAAGAGAGGATGGCACCTGTACAAGGAGGACAGGTCACAACTAAATTGGAAGGGCACGAATATCCTGGCTAGTGCAGTTCGGGTGGGTTTAAACTAATATGGCAGGGGGGGTTGGGGATCAAAAAATTAGGTCTACAAGTGTAGAGCTGGGGACGAGCTTGGGGCCAGGACAAGGCTGGCAAAGGAGAAGAGCACTCTGGGGGAGGATGACCTCACTGGGCCTGGAGGTCTGGAGTGCTTATACTTCAATGCAAGGAGCGTAGCAGGTAAGACAGACGAACTTAGGGCCTTAATGCTTACGAGGAATTTGGATGTGGTTGCTGTGACAGAGACTTGGTTGAAAGAGGGACAGGATTGGCAGCTGAATATTCCGGGGTACAAGTGTTTTAGGCGAGACAGAGGAGGGGCAAAAAGAGGTGGGGGAGTAGCAGTATTAGTTAGAGAACGTATTACAGCGGTGCAGAGGGAGGACAATTCAGAGGGGTCGTGTAACGAGTCACTGTGGGTGGAGCTTCGAAACAGGAAGGGCGCAGTCACTATGTTGGGGGTATACTACAGGCCCCCCAACAGCCCAAGGGAAGTGGAAGAACGGATATGTCAGGAGATACTGGATAGGTGCAGGAAAAATAGGGTTGTTGCAGTGGGAGACTTCAATTTCCCTGGAAGCTGGGACTCTGAATGGGGAGGAATTTGTAAAATGCATACAGGAAGGTTCTTTGGAACAATATGTAGATAGCCCGACTAGAGAGGGGGCTATACTGGACCTAGTACTGGGGAATGAGCCCGGTCAGGTCTTCAAAGTTTCAGTAGGGGAACATGTGGCAAATAGTGACCACAATTCTGTTAGCTTTAGGATAGCGATGGAAAAGGACGAGTGGTGTCCCAAGGGTAAGGTGTTGGATTGGGGGAAGGCTAACTTTAGTGGGATTGGACAGAAATTGGCAGCTGTTGATTGGGAGGGGCTGTTTGAGGGCAAATCTACATCTGGCATGTGGGAGTCTTTTAAGGAACAGTTGTTAGGGCTGCAGGACAGGCATGTGCCTGTAAAAAAGGATAGGAAGGGTAGGATTCGAGAACCATAGATAACCAGGGAAATTGAGGGACTGGTCAAAAAGAAAAGAGAGGCATACGTTAGGTCCAGGCAGCTAAAAACGGAGGGAGCTCTGGAGGAATACCAAGAAAGTAGGAAATAACTCAAACGAGGAATTAGAAGGGCAAAAAGGGGTCACAAAATGTCCTTGGCAGACAGGATTAAGGAGAATCCCAAGGCATTTTATTCATACGTTAGGAACAAAAGGGTTGTCAGGGAAAAAATCGGACCTCTCAGGGACAAAAGTGAGGAATTATTCTTGGAGCCCAAAGAAGTAGGGGAGATCCTAAATGAATACTTTGCGTCGGTATTCACAAAGGAGAGGGATGTGTTGACTGGGAGTGTCTCGAAGGGGAGTGTTGAACTGTTAGAGAAAATCTCCATTACAAGGGAGGAAGTGTTAGGTTTTTTAGAGAATATAAAGACTGACAAATCCCCAGGGCCTGATGGAATCTATCCAAGGCTGCTCAGGGAGACGAGAGATGAAATCGCTGGGCCTCTGACACAAATCTTTGTCTCATCACTGGACACAGGTGAGGTCCCAGAGGATTGGAGGATAGCTATTGTGGTCTCGTTATTTAAGAAGGGTAGGAAGATTAACCCGGGAAATTATAGGCCAGTGAGCTTGACGTCTGTGGTTGGGAAGTTGTTGGAGAGGATTCTTAGAGATAGGATGTATGCACATTTAGAAAGGAATAAACTCATTAACAATAGTCAGCATGGTTTTGTGAGAGGGAGGTCATGCCTCACTAACCTGGTGCAGTTTTTTGAAGAAGTGACTAGAATGATTGATGAGGGAAGGGCTGTGGATGTCGTCTATATGGACTTTAGGAAAGCGTTTGACAAAGTCCCTCATGGTAGGTTGGTGCAAAATGTTGGATTTCATGGGATAAAGGGGGAGGTGGCTAGATGGGTGGAGAACTGGCTTGGTCACAGAAGACAGAGGGTGGTAGTGGAAGGGTCTTTTTCCGGCTGGAGGCCTGTGACTAGTGGTGTTCCGCAGGGCTCTGTATTGGGACCTCTGCTGTTTGTGATTTATATAAACAATCTGGAAGAAGGTGTAACTGGGGTGATCAGTAAGTTTGCAGACGACACAAAATTGGCTGGACTTGCAGATAGTGAGGAACATTGTCAGAGGCTACAGAAGGATATAGATAGGCTGGAAATTTGGGCAAAGAAATGGCAGATGGAGTTCAATCCTGATAAATGCGAAGTGATGCATTTTGGTAGAGCTAATGTAGGGGGGAGCTATAGGATAAATGGCAGAACCATAAAGGGTGCAGATACACAGTGGGACCTGGGTGTGCAAGTCCACAGATCCTTGAAGGTGACGTCACAGGTGGAGAAGATGGTGAAGGCGGCATATGGCATGCTTGCCTTTATAGGACGGGGCATAGAGTATAAAAGTTGGGGTCTGATGTTGCAGATGTATAAAACGTTGGTTCGGCCGCATTTGGAATACTGCGTCCAGTTCTGGTCGCCACACTACCAGAAGGACGTGGAGGCTTTAGAGAGAGTGCAGAGGAGGTTTACCAGGATGTTGCCTGGTATGGAGGGGGCTTAGTTATGAGGAGAGATTGGGTAAACTGGGGTTGTTCTCACTGGAAAGACTGAGGATGAGGGGTGACCTAATAGAGGTGTATAAAATTATGAAAGGCATAGATAGGGTGAACGGTGGGAAGCTTTTTCCCAGGTCGGTGGTGACGTTCACGAGGGGTCATAAGTTCAAGGTAAGGGGGGGGGGGAGAGAGAGAGAGAGAGAGAGAGAAGAGAGAGGTTTAACAAGGATATCAGAAGGACATATTTTACACAGAGGGTGGTGGGGGCCTGGAATGCACTGCCAGGCAAGGTGGTGGAGGAGGCGGGCACACTGGGATCGTTTAAGACTTATCTAGATAGCCACATGAACGGAGTGGAAATTGAGGGATACAAAAGAATGGTCTAGTTTGGACCAGGGAGCGGCACGGGCTTGGAGGGCCGAAGGGCCTGTTCCTGTGCTGTATTGTTCTTTGTTTTTTGTTTAAGTCGGGAACTTTTGCTACAGCTATACTGGTGAGAGCACGTTTGGAGTACTGTGTACAGTTTTGGTGTGCTTATTTTAAAAATAGAAACAGTTCAGTTAACGTTCACTAAACTGATTCCGGGAATGAGAGGGTTACCTTCTGAGCAAAGGATGGGCAAGTTGGGACTGTGCTCATTGGAGTTTAGAAGAGTGAAAGGTGATTTTAACGAAACATAAAAATCCTGAGGACAGATATTAAAACAAGGGCACACCGCTTAAAATAAGGGGGTCTCCCATTCAAGACCAAGATTAAGAGAATTTTTCTCTCGAGGGTCATTAGTCTATGGAATTATTTTCCCCAGAGAGCAGTGGGGGCAGGGTCATTGAATATTTTTAAGGCCGAGTTAGATAGATGCTTCATTGACAAAGGAGTCAAAGGATGCGAGGTAGGCAGAAGAATACAGTTGAGGCCACATCAAATCAGCCAGGATCTTATCAAATGGCGGAGCAGGCTAGAGGGGCCAAATGGCTGACTCCTACACCTAATCTGCATGTTTATAGAGAACAGCGAATCATGTACCCCGCGCAGCCCACCATCCTCTCCCACATGCAACAGAGACTGCCATGCCAGAGTGGGGCTGCTTGAGCCACAGCAGGTAACGCCTAACAGTTGACCAACACAGCTCAAAGCATTGTTGTACAAGACAGAAGACTGTTAAACATGTACCGTAACATTGTTTTCTGAAGATATAAGGACTAAGTGCATTGCATAGTGTGACATTAAACTATGGTTCTTTGGTCTTTGTGGAATTAACAGATTTATATTTAGGCCTTGGTACCTGTTTGATTCAAAATAATGGGCCAATTGCATACTGGAAATATGAAGATTATGACTGGTCAGTATACTTAAAAGAAAAACCAAATTACTTGCTTGATCGCAGTTTGTACGGGATTCAGAGCGAGCGATTAGGGGGAAAGTATATTAAGCAGGAAAACGTTGGTAAAGTTCATATTCACAATCGTTATCCTGCTACTGAGTGGGATGATCGGAGAAGGGGAGAATAACAGTGATGTCTTCTTTCGGTGAATAGCTAACAATACTGTCACTGTTCACATCAATGCCCATTTTCTGAGGTGCCAGACATCACTTGTACCTGTGGAAGTATGTTGCAACAAGCAGTGAATTAAAGAAATGCAAAATAAAATCTGTTACCAGTATCTGCATTCTAGTAATTTTTGCAACTATACGTATTATATATATTTCCCAATGTTACCTTCCTCCAAAGAGATGAAAAAAATATAATTATTGACGATATTTAGTTACACATTTGAAGAAATCAAACACACCCAAGTTGCCACACCCATAGTTCATTCCAAAACAATGCAGGTCTGCTTTGTTTTGATAAGTAGAATTTAACTACTCTTGATGATTATTCCTTAAATCTTACTTTCTTGAATTTGATTCTGGCTTGTCCCTTGCTTGTTCGAGATACGTTGATTCATCTTCAACCACAGGAGTCATTAACGGCTGGGTGTCATCTGCCATATTTCAGTCTATTTGGCTCTCTGATGCCCAATTGCTATGTTTTCATTGGTTGCTGTTCTCTGGAGCCCTGTATCATCTAGGCATACATATACAAAGATAGTTAATAAATAAAGATATTCAAAAGAAACTGTTAAAGCTAGCAAGTACATCAAAAACAAGTTAGGAATGAAAAGATGTAAAGCTCCCACCGTATGTTAAATCACCCAACATGGCAACAAATGCATTTTGAGTGAACTCAATTGTTACCTTGATTGATAATCCATTTAAACGAGGCTGTTGTCATTGCACCAACACTTATCCATTTTCCTCACTGCAATACTGCACCTCACCTCCAGCAAATTACCCACAAGCATGGAGATAATCTATAGATGGAAAACTGTTGAACCTCTGTTACTTTCGATCCAAATTCAAAAGCACTCCAACCTCAGCTTCAGTGCTCAGATGATGCTTATGAGAGAGTTCACTCAGAAAATGAGGTCCAGGCCATTGTCAACTCCTTCGCTGAAGCAAATGAGAAAATGAGCCTTTCACTAAACACAGAGAACCAATGTTCTCTTCCAACCACCTCCCACAGTAAAGCATTTCTCCCTCAATTATCAACAGAGAGATCCAGGAAACAGGACCGTTTCTGTATCCAAGGAACTTTCTCTCGCTAAAGGCAAAATTCATCTTCGTCACCAATATGCCAGCTCAGCCTTTGACCAACTGAGAGAGAGAATATATGAGGACTGGGATCTCAAATTTGAGGCGAAGGTCGCAGTTTACCAGGCAGCAGTGATCTATGCACCCCTATATGCTGAAACTTAAACAGCCTACAACATACATCTCAAAGCAGTGGCAAAGTACCACTTTGCGATCAAGTCTAACTCGAGTGGAATGGGGATCAAACCCCATTGGCGTTAATCTGTTTCACATGCTAACCATCTAGCCAACTGAGCTAACTGGTATCCTCCTTCCAGAACTACTTTACTAAAAATCCCCTGGTCCGGATGGGATTTATCCAAGGATTCTCTGGGAGGCAAGAGAAGTGATTGCAGAGCCTCTGGCTCTGATCTTCAGGTCGTCGTTGGCCTCTGGTATAGTACCAGAAGATTGGAGGTTAGCGAATGTTGTCCCATTGTTTAAGAAGGGGAACAGAGACTTCCCCGGGAATTATAGACCGGTGAGTCTCACTTCTGTTGTCGGCAAGATGTTGGAAAAAATTATGAGGGATAGGATTTATAGTTATTTGGAGAGTAATGAATTGATAGGTGATAGTCAGCATGGTTTTGTGGCAGGTAGGTCGTGCCTTACTAACCTTATTGAGTTTTTTGAGAGAGTGACCAGGGAGGTGGATGGGGGCAGGGCAGTGGACGTGGTATATATGGATTTTAGTAAGGCGTTTGATAAGGTTCACCATGGTAGGCTTCTGCAGAAAATGCAGATGTATGGGATTGGGGGTGATCTAGGAAATTGGATCAGGAATTGGCTAGCGGATAGGAAACAGAGGGTGGTGGTTGATAGTAAATATTCATCATGGAGTGCGGTTACAAGTGGTGTACCTCAGGGATCTGTTTTGGGGCCACTGCTGTTTGTAATATTTATTAATGATCTGGATGAGGGTATAGTTGGGTGGATTAGCAAATTTGCTGATGACACCAAAGTCGGTGGTGTGGTAGACAGTGAGGAAGGGTGTCGTAGTTTGCAGGAAGACTTAGACAGGTTGCAAAGTTGGGCCGAGAGGTGGCGGATGGAGTTTAATGCGGAGAAGTGTGAGGTAATTCACTTTGGTAGGAATAACAGATGTGTTGAGTATAGGGCTAACGGGAGGACTTTGAATAGTGTGGAGGAGCAGAGGGATCTAGGTATATGTGTGCATAGATCCCTGAAAGTTGGGAATCAAGTAGATAAGGTTGTTAAGAAGGCATATGGTGTCTTGGCGTTTATTGGTAGGGGGATTGAATTTAGGAGTCGTAGCGTTATGTTGCAACTGTACACAACTCTGGTGCGGCCGCACTTGGAGTACTGTGTGCAGTTCTGGTCCCCACATTACAGGAAGGATGTGGAGGCTTTGGAGAGGGTGCAGAGGAGGTTTACCAGGATGTTGCCTGGTATGGAGGGGAGATCCTATGAGGAGAGGCTGAGGGATTTGGGATTGTTTTCGCTGGAAAGGCGGCGGCTAAGAGGGGATCTTATTGAAACATATAAGATGATTAGAGGTTTAGATAGGGTGGATAGTGATAGCCTTTTTCCTCTGATGGAGAAATCCAGCACGAGGGGGCATGGCTTTAAATTGAGGGGGGGTAGTTATAGAACCGATGTCAGGGGTAGGTTCTTTACCCAGAGGGTGGTGAGGGATTGGAATGCCCTGCCAGCATCAGTAGTAAATGCGCCTAGTTTGGGGGCGTTTAAGAGATCCGTAGATAGGTTCATGGACGAAAAGAAATTGGTTTAGGTTGGAGGGTCACAGTTTTTTTTTAACTGGTCGGTGCAACATCGTGGGCCGAAGGGCCTGTTCTGCGCTGTAATGTTCTATGTTCTATGTTCTAAAAAAAACCTTCACAGTTTCTATATTATGAAGCTAAAACTTCTACAAATGTTCTGATCAATTTCCTTCCCTGTCACATTACACTGACTCACACCATGTTCCATTCACTCATCACCATCGTGCTGAAGTTACATTTGCTCCTGCCCCACACAACCTCTTAAAATTCACGTCTTAATGTTCAAATCTCTATTATTGCACACCAGCACATCTCTGTAACCTTAGACAATCCTCTGGAAACGTTTCATGGCCCCATCTCCTGCTGACATGTGATTTTTCAAAAAATTACATTTTTAATGATTAAGTTCCGTACTCAGAATTACCTTGAGAAAATCAGCTCTACCGACCAAAGTTGTGCAAGTTATGTGGATTGGCCATGCTAAACGTGTGCGTTTACAGGGATAGGGCGAAGGATGGGACCTGGGTAAGATACTCAGTCAAAGTCGGTGTAGACACAATGGGCCGAATGGCCTCTTTTGCACTGTAGGGATTCTACGATGGTTCAAAATGATAACTACTGGCAGGCAGCTCAGGCCATTTCACACAACCATTTAACAGCGTGACTTGCTGTTTTTCACTTCGAAAACAGCAAATAAAGAGGATAATCTAGCAAGGAAAAATGGTTACAGCATTAACATGCTCATTACAACTTCTATGCAATAGAAATCAACAGTAGTTAAGCTCCTTTTTCAGAGCTTTTTTCAGAGATTGACCAAGACACACTGCACCAGCACCACAACAAGGCAATAACTAATTCAGGTTACAATTGGTTACAACTGCAAAAGCAGATTTTAACACATCTCAATTGATTGCAGATCACTAACTAATTTTGCAACCAGCACTGCACTAACTCAGGTAGCCAATCTAAAAAGAGCAATTAAGTTAATCAAATATAATTATTAGAATCCAAATGATCTATGCATGCAAACCTGGAACTGAATTCTGCACACATCTAAAAGCTCGATAGCGTAACTCCACTAACCTCTTCAACTTGCTGCAAAAATCAACAGGATCAAGGTACAATAACCAGTGTAGCATGTGAACCTATTGTGATCATTACTGGACCAAGAGTCATCAAGATAACAAGGTCAGCTGCGAATGACTGAAGCATGCAGCCTTTGATTTCCCACAAGGATCTGGGTTCAAAATTCAACTTGTACTTATATAGGCATCTTTAACATTTAAAAAAATGGTCCAAGGCATTTCAAAAAAGTATAAAACAAAATATGGCACTCAGCCAAATAACAAGATATACAGGCAGGTGACAGAAGCTTGGCTAACAAAGTTGGCTTTGAGGCATGTATTAAAGGAGGAAAGCGAGGTAGAAGGCTCTAGTGGTTTAAGAAGCAAATTCCAGACCTTGGGGCCAGGTAGCTGACTGGGACTGCAATAGCACATGATTGCTTTTGGTTCCAGTTCTCATGAACAATGTGGATTGGATGGGCTGAGTGACCACCTATGCTGTAACCACTATGATTTTAACTTTAATATTTTTGAAGCAAATTCATAAATGAGTGAAAAAGCTATTTGTACAAATTTCTAGAAAGGGGTCGTGGCTAAGGCCCTTGGATCATAAAACAAAATTGGGGTCAATAAAATTGAACAAGCTTGCAGGATTTAATGGCCTTTCCATCAAATCTTTTGTTAAACTATTATAGCATCTTTAATACAGAAAACAAAGACAGTTTGCAGGTGGGCACAGAAATTAATGCCAAGTCAAAGAGAGGGGCAAGGAGATAGGTTGGAAAACTGATTTTCAAGAGTACAATGTTGGATGAAGTGATTAAGGAGAACCCCAGATAACAAGACTATTGCAAGCAAATGGAAGGCCAGGATTAACAGCATGGAACATTCACAAGGTTAGAGGGCTGGATGAACTGAGATACACAGTGTGGCAAAACCATTTGAATCCACCATGTGGATTTAGAGACAAAGTTAAGAATCTTAATTTTGATGCATTGATGTATAGGGGCACCAAAGAGCAGAGAGGATTTTGGAAATGTGCAAATAAGACAATGGGGATGGGACACAAGCAGAATTTTGATACATTAGAGCTCGAGAGGAAATGGTGCAGATGCTCATGGAAAATACCTGTCCAAAAGTAACAAAAGCATGTATGAATATTTCAGCAACATGGATAACTCAATGTGGAATAATGGACAATTTGCAAAGTAGAAACGTTTTGGTGACAGTTTGGAATTTAAAGCCAACTAAATCAAGATGATGAATTACTGGGTTTGGAAGGTGCTTTCCAAGGACCTTGGTGGGTTCCTGTCCTGCATCTTGTAGATGGTAAACTCAGCTGCCACTATTTGCCCGTGGTGGAGGAAGTGAATGTTCATGGAAGGGTTGCCATTCAGGAAAGTTGCAAGTGTTGTTGGAGCTACAACCATCCAGGCAAGGGGAGAGTATTCCATTGCACTCCTGACTTGTGTTTCGTAGATGGTGGACAGGCTTTAGGGAGTCAGGTGGTGTGTTATTCACCACATGGATCCTAACCTCTAACCTGCTCTTATAGCCAAAATTTATATGGCTAGTCCAGTTCAATTTCTGGTCAATGGTAAGCCCCAGGGATGTTGATGGTGGAATTTCAGTGATGGAAATGCCATTGAATGTCAAGGATGATGGTTAGATTCTCTCGTTTGAGATGGTCGTTGCCTTGTGCTTGTTTGGTGCAAATGTTATTGCCACTTCATCCCCACAAGCACTGTGCAGTACTCACTCCTCCCAATACTGTCATGGACAGATTGGTGAGGGTGAGGTAAAGTATATTTTTCAATCCTGTTCATTCCCTCATCACCTGCCACAGACCCAATTTAGCAGCGGGCATGCCCTTTAGGGCTCAGTTTGTGGTGGTGCTACCAAGCTACTCTTGGCAATGGACATTGAAGTCCCCCACCCAGAGTACATTCTGTACCCTTGTCACCCTCAGTGCTTCCCCCAAGTAGCGTTCAACATGGAGGAACATACTGATTTATCAACTGAGGGGAGACATATATGATAATCAGGAGGTTTCCTTGCTGGTGTTTTACCTGATGTCATGAGATTTCGTGGGGTCCAGAGTCGATGGTGAGGACTCCCAGGTCAACTCCCTCCAGACTGTATACCACTGTGCCACCACCCCCGCTGGATCTGCCCTACCAGTAAGACAGGACACCCTTGGGTATGTCCCATCAGCCTTGTATCACCAGCTGAGGGGAATGGCTTTTCTTTGTCTACCTTATCCAAACCTGTCATAATCTTATACAGCAGTAAATCAAATCTCCCATGGCTGTTCTCCTCGGAACAAAGGAGGCTGAGGGGTGATTTGATTATCAGATGAGAGCTGGACCCAAATTTGATTTGATTTTTTGTCACATGTATTGCTATACAGTGAAAAGTATTGTTTCTTGCACGCTATATAGACAAAGCATATCATTCAGAGCACATAGGGGAGTAGGAAAACAGAGGGTGCAATTCTGGCTGGTGTGATGGGTACTTCAGATATAGATATCCTGTAATGTAAATCAAGACCAATGTGCCCTTTTGGACTAGTTTTAATCACTGCCTACTCCCCTCTCCAATTGGTCTTATGCATTTCTTTCCTCTCATCAGAGATTACACATTGTAATGCATAAGGTATTTCAACAATGTGGGCAGACTAGTTGGATCAGTTGGTCTTTTCCAGTCTGTCATTTGTGGTGACATGCCAATTGTTTTTGTTGTTGCAGTTTTATACACTGTTAGGCTACTTTTAATCTGTTATGCGTTATGAACTATAATGTTCTGATGCAACTTTGGAAATTTTCACATTAAACTTGCAAGAGTCTTGCAAGATTTTAGTAGTGCTTCAGCAATCAGAAAGATCAGTTTAATTTCATCAGTTGGTCATTTAAAAAAAATACCGGCACAATTTCTGAGCTATATAACAACTTGTACTGATAGGATAGATAAATTTTTGAACAGTGAAGGAATTAAGGGTTATGGTGAGCGGGCGGGTAAGTGGAGCCGAGTCCACAAAAAGATCAGCCATGATCTTATTGAATAGCGGAGCAGGCTCGAGGGGCCAGATGGCCTACTCCTGTTCCTAGTTCTTGTTATGATATAGTGCCATTAACATAAAACATAAGCTTTATCAAATAAAAACACACCGAGCCATAGAAACATTTGGTCAGATGACCAAAAGCTTGGTCAAAGAGGAAGGTTTAAGGAGCATCTCAAAAAGAGGAAAAGAGAGGTTGAGATGAGAGGTTTTGGAAGGAAATTCCAGAGTTTAGGTGCTCAGCAGCTGAAGGCATGCTATCAGTGGTGGAACAATTAAAATTGGGGGTGCACAGAAGGCCAGAATTGGAGGAGTGCAGATATATCAGGTGGCTGTGGACTGGAGATAACAAAGATAAGGAGGGGCAAGGCCATGGAGAGATTTGTAAACAAGGATGAGAATTTTAAAATCAAGGCATTTCTCAATGGAGATCCAAATGTAGAAAGCACAGGGCTGATGGTGAATAAGGATACATCCTGGAATCCAAGTACAATTGCTCTAAAAAGAAAAGTATATTTGTTTGATGTATACCCGCTTCTGAAATATGCATCCATGTACATGGATGCCCAGTAACAGCTGAAAACTGGGGCTTCTTAATTAAAGGTGCGTACAAAAAGTTGCTCGTCACCTGGTCAAAGAATTGAAAACAGAAAGTGCTGGAAATATTCAGGTCGCACACATAAAAGTCAGCCAACATCTGAAAAGCACACAAGGCAAGCAAAATCTACATGTTGGGGTTCTGCATAGAAAAAAGGCAATATCTGAGAAAAGATAAACTTAAAGCAGATAAAAATCCCTAGTCAACAGGCATACTAAACAAAGTTAGGAAAGAGTTAACACAATCCAACTACTCCAACATCAAGTGGGAAACAACTTTAGTATTTGGAATCATTCATTTTCACACCTATCTATTTGGCAAAAGATTTGTGGTAGAGACTGCCCTGGAGATGATTTGGCAAAAACCATTGACCAATGCACTGTGAAGACTGTGACATTTCTTGGTAAAAATTCAAGATTACGAATATGAGATTAGATACAAGCCAGATAACATGATGGTCACATTGAATATTTTTAGCAGATTGCCTAACCCAGAAGATATGTCCTTAGATCTATAACTTCATTGACATCAAACTTGAATGTGTTCTTCTAATTGATCTGGTACATTTTGTACAATGCAAATACCAGCAGCTTTCAGAAGAAACGGCACAAGATTCTACACTACAGAAACTGTTGGAAAGCATCATCCAAGGATGGCCTGATTCAATTCAGCGTGTCCATAAACAAAAGGCCATTTGGCCTTATTGGGGTGAGGTAAGCATCACTTGGGGAGTCATTTTAAAAGACAGGTAGGTTTTGTAAAATCTTTGCGACCTGATTTTCTTCACCAACTTCATCACTCACACATGGGTGTAGATTGGTCAAGAAAATTCAAGAGACACATTCTATTGGCTGGGTATGAACAATGACATTGCTGTCAAGAAGTACGAGCCATGTTAATAGCATTTGCCAAGTCAGCACAAAGCACCACACTCCATACAGAATGAAGTTCAGGCCAAAACGTTGTCTGATTTCAAGAAATTAGATGTAGCTCTAAAGGATATTTGGTGGTGGCGGCGGCGGCGGCGGGGGGGGGGGGGGGGGGGGGGGGGGGGGTGTGTGGTAAGGATACGATGATCGGGGGGGGTGGGGGGGGGGGTGGTAAGGATATTGAATTCGATGATCAGCTATGATCAAAATTAATGGCGGAGCAGGTTCGAAGGGCCAATGACCTTCTGTTTCTAGTTTCTATGAGATAGCAGAGGCATTCATGTCTACATAAAAACTGAACGGAAAAGGGAACAGTGCAAAGGACAGACAGACTGCTAATATTATTCCAGTATCTTCTTAAAAAAGGAACAATACTAGAAAAGCAGAGAGCAATTAGCTTAATACTAGTAGGTATTTACACTAGTAGGTGTAGCTATGAAACAAATGGAATAGAAAAGTATCTAGAAACCAAGAATATAATAAAATGAAAATTTCAAATGGAAAGGTTATGCTTGATCAGCCTTATTGAATTCTTTGAAGCACCAGAAGGAACAGAAAAATAATGGAGTGGATGCAAAATGCACGCGCTTTCAAAAGGCCTTCGAGAGACTAACAGGATTTTGGAACTTTTGCTGATTGAGGCGAGTAGTATGGAGATGCAACGTATAAGAGAAAGGGGAAGCTAAATATAAGGGACAATGGACTGGTGATGGGGTAGGGGAAGGTGAAGAAAGGTGCGAAGGGATTCATAGGAAGCATAAATCTGTTGGGCTCTTATGTCTGTGCTGTTAATTCTATGTAGGATCCTTATAAAACTGAGCCATTGAGAAATCAAGGTGAGATGCTGCTGTCCATCCATTATGCCTCAAAATTGACAGCAAAAACTCTGCTTTAGAAACATCCAACAGAAACAGATTCCAAAATGAGGCCCACAAAACAGCAGCATATTTATAGAACACCTTTAACATAATGAAGTAATGAAGCATCTAAAGAAACTTCACAGAAGCACAATAAGCAAGATTTGATACAGGGTCACATAACCAAAAGCTTTGTCAAAGAGGTAGGTTTTAAGGAGCGTCTCAAGGGAGGAAAACAAGATATGAAGGTGGAGAGGTATTGGGAAGGCATTCGAGAGCTTGAGACCGAGACCACTGAAGGCGGCACAGACACTGATGGTGCAGCAATTAAAATTGAGGATGCAAAACAGATCAAAATTAGAGAGTGTAGATACCTCAAAGTTTGTAGGCTGCAACAGGAGATTCCAGATATAGAGAGGGGGGGGGGGGCATGGAGGGATTGGAAATAAGTTACAATCACAGAGTCCAACATCTTAAGGGTTGTAATTATCTTCTGCATCAAGCGTGCACAGAGGGGCAAAAATATCCTGGAGACATAGTAAGCCAACTCAAGGTTTAAAGAGGCAAGTGCACAGATCAGGGATGGAATCTAATCTGCATACAGTATATTAGCAGGACAAAAATATTTCACAGATTGGATGTCAGTTAATTTGCTTGCCACTTGTCTTAAAAAAAAGTTTAATCGTCGTCTGTCTATCACTCTGCCCAAGACCACAGGAAACTACAAAGGGTCATGAATGTAGCCGAGTCCATCACACAAACCAGCCTCCCATCCATTGACTCTGTCTACACTTACTGCCGCCTTGACAAAGCAGCCAGCATAATCAAGGGCCCCACGCACCCCGGACGTACTCTTTCACCTTCTTCCGTCAGGAAAAAGATACAAAAGTCTGAGGTCACATACCAACTGACTCAAGAACAGCTTCTTCCCTGCTGCCATCAAACTTTTGAATGGACCCATCTCACACGAAATTGATCTTTCTCTACACCCTAGCTATGATTTGATTTGTCACATGTATTAGCATACAGTGAAAAGTATTGTTTCTTGCACGCTATACAAACAAAGCATACCGTTCACAGAGAAGAAAACGACAGTGTGCAGAATGTAGTGTTACACTCAGCTAGGGTATAGAGAAAGATCAACTTAGTGCAAGGTAGGTCCATTCAAAAGTCTGATGGCAGCAGGGAAGAAGCTGTTCTTGAGTTGGTTGGTATGTGACCTCAGACTTCTTTATCTTTTTCCTGACGGAAGGAGGAAGAGAGAATGTCCAAGGTGCGTGGGGTCCTTAATTATGCTGGCTGCTTTGCTGAGACAGCGAGAAGTGTAGATAGAGTCAATGGATGGGAGGCTGGTTTGTGCGATGGATTGGGCTACATTCAGTCTTTTGTAGCTTCTTGTTGTCTTGGGCAGAGCAGGAGTCATACCAAACTGATACAACCAGAAAGGATTCTTTCTATGATGCATCTGAAAAGTTGGTGAAAGTCGTGGCTGACATGCCAAATTTCCTTAGTCTTCTGAGAAAGTAGAGGCGTTGGTGGGCTCTCGTAACTATAGTGCTGGCATGGGGGGGCCAGAACAGTTTGTTGGTGATCTGGACACCTAAAAACTTGAAGCTCTCGACCCTTTCTACTTTGTCCCCATTGACGTAGACAGGGGCATGTTCTCCACTACACTTCCTGAAGTCGATGACAATCTCCTTCGTTTTGTTGACATTGAGGGAGAGATTATTGTTGTCACACCAGTTCACCAGATTCTCTATCTCATTCCTGTACTGTCTCGTCATTGATTGAGATCTGACCCACTACGGTGGTGTTGTCAGCAAACTTGAAAATCGAATTGGAGGGGAATTTGGCCACACAGTCATAGGTGTATAAGGAGTATAGTAGGGGGCTGAGAACACAGCCTTGTGGGGCACCAGTATTGAGGATGATCATGGAAGAGTTGTTACCTATCCTTACTGATTGTGGTCTGTGGGTTAGGGAGTTCAGGATCCAGTCGCAGAGGGAGGAGCCGAAGCCCAGGCCACGGAGTTTGGAGATGAGTTTCATGGGAATAATAGTGTTGAATGCTGATCTGTAGTCAATAAATAGGAGTCGGACATCGGTGTCTTGTTATGTAGGTGTTCCAGGATTGAGTGCAGGGCCATGGAGATGGCATCTGCTGTGGACTTGTTGCGGCAGTAGGCAAACTGTAGTGGATCCAGATAGTCCGGGAGGCTGGAATTGATTCATGCCATGACTAGCCTTTCGAAGCACTTCATAATAATGGATGTCAGAGCCACTGGACGAGAGTCATTGAGGCATGCTGCTTGGTTTTTCTTAGGTATTGGGATGATGGCTGTCTTCTTGAAGCAGATAGGGACCTCAGATTGTTGTAAAGAGAGGTTGAAGATGTCTGTGAATATCCCCGCCAGCTGATCCACATGCTCGTCTGGATACCCCATCTGGGCTAGTCGCTTTCCGTGGGTTGACCTTCAAGAAAGCTGCTCTGACATCTGCAAAGGTGACCACAGATACAGGTTCATCCAGGGTGGAGGGCATGCTCCCGTGACCTCTTGCTCAAATCGGGCGTAGAATGCATTGAGCTCATCAGGGAGGGGTGGGTTGGAGTCGGCGATTTTACATGCCTTCATTTTGTAGCCTGTCTTGCAGACCTTGCCATAGTCGGCGGGGGTCCATGTGGCTAACCTGGGACTCTAACTTGGTCCGGTCCTGTCTTTTGGCATCTTTGATGGATCTCCTTAGATCGTATCTGGCTTTCTTTTGTAGGTCAGAGTTGCCTGACTTGAACACCTCAGACCTGGACTTTAGCAAGCAGTGAATATCCCTGTTCATCCATGGTTTCCATTTGGGGAACACGCGGATTTACTTCTTTGACACACAGTCTTCTACACACTTACTAATGAAGCCAGTTACTATACTGTAGTGGCATACTCGTTCAGGCTGGTCGCAGAGTTTTTAAATACTGACCAGTCCCGGAGGAAATTATCCAATTCCTCAGGCCAACATTGCACGACTTTGTGATGGATTCTCCCGCTTCAGTTTTTGCTTGTAAGCTGGGAGCAGGAGCACAGCCTTGTGGTCTGATTTACCAAAGTGTGGGCGGGCGATAGGGCAGTAGGCATGTTTGATATTTGTGTAGCAGTGGTCTTGGATGTTTGGGCCTCTGGTGGAACAGGAGACATGTTGGTGGTAATTTGGTAGTACGCTCCTGAGCTTGGCCTGATTGAAGTCCCCGGCCATAATGGACAAGGCCTCAGGATGTTTCATCTCAAGGCTATTCATAGTTGTGCATATTTCGTCCAGCCCGATTTTTACGTCCGCATGGGGTGGAATGTAAACTGCCATCAGGTTAACGGAGGTGAACCTCTGCAGAAAGTAATAGTGTCGGCATTTTAGCATCAGGTATCGTGTGTCTGGGGAGCAGAAACTTGATGTGGAGATGCCGGTGTTGGACTGGGGTAAACACAGTAAGAAGTCTAACAACACCAGGTTAAAGTCCAACAGGTTTATTTGGTAGCAAAAGCCACTAGCTTTCGGAACAGCCTGTTCCGAAAGCTAGTGGCTTTTGCTACCAAATAAACCTGTTGGACTTTAACCTGGTGTTGTTAGACTTCTGAGCAGAAACTTGCCAGTGTTGCTCCGTCAAGGCACCACGATGTGTTTATTAGGAAGCAGACCTCACCTCCCCTAACCTTGCCCGAGGCTGCTGTATGGTCCATTCGATGGATTGAGAAGCCCTCTGGTTGTAAGGCACAGTCCAGTGAAGCAGGAGTGAGCTATGTCTCCGTGAAACAGAGTACACAGCAGTGTCTCAGTTCTCTTTGAAAAGTGAGTCTGGCTCTAAGTTCATCTTGCTTGTTTTCCAGAGATTGGACATTTGCAAGCAGTAAGATGGGGAGGGGGGCCTTGGAACCACGTTGTTTCACTCTCACCTGCAGGCCGGTACGTTTTCCATGCTTCCTGAACTCTAACTCTACATTCTGCACTCTCTCCTTTCCTTCTCTATGAACAGTATGCTTTGTCCATATAGCATGCAAGAAACAATACTTTTCACCTGTATACTAATACATGTGACAATAATAAATCAAATCAATTACTGTGCTACACCTCTAGTCTGTAGAACCTTGCACAGGGGAACAACGTGAGCTTAGACAGCAAGGTTCGACACATACAAATCTTCCCCCTGGATTTACTGCACTAGATGCATATGTCAAGGGTCAGGTACCAAATGTAATACTTTGCATGGATCCAAGAAGGCGCAGATATTTTCAAGATAACAATATCAAGGATAAAGAACACAAGAGCAATGAATAACCCAACTGGCTACTGAAAATGCATCGAGCAGGTCGTGTGATGTAAGTGCAGGAGCGGCTGCAAGCGAGCTCTGGCACTAAGCATTTTTTTTTTGAAAAATGGATGTCATTGAGAGTGCAGTTGTGGACGATGGTCTCGGCTCTGCAGCACAGATTATTGGTGCTCACATTGATGAATTGCATGATATCCCAAAGAGAATGGATGAAGCAGCGAAGAGAATACTGTCAGTCAATGGGGCAGTTTCCTCAATGGGGGCTCACCTTCCAGTCCTTGGAAATCCTGCTGCACGGTATGTTAAACATCCTGGTTGACACGGGAAATGGGGCCGGAGGAGTATCCGTGTGCCTGGGAATGAATTTGAGAACTGGCTGCCATGCTTTCACAATCTTGACTTGAATACTGGGTATTGAGTTTGATGGAACACACTGTATCTGATCAAAGACTTGTGACCACTGGTTTTACGTTGCCTTGTCCTCCGGGTTCGTTGAGAAGGGTTGGAGGCAGCAGGAGACAATGGGTCTTCACGACCCACCGGGGCCTAGGTTTCTCTTTACAAGAACATGAGTTTTTAGGAACATTTAAGCGGTTATTGGATAGGCACATGGAGCACACCAGGATGATAGGGAGTGGGATAGCTTGATCTTGGTTTCAGATAAAGCTCGGCACAACATCGTGGGCCGAAGGGCCTGTTCTGTGCTGTACTGTTCTATGTTCTATGACGGAGATTCAAAGACTTCAGTGAAACTCTGGATGGATCCTGAAGTTGTTCGACGACCCTGTCATAGCTTTGGCCTTTTCAAACTCAGCAGATGGTTATATTACCTTGCAATTCATTAATCCTGAACTTTGTTCCCATGATACTGTCTTTTATCTTGACAAAGGTGCATGCTATGTCAGCACAGAGGAGTTTGTCACCTGCTATCCTGAGGAAATCAGGATTTTCCTTCACCCCCCGACCCCCACCCCACCAACCACTTGATGGTAACTGTCCACTGGCATGCTCCGACAGTGTAACAAGGAAGGCCTTAGTTTAATATGCATTACCATTTGTATTTAGTCTTGATTTTGATGTGTGGTGCCAGGGGTGTGGGTGGGCAAAGGAGTCTCCCACCCTACTTCTGGCCTGTATCAAATTCTAATTCTTAGGCTTCAGCATTTTCAATACAGAGATATTTCCTTGTTTGGGGATTATTTATAGGTCTCCATTTTATTAGGGAGCATGCTGAGCTGATTGTATGACAGGAGAGTTGTGCAGTATTTACCTGATTTATGTGCCGTAAGCCTTACATTTACACTGAGGGAGCATATTTTTTGGTACCCTTCACTTTATTTATAGATGAGTAGTGCCACAGCAGAGTGGCAGATAAGAGGCAGTTGGTATGACCTTAAGTCCTCATTGTGGGTGAGGAAAACCCCTGTTGGAACTTTTTTCTTTTGTACTTTTGTTATTTTGGGATTACGAAATCCAAGCTCATCACCTATGAAGGTACAGACAGATCATGTATCCTTAATCACTTAGATTTGCACTCAGGCCTTGCAGTCAACAAGACACCTTATCCCCAGCAGAACAAAGTCTCAAGAGAGAGAGTGGTCCAGAAGTCCCCAAAAGAACTTCTTGGGGAGGGTGACCTACTCCCCTGCCCAATGTACCCTCCATGTGACCCGGATAAATGTAGTTACTACTGCCTACTCAATCCAGCTAAACTACGATCGACACACACGAGAAATTCTATCCTAAAAATTGTTCATTTTTTCTGACTCTGTTACCTGATAGTTGGCCAATTATCTGTGTTAATTTGTTATCCTCAATACTATGAGTTCTTATCTTGTACAGTAACTTTTTGATGTGGCACCTTGGAAATCCAAATACACTATATTGTCCTTTATCCACCTTGCTTACTACATCCTCAGAATTCTAATAAAGTTGTGAAACACTATTCCCCTTTCATGAAAGCCATGTTGACTGATTATTTTATCATTTTCTGAATGTCCTGCAATGTTTCTTAACAATGGATTCCAGTATTTTCCCACTGACAGATGTTGGGCTAACTGGCCCACAGTTTCACACTTTCTGTCTCCCTTCATTCTTGAATCGAGGTGCGACATGTGTGTGTTTTCTAATCTGCTAGGGCCCTTCCAGAATCTAGGGAATTTTGGAAGATAATAACCAATGCATCCACGATCTCTAAGCTACTTCCTCTAATTTTCCTCTATATTCTTGAGATATAGGCCATCAGCTTCTGGAGACCTGTCAGTATTCAGCCCCATTAGTTTTCCCAGTACTTTTTTCTTTTGACAGTTTTCAGTTCCTCCCTCCCTTTTGTTCCTTAATTTTCTATTCTTGGGATGCTCGTGTCTTTTCCCATGCAAACAAAAATACCTGTTCAAAATATCTACCATTTTGTTGCTTCCCCATTAATTCCTCAGTCTCTTAAGGATCAACATTTACTTCAGCTTTTTATATTTCTTGCTAATTTCTTCCTCATTTTAAGTCATCGTTTGCTAGATTCTCAAATGTTCCCAATCTTCAGGCCTACCACTAATCTTTGTAGCATTGTATACCATTTCTTTTGATACCATCCTTAACTTCCTTCATTTACTAGTTAGTACATCCTTCTCAAGAATCTCTCTTTTTCACTGAGGTTTGCAGATGTACATAATGAAAGTGAAATTTGAACTTAGTCCTATCCACAAGGAATATGTACACACTTTTCAACAGGTATCCAGAACTCCTTGTTCATTTTCTCCACCCTTAACCCAGGGTTTTAAAATTATTTACTTCCAATTGTCAGCAGTGGCCAGAGACGTGGATTAAAAGTTGGAACTAACTTCACTTATTCAGTAATCATAACTAGCTACTATGGCACCTGGACTAATCCAAATCAGTATTTATAGAAAAAAATAAAATTGCCTGCCACCCATTTTCTGCATTTCCACCATTGTTTACAATTAAATTTCAAACCATAGTCCAATCATATCTTTTCCAGAACAGTCCAATTGCAAAAGTACAAACTTAAAAGTCAAAAAGCCTCTCACAAATAAGTTCTCCAATACTTCAACTTATAGTTATGATTTATGACTTGTGTAGAAACTAACCACATTTATACTGCCATTTTTGGACCATTATAAAGAAGAAACAGCGTAACTCAAGTGTGCGCATAGCAGGATCAGATGGACACATTGGGATGTCAGACTAAAAAGCACCGCCCAGTAAGTTATATTTAGTTATACTAGCAGTTCCGTATTCTCCGTTAAAATTTCAGACGGACGCAGACAAATCTAAAATTCATCCTTAAACCAATCATACCTTTGTACGCATTCTGGATCAGAAACCAACCGTAAATTGATTACAAATTCAAGAAATCCGAGAAAAGATGTAAATATACCCGAAAGGACAGATGCACAGACAAAACCGAACCAATTTCACGACGATATGAGCAGCCAACTTCTAAACAGATATTTGAAAGTCTATCTTGACCTCTTAGGCTTGGAGGGGAAGTGAGGAATAATACTTTTATATCTGCTGTGTCTGCAGAAATCTTAACAATTTCAATAAGCTTTAAATTAAAGGTCTGGTTGACTTTGCTCCAAACTGAGGAATAACACTTATCTCCAATGGCAGTGGGCTTCAAAGGTCACCGGGAATGGGGAGGGGGGAGAAAGGAAAACGGATCAAAAACAAATTCAATCGCCCCCCACCCCCACCGCACTGGTGAAGTGGTCGCTGGAACATGATTTCGGGTGGGTATCGGTCTGATTTTGCCCCGGGCTAACGCAGATAGTCAAATGCACGAGAACTGAGAATTTGCTCATCATATTATAGCCAAATGAAAATCTGCACTTGGGAAAGCAAAAGTTTCTGCAGCAATCGAAGCCAGAAACGGGAGGCTGAGCTGCTGTGTCCCACACCTGCCTCTTGCGTTGACTGAAGCTTGCAGGCTGCTCCTGTCTCTGAGGGACTGAGCTGTAAAGCAGTGCTTGCACGCGGCGCGCGCCCGGCCTCACCTGCTCCAGCTTCCCCCAACCTTCCAGTCCCGGCTCCAGCCCCACCACCACCGGCTCTGCCAGTCTGCGCAGGCGTGCTTCAACGCCCCGGGCCAACTCCAGTGGAACTACACTTCCCAGCAGGCTTTACCGCCTGGGCAGTTGGCAACTCAGCGTAGCTTAAAAATATCCCAGCCCGGTGTCAACTGTACCCTCAACTAACAATCGCCGTCTACCGGCCGGCTCGCGGCCTTCCCGGTGAACGTTGCCGCTGAAGCCGGCTCCCGGCAGGAACCTCGAGGTCACGTGAGAGAACCAGCCGGGTCTCGGTCCGCGCGGAGCGTCACGTGATGTGTCTGGGCTGAGCTCAGTGTGAATCAGAGATTAGTCACTGGGCTCAGAGGGGCCATTCAGCCTGTCCTGTCTCTGTGTGCCCTCTGAAGAGCCACTCAGCTAGTCCCACTCTGTCTTTTCCCATGGTCCTACATCTTTTTTGGAATGTTATGGTGAGGTTGTATAAGACATTGGTGAGGCCGAATTTAGAGTATTGTGTGCAGTTTCGGTCACCTAATTACAGGAAGGATATTAATAAGGATGGAAGAGTGCAGAGAAGGTTTACAAGGATGTTGCCGGGACTTGAGAAACTGAGTTACAGAGAAAGGTTGAATAGGTTAGGACTTAGGGGCGGCACGGTAGCACAGTGGTTAGCACTGCTGCTTCACAGCTCCAGGGTCCTGGGTTCGATTCCCGGCTCGGGTCACTGTCTGTGTGGAGTTTGCACATTCTCCTCGTGTCTGCGTGGGTTTCCTCCGGGTGCTCTGGTTTCCTCCCACAGTCCAAAGATGTGCGGGTTAGGTTGATTGGCCAGGTTAAAAAAATTGCCACTTAGAATCCTAAAATGCGTAGGTTAGAGGGATTAGCGGGTAAATATGTGGGGGTAGGGCCTGGGTGGGATTGTGGTCGGTGCAGACTCGATGGGCCGAATGGCCTCCTGCACTGTAGGGATTCTATGATTTCTATTCTCTGACTTTATTCCCTGGCGCGTAGAAGAATGAGGGGAGATTTGATAGAGGTGTATAAAATTATGATGCGTATGGATAGAGTGAATGCAAGCAGGCTTTTCCCACTGAGGCTAGGGGAGAAAAAAAACCAGAGGACATGGGTTAAGGGTGAAGGGGGAAAAGTTTAAAGGGAATATTGGGGGGGGGGGCTTCTTCACACAGAGAGTGGTGGGAGTGTGGAATGAGCTGCCAGATGAATTGGTGAATGCGGGCTCACTTTTAACATTTACGAAAAACTTGGACAGGTACATGGGTGAGAGGGGTGTGGAGGGATATGGTCCAGGTGCAGGTCAGTGGGACTAAGCAGAAAAATGGTTCAGCACAGCCAAGAAGAGCCAAAAGACCTGTTTCTGTGCTGTAATGTTCTATGGTTCTAGATAATTATCCAATCGCCTATTTTGAAAACTGATTGAATCCTCCTCCACCAAACACTGTGGGAGTTCATTGCGTGTAACCACTCACTGTGTAAAAAACTTTCTTGGGTCTTTTGGTTTCTCAATCCTTCCGCTATTGCTGAACATTTTCTGCCTATCTCCTGTGTCCAGACCCTCATCATTTTCAATACCTCATCAAATTTCTTAACCACAGACCCAACTTCATCAGTCTATCCATGTAACTGAAGTCCCCGAAAGCATTTTTGTAAATATTTTCCTGCATTCTTTTCTAATGCTTTCACGTTCTTCCTATTGTGGTGCCAATATTCAAGTAGAAGCCGACACAGATTTCTAAAGGTTTGTCATAGCTTCCTTGCTTTTGCACAATATGTCCATCTGCAGCTGCTTCATCAATGGCATCATAAGATTAGAAAAGGGATGATTCATTGATGATTGTGCAATGTTCAGCATCATTTGTGTCCATATGCAGGAAGACTTGGACAACATTCAGGCTTGTGCTGATCAGTAGCAAGTAATATTCACACCACACAAGTGCCAGGCAGTGACCACTGAAAGGAGAGAATCCAAAAATCTCTCCTTGACTTGCAATGGCATTACCATCACTGAGTCCCCCCATCATCAACACTCTGGGGTTTACCATTGACCAAAAACTGAACTGGACCATCCACATAAATACTGTGGCTACAAGAACAGGTCAGAGGTTGGGAGTTCTGTAGGGAGTAACTCAACTCCTGACTCGTCAAAACCTGTCCATTATCTGCAGAGCACAAGCCAGGAATGTAATGGAATATTTGCCTGGATGAGTGCAGATCCAACAACACTCAAGAAGCTCAACAACATCCAGGACAAAGCAGTCCGCTTGATTGGCACCCTCATCCATCACCTTAAACATTCACTCCCTCCACCACAGATGCACAGTGGCAGCATGTGTACCATTACAAGATGCACTGCAGCAACTCACCAAGGCTCCATCAACAGTTTCTTCCAAACCCCTGACTTCTATAGTGGTTAACAGACATATAGGGTTCTAAATTTTATAAATAGCTTTTGAAAATCATTCCCTTGTGGGATGTGGGCACCACTGGCTAGGCCAGCATTTGTTGCCTATCCCTAATTGCTCATTTGTTTGGGCTGTTCCCCCTTTTTGGGAGCTGTCCCTTTTACTTTGTCCCTGAGTTCATTTGAGTTAGTTTATTTGTTTTGCCCTAAAAGGAGAAAAGGTATCCCTAATTGCTCATGAAATGGTCATGGTGAGCTGCCTTCTTGAACCACTACAATCCACGTGATGTAGTCCAACGCCGGCATCTCCACATCATTCTATCACCTGGACAGACGAGCAGCAGATGCATGAGAACACCACCACCTGCAACTTCTGAAACTCACTTCCTAACAACACTGTGGATGTACTTACATCACGTGGATTGTCGTGATTCAAGAAGGCAGCTCACCATGACCATTTCATGAGCAATTAGGGATATCTTTTCTCCCTCTTTTAGGGCAAAACAAATAAACTAACTCAAATGAACTCAGGGACAAAGTAAAAGGGACAGCTCCCCAAAAGAAGGGGGAACAGCCCAAACAAATGAGCAATTAGGGATAGCCAACAAATGCTGGCCTAGCCAGTGATGCCCACATCCCACAAGGGAATAATTTTCAAAAGCTATTTATAAAATTTAGAACCCTATATGTCTGTTAACCACTTTCTTAACTGACCTCGACACCTTTTCCCAATTTGTACATGTGTACCTCCTGGTCTCTCTGTTCCTGAACCCCCTCTAGAATTGTGCCCTTAAGGCAAATGCAAGAGAGGGAGAAACTTAAAAACAACACTAGCACTCGAGAAAAACTAATGAGAATATTAATGATCCTTAAAAGGCTGACAGATCCCCTGGATCTGATGACCTGCATCCTAGTTTCTTAAAAGAAGTAGGTGCAGAGAAAGTGGATGTGTTTGTTATAATCTTCCAAACTTCCCTGGATTCTGGAAAGTTCCCAAAGGAAATTAACTGTTTGACAAATTTATATAAATTATTTGAGAATGTAATAAGCAGAGTGGACAAAGGGGAATCAGTCGATGTGTAAGGAGATTTCCTGGGGTTTCCCTCTGGGGGGTCTTGTATTCAGCCAAACCCAGATAACACAAAGATTTACGAAAGACAGTATGCAGTTAAAGACGTTCTTTATTTGACCAACATGTATTGGGAGAGAGACAGTCAGAAGATTCCAACTTCTCTTTGACGTTGCATCACATGAGCACAACAGATATACAGTTCTGAAGATTTAATCCTCCGCCCAACCTGGATGGTCCAATTACATTAATACACTTTATTTACTTTGGCCAATAGCATTCTACCTTTTAGCAGACTTAGGAATTCATTGGTTAACCAAACGCAGAGATTCTTCCCCCCGTTGTCTAGTAACCTTACCAAATCTGGTAGGTTCAAGGGTTGCTCCTAACACCTGCAGTCCTGGAAACGAGAAGGGAGTCATCTTTCTTGTCTGTTTTCTGTCCCCTCTATCAGTGAAGGCTGAGTACGTCTATTCATTGAAGCTAGAAGCTGAACATTTCTATTCATTTCAAAAACCTTGGTTGCTTGTAGCTGCCTGGCCTGCCCCTGATATTAGGGTATACGCTCGATACTTCATTGTTCCAAAAGAATGTGGTCTGTCTAAATTTATTTCCCATTATGCCAAGGGGTAACTTGTTTGTTGGCCAAAGCTTACAAGAAAATACAAAAATACAGTTTAAATCTATAATGCTTGTTCAAAAATGATTATATATGTGTTTATACGGACAATACCTCCATATAGTATATATATATAAGTGAGGCACATTGTGATATCTTGATATATATAAGGCACACTGTAGTCACTATTTTAAACTAATCTACTTTGTTTTAATAGTCTCAGAAATCTGGGGTTTCTGTATCCTTTACTACAAGATGTGGTGTATTTCAATTTTCTAAAGGCATTTGATAGGGTTAACACAAGTTAAGAGCGCATGGTGTTTGGTCTAATATATTAGCATGGATAGAGAATTGGCAATTTGTTAGAAAACAGAGTCAGGATAAGAGAGTAATTTTCAGGTTGGCAAACCATAATTAGTGTGGTGCTGCAGGAATCAGTGCTGGGGCCACATCTGTTTACAAACTATATTAATGACTTGAATGAAAGGACCAACTGTATTGTAGCCAAATTTGCTGATGATACAAAGCCAGGTGAAAAATCAAATTGAAGAGAGCAAAGTCTGCAAAGGGATATAGTCAGATTAGAGGGACGGGGAAGTAGATGGTGGCACCATGGCAATGTCACTGGTCTGGCAATCCAGAGAACAAGCCTCATACTCTGGGGGAATGGGTTTAAATCTCACCAAGGCAACTGGTGGAATTTAAATTCAATCCATAAAATCTGGAATTGACAGCTAGACAGTAATAGTGACTATGAAATTATCATCAATTGTTATAAAAAAAACTCTGGTTCACTAATGGAAAGGAAATTGCTATTCTTATCTGATTTGGCCTACCTCTGACTCCAGACCCACAGCAATGTGGTTGACTCTCAATTACCTTGTGAAATGACCAAGCAAGCCATTCAGTTCAAGGGCAATTTAGGGATAGGCAACAAATGCCTTGCCAGCGACATGCGCATCCCATCAAAGGATAAATGTTTAAAAAATGAGTGAGAGGGCAAAAAATTGGATTACAATGTTGGAAAATGTGAGACTGTCTGGTAGGAAGAAAAGAGTTTGCGATAAAGTGGAATCAGGGTGTCCTCACACATGGATCACAAAAGACTAGCATTCAGGTATAGCTAATATTTAGGGAGGCAAATGGAATGTTCATGGATGGAGTATAAATTAAGGACATCCTACAACTATATTGGACATTTGTATGAACATGCTTCGAGTACAGTTTTGGTCTCCTTTAGGAGTAATGGACATGCTTGCACTGGAGGCAGTTCAGAGAAGGTTCACTAGGTTGATTGCTGGGATGCAGAAGTAGCTTTATGAAGAAAGTTTGAGCACATTGGGCCTACGTTCACTGGAGTTCAGAAGAATGGGAAGTAATCTTATTGTAGCACATAAGACTCTAAAGGTCTTGACAGGGTAGAAGCTGAGAATGTTTACATTCATGGGGAAGTCTAGAACTAGGGAACTCAGTTTCAAAGTAAGAGGTCTCCCACTTTAGATGGAGAGGAGAAGGAATTTCTTCTTTCAAAGGGTTGTTAATCTTTGGAATTCTCTATCCCTGAGAGCAGTAGAGGCTGGATCATTGAAAATATTTAAGGCTGAGTTAAGCAAATTCTTGATTAACAAGGAAGTCAAAGGTGATGAGAGGGCGGTGGAAACTGGCAAGAAAATGGAGTTAAAGCCACAATCAGATCAGCCATTAAGTTATTGAATGGTGGAGCAGGCTCTAGAGGCCAAATGCATACTCCTGCTCCTATTTCTTATGTTGTTATCTTTCAAGCAATATAAATAAACAAGCTAATTTGGTATTTTGCTGCATACAAATTAGCTGTTGTGTTTCCCTAACAAAGCTTACATTTCAAAAGTACTTCATTGGCTATGAAGTGTTTTTGGATATCCTGAAGATATGAAAGGCATAATAGAACATAAATCTTTATTTATTATGGTTCTTCAATGAAAGCTAAGGGAAGGCAATGGCCTAGCAGTATTATCGCTCGACTATTAATCCAGAAACTCATCTAATGTTCTGGGGACTCTGTTTTGAATCCCGCCATGGCAGATGGTGGAATTGAATTCGATTTAAAAAATCTGGAATTAAGAATCTACTGTTGACCATGAAACCATTGTCGATTGTCTGAAAAACATCTGGTTCACTATTGTCCTTTAGGGAAGGAAATCTGCCATCCTTACCTGGTCTGGCCTACATGTGACTCCAGAGCTACAGCAAAGTGGTTGACTCTCAACTGCCTTCTGAAATGGCCTAGTAAGCCACTCAGTTGTATCAATTGCTACAAAGTCTCAATGGACCACCTGGCATCAACGTAGGTTATTCCTTCGCAGTCGCTGGGGCAAAATCCTGGAATTCCCTCCATAATGGCATTGTGGGTCAACCCACAGCACATGGACTGCAGCTATTCAAGGTGGCTCACCACCACCTTCTCAAGGGCAATAAATATTGGCCAGCCAGTGACACCCGTATCCCACGAATGAATTTTTAAAAAGTGGTTACTTGAGGACGAATGTGGCTGGCTTCAGACATTTGTGGACGTTAACCAACTATAATAACCTGCACCATATCTTTAACAATAACCAGAACTTACATTTATATAGCACCATTAAATAAGTACAATTAAGATGCTTCACAGGAGTGTTACTAGCTAAAATTTGATACCAAGCTGCATAAAGAGGAATTAGGACAGGAGACCAAAAGACTTGCCAAAGGGGTAGAATTTAAGGTGTGCCTTAAGAGAGGAGATTATTTTTTTAAAAACTTGAATACCAATTTAAGGAGGGAGAAATTTAGTAGGGGGGGGGACTCACACACATAATAAAACATCATAAGGTGCTTCATTTAGGAGACAATATATTGAATATTAATGAAAAGAGAGTCATGCTGCCAAAGCTTTGTATCTTGCATTCATCAGGACAAACGCAAGAATGCCAAATTCCAAACAATTTATATTACAGGAAGAATGGATGTTGATTGGTTGGCAAGTTGAGTCTCGTTGGTCAAGGCTTTGCCATGGAGACTCTATTCTGCCTGAGCTCCTGGGATATTCAAAGAAGGTGCAAAGCTCGAACATACCCTTTTTGTTTGCAGAGAATGGGTTGCTGCGTGTGAATGTATGTCACTTCCAGCCAACATAAATGAGCGGTGTTAGGAGCTCAACTGATTATCTTAAATTGGTTGTTAGTGTAGCTATTAGCACACTCAGGATTGTTCATCAAGTGCTGCCCAATTTCAGAATCACAGCTAAAAGTAGAAATTTTGTTTTGGATTTTGTAAGCACAGGCTGGTTGAATGCAGTCGAAACTCTGTCTAAGATGAATAACTGAAGGAACATAGTTTGATTCAATCAGCAATCACTTGGATGCAAGGCCTACGTACGTGGCATTGCACTGGCACCAAAATTAGTTCCAATGTAACTCCTCAAACATATACCTGTTGTATTCAATTGCTAACTTCTAACTGAACCCTAAATGCTCATAACTTTGATCTCAAGTAAAACCTTTCATGGAAAATTTGTCAAATACTTCCTGGAAGTCTTAAGAGCTCTCACTTCCGCAAGGAACTCAGGCAGGGTCTTCCCTCCCTGAATCTGTTTTGGCTGCCGTTTACATCAGCACTCTGTAATGTGATCCAAATTTACCTCGTCGAGAGCAGAAGCTGGAAACTACAATGCCCAGCATGCCTGAGGAGTTTTGTACATGTGAGACAGCAGGATGTTGGTGACGCTATGCTGTGAGCTAGAGGGGTGAATGTACCCCTTTGGAACAGTAATAACCTGCTCAGAGTGCCCGAAGAGCTAAAGTTATGCTTATAAATTGATGCTGGAGAACAGACTTTGGAATCCAGGGGAATGGCATCTCAGGAGATGAGACTGAAACCCTGGCCGGGATTCTCCCAAACAAATTCTAACTTCCCAATGTGCGGGAAAATGGGAGTACATCTCGTTGTTTTTAAAGTGTACTTACCAGAGTGATTCTCCAGCACTCTGTGCATCACAGAGTTACCTAGCGGGATTCCCTCTGGAAAGTAAATGGTGGGGCCTATTCCTGTCCAAGAGGCTGGCAGCATAGTGCTGAGCGGGCCACTGCGCATGTGCTGATCTGTCAGCGTGGAGATTAGCACATGTACAGTGTTCCGCCATTGCCGGCCTCCAGATTGCTGGCCAGCCCGACCATTGGCCAGCTCTAAACCCCCCCATCGCTGGCCTTCCGACCCACCCACGCCTGATCATCACCTCCCAAACCTTTCCGGGTCAGCCCCTATGTCACGCCAGCCCCAATCTCTCCCCTGACAGACCCAACTCCCCTCCCCACAGCCCTGCCCCACCCCCCCACCTGGATAGCCAGCCCTGATCACCCTCACACCCTCCTTCCCTCACCGATCCTTTTGCAGCTGCAGTGAGTTACCCCTCCCCCATACTGATCGTCTCCCAAAATGCCCCGGCCGCAATAGGCCCCACCCCCTCTGGCTCTGCCTTCTTGGCATTACCCAGTGCTCAGTGGGCATGCCAGTTTGCCCCTTGGGCAGTGCCATGATGCCAGGCTGGCACTGCCCAAGGGGCATCCCCTCTTACATCCAAACTCCCGAAGGGGTCTCAATGACATCTCTTCCTCCCAGCAGGGTTGAACGCCTGTTCCCCATTAGTGGGGATCTGTTGCAAACGCTGCTGGAGGGAAACCACTCCCAGCAGGGGGGGAGACGCGAGTGGGCCCGGAGAATTCCATCCCAAGCCCACTAATCATATGTAAATGTTAATTTCCGCAACATTTCCATATGATAATCAGCCCTGCGTGATTTCCGGTGTGGAGCTGATTATGTCGGAAAACATACCTTGGGAAACGCGTGGAGGCCGTGACACCCAATGAGAATCCTGTGAAACAGCCGCTGCTGATGTGTCCCGGCCCGCTGCACTACTCAAGCAGCACAGTAAGATCATAAGCCCATAAGATAGCGGAGCCGAATTAGGTCATTCGGCCCATCGAGTCTGCTCCACCATTCAATCATGGCTGATATGATTCTCATCCCCATTCTCCTGCCTTCTCCCTGTAACCCTTGATCCCCTTATTGATCAAGAACCTATCTATCTCTGTCTTAAAGACACTCAATGACCTGACCTCCACAACACTCCGTGACAATGAATTCCACAGATTCACCAGTCTCTGGCTGAAGAAATTCCTCCTGACCTCAGTTTTAAAGGAACGTCCCTTCATTCGGAGGTTGTACCCTCAGGTTTTAGAGTCCCCCACTAGTGAAAACATCCTCTCTACGTCCACTCTATCTAGGCCTCTCATTATTCTGTAAGTTTCAATTAGATCCCCCCTCATCCTTCTAAACTCCATCGAGTAGAGACCCAGATTCCTCAACCACTCCTCATATGACAAACCCTTCAGTCCTGGGATCATTCTAGTGAAACTCCTCTGGACCCCCTTTAAAGCCAGCACATCCTTCCTTAGGTATGGGGCCCAAAACTGCTCACAACATTCCAAATGGGCAGTGGGCTGGGAGAATCGCCCAGCAATTCTACAAGTTACTTTTGTAGAGAATTCCAAGTCGAGATCTTCGAAGGTGAAGACTGGAATCCCTTGTGTGAGAGTCAGAGTTTTACTGAGATTGGTTCACTCACAGTGTTTACTGATGTCTGAATGGGTTATTTGAGAGATTTTTAGAATCAGCCTTGGTCATCAGAGGAGTTGTGCCGCTCATCCATCTTCTCTTCAAGCAGCTACTTGTCCTGTTGAAGGGCCAGGCTGTGGAAGGCGCAGCAGTCAACCACGATGCCGACGGGCTACTCTCTGCTTTTCCTGCCCAAGATGACACTTTGTCAAAAAATCAGAAAATTCTGCCCTCAGTATTTGCGTGAGCAAACCTAACCACAAAACGCGGAACAGCAAAGACAATCCTAAAGAATTTATATAATCAGCAGAAAAAAACTCCATTCAGCAAGAAGATGCACAAACCTGAACCACAGAAATGTTTGTTGCCAGATCAGCAATTCTATAAACAACTGAGAACCAAAACCAAATTCTTTCGTGCAATTTTACCAGAATATTTTGTGTTATTGTAAGTAAATAAAATTCTCTGTTACATACAGAGAATTATAGGTTTAGGTTACATTCTGTGTGGTCGATATACCTAGCAGTTTGTCTACAAGTTCCAATATTCCCCAGTTACAGGATCATAGAAAGCCAGGTTTATGTGTAACCACAGGGGAAGCTCAATGACTGCAGTGTCCCAATTAAAGTTGAACCAGAGAAGCAGCTTCAGCCTCAGGCAATTGAACACTAACATTCACATTATGTTATATTCAGGTAGCAATTATAGATCACCCCCCACTCCTCCAAATAAAAGGTTTTGCTATGAGTACTCTCATGGTCCCACTCATGCCTACTTTTTTGTGGGATATTTGGAACATTCATTATTCCAGTCCTACTCAGGCACCCTTCTTTTCTCTTTTTCTGGTACACTGATGATTATATTGGTGTCTCACCTGCTCTCTCTCCATGAACTGGAAAATTTAATTGACTTTGTTTCCAATTGCCACCATCTCTGACCCTTCTCTTCCGCAACCTCTCTGCCTCCATTTCTGGAGCTGGGCTATCATAGAAATCATAGAAATCATAGAAACCCTACAGTGCAGAAGGAGGCCATTCGGCCCATCGAGTCTGCACCGACTACAATCCCACCCAGGCCCTATCCCCACATATTTACCCACTAATCCCTCTAACCTACGCATCCCAGGACTCTAAGGGGCAATTTTTAACCTGGCCAATCAACCTAACCCGCACATCTTTGGACTGTGGGAGGAAACCGGAGCACCCGGAGGAAACCCACGCAGACACGAGGAGAATGTGCAAACTCCACACAGACAGTGACCCGGGCTTGGAATCGAACCCAGGACCCTGGAGCTGTGAAGCAGCAGTGCTAACCACTGTGCTACTGTGCCGCCCCCACTGTGCTACCGTGCCGCCCACTAATATTCACTACAAACGCACAGCCAGAGTGTGGTGACTAGGGGAATTTCACAGTAACTTCATTGCAGGTTTAATGTAAGCCTTACTTGTGACGAATAAATAAACTTTAATTTTAACTTTAATCTCCGCTAGCCTGGACGGGTGCAGCTTCAACACTCGAGAAGCTCAATGCCATCCAGGACAAAGCAGCTCACTTGATTGGCACCCCACCCACTACCTCCAACATCCATTCCCCTCCACCACTGATGCATAGTGGCAGCAATGTGTGAACGAAACAAAGAACAATACAGCACAGGAACAGGCCCTTCGGCCCTCCAAGCCCGCGCCGCTCCCTGGTCCAAACTAGACCATTCTTTTGTATCCCTCCATTCCCACTCCGTTCCTATGGCTATCTCGATAAGTCTTAAACGTTCCCAGTGTGTCCGCCTCCACCACCTTGCCCGGCAGCGCATTCCAGGCCCCCACCACCCTCTGTGTAAAATACGTCCTTCTGATATCCGTGTTAAACCTCCCCCCCCCTCACCTTGAACCTATAACTCCTCGTGAACGTCACCACCGACCTGGGAAAAAGCTTCCCACCGTTCACCCTATCTATGCCTTTCATAATTTTATACACCTCTATCAGGTCACCCGTCATCCTCCGTCTTTCCAGTGAGGACAACCCCTGTTTACCCAATCTCTCCTCATAACTAAGCCCTTCCATACCAGGCAACATCCTGGTAAACCTCCTCTGCACTCTCTCTAAAGCCTCCACGTCCTTCTGGTAGTGTGGCGACCAGAACTGGGCGCAGTTTTCCAAATGCTGCCATCCAGATGATGCACCACAGCAACTCACCAAAACTCCTTCGACAATACCTTCCAAATCCATGACCTCTACCTCTTAAAAGATCAAGTGCAGCAGATACATGGGATCCGTGTAGGGCAATCTCCTTTTTCCCTCAGAGTCCCTCCCAACACTCAAATTCATAACACCAGATTCCCGTGTCTATGGCTTGAACAGAATGACCAACATGTCAAGCTTCTTCTGATAACTCACAATCGCTTTATCGAACTATCGAGAAGGTCTGCACTCAGCAAACACAAAATGCAATTACAATTTCAGTTATGTTACCAGAATCATGTCCCATTAGAGGCTAAACCCCCACCCTGTTCCTGAGTTAATGCATAATCTTTATATCCTAACTTAACATTTACAATCACCCTTCAGTTTGTCTTCCAATGGAGTTGTAGCCATGATGTAGAGATGCCGGCGTTGGACTGGGGTAGGCACATTAAGAAGCCTCACAACACCAGGTTAAAGTCCAACAGGTTTATTTGGTAACATGATCTTTCGGAGCGCTGCTTCTTCATCAGGTAAGTGGGAGTTGGGTTCACAAACACAGCATATATAGACACAAACTCAATTACAAGATAAGAACACCATCCACCAGGTACATGGTACATACTCCTGTGACTCGGAGTAACATTGTCTACCTGACACATCATACATATCTATCTATCTATCCACACCATACCTGACACACTGCAGGAAAGGATGTCCTGAGGCATGGTACATTGGTGAGACCATGCAGACGCTACAACAATGGATGAATGGACACCGCTCGACAATCACCAGGCAGGAGTGCTCCCTTCCTGTCAGAGAACGCTTCAGCAGTCAAGAGCATTCAGCCTCTGACCTTTGGGTAAGCGTTCTCTAAGGCGGCCTTCAAGACACACAACAACGCAGAATTGCCGAGCAGAAACTGACAGCCAAGTTCCGCACACATGAGGACGGCCTCAACCGGGATCTTGGGTTCATGTCACACCATCCAGAACCCCCACGCCTTGCCTGGGCTTGCAAAATCTCACTAACTGTCCTGGCTAATTCACACCTCTTTAACTTATGATTAAATCTCTCTCCACTTGCATTGTCTGTACCTGTAAAGAGTTGATTACCTGTTACTCGCATTCCATCCATTATCTTGTAATTGAGTTTGTGTCTATATATGCTGTGTTTGTGAACCCAACTCCCACTTACCTGATGAAGGAGCAGAAGCTTATGCTACCAAATAACCCTGTTGGACTTTAATCTGGTGTTGTGAGACTTCTTGCAATGGAGTTGTAGGTGGAATTGACCAGACTCTACAGACGTTTTTGACTGTGGGGTCCCACAATTTCTGTTCACAATTATACCATTTCTGTTGCTGATCTGGTCAACATATTTCCCAAATTTGGTATGAGGCCAAACTTTTGTTCGGATTGGTAATTTATAATTTATGATCTCATCCATAAAATCCCTTTATAAGAGAAAGGGCTTTCTGTGAAAGACACGTCGTCTACTTCTGCTGATAATTGACCCTAAGAATGCCAGTCTTTCATGCCTTTGCTTCTTGTATTTACACAGCACTGGAGCTGATCCCCTTCCATTGTTTGGTTCTTTAGGTCATCAAGTCCTTATCTCTTCCCCCATTGTAGTTGTAGGACACATATGTTTATTGCACCTTTCGTCTCAATTGAGCTTTGTGATTGTCTGGTCCCATCTAAATTTGTAACTCCAGCAGAAACTAAAACAAGGAATAATTAACCCATTGTTGTCCTTCAACATCAACACCTGCAATTTCCTCTTCAAGCCACACACCATCTCGGGTTCGGGACGCATTTTGTCGCCCGGATCCGATTACTGTACTCTGCCGCAGAGTGTTTGATTAAGGTTAACGGGTCCCTGACGGCGCCCCTTCGCTTTGGGAGAGGAGTATGGCAGGGCTGCCCCTTGTCCGGTCAACTGTATTCCGTATGCGTGGAGCCATTCCTGCGCCTCTTGCGGAGGAGGTTGTCAGGTTTGGCCCTGCGTGGACCGGACGTAGGGGTGGTCCTGTCAGCTTACCCCGATGACGTGCTCCTCATGTTCACGGACCCGGCTGACCTACAGAGGATGCGAGAATGCCAGGCGGTGTACTCCGCAGCGTCCTCCGCCAGGATCAACTGGGCCAAGTGCTCCGGACTCCTTGTCGGTCCTTGGGAGACGGACCCCCTTCCGGAGGAGCTCAGGCCTTTCACCTGGAGCAGGACCAACCTCCTCTACTTGGGGCCCATCTCTGCCCAGCCGAGGAATCCTGGCCGGCGAACTGGCGGGAGCTGGAGGCCAAAGTCTCCGCCCGCCTGAATCGCTGGACAGGACTGCTCCGAGTGCTGTCCTACGGGGCACGAGTTCGCGTCATAAACCAGCTGGTCGCCTCCATGCTGTGGTACCGGCTGGTCCCTTTGACCCCTCCCCCTGGCTTTGTCGCCGATATCCAGAGAACCCTCCTGCGGTTCTTCTGGCACAATCGACTGCACTGGGTCCCTGCTGCGGTTCTGCATCTCCCGCTTGAGGAGGGCGGACAAGGTCTGGTGTGCCTCCGCACTCAGATAGCGACCTTCCGCCTCCAGGCCCTGCAGAGGTACCTTTACGTTGAGCCCCCTCCACAGTGGTGTGCCATGGTGACGTATTTCTTCCGCCAGTGGCACGGCCTGAATTATGACGTGCAGCTCCTGCATATCGAACTGGGGCGTGCTTCGACCGCCCTGCAGGAGTTGCCCGTCTTTTACCAGGACCTCCTCACTGTCTGGAACAAGGTCACCTCGTGACGCAGCTCTCCCCCGTCAGGAGTAGCGGCTCTCATGCGAGAGCCGCTGCTCAGGAATCCGCTCCTCCAGCCGTATGACTTCAGGTGGCTGGCGGAGAGGAGGGCTGTGGACGCCGGGGTGACCAGAATCGGGGACGTGCTCGATGGCGGAGGGGCGGGCTGGATGAGTCCCCGCGTGCTGGCTGAGCGCGCGGGGACGACCGTCCGGCATGCGGCCAAAGCCATCCTAGACCTTAGGACGGTCGTGCTCGGCCCCGGAACTGCATGCAAACTCGAGACGGCGCAGACGTGCGGTGGGATCCCGCCCGAGCGTTCCCCTGTTCGGACGGAATTCCACATTGGCCCAAAGCCTCAGCCCCCCTCCCTGGGTGAGGTGCCCCACAGCCTGAGCCGCCTCGCGGAAATGTCCTCCATGCCTTTTTCTACCGCACGGAGGCGTTTCCTGTGCACACCTTCCACTACCGCCTCCTCGCCTGTCGCCCGGATACACCTTGGCGGGCCTTGTTGCCGCTGGGCGGCGGAGGTCCCTGCTGGAGGTCCCTCTACGGAGGGATCTCCCCCAATTACGTCGGGGACCTGGGGTGGAGGGTGATGCATGCAGCAGTTCTGCACAACCGTAGGATTCAGTGGTTCACGGGCTCCGAAGACTGCCCTTTCTGTGGCCTTGTGGAGTCCGTGGACCATGTCTATGTTGTGTGTCTTAGGCTGCACTCCCTTTATGTTTTCCTAAAAAACCTTTTATTGATGTTTTGCTTGCACTTCAGTCCCACGCTCCTGATCTACGGACACCCGGTGCGGAGAGGGGAGGGTCGGGATGGCGACCTCCTCGTGAACCTGCTCCTGGGCCTGGCGAAACGCGCCATTTACCGGTCCAGGCAGCGGGCGATCGAGGGGGCCGTCCATCCTGATTGTCTGCCCCTCTACCGCGACTACGTTCGCGGCCAGCTGTCCCTGGAGAGGGAGCATGCGGTGTCCACGGGCGCGGTTGACACCTTCCGGGCCCGCTGGGCACCGCAGGGGTTGGGGTGCGTTATCGACCCTAATAATCACATTTTAATTTGATGTTTTTAAGTTTCCTTTGTACTTTGATTTCTGTTCGGGCTGTTCCCCTCCTTTTTGGGGAGCTGCCCCTTTTACTTTGTCCTGACTTAATTTGAGTTTGTTTATTTGGTTTGACCTAAAAAGAGGCCACACACCATCCTGATTTGGAACTATATTGCTTTTTCTCTGAAAAAGAGTCATATGGATTTGAAATATTAACCCTGCTTTTCTCTTCAAAGGTACTGCCAGACCTGCTGAGCTTTTTGAACATTTTCTGTTTTTGTTTGCCATTCCTTTACTGTCACGGAGTCAATATCCTGGAACTCCCTCCCTAATTGCACTGTGGTTGTACCTACACACCACATGGGCTGAAGCAGTTTAAGAAGGCAGCTCACCACTTATTCCTCAAAGGCAATTAGGGATGGACAATAAAAGGAATACAGGAAGAACTCACCTGATGAAGGAGCCTGAGACTCCGAAAGCTAGTGCTGCCAAATAAACCTGTTGGACTTTAATCTGGTGTCGTGAGACTTCTTACTATACAGGAAGAAGGCAGGGGAATGGCACTAGGTGAACTGTTCATTTGGAGAGCTGATGCAGACACAGTGGACTGAATGGCTTCCTTCTGCACTGTAACAATTCTCTGATTCGGTGAAACATTTCCAACATCTGCAGTATTTTCCTGTTAAGCAACATCTTGATTTTAGAATTCTCCCCCATGTTTTCAAAATGTCATCCACGGCCCTCCACATACCCACACTCTCCCCCCCCCATCCCCAGCAAACTTTGTAATCTTCTCCAGCCCCACAACCCACTAAGCTATCTCCATTCCTCTAATTCTGGTCTCTGGATTCATTCCGTGTCAGATAACATTGCATTCTCCTCTCCACCTGTGGTGAACCATCGTTGGTTACCACTGTGGGTTATTCCTATGTTACTGTTGGGTTAGGGGGTTGCCACTGTGGGGGTTGTATAATGTTGTTGGGTTAGGGTGTTTACCTGTGGTAGATGTTGTTGTGGCATATCCCGGTCGGGCCCCGCCTCCTGGGGAGAGGTATAAGACCCTCTGCTCCGGCGGGACCCCTCCAGTCTGAACTGGTGTACTCGTGTTAGTTAGTTCCATTGTTTGCTAATAAAAGCCTTCAATAGCTGAAGCCTTGTTCCACGTGCTTGATTGTCGCGCATCAATTTTATTAGCAAACATAAAACTCTCAACAGTAAAAAGGGAGTATGGAACAAATATTAAAACCAGAACGTCTGGCGCTGGACCCACGTGCGGTCGGTGCCGCTAACACCTTCGACCACTGGTGGAAGTGTTTCGAAGACTACCTGGCAGCCTCTGTAGCTGTTACTACAGACAATGACAAACTCCAGGTCCTCCACGCGAGGGTAAGCGACACGATTTATCTTGTGATTCGTGCGGCCACCACTTACCCGAGGGCCATCGAGCTCTTGAAGAAACGATACACGAGACCACCCAACGAGATACACGCTCGTTACCTCCTCGCTACACGACGTCGGCAGTCGGGCGAAACCATGGAGGACTACGCCAATGAGCTCTTGCAGCTTGCCAGGGGTTGCGATTGTAAAGATGTGTCAGCAGAGCAATATATGTACGACCTCGCCCGAGATGCGTTCGTAGCAGGGGTAGGGTCCTCGTACATCCGGCTTAAGTTACTAGAGAAAGGGAACCTCAACTTGACCCAAGCGATGGAGATGGCTGAGATGCTGGAAGCAGCGTCGAAAAGCTTGGCTCTGTACCCCGAAGACCACGTGGAGACAACGTGGCAAGAGCAAGCACAAATCCCTCCTCGCCCCACGGGCTCGCGCTCCCATATCGATCCGACGACGCCGGCAGCTCCAGGCGGCCAGCGATGCTATTTTTGCGGCGGGGCCAAGCATTCACGGCAACAGTGTCCTGCAAAAACGGCAATCTGCAGCCAGTGTGGTAAAAAGGGCCACTATGCTAAAGTTTGCAGGTCGAAGCCCAAAAACGGCAGTGCAGCCTGTGACCCTCCAGAGCGGAGACAATCTCCTTCGGCGTCGCAGTACCCACGAGGTCCGACCACGTGCGAATCCAGGATGGCGCCATCGTGGCTGACGGAGGAGGAGGAAGACCACCAGGAGTCGCTACGTTTGGCGCCCTCACCCACGTGCGATTCATGGGGGCGGCCATCATGGTCAACGACGACTAGGAGCGACCAGCAGGGGTCCTCAGCATCAACCTCGGCTGCATGCAGTGACGCCCAGGGGCCAACGGTGGCGTCGATCTCTCTGGACCAGACAAAGCACCACAGGCTTGATAATTCCATGATGAACATCAAGGTAAATGGTCGTACTGTGTATTGTCTGTTTGACAGTGGGAGCACCGAGAGTTTTATTCACCCTGACACTGCAAAAAGGTGTGGACTCTGGGTTCTACCTGCCAAACAGACAATTTCCATGGCATCACGGTCCCGGTCTGTACCGATCCAAGGACGGTGTATGGTAACCCTAGAGGTACAGGGCACAATTTACGAGCAATACAGGCTCCTTGTGTTACCGCACCTTTGTGCGCCAATTCTCCTCGGACTAAATTTTATGGTCCACATGAAGAGTGTGATCCTACAGTACGGTGGGCCATTCCCTTCACTGGCAGTAGGGAATCAGCCGCAGCCTCCAAATTGCCCAAAGTGCCCCGCATGCAATCTTTCCACACTAAAAATCACCACACCTTCTTTATTTAAGAATCTGGTACCAGGCTGCAAGCCCATCGCTACTAAGAGTAGGCGTTACAGCGCTGAAGACCGGATCTTTATCAGATCTGAGGTTCAGCGGCTCCTCAAGGAAGGGATCATACAGGCCAGTGCTAGTCCGTGGAGAGCGCAGGTCGTGGTGGTTAAAAGCGGGAACAAACCTTGGATGGTCATCGACTACAGTCAGACCATTAACCGTTATACGCAGCTGGATGCGTATCCTCTCCCGCGCATTTCTGATATGGTCAATCAGATTGCGCAGTACCGGGTGTTCTCTACCATAGACCTTAAGTCCGCCTACCATCAACTCCCCATCCGCCCAGAGGACCGACAATACACGGCTTTTGAGGCGGATGGTCGTCTATACCATTTTCTCAGGGTTCCATTTGGTGTCACCAATGGGGTCTCGGTTTTCCAGCGTGCTATGGACCGAATGGTGGACCAGAACGGGTTGCGGGCTACCTTCCCGTACCTGGATAACGTCACCATCTGCGGCCATGACCAGCAGGACCATGACACGAATCTCCAACACTTTCTGCGCACTGCATCTCGCCTGAATCTGACCTATAACAGGGAGAAGTGCGTATTCCGTACGCGCAGGTTAGCTATCCTTGGATACGTGGTGGAAAACGGGGTCATTGGCCCTGATCCAGACCGTATGCGCCCCCTTACTGAACTTCCCTTGCCCGCTAGCACAAAAGCACTGAGGAGATGCCTCGGCTTCTTTTCGTATTATGCGCAGTGGGTCCCCAACTACGTGGACAAAGCTCGTCCGCTCATCAAGTCCACGACCTTCCCACTCACGCCGGAGGCCCAATTGGCCTTCAAGGCTTTGAAAAGCGACATTGCGAAAGCCACGATGCACGCGGTGGATGAATCCATCCCTTTCCAGGTGGAAAGTGATGCATCTGATTTCGCCCTACCGCCACACTAAACCAGGCAGGCAGGCCCGTCGCGTTCTTTTCCCGCACCCTTCAAGGCCCCGAAATTCGGCACTCAGCGGTGGAGAAGGAGGCTCAGGCCATTGTGGAGGCCGTCAGACACTGGCGCCATTACCTGGCGGGGAAGCGGTTCACCCTGATCACGGATCAACGATCCGTGGCGTTTATGTTCAGTAACACGCAGAGGGGCAAGATCAAGAACGATAAGATCTTGCGGTGGAGAATTGAGCTCTCCACCTATAATTACGATATTATGTATCGTCCAGGGAAGCTCAATGAGCCCTCGGATGCCCTTTCGCGCGGAACATGCGCCATCATGCAGGAGGACCGCTTGAAGGCCCTCCACAATGACCTGTGCCATCCTGGAGTCACCCGACTCTACCACTTCGTAAAAGCCCGCAACCTGCCCTACTCGGTGGAGGATGTCAGGTCAGTGACGAGAAGCTGTCGGATTTGCGCGGAATGCAAACCGCACTTTTATCGACCGGACCGGGCACAATTGGTCAAGGCCACTCGCCCCTTCGAGAGGCTGAGTGTGGATTTTAAGGGCCCCCTTCCCTCAACGGACCGGAATGTCTATTTTCTCAATATAATAGATGAGTACTCCCGGTTCCCGTTTGTTGTCCCCTGTGCGGACACGTCGACTGCCACAGTGATTAAGGCATTCAGTGATCTTTTTACCCTGTTCGGGTACCCCTGCTACATACATAGCGACAGGGGCTCGTCGTTCATGAGTAACGACTTGAGGCAATTCCTGCTCTCATACGGGATTGCCTCTAGTAGAACCACGAGCTACAACCCTAGGGGTAACGGACAGGTGGAGAGGGAGAATGCTACAGTCTGGAAGGCTGTCCTACTGGCGCTGAAATCCAGGGGCCTTCCAGTCTCCCGTTGGCAGGAGGTCCTTCCAAATGCGCTTCATTCCATCCGCTCCCTCCTGTGTACGGCAACCAATGTTACTCCCCACGAGAGGATGTTCTCATTCCCTCGGAAGTCGTCCTCGGGGATCTCCTTACCAGCCTGGTTGACGTACCCAGGACCCGTCCTTCTGCGGCGACATGTGAGGGCCCGCAGGTCCGACCCCTTGGTCGAACCGGTCCAACTCCTCCACACCAACCCTCAGTATGCCTATGTGGCATATCCTGACGGGCGAGAGGACACAGTCTCCATCCGAGACCTGGCGCCCGCAGGGGACGTAGCAACTCCTGTCGCTCCCATACCCCCTGTCACGAATCCCCTATCACTTATTTCTTCCCCAGACGTGGCGCGGTCAGCACCGGGACCAGTGCATAACAGTTATACTCCCATGTACAGCTTGCCTGAGACTCGGAGATCAGCGCCACCATAGAAGGTTCCAGGATCCCCTGCACCATCGCCTCACCAGGGTCAACCGGCCCGGGAGTCCTCGAGGGGACAGCCGGACGCTGTTTTGGAGAGAACGCCACCGCAAGCACCTGCTCCGGTGTCGCAACCGGTGTTGAGGAGATCACAGCGACGGTGCGGTCCTCCAGACCGTCTGGACTTGTGAATTTTGTACATATGTGACCTGTTTTCGCACCCCGCCGGCCTTTGTTTTTAAAGGAGGGGTGAATGTGGTGAACCATCGTTGGTTACCACTGTGGGTTATTCCTATGTTACTGTTGGGTTAGGGGGTTGCCACTGTGGGGGTTGTATAATGTTGTTGGGTTAGGGTGTTTACCTGTGGTAGATGTTGTTGTGGCACATCCCGGTCGGGCCCCGCCTCCTGGGGAGAGGTATAAGACCCTCTGCTCCGGCGGGACCCCTCCAGTCTGAACTGGTGTACTCGTGTTAGTTAGTTCCATTGTTTGCTAATAAAAGCCTTCAATAGCTGAAACTTTGTTCCACGTGCTTGATTGTCGCGCATCACCACCTGCCCCTCACCTCACTCCTGTCCTCAAGGATCACTTTCATCTCCCTACCCATGAACATATTGAATTCAAAATTAATCTCATTTAAAAATGCCTCCAAGACCATGCTGCAGCTAACCTCTCCAGCCAAATGTTGCCACCTGCGGCTCTTTAACTCTGACCTGTTGTGCAACCCTCCCTTCCATCAGCTCTGTGAACGTCTGCCTCAAGTACTTTAACTTCACATCTCTCCTCCTTCCATTCAAACTCTCACCAAAATCTTTACTTTTTCAGAGATGCTCTCTTCACTCTTCTGCTATTGCTTAGGGACAATTTCTCCTCTGTATTGTGCCCTGGACTGTAATAAATGCCATCTTACACTTAGTCAATCAATGCAAGTTTGTTTTTGTACAAATTCATTCCAATATGAAACACAATGTAGAAAAGTGTAATTTATCTTGACAAGGTTATTAATGCAACAACGAAGATGGGTCATTTTTAGGCCCATTTAAAAACAGAATTATTACAGCATAATAAAACCCTGTGTTTAAGGTGCAATAAATTTATCAGCAAAGAAACTGGCTCACATTACCCTGAAATAAAACTCAAAATGATTGTTGTGTAGTGAATTCTTTTCACTTCATTTATAAACTAAGCTGATCTTTCTCTACACCTAGCTATGGCTGTAATATTATATTCTGCATCCTCTCCTTTCCTTCTCCCCTACGTACTCTATGAATGTTATGCTTTGTCTGTATAGCGCACACAAAACTGTACTTTTCACTGTATCCCAATACATGTGACAATAATAAATCATATTTTTAAAAAGTTAAGATTTCACCTGCACATAACACTTCCTTTGCATTTCCTTTTCTCTCAATCAAACACTTACCGATTGTTATAATAATATGGAAAGGTTAAACATTGACCTGTTTCTGAATTAATGTTGAGATGAGATTTGGTACGTTTGAAATTGTAGCACTCATTTTTAAAAATGAAAGTGTGTGATTTCCATAAAGTCCTTTCCTCATTGATACCTAATCTTAGGATACCAGTAAATCTGGTGAATAACATTGGTGGCAGAATGAGGCCTTCCGGCCCCAGACTTAATTGAGGCAAGATGTGGAGATACCGGTGTTGGTCTGGGGTGGGCACAGTAAGAAGTCTCACAACACCAGGTTAAAATCCAACAGGTTTATTTGGAATCATGAGCTTTCGGTGTGCTGCTCCTTCATCAGGTGAGTCAATTGAGGCAAAGCCAGGAATGTGGTGAGGTCCCCCACCTGCCACACTCCCACTTGAATAAAAGCTGCCCTTCCAGGCAGGGCATTGAATTCCAACCAATATTACCCAGTTCTACTGGGACAATCGTTGACATCTGGAACTACTTATGCTGCCTCAACTTTTTTTAAAGTTTCTTTATTAGTGTCACATGTAGGCTTACATTAATACTGCAATGAAGTTACTGTGAAAATCTCCTAGTCACTACACTCCGGCACCTGTTCGGGTACACTGAGGGAGAATTTAGCATGGCCAATACATCCAATCAGCACATCTTTTGGACTGTGGGAGGAAACCGGAGCACCCGGAGGAAAACCACACAGACATGGGGCAGCACGGTAACATAGTGGTTAGCACTGCTGCTTCACAGCGCCAGGAACCTGGGTTCGATTCCTGGGTTGGGTCACTGTCTGTGTGGAGTTTGCATGTTCTCCCCATATCTGCATGGATTTCCCCTGGGTGCTCCGGTTTCCTCCCAGTCGTGCTGCTTAGGTGCATCGACCCGAACAGGCGCCTGACTGTGGCGACTAGGGGAATTTCACAGTAACTTCATTGCAGTGTTAATGTAAGCCTTACTTGCGACTAATAAATAAACTTTACTTTAGAATGTGCAGACTCCACACAGTGACCCAAGCCAGGAATCAAACCTGGGTCCCTGGCGCTATGAGGCAGCAGTGTTAACCACTGTGCTGCCCTGCACTAGTTTGTACTTTGCATTATCATGTTCAAATGCTTTTTATAAGAGCAAAATTAAAATACATATTCCAACAAAATGTCATATTCGACTCGACTCTGTTTCTCCACAGATGCTGAACTTTTCCAGAATTTTCTGTTTTTAATTCAAATTCTTTTTCTCTACCTTGTGTGGGAGATTAAAAGCTTGCCCTCCTGTATTTGAAGCCTCTTGGTCTGACTGTTGTGAGGGATTAATAACTGCTAATTGTGGGTGATTGAAAGTTGCCTAGATCGAATCAAGGACTTCCATCTGTTTTTATTTGTAATCTGTTTGGTTAATGTGAGAGATTGATAAACGTTACATTCAAATGGACCTCTTGGAAAAGCGCGTTTGGTAACGTAGCCTTTTCATGTGCTAAAATTTCTAAATTAGCACCTATAGGAGTTTCAAGCTTTCTTTTGCAGCACAGTGGCATGCCCTGAGGTTGTGAAAGACATTTTATAAATGCAAGTTCTTTCAGTAACAACCGTTTATGTTGTAATCTATGTAAATCGGTTAAATAATGTTACCTACCAATAAACACTCAAATTGGTATGGTAATAACTAGCTGCTTATTTTTATATTTCCAGAACCCTAGAATACTTTGTCACGATCAAAAAACCTTTGGGTATAATTGTTATACTATTAGGGGGCCATCTAGTGCTAAGAATATGCAAATACCGCTGTTAAGAAAACAGTCGATTAGCTGGCAAAAAAAACCTGCTCCTTTTAAAGTAAATATTTAGACCAAGAACTCGGGCTTTGGCCTCAGGGCTTGGAGAAGTTTAGGACCCAGCGGAAATGTGTAGTTTGTTTTCAGCCTGTACTTAAAGGTGAGAGTATCCAGGCACTGCCTGTATTGATTGGTTGTTTATAAGAGGAGAAAAATGTGGGTTTAAACTGTTGTACAGGTTAGCGAAGCGAAGGTAAGTTATGGACCAGGTTGTTTAGTGCGTATGTCATTGGGAGTTTCATAGAAACAACAACAATAATGTATTTGTTACCTTTTGAGAGAATATTGATCCTGCCTGTTTTGCAGACCCCCCCCCCCCCCGTAAATTACTTGATTGATCTCGGTTGCTGTTTGGGAGTGTTTTCTACGGCCGTTTATTTTGGTGTGAAATGCTTACGTAAAACAAATCAAAGTTAAAAGTGTATTTATTAGTGTTACAAGTAGGCTTATATTAACACTGCAATGAAGTTACTGTGAAAATCAGGTATTGACTTAGTGGAAACTTGACTCCCTCCGGCATTTTTTGGTTTGCTTTTGTGTTACAGATTGGTCTGGTAGTTAAGTATGCTAGGGTTTGAGATTACTTGCGTAAAGTATGTGTAACTTTCTTTTTCAACAACGTTTGCATCAATTTGGAGATCACCAATGCCCTCTAAGTGAGCAGATGGAATACCATTCTCTTTAATTACTGAAAGTTAGTGCTATTTACTTTGGGTCCTCAAGTGCGTGGTTTTTATTTCGGATGGGGGGGAGGGAGAGGTTGACTTCCCTCTGATGTACGCAAAGGGTTAACTAGTAGCTTCACTGATGCAACCCCGGTAGTTGCTGCAGTGGTTGCAGCTGAGCACTGGGACAGGTAGTTTGCCCGGTAGTTGCTGCGGTGGCTACAGCTGAGCACTGGGGCAGGCAGCCCCGGGAGTTGCTACAGTGGTTGCAGCTGAGCACTGGGACAGGTAGTTTGCCCGGTAGTTGCTGCGGTGGTTACAGCTGAGCACTGGGACAGGCAGCCCCGGGAGTTGCTGCGGTGGTTACAGCTGAGCACTGGGACAGGCAGCCCCGGGAGTTGCTGCAGTGGTTACAGCTGAGCACTGGGACAGGCAGTTTGCCTGGGAATTGCTGCGGTGGTTACAGCTGAGCACTGGGGCGGGGCGGAGGTCTAGCTGCGTCCCCGGGTTCCACCACATCTCTGCGTCACAATGGGTGCAGAGCCGTGCGCGTCACGGGGTCACGTGCCCCTGGCGGAGGGGCCACATGAGGCTGGAAAAGGCGCCAAACTGAGGCGAGGAGGAGGCCGCAAGCCCTCCCCTAAAATATCCCTCGTAAGTGAAATACCCCGCTCTGGGGCAGGGTAGCACAGCAACTGTGGCTCAAATAAATACCCCATGCTCCGGGAGGGGGAGGCTAACCTGCTGACTGGGTGTCAGTTCATGGCTTGGACCGACCCTCGTGTTCGCCAGCAGCTGGAAAGAGCTTTGAGGCCCCAAGTAAATACTTCTGTTCAGAGTCTGTCGAGTGTGTAAAATAATGTAAGGATTATATCGCGTAATAGTGGGGTTGGGGTGTATGTCGACCGGTCTTTTGTTCTGCCCTGAGGCTTGCAAATTGGGGCGTTTTAGCTAAAACCCAGTTTTCTGAGCATAACCACCATGAACTGGAGCCTGGAGGGAAGATGGGCTTTAAATTCGAGACGGATTTCCAGAGGGAACTGGAATCTGAACAGAGGTGGGACCAATGTCCTTGGGGGTTGGTTTCCAGAGTGCTGTCGGGCAAGATTTAAACTAACTTCATAGGATTCACTAACTGACAGAGGGTAAATGAAGTGTAAATAATTGGGAGAAATGGATGGCATAAGTAAGAAATTATACATGCATAGTAAGCTTTACATAGATGTGCAAAGTATGGCAAATAAAGGTGAGTTTGTAGATGCAAACAGCCATGGGATGTGTGATACCAGAGACCTGGGTACTAAATATTCTGCTGGATGCAAAGGTGTTCAAGAAAGAAGAGGATTTGTGGTCGTGGTGGTCAGAGAAGATATCCTAGGGCGGTAAAGAACGTAATCTATTTACTACCATTATGCTACTGAGTGTATTCTATTGTCTTCCAGAGTGGGAAAGATGAAGAACTAACTTGCAAGGAAATTGGATGTGCAAAAATAATGATCTTGAATTACCCAGAGGTAGACTGGGATAGTAATGGAGTAAAAGATGATATTTGTGGGGGGGTGGGGGAGGATTGTTCCTGACCCAATGAGGAAGTGGGTATTGCTGAATCTGGTTTGGGGAATGAAGTGGGTCAAAAGTGAATAGGGGAACATTCAGGAGAAAGTGATCATGATATTTAGGTTAGCTATAAGCAAGAAAAAAGAGCAATTTAGGTTGGGAGACAAGCACTGGCGGTGGGGTGAGAATCGATTTGGCCCAGTTAAATTGGAATCGAAGATTATAAGGCAAAGTTGTAATGGAACAAAATGCTGCTTTGAGTACAAAGTTCAATCCCTGGTCGTGTGTGGAAGAAAGGAAAGCAAGCCAAGCTATAGCTTCCTGGATGACGAGGAAAAGATGGAGTAGAAATGGGATGCATATGACACATGTCAGATTGCTAATACAAGTGAGGACCACACTAAATATAATTTCAGAGGAAGTTAGATAAGAGAAGCAAGAAGTGTTTGAGGCAGGCCTCTAACATAAGGGAAGACACAAGTGTTCTAATTAAAGAAAATTTCAAAGAACAATCTGCATCGCTGCAAATCCACACTATTACTTTATTTTGTACTTAATGGCCATTGGGAGTGATCAGAATATAGATTTTAAAACTGAGATGAGAAGGAACTACTACTTGCAGAGAGTGGTGACTTTATGGAACTTACTGCCCTAGAGTGGTGGGATCAGGAAAGAAATAGATTTCTAATTTTTTTAAAAAAGGGTGTGGGGAGATGGATTTGAGACCCAAGGACAGTTCCGCCCTGATCTGATTTGAAGGGTTGAATTTACCTACTTCTAATTTCTATGTTCCTAACATCGAGATGGTCCACTTGGACCACAGCAACAGGATGTGGAGTCCAAGCTGACTGGCAAATTGAATGTTCGTTGCAGGACATAGTCAATGACCTGGAAAACCAGTCTAGACGACAAAACTTGCGCGTTGTTAGTCTACCAGAGGGGACCCAAGGCCAAACCCCCCCCCGTGAGCCATTACAGTATGATTCCACCATGCTAAAGAGAAGGAACTTGTTCTTTGGTCAGTGTGGGAGCACCACAATGTCACTTACCAAGGCCACCCAATTAGCATGTACGGGACAAATCTGGCAAGGAGACGAGTAGTATTTACGAGTAGTATTTAACATCAAATCCATGTTGTACAAGAAAGGAGTCCGCTTCAGGCCAATTACCCTGCCTGTCTTTGCATCACACTGAACGGGGAAGTTCACTTGGGGCGATGCAAATCCTTTCCTGCAGTGGTGCATGTTTAATTCCTGACTGGGTAACTGACACCTTGATAGATTTTATGCGAGTAATGACTGGAAATTATGCCTTTCAATACCTGGCCACTGTTTACACTTGGTCACTAAAGGTGGAGGACCTGTTGAACATGGATCTCCGACAGTCCTCCGGTGATGCGTAATGACAGCATCAGACACTTAGGATGTATATCTTCATAGCAATTCAGTGCATTGTAATCCTTTTCCTGTGAGGACCTCTTGATGTCTTTCAGTTGTGGCCCAATACATTTTGGCAAAGCTGAAATGTTAGTTGAGTTACTGTAGTAGCCATGAGGTGAATAGGTTTTTGGGGTGTTTGGGTTCATGTGCTTACACACCCATATTCGCCACTTAAGAGGCTTAGAACTAAACAAGTATTTGATTGTCGAAATGTATTAGAACTCTTAGCATGTGGTTATAACAAACAACTTTTCAGTGGCGTAAAGGTGCTATGTAAGAGGAAATACCTGGTGCGTGCTTGTTTATGGTGAGTTTGTTTACCAGACCATTTGATTTTTGTTCTAGTGGCTTGGGGGTGTAGTGATTAGGTTTGGGATCGAGGGATTTCTTATGTTGACAGTAACCAAGACTTTCTTGTTTTTGGCCATTCTCATTGTGTAACAGATCCTCGTTTTCTTTTCCATTAATTTGTAAAGCCACCTTATATGTATGCCTGGCACAGGGCTCTCAATCAGACTAGTTGCATGTACTGTGAGGAGGGGAGGGGAGGGGAGGGGAGGGGGGGGGGGCACGGTGAATGGCTCAGTGAAACTTTCCTAAGTGTTTTCACATCTTGACTTTAACACTATCACATTCTTTCTGGGGCCACACCTTCATGCTAATGATCGCACCAGATTCTGTAAAGCTCTGACAGTCATCCAGACTTGAAACATTAGCTCTCTTCTCTCCACAGATGCTGTCAGACCTCCTGAGATTTTCCAGCATTTTTGTTTTGTATGTAAAGCATGGGTTAGCCAGGTGTTTCATTGGTAAAACTAGAGGGACAGCAATCTGATTAACAAAGGAATACAGTTCTTCTCCCTTGAGCATAATTTCAGATCTTGGTGGACGTTATACGAGAGTTAGTGGCACACTTCCCTGGAGTATTGGTGAATGTCAATGCCCCTAACTGGGACGATGTAAAATTAAATACATAGAACATAGAACATTACAGCGCAGAACAGGCCCTTCGGCCCACGATGTTGCACCGACCAGTTAAAAAAAAAACTGTGACCCTCCAACCTAAACCAATTTCTTTTCGTCCATGAACCTATCTACGGATCTCTTAAACGCCCCCAAACTAGGCGCATTTACAACTGATGCTGGCAGGGCATTCCAATCCCTCACCACCCTCTGGGTAAAGAACCTACCCCTGACATCGGTTCTATAACTACCCCCCCTCAATTTAAAGCCATGCCCCCTCGTGCTGGATTTCTCCATCAGAGGAAAAAGGCTATCACTATCCACCCTATCTAAACCTCTAATCATCTTATATGTTTCAATAAGATCCCCTCTTAGCCGCCGCCTTTCCAGCGAAAACAATCCCAAATCCCTCAGCCTCTCCTCATAGGATCTCCCCTCCATACCAGGCAACATCCTGGTAAACCTCCTCTGCACCCTCTCCAAAGCCTCCACATCTTTCCTGTAATGTGGGGACCAGAACTGCACACAGTACTCCAAGTGCGGCCGCACCAGAGTTGTGTACAGTTGCAACATAACGCTACGACTCCTAAATTCAATCCCCCTACCAATAAACGCCAAGACACCATATGCCTTCTTAACAACCTTATCTACTTGATTCCCAACTTTCAGGGATCTATGCACACATACACCTAGATCCCTCTGCTCCTCCACACTATTCAAAGTCCTCCCGTTAGCCCTATACTCAACACATCTGTTATTCCTACCAAAGTGAATTACCTCACACTTCTCCGCATTAAACTCCATCCGCCACCTCTCGGCCCAACTTTGCAACCTGTCTAAGTCTTCCTGCAAACTACGACACCCTTCCTCACTGTCTACCACACCACCGACTTTGGTGTCATCAGCAAATTTGCTCCTATCCTCCTCCTTTCCCAGTCTAGACACCCACCATCTTCATAGAATCATAGAAACCCTACAGTGCAGAAGGAGGCCATTCGGCCCATCGAGTCTGCACCGACCACAATCCCACCCAGGCCCTACCCCCACATATTTACCCGCTAATCCCTCTAACCTACACATCCCAGGACTCTAAGGGGCAATTTTTAACCTGGCCAATCAACCTAACCCGCACATCTTTGGACTGTGGGAGGAAACCGGAGCACCCGGAGGAAACCCACGCAGACACGGGGAGAATGTGCAAACTCCACACAGACAGTGACCCGAGCCGGGAATCGAACCCGGGACCCTGGAGCTGTGAAGCAGCAGTGCTAACCACTGTGCTACCGTGCCGCCCATCTTGTGCTTTGAGAGGTTCTAAACTGTATCATGGATGCAGGGTTAAACCACTGTAGTCCAAAGACTTGCCCTCCTTTTGGTGTTTTCAAACTGCTCTCAACTGGCAGGATTCAATCTGTTAAAATAAGCAGTCGGCCCAGGTTCCTGTTTCTTTTCAATTTTTTTATTAGGATAAACAAGCTGGTATCAACATTTGTTTGGGCAGGCAGGACTCCCAGGATGGTGGACTATCACTCCCTAACCTACTGTAATTGAATATTGGCTGCCCAATAATAATGTGGTGTCATAATCCAAGTATAAACTGGTGTTTTATGGAAGCGCACGCCTGTTAATTGTCTTTCTGCCTTAACTTGTACCCCACTATCTCCTGAATACATGTCAAACCCCAGTGTGACTTCTACTTCAAAAATATAGAAGCAATTTTGTCAACATTTTGCAACAACCACTTATTCTTGCCTTCCAAGCTTGACTTGGTGTTTGCCTAGTGGGGAGAGCTTGCAACCAAATTTAACTTGTCTCAATTTCAAGCCCAGAGTTTGTTTTCGCTTTTGTTGCTCATCCTTGCTTCTGCTCTCTCAACACCTTATTTATTGGAAGGGATTTTGTCACTGCCACAAACTTGTGGAGGTTTCATTTTAACATTGTACGAGCTTGTGCGGCCACTGGCCTCTTCTCTCTACAAGCTAAGAAATGACAGGGAGACTGAACTTGGGCTGGACCTTGTGGATGATGGGTGGGAGTTGACCCTGTGCTCTGTTAAGCTTAATTCAATTCTACAGAGACCTCATTTCAAGATCAGATTCTTTTTTCCAACACAAACCACAAATGTGACAGGTGTTCACTTGCCCCTGGAGACCATATCCACATGTACCTGGTCATGCTCAAAATTGGCTGGTTTTAGGGCATCCTCCTTTGACACTCTTCTAGACTTAAGACTTTGCAGCCTTGTCCTTTGATAATCTTAGACTGGCCAGTTCAGATTAGGTTAAGGTAGATGTCATTGCATTTATTAATGGGCTGCAGGTGAATTCTATTAACTTGATTTCCCACACGCCACCCACTGCTTCATCCTGGTTAGAAACTTAATGTCTTTTCTTTGGAAAAGATTAAACATGTCAGTTTTATTGCGGCCTTTTTTTCAAAAATTACTGTTGACTGTTAGATTAATTGTTTTTTTTCCAGTTTTACACCAGTCCTTGTTGCTCCCTTTTTAATTGACGCAGGGTGGAGCTATGTCATTATATTGTACTCTGCCTGCTCCTTTATCTCTTTGAAAACCAATAATTGTTTTTAAAAACCGTGTGATATTAAGTGGCAGCCATAGTGAATCATGGCTGCATGGGGTGGCCTGCCACAAGGTTTAAAAATATAATTCGCTGGAAGATGCACCAGGCTGGAGGGGAGGTACAGCAGCCAGCAAGCCCCTCATTTCTCTGGAGACTGCAAATGCTTTTGGAGGCAATGACATGTCCCTCCTGGATGTTAATGTCCAGGGATTGAAGAAGGAGGCCATCCCACCTAACAAAGAAGGACTGGACACGGGTGGCAGCTGAGGTCAGCAGGCTTGACCTGGTCTGATGCACCTGTATTCAATGCCAGAAAAATTCCCTGTGCTCCTGTCTTACGTGACCTCAATCTTGCTTTCCGTGAAGTACTTCTTTTTAAAACTCTAGTCGCTGTTGTCATATTGGAAAGGTGACTGCCAATGTGCACGTAGCAAGCTCCCACAAATAGTGACGATTAAGGGGTAGATATTGGCTGAGACACTGGGAATAGCTTCCCTGCATGTCTTAATAGTGCCCTGGGATCTTTAATGTGCACTTGGAAATGGCAGATGGGACCCATGATTAAAGTCTCATCTGAAAGATGGTATGGCTGACAGCACAGCCTCATGTGTCAACTCCATTTTTGTGCACTAAGTCTTTGGACTGGGAGTTGAACCCATTTCTTTATGACTGGGAGAGAGCAAAAGTGCTATCAACTGAGCCATGGACCATTAGTATGCAACGTTAAGTGTTATTCTTCAAGCAAGATCTTGCCCGATATCTTTGGGTGTTGTCCAGTAGCTGTCCAGACACTGGAAAGATTTTGTCTGATTTCAGATTTACTGGGGCTCCTTGGTGTCATTCTCTAATTATTGCTTCAATTTCCATCTGTTGTAATATTTGCTTTGTTTGTTTGTGGATTAAAAATGTGATGGGGCTTGGTGCTGAGTAATATTGACAAAATCTGAGTAGCATCAGTGATTGGGCAACTACGCATTTGATATTACTAGGGACTGCTTGCATTGCTAATTGTATGTGGATAGGATATGTCTGACTTGGTCCTTCATTTGCTGTAGTTTTAGTTGCATTGCAGCAACTTGGCTTAGTTTAGGTGTCCAACTTCAAGCTACAGGGGCATTGGCAAGGCCCAGATTATTTGCAGTGTCCAGTGCACATTGTTTATCATACTGTGGAACAGGGGTACTCCGATCTATTTGCTTCCGAGGCTCTCCCTCCTGTTTTTTTTTTAAATCTGCAGACCCTTTTATAGTAAAAATTAGCTATACAATTAAGCACTTAGTTTTGGTTTACTTGATGTGGTGTGGAGTGGCTGTTTTTAAAAAAAAACAAACCTGTGCACAAAGTCCGATGTAGCGCTGTATGATATGCACCCAAACTCCAGGTTCTATCCATCCAAAATGGGGTGTTTCATTTGTAATAAAAGGTCATTTTTTTTACATGGAACTCGGACCCATGGACTGACTCTATTGGGTGGTTTGTTCAGTTACTTAGCTCTGCTATGATCAAGCAGCAAATAACTGTGCAACAAGTGAGGTTAGCCAAACATTGGCCACCATTATTTGGTTAATTCTAGGCCCATTACTCCATAAATCAGACACAACTTCACTGACCTGTTGCTCCATCTGCCCAATTTTAACATGGACAGGAGATGAGTCGGGCAAAGAATCCACTGCTGGTTGTCACTAACTGATCTGAGGGAGGAAGGTCTCCCCTCCAATAACAATGGCTGCACTTTTACTTGGACACCTTGTGCTTTTCCTTCTGTTGGGACTGTGCAGTTTCTTGAAATGTGTTCCCTGTGCATCCTAAGACTAGAATATATTTTCATTGTATATTGGGGATTTAAAAAAAATTATCCTTGAAATGTTCATTTGGTGAATCCTTGGAATTTTCTGTGGATCCCAGCCTCGGTATCCCCTGGACTAGTTGAGAATCCTCACTATGAAATGAACTGAATTGGCAGTTGCACTTGGAACCAGTAAATCCACATTCCACCAATTTACCTTTTTCCCACTGTCTCCTTCCCCAAGACATCAGGCTACAATTGGCCTTTTGCAGTTAGTTAGATTATTATCTATGATTGGGCATTTCTTCATCAGTACAACATTTGAAGCCATGTGTGTGTGTGTATATAGTGGAGGCTCTGTAAAATTGTACAAATAAGCGTATGGTTGCATAGACTTCAGAGAGTATTTTTTGTCTGAAGCGGTAAAATTTAACGAAGGAATTTAGAAGTGGTCAATGTGGTGTTACAGCATGTCAAAGATATTGTTTGTAACCAGCTTGTGTGTAGACTTGAGTGCATGACTTGTATATTTTTTTTTAAACTTGCAGATTGTAATAAAAGGGTACAGACTCATCACTGCAAACACATAAGGTAGAATTTGGAATGCTTTACAACAAATCGTCATTGCGATAAAGGCTGTTATTTAAAAATTTGGCTGCTTATTTAGAAAGAATGAGGGTTCAGGAGACTGATAGGAATGGGATTGAACTAACTGACTCCAGTTGAAGAATAACTCCATTTACAAGGTACAGGTGGCCTTCTGAGCTGTAGGTTCTGTGATCCTCATCAAAGAATAAATGTAATTATTTTACAATTTTGGTTTTGATTTGCAGTTGTAGTGTGGAGAAACAGACTACCTCAACATGACAGATTGGGATGCAGAACTAGGAACAGAACCTGTAACCATTATCTCATCTTTTAATGATATGGTAGGTATTGGCTGCTTTTGAAGTTTGTTGATTTCTGAACTCAGATTTCTTAGTTAATGTTGGTTGTTTATTTTTAATTTAGACTGGACTAATGAATGAAGATGTCATCAACGGCAATCAACCTTTTGACTTGGAAGGTAAGGTATCTCAACTTGACATGTTTTTGATATAAAAAAAATACATCTCATCTCATCTAAATTAAAAAATGTCAATTAAGTTTAATACTTCAGAATGAATTGTTTATAAAGACAAGTTCGCTAAAATGCAATTTGAGGTTGACAATTGTAATTCTCTGATGAAGGACAAGTTGTGATTTAAGTGTGTGTGGATAATTCCAGCTAGCAGCTGCTCAATTAAAAGATATTTGAAAAACTAGCATTTCTCGTTGGTATTTTTCGCTTTCTACTATCATTATACCGTTCAGACTGTCTTTATGCTAATACCTGGATTGCTTCAGGCGGGTTCAGTTTTCTATTGCCCTGTCGAAGATTTGTTCCTACTGTTAGTCATGATTTCTTGAATTTTGCTGGTCACTATATCTGTTTTCAGCCATGGCGGCTGTTTCTGTACTGTGCCACTTAACTATCAAAATTTCCAATATCCTTTGCTGGACTGATCCCTCAAGGTTGTGCTGCCCTTGAGATTGTGCGCTACTTGCCTTACTACTGTTCCTCCAGACCAATCTTCTGCACTAACAATTAATTTACCTTTTCTCCGATAACTCCCTGGTATCACTATATGTGATCCATGCATTTCAATCCCATTGCTTCTTTGTTATCCATGATCCACTGGTGCACACTAACAACGGGCCAATGCACACCTTAGCTGGACCCTTGGATTAACTACTTTATGCCTTGTGGTTACTGATTCCTGTTATGGCACAGCAGCTGATGGCAAACGCTATGTTGTCCCAAATACTAGAAGAGAAACTTGAATCAACTGCCAAAATGGCTTTTCCACATAGTATAAGGAGAGATTGTGAAAGCTGGAAATTGTCTGCTGGTGATTTTAAAGTAAATATTAAGAAATTTAAAAATATAATAGAATTGCACTTTAAACACACACATGGCTTGACATCAGAGCTGAACCTTTCTATTTCTGTCCAGTAATATTTACCATACAATACCTTTCTCTGTTTTTGCTGTCCTCTGAGGCTAACAGCAGCTGGCTCTTTAGGTCTGGCTTCGTTCACACCTAAACAGCTACCTCCTCATTTTCAGTATCTCCTTAAATATGTTCTTTCCCTTTGATCTCAGAAAAAATATTGTAATTTCTTTTGTTTCCTTGGCATTCCATATGCTCCATCCACGCTGTCTCTGATTTGGATTCCAGTGTACCAAACCAACTAGACTTGAGACTCTTATTGTTGTCTCCATGTTCTGTTTATGATCAGGAAATCCTAGAACTGTGTGGCACGGTCAGAGGTCCTTTACCCCATCAAGTCTGGGTTGGCTATTTTTACCAGGTAGTCCCAGCCCTCTGCAATGTCCCAAATATTTGCCCAATTCCTTTTTTTAATAAGTTTGTTGAGGAATCTACACTCTCTCATCACAGTAGTTCATCCTCAAAATCATCTTCACTTGTGTGAGAAGGTTGTTTTTTCTTTTGTGTTGCCCCTGGCTCTTTTTGGTATTAACTTTTAAATCTGGGCCTTCTCTTTTAACTCTTACGATTGAAAAGGGTGTTTTCTTTAGCATTTTATCTAAACACTTCATGATTTTCAAGGACCTCTATCAAATTTTCTCTTTAAGAGCAACTCCAACTTCTCCAATCTCCCAAGTAAATATAATCTCTCATCCCTGCAAGTTTTCTAGTAAAGCTCTTAGAATCCTACAGTGCAGAAGGAGGCCATTTGGCCCATCGATTCTGCACCGATCACAATTTCACCCAGGCCCAGCCCCATGCATTTACCCTAGCTAATTCCCTTGACACTAAGGGGCAATTTAGCATGGTCAATCCACCTAACTAGCACATCTTTGGACTGTGGGAGGAAACCAACGCAGACAGAGAGAATGTGCAAACTCCACACAGACAGTGACCCAAGCTGCAAATCGAACCTGGGTCCTTGACACAGACAGCAGTGCTAGCCACTGTGCTGCCCTCTTCTCTGTACTGTGTCCAAAGCCTTCATATTTTTCTTGATTTGAGACATCCACAATTGGGCACGGTACAGCAGCTGGCGCTGAATTAGTTTTATGTCCATTCTAACCTTTTGCCATGCTCGGGTAGCTGGAATTTCTCCTGTATCTGTACATTTTTTGGCTGTCCAGTGTGATGTTGGTGTACCTTTTTGAGATTTTTTTTTAAAATCATGATCTCTGCAGCTCTCTCAGCCTTAGCTGATGTCATTATGGCACTGACTTGACTGGTGGTGATCTTTTTATTGCTGCTTAAACAGGAGTTTGTTTATTTTTACTGGGATGTTTATGACTGTTAGGAAAATAACTGGCAGGTCAGGTGATGGGTGTTTTTTTTCCCACTCAGTTTGGAGCTGCAGTTTGCATTTTAGTTTTGGATGGGGCATCAAGCTGAAAAGTCTCTCTCTCTCGTGTTTTGGAAATTCTGCTGGTCATCTGAAAGCAAAGTCTTGCCTTTCTGAAAGGCAGAATCTGCTATTGGTGGCTTGCCTAGGGTTCCTGGTGTTTTGGGAAGCTGTTCTGAGTCTATCCAGAGAACTGCAGACTTCATCCAAAGGACTCCATTCCAGTATCATGTGAGCTTTAGTCTGTACTGTATTAAGCTTGTTTGAAGGGTCTTATTTATGGGATAGGTTTGATTGGAACAGCTCTGATGTTTGTTAAGGGTTATACATTATCGTGCTGTCAGGAAGGAGTTTCAGTTTTTTGACGTGATTATAGTTACAAGTGAGGATGTGGTGTTCCCATTTATCTGCTGTCCTTGTCCATCTGGGTGCTAGAGGTCACAAGTTTAGACGGCGCTTTCGAAGGAGCTTCTGCAAGATACTGTCGTGCATCTTGAAGATGGTACTCAGCGGGTATCAGTGGTAGTGGGGTGCCAGTTGGCTGCTATGTCCTGGATGGTTTCAAGCTTTTGAGTGTTGTTGGATCTGGACTTGTGCCTTGTAGATGGTGAACAGGCTTTGGGAGTCAGGAGGTGAGTTAATCCCTACGGGCGGCACGGTAGCACAGTGGTCGGGCGGCACGGTAGCACAGTGGTTAGCACTGCTGCTTCACAGCTCCAGGGTCCCGGGTTCGATTCCCGGCTCGGGTCACTGTCTGTGTGGAGTTTGCACATTCTCCTCGTGTCTGCGTGGGTTTCCTCCGGGTGCTCCGGTTTCCTCCCACAGTCCAAAGATGTGCAGGTTAGGTTGATTGGCCAGGTTAAAAATTGTCCCTTAGAGTCCTGAGATGCGTGGGTTAGAGGGATTAGCGGGTAAAATATGTGGGGGTAGGGCCTGGGTGGGATTGTGGTCGGTGCAGACTCGATGGGCCGAATGGCCTCCTTCTGCACTGTAGGGTTTCTACGTTTCTATGTTACAGAATTCCCAGCCTCGGGCCTGACAGTTTTTAGATGGTTGGTTCAGTTCAGATGCTGGTCAGTGGTAACCCGCAGGATGATGTTGATGGGAGTTTCAGTTAAATCTGGAATTCAGATAGTTGTTTGGCAGTACAGAACTTAAGTATTGTTGAAGCTTTTTTCCTTGTGCTGCTCAGGACCATGTGTCAGGGGAAACTATTTTTCTACTGAGAAGAGTGCTTTTTGATTGGCAAGTGGACTCTGGTAGAAGCATTGCCATGGCGAATACACAAGTTAATAATGACAGTTAAACCAGGCAGCTTGACTGTGGTCAAGGCATTGGCCTGAGAAATGAATATCACTTGTTTTAGCTGAAATGGGTGTAATGGGTTTGTATCCTTTCTGCCTACGAAGAACAGAGCTCTGTGTATTAATATGTCGCTTCCAGTAAACCCAAATGCACCACACTGCAAGCCTGATTGACCATCTTAAATGTTGTCAGTGAAGTTATTAGCACACTCGATGACTATTCAGAATATGTTGTCCTCTTGAGTGTCCTCAACACTCTTGAGTTTTGCAAGAGCAGGCTGGTTAGGAGTGGCCTTGCCATACCCGTTGTGGGAGGGACGTGCTTCTCGTACAGTATCTAGTTGTTTCTCCTGGCATTGGTATTCTTGCCAAGTACAAGATGGAAAATTTTGGCAAAAATGTTTTTCAGCAGTACTAAAACCTGGAATTGATAACTAGTCTCAATAATGGTCACCATGACCATTATCATTTTTGTCATTAATAACCCACCTGGTTCATTTGGGGAAGGAAACCTGTCATCATTACCTTGTCTGACCTGTACGTCACTGGAGCAACGACAAGTGTGGCTGACTTGTAACTGCCTTCTGAAAATGGCCGAGCAAGCCCCTATGTGTCAAATTCCTTTTGTCTTTCAGTTCCAGATTGAACATTGTGCATCTTTTCTCCAAAGTATTGCGTTGTTGCTGTTTATAATTAAATGCATCCAACCTTTCTTGTCTTGAGTGGCTGTTTGGATAGGATTTTAACCAACTGGGTCATCTTGTATCAGCTTTGACTTCATTTGTGTGTCTCCTTCTTTGCCTTTTTCCCCCCCCTCCTATTTGTTTGTCTCCATGGTCCCCAACTAATTGTCACACTGACAATTGTCATACTGCTGATCCTTGGCATTGAATTTGTTAACTTGCTGGTCCATATCCTGTGCATAGTTGGTGATATTGATGCTGCATTTATTCACACATGGGATTTTCATAGTAACTTAATTTCAGTGTTAATGTAAGCCTACTTGTGACACTAATTAATATTAAAAAGAACTTTACTCCACAGTAAAAATTTTTGTTTACTTTGCAAACATGCATTGTGAAGTGAAGTGTGACACTTGGGGATATTTCTAGGTAATTATCTGTAAATGCCTCTGATCTGGTTTTATCAATTAGTTTTTAAAGTTGGAAGGTTTAGAAAGCAGCATGAAAATTTACCGGACTGAGAATGATTAAGTGCGAAATTAGACGGTTGTTGATCATTTTGAGAGGCATGGATTACTCGGGCAGTCAGCATGAAATTTTTAAGGCTAAGTGCTGTTTGCTTAACTTGATGTGAAATTTTGAAAGATAATAAGGGTTGATGGGGTCTTGTATAGGCTTCTGAGGAGATCCCATATCAACAGATAAAAGTGAGTGAGATCCAAGGACAAGTGGAAAGTTGGATTGAATGTTTTTGTGGCTGGAAGGCTGTTTGCAATAGGGTTCTGCAAGCCTTTTTACTGGATGCTTGCTGTTTGTGGAATATATCAATGATTTGGATGTTTATATGTCCACTGGATTTTAGGACTTGACTGCCTCTTTGGGAGTCCTTTTTCCCCCACTGTCTGGTTGATGTGATGCTGAGGATTTTATATGAGAGGTCCCTATTGGGGACTGTGCGTGTGCTCGTGGGGATTTTGAAGGGGGAGTGGGTGAGGATGTTGTCAGACGATGTATGCACCCAACCAATAAACTGTGTGGACATATATTTTAAAGGTGCAGTCGGAAGCACCTTTCTATTTTCCCATTTTAATGTGTGAGCATTGGGGCTTGTTTTAAAATCTTCACCCTTTTCATATTTCTCCCCATCTCTGTACACACCATCTCTGCTCTCCAATTCTGGCTTTTTTCTATTAATTTACAGAATGTGGGTGTTGCTGGCTAAGCCAGGATTTATTGCTCATCCCTAGTTGCCTTTTCTGCACCTCCTTCAATTTTAATTTTGTCATTTGTGGCAGCCTAACCTGTAGCTCCGGAATAATTTCCTTCTTCCACTTCTGTGCTCTTTTAAATGAGTGTCTTCCAGTATTCATGTCACCTCATGGTTTGATGTAAAATGTTTGTTATCCCTGTGAACCACTTTGTGGAATTTACCATGTTAAAGGCACTTTACAATTATTGCTAGGATTTTAATGGAGGGTGTTGGGGAATTACTTTGGCTTTTGTTTTTGTTGATTTTCTGATTTACAAATTGGTGTGAATCTGAAGTCTTAAGAAATTAAGACTCTTGATATTGAATCATGTAGTGAGATGACAGGTGCCTAATCTTGCCTTGCAGAGCAGAAACCATTGGGTTCATATTAATCCGTTTTCAAACTAGCTGTAGGAGTGCCTCTAGCAAGACTGTTTTAATCACCTACTGCATTCATATGAAATGCTTAAATTTACTTAACACATCTTCCACCATTCAGTAACCAAGGAAATGAAGCACTTGATGATATGCTGTCATGCTCTGCTTTCCTCGTAGACTTTTACACATACTTGTTCATTTTGAGTCTTATTTTTTAAAATGTAACTATCAGAAAACAAATTGGGAATGGGGAGGATGTGACTAGCTTTTTAATTTTTTGGAAAAAAAATGAATATCCTGCTTTTATGAATGTGTTTAAAAGCAGAGGAGCAGTAATGAATCAGTGCGGTCATTGGTTAGACAACATTTAGAATATATTGCCCATTTCTGTGTTCTGGTTTAGAAAGGATGCGCACAAGCTGATGCTAGGTTGAGGGGCTTTAGTTTGGAGAGACTGAAGAAACCAGCATGCACCACTCCTGGACACAAGGTGCTCAATTTTTAATTGAGCAAATAGAGAAGGCGCACATTTGTGCTTTCTAGATTACCACGTATAATACTGGTGTACAATAAAGTGGCAAAGGTCAAAATTGAAATGCCTCGGCAAGATATTTACTACAAAATTCTCACTATTGGGAAATATTTTTCATGGCAAGTTACTAAAACTGCATTGTAACACATCCTGTTGTGTAATATTCATGTAGTGTCCTCTAGTGATTATGCAAGCAAATAATTTTTGTAAGCCCCCTCTGCTGATGCAATTCATGTTACGGTTCCAAAAGCTATTCTATGCTCCAATTTTCCCTCATAGAATCGTGTGCTAAATTAAAATCTGAGAAAAGACACCTCGACGTGATGGAGCCATCAATTTGTGGTCATGAACTGGGAATCATTAGGCTTCACCTTTCAAACCTCTCTCTTGCTTTCTTTATTTCATTTTCAGATCATGCATTGCCAACTTTTTAAAACACCAACTGCCAGCTTAACATTCATTAGTGCACATCAAAGTTTGTAAATGTTTGCAATTCTTTGAAAAAAAATTTTTTTTCATTTTTGAACGAAAACAGTTTAAAATAAATTACATGATTTTTCTCATTTAAACTAGTAAATTGCAGTAGCATTTGCCATGGTGAGCGAAATGGTAGACTCCAAACCTTGTTTTACTGATTGTGTTCCCAAGAGCATGTGCTGCCAATTTGATGCTTACCTAGAGTTTCCATTTTTTATAAAATGAATTCCTATGAATTGACCTGAATTTGTGATTGTGTTTGTGAATGTTAAATTTATGCAACAGAATCATTTTCGGGATGTAGAGGTGCTACTAAAGGGAAATAAGCAGGAACAATTGGGAATTAGACTTTTTGCTTCGAGCCAATCCTGATACAGTTGCTGCATGCTTGGATATGGGGAGAAAGCAGGATTAGGCTATTGAGATAGACAATCAGCCATGATCATCATAAACAGCGGAGCAGGTTCAAAAGGCTGAATGGCCTCCTCTGCTCCTATCTTCTATGTTTCTATTATATGCTCCCTACACCACTGATTCGCAGTGTGTACCATCTACAAGAGGCAGCGCAGCACCCAAGGCTCCTTTGGCATCTTCAAATCCATCACATATACCCCTAGAAGGACAAGGGCAGCAGATACATGGAAACACAACCACCAGCAAGTTCCCCTTCAAACCCCACACCATCCTGACATGGATGATGGGCAGCTTGGTGGCCAGCCACTTTCGGGGAGTTTTGTTATCTCCTTGGAGAATTACAATAAATTTAGCAGGCATGATTTCTCCTTCATGAAGTGCTTTATTTATATTATGCATTTCTAATTACTCTGGTATTACACCCTTTAGTGGACTCTTAACATTACCCCAGTGACAGATGTTAAGTTAACTGGCCTAGTTACCTGTTTCAGTACACCCACTGTAATCTCTGTAGCTACTTCCTTTAATATTCGAGGATGCAACCCAACAGGTCCAGGGAACCTATCTGCCTTCAGCCCCATTAGTATCCCTTAGTACTTTTTCTTTAGTGATAGTTATTGTACTTATTCATCTCCCCTTTTGTCCCTTGATGATTTAGTATTTTTGGAATGTTATTAGTATCTTCTATCGTGAAGACTGACGCACAGTTTTTATTTAACTCCTCTGCCATTTCCTGGTTCATTGACCTTGCGTCAAACTAGAAACATTTAGAGATTTAACTAGTTTTATTCCAGTGCAGAGGCACTTGAGGTTAAAAAGGAAGGCTGGAATGAAAATTAAATGGCCAAAGTGATGATGTAAAGCCAAAGAGGATGTTAATTGGGCAAGTAAAGAAATATTGGATGAGTGTGGAGCAGATGTAAATGGCAATAATGGATTCATCGCCAACAATTGTCAACAAAAGGTGATCTGAACTCAAGCAGCTGTAGAGTGCCTAATCAAAAGAAGAGGTGCTGTTCCTTGAACCTCGGCTTTATTGGAGCAGTGGAAGAAACCAAAACTGAGGTGATAGTTGAGCAGAGGAATAAAATGACAAATTACCAAAAGTTATCAAATCTGCATTATTAATTGTGCAATCAGTTTGTAAGATAAAATAAATTAACATGGTTTGCTGAAGTCTTTCTGGCTACTGTTTTAAAAAGCGCCAAGCGGCCGATGGCTGTCATAATTTCATCTTTGTTTTTAAAGTCTTTAACAAGCTGACAGCAGCAACCATCTTCGCCTCATTGATAACTTTGCCGTCAGTGAATGGTTTCTTTTTTGCCAGCAGATGGCTCATGCAAAAAGACACCTCTTTGCTCACCTTTCCTTCAGCGCAGGTTTTGCAAAGTGTGACTGTTTAAGTTTGCAGCACTCCCTTTAAACAACACCATTCTGACAAAGGTTGGGGAGTTAAAGGGAATCCTGCAAACTCAAACAGTCACATTTTGCTCTCCTTTCCTTCAGCTCATGTTTTGCACCAGGATGGTGCATTGTCCCCCCTGGTGCCAGGGTCAGTGAATGGCTGCAGAGCATTCTGAAAAGGAAGGGTGAACAGTCAGAGGTTGTGGTTTATATTGGTACCAATGGCAGCTAAGAAGAGGGACATGATCCTGCAGCAAAAATTTAGGGAGCTAGGTGGCAGTGTAAAGCAGGACATCAAGGGGTGGAATCTCTGGATTACTGCCACATGCTAGTGAGTACAGGAATGGATGGATAGAGCAGCTGAATGTGTGACTGAAGAGACGGTGCTTTAGTTTCCAAAGTTACATACACCAGATGTAGTCTCTCCAAAACCCCGTACACATTTGGCAACTGCTTATTTATTCTGTACTCCAATCCCTTGCAATAAAGGTCAACATGCCATTTGCCTTCCTAATTGCTGGCTGTACTCATGTTAATTGTATGAGAATACCCATATACCACATGCACGGTGGCAGTGGTTAACATTGCGGCCTCAATGCGAGAGACCCGGGTTCAATTCCCAGCTTGGGTCACGGTCTGTGTGGAGTCTGCACAGGTTTCCTCCGGGTGCTCTGATTTCCTCCCACAGTCCGAAAGGCGTGCTGGTTAGGTGTACTGGTCATGCTAAATTCTGCCCCAGTGTACACAAACAGGTGTTGGACTTGTGGCAGCTTTTACAGTAACTTTATTGCAGGTGTTAATGTAGGCTTTAATGTAAGCTTACTTGTGACAATAAAATTAAAAAAGTCATTTTGATAACATCCATGCACCTAGGATGCGCTTTAGGATGTTTTGTAAAGCGAACTATACATACTTCATATAAAACTGTTTCCTCTAGCCTGCCCCCAGATACATTTCTTCCCTTCTAATATTAAGCTCACACATTGAAGTTTACTGATGTTCACATGTTTAAATAACAAGGTGGACATCTAGTGGAATAAAATTGACATTGATACTAACCCAGTAAGAGATCAGATTTAACATGAAATTAAACAGAAGAAAAAAAGCATGAAACTAGAAACATTGTTCAATTTAGATAATTCCAGTTACTATGTTAAACAGTTATGCAAAAGGAACTGCCCAAACTAGGCCTTTTTAAAATTCTAGTGAAGTCCAAAGCACATCAGTGGCTCAGTTGTAGTACACATTCCTCAGAGTCCCAGTCCAGGAAATTGGGCACCATTATAGACACTAGTGCAATAACGAGAGAAAGCTGCAATGTCAGAGTTGCCACTGAACAGATGTGCCATCTGCTCTCACACACGGACATAGTGGTGGGGGGCTATTTTGAAGAGCAAGGGAGTTATCCCCCATGCCTTAGCTAATATCCAGCCCTCCAGCAAAATCACAAAAAAAGGATTACCTGGACATAACTGTGCAAAAATTGGCTGCTGGTATTTCCTACATTACAATAGTGACTACACTCCCAACAAAAATACAACATTGGCGGTAAAGAGATACGGTGGTCTCCAAATAGTCATCACAATGAACAAGTCAATCCTGAAGTCTCAAAAAATTGATAGTCATTAGTTGCCGAGCCTCTGCCAAAAATGCACAGGACTCTGGCTCCTTGTGGAACATTTTTATATAATGTAAAATTACTTGCTTTGCCAAACATCCTAATGCCAATCTAGGTGCACGGATGTTATCAAAAGGACTTTATTTTATTAGTGTCACAAGGTTTACCAGGATGCTGCCTGGTTTGGAGGATATGACTATGAAGAAAGGTTGAACAAACTTGGATTGTTTTCATTGGAGCGCCAGAGGATGAGAGGGGACCTGATAGAGGTTTACAAGATTATGACAGGCTTGGATAGAGAGTGGACAGTCAGTCTTTTTCCTAGGGTTGCAGGGTAAATTACTTGGGGGCATAGGTTGAAAGTGAGTGGGGGAAAGTTTAAGAGCGATGCAAGGGGCAAATTTTTCCAGAGGGTCGTGAATGTATGGAACATGCTGCCAAAAGGTGGTGGCAGAAGATACTATAACAGCATTTAAGAGGCATCTGGCAAGATAATGAATAGGTAGGGAATAGAGGGATACCGACCATGTAGAAGCAAGAAAATAAAGGCATCTGTGTCAGCACAGACTTGAATGGGCCGAAGGGCCTGTTCGTGTGCTGTACTGTTCTTTGTATATCAAAGACAAGACCACGTGTCAACAATAGCGTAGCCTTGAGTAAAACAGCATAAGAAAATTTCCCTTCAACTCCCCACCTTTGTCACTTCAACTGCAGAAACCCCTCACTATCAAATCTCGTACAATGACTGCTCTTGCGCCCCCCCCCCCCGCACTCTGGCTGAAGAAATTCCTCCCATCTCGCCTCTGTTTTAAACGAGCGAGCGCCCCTTCAGCCTGAGGTTGTGTGCCCCCCGCGCACACATGTTCTATGCCCCTGTACCGGTGGCACAGTGGTTAGTACTGCTGCCTCACAATGCCAGGAACCTGTTTCAATTCCGGTCTTGGGTCTATGTTCTCCATGTCTGTGTGAGTTTCTTCCACGTGCTCCGGCTTCCCCTCACAGTTGGAGGTGCAGGTTAGGTGGAGTGGACAATGCTAAAATTGCTCCTTGGTGTCCAAACGATGTGTAGGTTAGATGGCCCAGGACCATATTCAAAGGGGTACCTTCCCTCGCCAAACAGCTATCAAAACAAATACCAAATTCAGACTTGCCCTTATCTGGCCTAATCTGCACATTTTGGGTTTCACATTCCTGGCCTACCAAGGTCCCATTTTAGTGGAGGCAGCTGATGATTTTATTGGCCGGCTTCCTCTGTAAAAGCCAAGTGGGAAGTGCTCTATTTGGGAGGTACATCGACTTATGGGCTCATTTTCACCATGACAGAGGTGATGAAAATCCAACAATACCGAGCTTCCTTTCACTGGAGTCTTGGAGGAGGTTTAAGAGCGATTTTGTCACAACTATAAATCCTTTGTCATTTAAGGAATAATATTTCTTCTACTTGGAGAGTTGGTGGCAAGGAGTCCTATCTAAATTTCTGTACAGAGGACGTGAAATTTCTTTACACTTTGTAATGGAATGCCTTTCTATAGCAATTACCTTTTAAAGGACAACGCAAAATTTATTTGAAGCCAAAAAAAGATGCAAGACTTTGAAGTTGGAGCAGGAATTGGGTTAGTTTTGGATGATTTTTCCAGGAAATCAACATAGAAAATAAACCAGTGGAACCCTATGGTGTTGGTTTCAATGGTTTCCAAGGGGCTTCTTTGGGGTCAAATGCCAACACCTACAATCAGCTGATCTCAGCCAGTAGGGAAACCTTGATTACCATCAAGTGACCTTGCTTGAGAAATATTTGTAGATTGAGAGCAGTTTGAGTTTAGCTCGGATCTCCACACTCGAGTGGTCCACGAATGCTGGCACAAAGGTGAAGTACTGACACTTGTGAAATCCCAGGAGTGTCAGTGCAAACTGATGTTTCAGAACCAAGAGATTTTGGTAAGAAATCATCCCTATTTATTGAAATTGGCATCTAGGAATGTGTAAAGGGTTACAATCTGTTTCTGCTTTCGCTGTCATTGTAGTTCTAAGTGGAGTTAGGTAGTAATTCTAGATTTGTTGAGCTCAGCGGCCACCAAGACTGGAATTGATTGCTTGGTATTCTTGCAAATCTGGAAAGTAAACTTTGGTCTTGCTGCCAACTTGTTGGGTGCTGCATGTTAATGCACCCTACACATTTGGTTTATTACTCTGGCAGATAGTGGATGTTGGTTTGCATTCTGCTATTTTGTTGCTGCTATTATATTGGCCTTGTTTTAATTAGGAAACCAAAATATGGTATTGATCATCTGGAATCCAAGCTAAACTATGCCAATATAAAATGGTCCATGACTCTCTAGTATCTCCAAATGAAGCTCCAGCATGATTATCTCTTTGAAATTTTTGTAAAAGCTATATATTACAGTTGATCAGATTTTTGTTGATGGTTGCAAAATGAAAATCCTGAGTGGAAGGGTGAAATTTATTACTTGTTACAGTAATTACCTTTCCAGTTGGCTGATATTGCAGTTACACATTTCATAACATTTTTTACGGTCACCATGTCTTTGTCTAGCAGAGTAAAACATGGATTTTGATAATATTGGACAGTGCTTTGCTCTTTTTTCAAACGATGAATTAATTTTTGTTAAATTTAATGCAGTTGCAGGGTTTGCAGAATCTGCGCCTATAAATGAAAATGATTTTGACAGCAGAGGTGGAAGAAGATGTGGGTTTGGCAGAGGTGATCGTGCTGGATTTCCAAGAGTTAGTGCACAGAATGGTAAGAGTTGGGGAAATGCACATCTGTTCACTTCTTGTCTTTCAGCATCCTTTCCCTTTTTTTGAGTCTCTCAATTTGGGGGTTATGAGTGTAGTCTGTGCAGAGGAGGAGTCTGATAAGTACAGGAATTCACTAATAAATTAGTGGTCCAGCAAAAAACCTACAACGTAAAGAATAGATGGTGGTTGAAGTGCAGGCGATTCACCAGTTAGCGACAACCATGATGCGCAAGGTTTCTTCACAGTTGAGACCATCTAGGGCCCATGCCACTACTGGCCAAAAATGGGAAGTTGCTCATCAAGAACAGAGGCAGTTGGCACTCGCTTTGAAGGCATCCTGAACAGGGTCTTTGTCTTCGATACAAGTATCATTGACTCCCCCCCCCATAGCATTCTACCCGCCATTATCTCAGCACAAACCCAGCATGGCTTGAGATAGAAAAAGCCACTCAACAACTAAAGAACAAGGCATCGGGAGCAGATGGAGTCCCCACAAACCTCGCTACAGGCCCCCGCTGGTGTGTCTTGCCCCACTGCACTGCAGTGACCTGATTAGTCATCAAGATTATGGAAGGTTTTCGTCTTTAGTAGGGTAGACATAGAGAAGGTGCTTCACTTGTGAGTAAGACTAGAGCTGGGGGCATAAATATAAGATGACCTGTAATAAATACGATGGGGAATTGGGTGAAAATTCTTTATCCAGAGAGGTGAGAATATGGAACGTCCTATCTCGAGGACCAATTTGAGGTGAATAGTGTGGATACATTTTAAGATGGAACTAGATAATCGGAAGGGTATATTAATGAGGTTAGGTGAAGTACAGGTGGAGGCTCATTGGAGCATAAAAACCTGACATGGGCCTGTGGGGCCTAGTGGCTGTTCTTGGGCTGCCAATAGTTTGGAATACACTGTTGAAATGTATTACCTTTTTTCCTCCTGGATTATGTCCCACATTTATAATATTGCATGAACTTTCACTTGAATCCTAGGTGTCTTTTTTAATCCACATCCTCTCCATTTCTTTTTTACTTCATCTTTCAGCTGTTTGACCTACCAACCTTTCTCTGTCCAAAATCATCATTTTTTTCACTCTTTGCCTATTGTGTCACTAGAATATTTTGCAAGTTAATTGTGAACTTTATTTTCTTAAGTTGCTGCAAAAGCAGGCGGAGATGCTCCTTTTGGTAGAGGTAGCCCTTTGGGCAGAGGTGGCCTAGGTGGAAGAAGAGGATTTGGTGGTCAATCAGGTGAGGATATTTTAAACTTTATTGCATTGTAGAAATTCAGAAATAAAAATTTTTGTCATGGTTAACTGGGCATTTGATGTCCAAACGTGTTTTGAATCTCCAGTTCAAGCCATTGACATCTATATCGATCAGGCAGGTTTCGGTTGTCCAGTGCAAAGTCCTTGCAGGGATGGATGCAGTTTCCCTAAGTCCGGATGGTTCTGATCAGGAGAGTGGAACTGAGGCTTGGGGTGGTAGGGGGCATGGGTGCTGCTGAAGGTCAATCGGCTCAAGGAATTATTCCTTTGAGTGTGTCCAATCCGTTGCTTTTTGTGATCATCTGGGGGATGAGTGAGAAGAATTGCAGCTGCAGTGACTGTCCCCTCTTTTTCCCCCATGCCCCCACTAAACTCTTACCAGTGAGTTGTACTGACTGATCATTAGCAGTTTTCTAGGTTTACTGTAAACATGCCTTATTCAATTAATCTGCCTAAGAAAATTAATTTATGTTTCATTGGCCAAGTCATTTCCAAAGCAACTAATATATTTTGGATTGCAGTAAATCGCTTTTCCATGTTAAGGGCTTCCCCAGTAGCTTGGTTGGTCCACATTATCCAATCTGGAACTTGGGCATGATGAGAGAATTTCACCATCAGGTAATAGTCAATGCAGTGATTGCCTTTTGTGGTGCAACTTCTGGTTCCCCTTTGCTTTTGGGGCAAGTTAATTCATTTGTCCATTGTCTTTTCCTGCAAAGTCCTTGTGGAGGCATTAGGGTGAGCACGATGCGGGCTATGATGTCTGTTATTTTGAAGTATGTGGATGCTAGTTATATCCAGGCTTTATATGAAGACTGAGAATATCCATGAGGTGCTAACGAATCTCCATATCTGAGGAACAATATTCCACACACAGGTCATTGCTCTTTCTACAAGAGGGATACAAGCTGACTTTATTTTGTGAACAAATTGCCTTTGGCCATTTGGAACTGATGCAATTCCATGTGTAGATTCCTGATGGTGAATTTGGTAAATCCTGGCCTTTATGACTTAACATGACAGTGCATTTACCATTCTGAAAGAAAGAACATACAGTCCTGTAGCACCTTTCACAACTATTGGACATCCTAAAGCCATTTTAAATGCTTTTTGAACTGGAGTTTTGCCACATTACACAAATTTGTACTCCTGAGGTTCCACAACCAGCACTAAGATATACATGGATAATTATTTTAATGTATGTTGATTTGAGGGATAAATATAGGGGTGGCGCGGTGATTGGCACTGCTGCCTCACAGCGCCAGGGATCTGGGGTCAATTCTGGCTTTGAATCACTGTGTGGAGTTTGCATGTTCTCCCCATATATGCATGGGTTTCCTCCAGGTACTCCGATTTCCTCCCACAGTCCAAAAGATGTGTTGTAATTCCGGTCAGAAACTCAAGTGTTTTATGAAGTCCGCCTGGATCATGATATTTGCAATTTTAATTTGGCTAGGGTAAGCATGAGGTGTTTCACTTGAGGTATGATTCAACTGACTCACGAGGGAGTTTTTATCAAACAAAGTTTATTTAAGAATACTGTTAACATATAGTAGTAACTACAAACAAGGGGGAAAAAACGATCATAATATTTATAACCCTTAACAAATATGAAATGTTCCAACCAAACAAAACCCTTGGTCATGGGTTTAGCACAGAAAATACAAATGCTCACGTGATGTGATGGAACTTAGTCCCATGGTTGGAGAATTGAAGTTCTGACTTCTCAGCCTTGTAACTTCCAGTAGCCCACAAGGTAGAGATAATGCCACTACTGGCCTCTAGTTTTCAACCAGCGAACCACTGCAAGAGGCAGAATTCTGGAAGGCACGAATACCTGCTTCCAGCTAGCCAGCAGAATTTACAATACATGGGAGAGAGAAAAACAGAAACACTGCTTTTCAGTCTGATGTCCAAACACCACGTAAACTAAAACAGCAACCCAAAAATGAAATAACTCCTGTCATCTGACTTGTCAATCATTTTTTTCTCCTCCAATTCGGGGTCATAAAATCCCAAAGTACCTGAGGCCCAGAGGAAAAAATAAACACAACCCCATTTCAACCATTGAAGTAGCAATAAAAGGACTGCTAAGCGGACAGCTCGGCAACAATGGGGGTGGGGGGGGGGGGCGTTGAATCTGCTTGCAAACTACAGAGAACATGATTTCAGGGGAAAAAAACATTTTCTTAAAGGTACACTAGCATCACACGTGCTGGTTAGGTGCATTGGCCATGCTAAATTCTCCCTCCGTGTACCCGAACAGGTGCCAGAGTGTGGCAACTAGGAGATTTTCACAGTAACTTTATTGCGGTGTTAATGTAAGCCTACTTGTGACACTGATAAATTTACAAAAATATATATATATTGGGTAGCACATCAGGAGAGCTTCCTGATTTTTTTTTGAGCAGTGTCATGGGTTCTTTTATGCCCAACTGAGGGACCAGGTATGGTTTCAGTTTAAAGTCTCATCTGATAGATACCCCCCTTAATAGTGCAACACTCCTTCAGCATTGCCCTAGATTATGTTCATTTTACTGGATTGGGGTTTGAACCCGTGATCTTCTGATGCAGGCAAGGGTGCCACACTGAGTGAAAGCTAATTTTTAAAAAAAAACTAAATCCCAGTCAAGATGGTACTAATTATATTCTTGCTACTGTTGCCATCTGGTAACATCTGCCAGAAATGAAGAAGACATATTTAGGATTGTGTGTTTGTGTCCCACCCTGCCCACACCGGTATGAATCTAGATCTTGACAAAGAATGAAGTGGTTTGGAGGAAAGAGATGCATTAGCTTAATTGTTGGGGTACACACAATTACCCTGTCTCTTTCCTTCAGTTTCCACAAGAAGGAAATCCTTAATAGCAATTGGAAGTAAGAACCCTGTTGTCTCCCAACTTTGCTCAAGAAAATTATGAAATGGAAGGTGCCAACAGATATGCGGTAATCCTGCAGTGACATGGTGGCAAACCTAGGATATCCTATATTTGCACCGCCACTGTATTGGAGATTCGTTACATTGCATTGTAAATTAATCATGTTTTGAATTATCGATTTTTTTTTTAGGTGATAGTGGTGGATTTGGTCTAAGTCGTGGAAGAGCAGGTTTTCGATCTGCACTTGCAACAAGAGGTGAGATGTTGTACTTTTTTAAAAATTGCATCTGGCTTCCCTATTCCTCAGCCCTGTGTTTTATGCTCTATAAGGTGAAACCTCCTCTAGGGAAATGCAACAAACCTCCTCGAAGTGGGAAATCTCCAAGTCAAATGCTTTCTTGGGATGAGAAAATTGCATAAGGAGGTCCAATTTTGTACCTTCTAACATCATTTCTGTCATCCAGGCCCTGCACTAAGATGTTGCCATTCATCACCTGAAGCAATGTTTCAAAAGGCAATTCCTGTGTAAGTTTACCAAAATCAAATGCTGAAGATTCTGGAAATCTAAAATAACTGAAAATGCTAGAAATACTTCAAATCAGGCGGCATCTATAGAGAGAAATAGAGTAACTGTTGCAGATCAATGATGACCCTTCAGAAGTTATGGTTTACAGTTTAATACTGCATTTGTCTAGTTTCCAAATCTTTTTTTTTTGTTTTGAAATTCATCCTTTAAAATTTTAAATTGTAGGTGGTTATCGAGGTAGGAATGAAGAGCCCTTTTCTGGATATACTTCTAGATTGGCAGGTGAGCTGTTCATTTAGTAACAGAAACATTTACAGCACAGAAGATGGCCAATAGATCTATGGGTGGGATTTTCCCGCCGCACACTTTTTCCCCCAAGGCCGGAAAATCCTGCCTGAAGTCAACAGACCTTTGCATGGTCCATGTCCCAACGTTTCCTGTGGTGGCAGGATGGGAAAATTGTGCCCTATATCTTTGGCTTTTTTGTAGAGCTAGCTAAAACTAATCTGTGACCCAATTTCTCCCCAAGCGTTGTCCTTTGTTTCACACATTTACCCAGTTTTCCCTTATTATGTAATGCTTTTGGCTGTCTTGAGCAGAATATTGCATATTTCAGTAACCCTATCCCCTATGATTGTTTTTACATTCTCCCCACTCTCGACACTCTGATTTTAAGTTGATAATCCCTCAGTCATGATCTCATTGGTAGAGCAGACCTGATGGGCTGAATGGCTCACTGCTGCTCCTAGATCTTATGGTTTCCATCGCTGAACTCATCACTGATTTTCCGAGCCATGGGAAGCGATCTCTTCCTAGTAACACAATCAAGACACTTGATAACTTAAAAACCTCCATCTCTCTTTTTATTTTCTCTGCTTGCTAGTAGTTCTTTATTTGTATTCATTAAATTGGTTACCACACACACACACACACACACACACACACCAGCACAGTTAATATATTGTTTGTTTGTTTTTCAGATCGTTGGAATTCTAAAGATGAAGGTGACCAAAACCAAGGTAATAGTCAAGTATCGAAAGGAAACTTGGGTGTAGGGTTGGGTGACTAATGGGGGGGTACATCAGTCTTGAGTCCAATCTCGTCTTTGTGCACCATGAGTTCAGGTTTCACTGGGTGAGAATCATGAGTTGGAATCCTGGCTGATGCTTGACCTTGATCGTATTTGCAGCACAGAAAAGGTTATGCTCCATTTGAGATTTCTCCAACCTTTTTTTTCATTTGATCCCACGAGTATCATTCTATTCCTTTCTCCCACAAGCACTTTGCGAGTTTCCCTTCGAATTCATCTACGTTATTCACTTTGACTTTTTCAAATATATTTGCTTGGTAGTAAAGAACTTAATTTGTTGAAATTTTTTGTTTTGCACTCATCAGGACTCTATTGCAAGAATACCAATGTCAGGGGAAACAGTAACTTAATACTGTATGGAAAGAGGGTGCTGATTGGTTGGCAAGTGGACTCTTCATAGTAGAGGTGTTGCCATAGTGAATGCATCAGTTGATGGTGACTGACTGCCAAGCATTGTTTGAAATTTAAACCCAGCATCCTGACTCTAGTCAAGGCATTGCCCTGTGGAATGTTCCAGCGCATGACTGACTTATTTTGTTTAGCTGAAACAGGCAATGTGTGTACATGTTTTTATTTCTGGTTTCTAGCATCTGCATAATTTTGCTTTTAGTCTCAATACTGATCTTTTATTCCTACCTTTTAGTAATTTTTCACCTTTTACAGAGGTCAGAAATAGAATGTTCCTGGTTTAAATTTCATACTATATTCTAAATTTTACTCATCTTCGGTGTATTACCGCAAATGTGCAGTCTCCAGAGCGTCTCCAGAGCGTAAACCAACATAGCACCAACCTGAGTGTAATCTCGGAGGCTACTTTGGACAGCTCCTGAAACCTTTCAATAATCTTTCTTCCACTTTGGTGACCGAAGAAATGCAACATACCAAATGCATTCTGCAGCAAGGGGCCCAACTGTACAACCTGAAAGATTAAGCCTTTCATGCAAGTATTGGACATCTATCAACCACCACTAAACTGGCCATGGTAGATGTTAAAGGTTAAAGCAACCTCATCATGCAACTGTGCAGCTCCTAATCAGACTGTGGACGTGCTAAAAGAGCTGTTTTTCAGAATAAATGATCAGACAGCCCACCATTTGTGTTTGTTATCCAGGGAACGGCCAGTAATCAATATCTGCACATATATGAAGGAAGAGGATTGCCAGCTGTACATTTTCTGTGCTTTTTCTTTAAATTCCCTGTTGGTATTTATCTTTCTGTGGGATGGGGTTAAGCTAGGTATTTATAAATGGCACATGCTTTTCAAATATTGAGTCCTATACAAAGTCCATTCCTGTCTCTTTTGTGTACGTGGGAGGGGAGGAGGAAGAATTCCTTCCTGTTTAGGCCCATTCCCATCATCAGCAGACAGGTTCCTGTTCCTTTTCAAACAGAATGCAAGGAGATATGATAAGATTATGGTAACTTGCCTTTCCTTTTCCAGCATTCCTCATTTGGGAAAGTTGTTCTGATAAATGGTTCCAAGCGCTCAGTGCTTCGCTTTGTTATATTGATGTATCTAAAATGGTTTTTACTTTGCAGAAAATAATCTTGTATTTGTTCCTTTAAACTCATGCCCAAAAGAAAAATGCTCTGCTTAAATAGCATTCCATTCTTGACTATAATAGGTATTCAGATTTCCAATGTATAAATCTAAATCTAGTTGATGTATTTCTTCCAAGGCCCCAAAGTGACTTATGTTCCTCCACCGCCACCTGAAGATGAAAATGCAATCTTTGCTCGTTATCAGACTGGCATTAACTTCGATAAATATGACGAAATTCTTGTGGATGTTTCGGGATTCAATGTTCCGGCTGCAATACTGGTTGGTATTGACATTTCCTCTTATTCTAATGAATGGTTGGGCTGATACACTATGCGCTTGCAGATCATGTAAACACTGCCCTGGTAAATGTTGCTATTCCTCAGTGGGTGGGTGGGAGGAGAGTTGTTATTTTAAAACTTTGACTTTGTTTTTCCCATTTTTTTTTGAATTGTGTTCGGGCTGAGCAGTGAGCTGTTTTTGTGTATGTAGGAAATGTTTGTACATGCAGAAAATAAATATTTTGCTATTTTGTGTAGTGCTGCAGTCCTCTGGCATCTCTTCCAATAAGAAGTCTCACAACACCAGGTTAAAGTCCAACAGGTTTATTTGGTAGCAAAAGCCACTGGCTTTCGGAGCGCTGCTCCTTTGTCAGGTAAGTGGGAGTTCTGTTCACAAACAGGGCACATAAAGACACAAACTCAATTTACAAAATATAATTTTTGTAAATTGAGTTTGTGTCTTTATATGCCCTGTTTGTGAACAGAACTCCCACTTACCTGACGAAGGAGCAGCACTCTGAAAGCTAGTGGCTTTTGCTACCAAATAAACATGTTGGACTTTACCCTGGTGTTGTGAGACTTCTTCTTGCTGTGTTTACCCCAGTCCAACGCCGGCATCTCCACATCATCTCTTCCAATGCACAAGTCTCGACACTTGAGTGCTGACAGGTTGTTTTGATTGTTTCAGGTTTTGCAACTATCATCCAGTTCTCATCTATGGCCATTAGAATTAGGAGCAAGAATAGGCCATTCAACCCCTTTAGCCTGTTCCATCAGCACTCGTGTCTAAATTTTGATAAGATCATGGCTGACCTGATTGTGGCTTCAACTTCACGTTCCACCTACTCTCAATAACCCTTGATTCCCAAGAATCTGTCTAACTCTCCCTTTTTAAAAATATTCATTTTATAACCACTGTGGGGTGTGGGGAAGGAGAGGAGAGTTGGAGAGAAAAGATTTCTTCTCATCTCCATCTTAAATTGCACCCCTGGTCTTCCAAATGCCAATGGATACACGGGTCTTGCCTGTCCAAACTTCTGGGATCTTATCCCAATGACCCAAGATTTCTTTGGGGAAAATAAAGATGATTGAAACTGTCAAACAAAGAAAAGTACAGCACAGGAATCAGCCCTTTGGCCCTCCAAGCCTGTGCTGATCATGATGCCCTTACTAAACAAAAACCTTCTGTATCCCTCTATATTCCCTCCCTATCCATGTACCCATCCAGATGCCTCTTAAATGTTGCTAATGTGCCTGCTTCCACCACCACCTCTGGCAGCGTGTTCGAGGCACCCACTACTCTCCATGAAAAACTTCCCCTGCACATCCTCCTTTCACCTTGAGCCTGTGCCCCCTTGTAATTGACACTTCCACCCTGGGGAAAAAGCCTCTGATTCACCCTGCCTATGCTTATCCATCCCAGCCCCCGGAAACACACACACACACCCTCACCTTGCAGCCCCCTCCTCAACACGCACACTACCATAACAACCCCTCTTTCCCCCACCCCCCCCAACCTACCACCACCACATCCTAAAATATGACAGAAGCTGACCATCACCCCGTTTTCCTTTGTTCTCTCCACGCCCCCCCCCCCCCAAACCCCCATTCACCACCCCACACAAGGAAAAATTAACATTTAATAATAAGAACAAAAAGGCCAAAGAGACGAGCCACACAATAAGGGCCAAGGGTTGGACGTGAGCTGAAAGAAAAGTGGCAGAGCACAAAGAAAAGAGGACATGTCCTCTCTCTGACCCCAAACATCTCAATTTTGTGAAACCCTATCAGGTCTCCCATCTTTCCAATGAAAACAATCCTAGTTTATTCAATCTCTCCATGCTGTAAACCTCTATGACTGGCCTCCTAGCCAACTCCCTCGAACAGGCAACATCCTGGTGAACCTTCTTTGCACTTTCTCCAAAACTTCCATGTCTTTCTGATAATGCGACCAGATGTGGTCTTGAGATCAAACGTTGTGCAAATTGCAATGTTGGATCTACTTAAGGGAATGTGCGGAAATATTTGAGAAAATCAGTGGAAATGGAATAGAATCCCTGCAGCGCAAAAGGAGGCCGTTCAACACATTGGGTCCGCACTAACTTGCTGACGGAGCATTCCACCCACGTTCTATCTGTGTAACTCCAAGTATTTGCCCCATTAATTCCACTAACCTACAATCTTGGGACACTAAGGGACAATTTAGCATGGCCAATCCACCTAACCTGCATATTTTTGAACTGTGGGAGGAAATCGGAGCACCTGGAGGAAACCCACACAGACATGGGGAGAATGTGCATACTCTGCACAGACAGTGACCCAAGGTCGGAATTGAACCCGAGTCCCTGGTGCTGTGAGGCAGTTATGTTGGCCACTGTTGCCGGAGAGAGTGTTCCATACAGAGTATGATAGAAAATAAATACCAGAACAAATATTTGCATTTGTATCGCACCTTTTTTAATGAGAATTTAACACTGCCGTTAGATATTGGATCAGATGACCAGAACCATGGGTGTGATTTTCAGGCCCCTCTGTGGTGTGTTTCCTGGTGGAGGTGGCTCATCATTGACTGCTGAGACATTGGCATGGCATTCTGCATGCCTTGCCTGCCCTGTTGCCGGGGAACCTCCGTAGGGGGTTGCCTTTGGCAGAGTTGGAAGACTCTGGTTTAAAAAGTTAGATTTGAAAGATTTTCTTTTGGTCAAGAATGGTGGATAAGTAGAGAAACTTGGGAGGGAATGGGTAATGAGTAGAGTGCCAAGTTGCAGGAAGATATTTATTTGGGGGCAATTTTATGGCAAATGAAATGGGTTTGTATAATAAATTATCACTTAGCCTTTCATTTGAAGAACTGAGGAAGATGAGAATTGGGTGATCGAGTGGAGGTGGAGGAAGAAAACCCAGTGCATATGATTCATGAGGTTGCTAATTTGGGATTTTTCCCCACTTTGGCAATTAGTACCTGGACAGTATACAGTTCATTCTAAGACCATACTGAAGATGCACCATTTATTTCTCCTTGCGGGTCACGTTACAACACAGTTATTACTTGCCCTGAGTGTTATGTTTCTAAAATATTCATGGGGACGTAAGTAAAATCCTTCCTTATCCATCCTTTTCCAACGCAACATAGGTTGAGAGGAATTGTGGAAGACTATACATTGCTAACATGCAAGTCAAAATAAGATTTTAATTCGGGTTGAATTGGAACTCAGAAATGAGCAGGGATTTAAAGCTGTATCAGTTGATGTTGCTTAAGTTGCTCAAAGGTTCTGGTGTATTGTGTTGCACTTTTCAGCATTGGTTCACCCATAATGGGAGGGTGGGGAAAAAAGAAATGATTAGCACGGGTAGAAATAGACTGAATGCAAGACAATAATGCTTTTTATTATTAAAATCAATCTCTAGCCTAGAACAATATTTTCACATAGTATGATATTTAAAAACTCACCTTTTTAAGTCTATCTATCTTGCCCCACAAAAATGGTGAACTTGGGAATTTGGAAACTGATATATGCTACATTGAGACCATAAAGCAAAAAATTGTTTCCTTTTTGTCAGTCATTTGAGTCTTTTACAGCACAGAAAGAGGCCCTTCAGCCCATATCTCTGACAGCTATCAAACACCTATCTGTTCTAATCCCATTTTCCAGGTCTGCAGCCTTGTATGCTATAGTATTTCAAGTGGTTATCTAAATGCTTCATAAATGTTGTGAATGTTCCTGCCTCTACCACCCTTTCAGGCAGAGGATTCCAGACGACTGTCTGCAGGAAATGCACCCAATTGCAGCTCCTTACAGACCACATGGATAGGTTGGAGCAGCAGTTGGATGCACTTAGGAACATGAAGGAGGCGGAAAGCATCATAGATAGGAGCTTTAGAGACATGGTCACACCGAAGGTGCAGTCAGATAGATGGGTGGCCGCTAGAAGGGGCAGGCAGTCAGTGCAGGAATCCCCTGTGGTCATCCCCCTCTGTAATAAGTATACTGTTTTGGATACTGTTGAGGGAGATGGGCTATCAGGGGATAGCAGCAGCCAAAGTAATGGTACATCGGCTGGCTCTGTTGAGCAGGGAGGGACAAAGAGGACTAGAGCAATAGTTAAAGGGAATTCTATAGTTAAGGGTGCAGATAGGTGTTTCCGTGGACGTGAAAGAGACTCCAGGATGGTATGTTACCTTCCTGGTGCCAGGGCCCAGGATGTCTCTGAACGAACAGAAAGCATTCTCATAGATCATAGAAATCATAGAAACCCTACAGTACAGAAAGAGGCCATTCGGCCCATCGAGTCTGCACCGACCACAATCCCACCCAGGCCCTACCCCCATATCCCTACATATTTTACCCACTAATCCCTCTAATCTACGCATCCCAGGACACTACGGGGCAATTTTAGCATGGCCAATCAACCTAACCCGCACATCTTTGGACTGTGGGAGGAAACCGGAGCACCCGGAGGAAACCCACGCAGACACGAGGAGAATGTGCAAACTCCACACAGACAGTGACCCAAGCCGGGAATCGAACCCAGGTCCCTGGAGCTGTGAAGCAGCAGTGCTAACCACTGTGCTACCGTGTCGCCCATTCTGAAGGGAGAGAGTGAACAGCCAGAGGTCGTGGTCCATATTGGTACTAATGACATAGGCAAGAAGAGCGATGAGGTCCTGCAGCAGCAGTTTAGGGAGTTAGGTAGAAAGTTTAAAAAGCAGGATCTCTAGGGTTGTAATCTCCGGATTACTCCCTGTGTCACATGCTAGTGAGGCTAGGAATAGGAAGATAGTGCAGCTCAACACGTGACTAAACAGCTGGTGTAGGAGGGAGGGTTTCAGATATCTGGACCACTGGAGTCTCTTCCGGGGCAGATGGGACCTGTACAAGAAGGACGGGTTGCATCTAAACTGGAGGGGCACAAATATTCTGGCCGGGAGGTTTGCTAGTGTCACACGGGATGATTTAAACTAGTTTGGCAGGGGGGTGGGAACCAAAGCAAAGGTGAATTAGCTGAAGGGGAACCAGAGAGTACAAAGAACAGTACAGCACAGGACACGGGCCCTTCGGCCCTCCTGTGCCGCTCCTTGGTCCAACTAGACCAATCGTTTGTATCCCTCCATTCCCAGGCTGCTCATGTGACTATCCAGATAAGTCTTAAACGATGTCAGCGTGCCTGCCTCCACCACCCTACTTGGCAGCGCATTCCAGGCCCCTACCACCCTCTGTGTAAAAAAACATCCCTCTAATATCTGAGTTATACTTCGCCCCTCTCACCTTGAGCCCGTGACCCCTCGTGAACGTCACTTCTGATCTGGGAAAAAGCTTCCCACCGTTCACCCTATCTAAACCCTTCATAATCTTGTACACCTCTATTAGATCTCCCCTCATTCTCCGTCTTTCCAGGGAGAACAACCCCAGTTTACCCAATCTCTCCTCATAGCTAAGACCCTCCATACCAGGCAACATCCTGGTAAACCTTCTCTGCACTCCCTCTAATGCCTCCATGTCCTTCTGGTAGTGCGGCGACCAGAACTGGATGCAGTACTCCAAATGTGGCCTAACCAGCGTTCTATACAGCTGCATCATCAGACTCCAGCTTTTATACTCTATACCCCGTCCTATAAAGGCAAGCATACCATATGCCTTCTTCACCACCTTCTCCACCTGTGTTGCCACCTTCAAGGATTTGTGGACTTGCACACCTAGGTCCCTCTGTGTTTCTATACTCCTGATGACTCTGCCATTTATTGTATAACTCCTCCCTACATTATTTCTTCCAAAATGCATCACTTCGCATTTATCCGGATTAAACTCCATCTGCCACCTCTCCGCCCAATTTTCCAGCCTATCTATATCCTGCTGTATTGCCCGACAATGCTCTTCGCTATCCGCCAGTCCAGCCATCTTCGTGTCATCCGCAAACTTGCTGATAACACCAGTTACACCTTCTTCCAAATCATATCACAAATAGCAGAGGCCCCAGTACAGAGCTCTGCGGAACACCACTGGTCACAGACCTCCAGCCGGAAAAAGACTCTTGGACCACTACCCTCTGTCTCCTATGGCCAAGCCAGTTCTCCGCCCATCTAGCCACTTCTCCTTGTATCCCATGAGCCTTAACCTTCTTAACCAACCTGCCATGTGGGACTTTGTCAAATGCCTTGCTGAAATCCATATAGACGACATCCACGGCCCTTCCTTCATCGACCGTTTTTGTCACTTCCTCAAAAAACTCCACCAAATTTGTAGGGCCAGTAAGACTGAGAAACAGCAGGCAGGGTGGGGTTGCTAATCAGAGAGGGTGTGGTGGACTGAAGTGCATTTGTTTCAATGCAAGAAGTGTAACGGGTAAGGCAGATGAACTTGGATTAGTACGAGGAACTACGATGTTGTTGCCATTAGAGTCTTGGTTAAGGGAAGGGCAGGATTGGCAGCTTAACATTCCAGGATACAGATGTTTTCAGGTGGGATAGAGCTGGATGTAAAAGGGGTGGGGGAGTTGCACTACTGGTTAAGGAGAATATCACAGCTGTACTCTGGGAGGACACCTCGGAGGGCTCATACAGCGAGGCAACATGGGTAGAGCTCAGGAATAGGAAAGGTGTAGTCACAATGTTGGGGATTTACTACAGGCCACCCAACTGCCAGTGGGAGATTGAGGAACAGATATGTAGGCAGATTTTGGCAAAGTGTAAAAGTGACAGGGTTGTTGTGGGAGATTTTAATTTCCCCTATATTGACTGGAACTCACTTAGTGCTCGGGGCGTGGATGGGGCAGAGTTTGTAAGGAACATCCAGGAGGACTTCTTGAAACAGTATGTAGCTAGTCCAAACTAGGGAAGGGGCCATACTGGAACTGGTATTGGGGAATGAGCCATAGGTGGTCTATGTTCCTGAACGGTTCCCCTACTGAAACAGTGACCACAATTCAGTAAGCTTTAGGTACTGATGGATAAAGATAAGTGTAGTCCTCAAGTGAAGTACTAAATTGGGGGAAGGCTAATTACAACAATATTAGGCAGGAACTGAAGAATGTAGATTGGGGGCAGATGTTTGAGGGCAAATCAACATCTGGCATGTGGGAGGCTTTCAAGTGCAAGTTGATAGGGATTCAGCACATTCCTGTAAGGATGAAGGATAAGTATGGCAAGTTTTGGGAACCTTGGATAACAAGAGATATTGTGAGCCTAGTCAAAGAGAAAAAGGAAGCATTTGTCAAAGCTAGGAGGCTGGGAACACAAGAAGCATGTATGGAATACAAGGAAAGTAGAAAGAAACTTAAGCAAGGAGTGAGAAGGGCTAAAAGGGGCCATGAAAAAGCATTGGTCAGCAGGATTAAGGAAAATCCCAAGGCTTTTTATACATATATAAAGAGCGAGAGGGTTGGCCCACTCGAGGACAAGGGAGGGAATCTATACGTGGAGCCAGAGGAAATAGGCGAGGTATTAAATGAGTACTTTGCGTCAGTACTCACCAAAGAGAAGGACTTGGTGGATGATGAGTCTGGGAAAGGATGTGTAGATAGTTTGAGTCGTGTTGAGATCAAAGAGGAGGAGGTATTAGGGTCTTGAGAAACATTAAGATAGACAAGTCCCCAGGGCCTGATGGGAATATACCTCAGAATACTGAGAAGGGCAAGGGAGGAAATTGCTGGGGCCTTGAGAAATCTTTGTATCCTCACTGGCTACAGGGAAGGTCCTAGAGGATTGGAGAATAGCCAATATTGTTCCTTTGTTTAAGAAGGGTAGCAAGAATAATCCAAGTAATTACAGGCCGGTGAGCCTTACATCAGTGGTAGGGAAATTATTGGAGAGGATTCTTCGAGATGGGCTTTATTCCCACTTGGAAATAAGTGGACGTATTAGTGAGAGGCAACATGGTTTTGTGAAGGGGAGGTTGTGTCTCACGAACTTGATCGAGTTTTTTGAGGAAGTGATGAAGATGATTGAGGGTAGGGCAGTGGATGTTGTCTACATGGACTTCAGTAAGGCCTTTGACAAGGTCCCTCATGGCAGACTGGTGCAGAAGGTGAAGTCGCATGGGATCAGAGGTGAGCTGGCAAGGTGGATACAAAACTGGCTCGCTCAAAGAAGAGAGGGTAGCAGTGGAAGGGTGCGTTTCTGAATGGAGGGCTGTGACAAGTGGTGTTCCTCAGGGATCAGTGCTGGGACCGTTGTTGTTTGTAATGTATATAAATGATTTGGAGGAAAATGTAACTAGATTGATTAGTAAGTTTGTGGACGACACAAAGGTTGGTGGATTTGCAGATAGCGATGAGGACCATCAGAGGATAAGCAGGATATAGATCAGTTGGAGACTTGGCTGGAGAGATGGCAGACGGAGTTTAATCCGGACAAATGTGAGGTAATGCATTTTGGAAGGTCTAATACAGATAGGAAATATACAGTAAATGGCAGAACCCTTAAGAGTATTGATAGGCAGAGGGATCTGGGTCACTGAAAGTGGCAATGCAGGTGGAGAAGGTAGTCAAGAAGGCATACGGCATGCTTGCCTTCATCGGCCGAGGTATTGAGTTTAAAAATTGGCAAGTCATGTTGCAGCCTTATAGAACCTTAGTTAGGCCGCACTTGGAATATAGTGTTCAGTTCTGATCGCCACATTACCAGAAGGATGTGGAGGCTTTGGAGAGGGTACAGAAAAGATTTATCAGGATGTTGCCTGGTATGGAGGGCATTAGCTGTGAGGAGAGGTTGGAGAAACGTGGTTTGTTCTCACTGGAACGATGGAGGTTGAGGGGCAACCTGATAGAAGTCTACAAGATTATGAGAGGCATGGACAGAGTGGATAGTCAGAAGCTTTTTCCCAGGGTGGAAGAGTCAATTACTAAGGGGCATAGGTTTAAGGTGCGAGGGGCAAGGTTTAAAGGCAGATTTTTTACACAGAGATTCATGGGTGCCTGGAACTCGTTGCTGGGGGAAGGTAGTGGAAGCAGATAAGATAGTGACTTTTAAGGGGCGTCTTGACAAGTACATGAATAGGATGGGAATAGAGGGATATGGTCCCCGGAAGGTTTGGGGGTTTTAGTTAAGTTGGGCAGCATGGTTGGTGCAGGCTTGGAGGGTCGAAGGGCCTGTTTGTAATGTTTTATGTTCTTTATTCCCACCACCCTCTGGGGTAAAAAGATTTTTTGCTCTAAGCCCCTTTAAATCTCCTGCCCCTTACTGGTTATTGATCCCTCTACTAAGGAGAAAAGTTTCTTCCTTTCTATATTCCTCATAGCTCCATACACCTCGATGAAGTTTCCCCCCCCCTCAAACGTCTCTGCACTAATGAAAACAATTCCAGCCCCTCTTATAGCTGAAACGCTCCGGCCCAGGCAGCATCCTGGTGAATCTCCTTTGCACCCTTTCTAGTGCAATCACATCCTTCCTATAATGTGGCGACCAGAACTGCAAACAGTACTCCAGCTGTGGCCTAATGTGCATTTTACGCAGCTGTGTCATAACCTCCCTGCTCTTGTATTTTATGCCTTAACTAATAAAGGCAGATATCCCATATGCCCATTATCTACTTGTCCTGCTGCCTTCAGGGATCTTTGAACATGCACCCCAAGGTCCCTGTGTTCCTCTGTACTACTTGGTGTCCTACCATTCATTGTTTATTCCCTTGCCTTGTTAGTCTTTCCAAAAACCTCACTCCTTTTTTGGGATTAAATTCCATTTGCTGCTGTTCTGACCATAAAAATGGGCGGCACGGTAGCACAGTAGTTAGCACTGCTGCTTCACAGCTCCAGGGTCCTGGGTTCAATTCCTGGCTCGGGTCACTGTCTGTGTGGAGTTTGCACATTCTCCTCGTGTCTGCGTGGGTTTCCTCCGGGTGCTCCGGTTTCCTCCCACAGTCCAAAGATGTGCGGGTTAGGTTGATTGGCCAGGTTAAAAAAATTGCCCCTTAGAGTCCTGGGATGCGTAGGTTAGAGGGATTAGCGGGTAAAATATGTGGGGGTAGGGCCTGGGTGGGATTGTGGTCGGTGCAGACTCGATGGGCCGAATGGCCTCCTTCTGCACTGTAGGGTTTCTATGGTTTCTATGAATGTATTTGTATTCATGGTGCATATAGTCCCCACCATTGAATGGAGCTAAAAAAATTCTCAAGGTTTGTACACCGTAATTCATTTCAGTTTTAAAAAGACCAATTACTAAAGCTTGTCAGTTTTTTTTCCTTCTAGTCATTTGATGAAGCTCATCTGTGTGAAACTTTGAACAAGAATATAAATAAGGCAGGATATCTGAAACCTACACCAGTTCAGAAACATGGAATTCCAATTGTGCTTTCGGGACGGGATTTGATGGCCTGTGCCCAAACTGGCTCTGGAAAAACAGTGAGTGGTAGAAAAAACACCATGTAACCGTCAACCCTTAATGTGCTGGTAATATTTTATGAATTGCCCTTTTACATGTAAATTTATATTTTAGCACCTTTTGAGTTGGGAAAGATAAAAATAGCTGAGTCCTACTGATCTTTATTTCTGATGCATATTATCTATACCAGCTCATAAGCAATAGCTTCCTGGACAGTGATTGCTACCATCTGATCAGTGTCTTTTTTTGTTTTGTGCGCAACCTGTACATTGCGATGTACAATACCTTTTAAAATTTCTTATGCACCAGCGTTCATGTGTCATTATAAACTGGGTAACTTGCAGCTGGCTGACATGGTATGTTCCAGGTTCTTGTGCATTTAAAGGGAAAATTGCTGCTAATCTTCTACCCTCACACTCTTCGTAAAGGCCATTGCAGTTCTCTGTACCTTTTTCCAAGTCACTTTTCCATGCATGAACCCAAGATAAAGGTCTTTGCTCAACATACGTGCACTGTCAAGTTAGAGTAACTGACTATAAGAATCTGAGACATGTTAATGCTCCTCCTCCCCTGTAATAATTGCAGTCAACCGGTAACTTTGTTTTTTGTATGCACTTGTCACAGGCCGCGTTCCTGTTGCCAATGATAGAAATGTTAATTAGGGGAAATGCAGCATCCAGTCGATTCAAGGAACTACAAGAACCAGAAGTAGTTATTGTAGCTCCAACCCGTGAGCTGATCAATCAGATATATCTGGAAGCTCGGAAATTTTCTTATGGGTAAGTAATAAAAAAATCCCCAAGGATTTGGATTTCTGGCAAAAATACACAAATTGCTGAGTCAGCATTTCTCAAGGTTAACATTTTAGATGTTCGTTTGAACTGAACACTGAAAAGATAAGTGTTCAATTTAAAAACCAAAAAATGCTGGGAAAACTCAACAGGCCTGGCAGCATCTGTGGAGAGAAACGTTTCAAATCCATAAGACTTTCCTTTAGAGGTGAGTTTTTCCAGCATTTTCTCTTTCAGATTTCCAGCATCCACAGTATTTTGCTTTTATTATAATGTCAGTATCATTTGAAGAGGGGGAAGCAAAATTATGTACTATTTTTAAGATGGCAGCATCTCCCAAACTTTATTCAGAAGGCTGCAATTGCATGGGGGACACCTATCACCTCCCAGAATCTCTCCCTGTTCGGACTTGGGTATGTGTCCCCATTTTTTTCATTGTCAATGGTTAATAATTCTAGAACGCCCTGATGGTGGTACTTGCACCGCGATGACTTCAGTGGCTCAGGTGGGCCCAACACCACTCCAAGGTGGGTTTTAAGTCCAGGCCTGGCCTGGAATTAATGTTTTTTTTAAAAAAAAGGATGGTCCTTATGTCAGCAGAAAGATATAAAAAGAACACTGGGCTGGTTAGCTCAGTATGGTTCAGAATAATACCATAACGTGATTTTGATTCACATTCCTGCTGAGGTGAACATGAGACCTGCCTGTCTGCACTTGGCCCCTGTGAGTAGAAAGCAGTGACGAACCAGTACTTTCTAATGGCTCAGGGATGAAACATCATGCACAGACCTGCCTTTGGGCAGGGCGCAATGAACAAAGTAATAAAAAGTGCAAATTGTAGAATGTGGGAAAGGCCTACTGGATCAAAAATGAGAGGTTGGGGGGTAAAGCTGAGGAAAATGACAAATACAACGCAGCAGTTTTTTTTGACACTATGCAGTTAGGCACCTGAAGCCTACAGGGTGAGGGAAGTAGGCTAACCCCATGAACCCGGTCCCTGTCAACATTTGTTGCAAAGGGTTCAAGACTCTATTCTTGACGTTTGTGTTGAGTATTGTTGGGAATGGGATAGGAAATTTTGAGTGCTGAGCTGAAGGAAGGTCCAGGTCATATTTACAGGTTAAAATTGCCTAACATTTCCCCTCAAGTTAATTTTATGAATCCTGTGTTTTTCAATATTTACAGAACCGTTATAAGACCTGTTGTGGTTTATGGGGGAACGAGTACAGGCCATCAAATTCGTCAGGTTTTACAAGGGTGTAATATCTTGTGTGGCACCCCTGGCAGACTTTTGGATATGATCTCCAAAGGAAAGGTAAGCTGTTGGTCATTGTATAGTAAAAGGCTATTATAGAAATTTACTGTCAAGAGTGCTGGCAAATCGAAAGCCGTAAGTTGTCATATGATGGAACAACTGGGCTGAAACTGAGATTGATCATGGATTGTGCATTTAATGGACAATTTCGGATCATTTCTTGTGTTAACCAGAAACTAGAATTTCCACTCTTAACAGAAGAAATATTGTTTTTTCTAACCTACCACTGTACTGAAAGAAGGAAGAATATTTTTTTAAAAAATCAGCATGCTGAAAATCCTTATTGAGACGAGCAACATCTGTGAAGAGAGAAAGACTTGACATTTCAGGTCCTCTCCACAGATGCTGCCAGACCTGATGAGGATTTTTAGCATTTTCTGGTTTTCCATATTTCCAGCATCTGCAGTATTTTGATTTTGGAAAGAATGCGTTGCCTGATGGGCTACAAGTAGGCCAAAAACCCTCAGGATAAATGTTGGCCATCTTTATTCTAACTTTGGAAAATAACTGGCTGTGATTTGCATCCAGTAACTATGTAGATAACATCCTGTATTATCAGAAGAGTGCTAGTAAGCTTTTGAAATGTAGTCCAGGACATCTTTTCTTCTTACCATGGAAGTATGGGGATAGATTTAGCCCACCATTTCAGCAGTAACATGGCAAAACAATTCCTGCCTTTTATTAAATCTATCTGATTTCTTAAGTTGATCGGAAAATAGAACCGGATCTACTAAGGGCAGGCACTCCTTGATTTTTTTTTTGCCAGATTACCACCAAGATTCTAAAGATAAAGATGTGTTCGTACTCTTTCCAATTAAAGATCATTGATTAATATGATGACCAACGTTCCTCTCGCCACCTGTGGCCCATATGGTTTAATGGTAGCTCATCATTTTATGACCAGCATTTTTATTCTGACTCTAGCTCCTGATGAAACTTATCTATTTTCATGATTTCTAGGTTGGCCTTGGTAAGGTTCAGTACTTGGTATTAGATGAAGCAGACCGTATGCTGGATATGGGATTTGAACCTGACATGCGGAAACTAGTCAGTTCCTTTGATATGCCACCAAAACAAAACCGCCAGACATTGATGTTCAGTGCCACCTTTCCTGAAGAGATTCAAAGGCAAGTTCAAACACCAAGCACGTTTAGAAACATTATTATTTCGAAAGTTTGCTCATGCTCCAGTTCAATACTGAACTATCACAGCTAGGATAAGATGGTCTTGGGCAAATGAGCATAACTGAATTTGTTTACTTTTTCAAAATGAAGTTGATTTTTGTTTAGTCTTGGTTTGGCAGCACTCCCCTTAAAACACATAACTGAGATTAAAAGCCATCTGTTGTCCATTATGTTCCAGGCCTAACTCAATATAAATGTGGTAGTTAACTATTTGGTGCCTTCAAAAACCTGAGGGAAGATCCAGATTACATTTGAACCAAGTTTTATATATGTAACTTGCACTTTACTTTTGAACATGGTGCACAGCGTTTTGTTTGCATAATGAATGCAATTCAATCGAGTTGATTTCAATATACAGATAGTTAAAGTTCAGAATAATTCTCAATCGAAATGAATATGATGTATGCTAATGTTAACCTGAAATATAGCTGATTGTGACTATTAATTTTTCAAATTGGTTTATATTGTCAATTATAAGTGCATGTGTTACTCGTTCACCCATAAACTCAATTCAGCTGCAAGGTTAGAAAAATATTTCTAATGAAAGTAAAGTTTATTTATTAGTCACCAGTAAGGCTTACATTAACACTGCCAAGAAGTTACTGTGAAACTCCCCGAATCGCCACAGTCCGGCACCTGTTCGGGTCAATGCACCAAACCAGCACATCTTTCAGAATGTGGGAGGAAACCAGAGCACCCGGAGGAACGAACGCAGACACTGGGAGAACGGGTGAAGTCCAGACAGACAGTGACCCAAGCCGGGAATCGAACTCTGGTCCCTGGTACTGAAGCAGCAGTGCTACTGTGCTGCCCGGGATGGGTTGCTGTGCAGAGTATTTTAATTATAAACTTTTCATTATTTAATAAACATCTAATTCAGCATGTTATTGCGAATTGAAAAGAAAGGGTTCTAGCAAGGGAGACTTGTATTCGATTGTATTATCTAGGATAAAGTTATTGGCACAAAAATACTTTCCTCTTGATTGGTTCTTCTAGAAATGGAGTTGAGGCACAGTTGATCCCTCATTTGAGTTTTTAAACTAGAAAGCTTTTCAAAGTCTTCCTTGGCCGCACCCATTGGGGTTCCTCATGTCCACTAAATAATTCTCCGCCCAATAATGTGGTAAATGATGGTTAGTCTGAAGAGATCTAGTTTTAACAGGACGTACATTTCCCTACAGCCCACCCTTTTATAGCACATTATAGTCAGCACATAATTTTGACAAGTCTACTTACTGTTTCAAACAACAAAAAGTTCTCTGCCCAAGTCCCCTAGTTATGCCCGCATTGAAACTTTCAAACACACTGCTGATTGCATGTCACCTTGTTGACTTTCTAAGGACTGGCCTCAAACTTCCATTAGATTCCTGCAAGCAGAAGCTTCAGTCTCTCTCTCCCTCCCCCTCCTGCCAACAGAGGTCACAGGACATTTAGCAAATCAATATCAATAACCACCTTTACTTCTCACAGGGTTTTTGTGCATAGCCAGTACTAAAAGGTTAATTCTGGTACTTGGGTTTTTGTGCAACCTTCTGGAGATTCTGAAACAGACGATGCATTTTTCAAATAACCATTTATATGCATCAAAGCATAGCCATTCAGTCATTCAGACCTTTGCATTTGTTAATATATTGGCCAATGTTGATTAGTTCCTAGTCTTGTGTGGGAGAAGTAACATTGGCATCTCATTGAGGCTTTTCTCAGAACTCGTCTAATTTGAGCTGATGCCTTTCTGCCAAACTCATACTTTGTATGTCCTTGTGTTGCCCTTTATATGTTGTTTCTAGATGTAGAAAATCTGCTTAATAGTTGAATATGTACAGAAATACTCCGGGTTACAAAATTTAGCTGTCTGTTGAAGTACCAGAATATAGATGGAAACTTTCTCCCAGTGCTGATTTATAAACATGCTTGATGTGGTAAACCACTACTTGATTTGATTTTCATTTATTATTGTCACATGTATTAGTATACAGTGAAAAGTATTGTTACTTGAGTGCTATACGGACAAAGCATACTGTTCATAGAGAAGGAAACGAGTGCAGAATATAGTGTTACATTGCTAGAGTATAGAGAAAGATCAACTTAATGCAAGACAGGTCCATTCAAAAGTCTGACAGCAGCAGGGAAGAAGCTGTTCTTGAGTCGGTTGGTACGTGACTTCAGAATTATATCTTTTTCCTGACAGAAGAAAGTGGAAGAGAGCATGTCCGGGGTGCGTGGGGTCCTTAAATATGTTGGCTGCTTTGCCGAGACAGCGGGAAGTGTAGACCGTCAATGGATTGGAGGCTGGTTTATGTGATGGATTGGGCTACAGTCACGACCTTTTGCAGTTTCTTGCAGTCTTGGGCAGAGCAGGAGCCAAACCAAGCTGTGTTACAACCAGAAAGAATGCTTGTTAAGGTGCATCTGTAAAAGTTGCTAAGGGTTGTATCTGACATGCCAAATTTCCTTGGACTTCTGAGAAAGTAGAGGCGTTGGTGGGCTTTCTTAACTATAGTGTCGGCATGGGGGGACCAGGACAGGTGGTTGGTGATCTGGACAACTAAAAACCTGAAGCTTTCAACTATTTCTACTACTTCGTCCCCGTTGATGTAGATAGGGGCATGTTCTCCTCTACGTTTCCTGAAGTCAATGACAATCTCCATTGTTTTGTTGACATTGAGGGAGAGATTATTGTGATGTGGAGGGGAATTTGGCCACACAGTCATAGGTGTATAAGAAGTATAGTAGAGGGTTGAGACAGCCTTGTGGGGTACCGGTGTTGAGGATGATTGTGGAGGAGGAGGTGTTGCCCATCCTTATTGATTGTGGTCTGTGGTTAGGAAGTTCAGGATCCTGTTGCAGAGGGAGGAGCCCAGGCCATGGAGTTTGGAGATGATTTTCGTGGGAATAATAGTGTTGAAGGCTGAGCTGTAGATAATAAATGGGTGTCTGACACACGTGTCTTTGTTAGCTAGGTGTTCCCAGGGTTGAGTGCAAGGCCAGGGAGATGGCGTCTGCTGTTGCGGCAGTAGGCAAACTGTAGTGGATCCAGGAGGCCAGAATTGATTTATGGCATGACTAACCTTTCGAAGCACTTCATAATGATGGATGTCAGAATCATCAGACGATACTCATTGAGGCATGCTGCTTGGCTTTTCTTTGATACTGGGATGATGGTCGTCATCTTGAAGCAGATAGGGACTTCAGATTGTTGTAAAGAGAGGTTGGAGATGTCTGCGAATACCCCCGCCAGCTGATCTGTGCAGGATCTGAGTGGTCGTCTAGGTACCCCATCCGGTCCAGGGGTTGACCTTCGAGAAGGCTGCTCTGACATTTGCATTGGTGACCTCAGATACGGTTTCATCTGAGGCTTCCAGGGTGGAGGGCATGCTCTCACTGACCTCTAGCTCAAAACGGGCGTAGAATGCTTTGAGCTCTTCAGGGAGGGATGCATTGGACCAAATGATTTTACATGCCTTCATCTTGTAGCTTGTAATGTCTTGCAGACCTCGCCATAGTCGATGGGGGTCCATGTGGCTAGCCTGGGATTCCAGCTTGGCCCAGTCTTATCTTTTGGCATCTTTGATGGATCTCCTTGGATCATATCTAGGTTTCTTGTATAGGTCCGGGTCGCCAATCTTGAACACATCAGACCTAGACTTCAGCAAGCTGTGGATATCCCTGTTCACCCATGGTTTCCAGTTGGGAAACTCGTGGATTTGCTTCTTTGGCACGCAGGCTTCTACACACTTGCTGATTAAGTCCGTTACTGTAGTGGCTTACTTGTTCGGGCTGGTCGCAGAGTTTTTAAATACTGACCAGTCCACTGACTCGAGCAATCCTGTAGGCGATCATCCGATTCCTCAGACCAACATTGCACGACTTTCTTTGACAGATTCTCTCGCTTCAGTTTTTGCTTGTCAGCTGGGAGCAGAAGCACAGCCTTGTGGTCTGATTTGCCAAAGTGTGGGCAGGCAGTAGAGCGGTAGGCATGTTTGATATTTATGTAGCAGTGGTCTCGGATGTTTTGAGCCTCTAGTGGAATGGATGTATTGGTGGGAACTTGGTAGTACACTCTTGTGTTTGGCCTGATTGAAGTTGCCGGCCACGCTGAATAAGGCCTCAGGATGTTTTGTTCCGAGGCTATTTGATCGTCCAGCGTGATCTTCACATTCACTTGGTGTGGGATGTGAACTCCCGCAGTAGGGGTGGCATTTTAGTGTCATGTATTCTAGGTCCAGGGAGCAGAAGCCTGCCAGTGTTGCTACGTCTAGGCACCACAAGGTGGTGATTAGGAGGGAGACCCCACTCCCCTAGTCTTGCCTGAGGCTGCTGAAAAGTTCATTCGATGGATTGAGAAGCCCTCTGGTTGTAGGGCACAGTCTAGTGAAGAAGGAGTAAGCCACGTCTCCGTGAAGCAGAGCACACAGCAGTCCCTGGGTTCTCTTTGGAAAGTGAATCTGGCTTTTAAGTTCGTCTAGCTTGTTTTCCAGAGCTTGGATATTTGCAAGGAGTAAGCTGGGGAGGGGGGCCTTGGGACCACGTTGTTTTATTCTGGCCTGCACGTTTTCCACACTTCCTGGAGTGACTGGTTCTCTTTGAGCCTGGGGGACAGTCAGAGTAGCTTGCGGTGTTAAGGGTACATTTGTGTCCAATGAGGTTCTTCGCTCTGGTCGGCGTTTGGATGGAGGATTTGTTGCCTTGCTTGAGGTTCCTGCGTCAGTGTATGGGTCTGCGCAGTTGGGCGTTCTGCGTCGCTGTTGGGCTGTGGTTTGGCTTTGCAGGTTGGTGGATGTCCAGACCACGCTCCGGCGAGGACGGGTCGAAGGCCGGTAAGTGGATGACTTGTCGTGGATGAGTTGGTGGCTGGGTTCTGTGTATTGGGTCCGCTGGGTCACTGCCAGGTCAGGATCTTCCCTTGGAGGTCGGAGGATCTCGAGACCTTCAAGTAAATTTTAAAGAGCAGTGTTAGTGATGGTTAGGCAGTGGGAGTTGATTTAGGAGTGTGGGGCGATTGTAGAAGGGGAGTGGAGGGAGTGCTTGGGGCTTGCAGGAGGTTGCAGTTCTCCAGGTTGGGGGCTGGGGAGGAGAGGGCTCCAGCCCCAGGGATGCAGGTCTGGTCGTTGGAGACCAGCAGAGTGAAGATCCCGGCTTCAGTGGCATTTTCCTGGTCTCTGGAAGTCAGTGTAGTAAAATCCCCAGTCCTGGGACTGCAGCACTGCAGGTCACACGTACTTTGGTCCAGCGGGTACAATACGTCTTGATAGATTATTCCAAGTTCATTTTGCTTGGGATTATATACCACAGGTTTTTATCATCTGTAGTTTACTTTCAGTTGCGTCTGAATTTATAGCTGGGCTCTGTATGGAGTAGAAACATTATTATGAACTTGTAGAATCACTTGTAGAGTTAACAGAAAGCATTCTGTGTCCTTTGGACCTTCATCCAGCAAGGATGGGAGAGGGATAGACACTGAAGGTTAAACCTGGGACCAAATGGTTGAATGAAACACCTGAGGATTGATTTGTACAGGAGTTTCTCAATCTTGGCAGAAGATTGGGAGCACCCCCGTGGAAATTACAGCTGCCGTTTACCAACTGAGCCATTGCTGGAATATTATTGATGTGTTTATTTTCATTCAGCATTTGTACAGCATTCCTTCCTCCTGAGGTTATAGTCTTTTGTGCAATATGCCTTTGACAATTCAACTTTAAATTATACTTGGATAAAAGCAAAATATTGCGGATGCTGGAATCTGAAACAAAAACAGAAAATGCTGGAAAATCTCAGATTCCAATTTCCACTCCTCTATCATCTTCACATGGTCCATCTCTGACACTTCTCTTCCCTCCCTTTACTACTCCATTTCTGGTGATCAACTGTCTACCAGTATCCATTACAAGCCTGGCTCCTACAACTACCTTGACTGCAGCTCCTCACGCCCCACATCATGTAAGGACTCCATCCATTCTCTCAGTTCCTTTGCATCTGTTCTGATGATACCACTTTCGAAAAAAGCGCTGCAGATATGTCTTCCTCCTCCTTCAACCATGATTTTTCACTCACTGACAGTGGTTGACAGAGCTCTCAACTGCATCCGACTCATCCCCTGGGTCACTGTTCTCGCCCCTTCCCCTCCCTCTCAGAACCAGGATAGGGACCCTCTTGTTCTCACTTTTCACCCCACCAGACTCCGCATTCAAAGCATAATCCTCTGTCATTTCCGCCAACTCCCAACATGATGCTACAATTCAACACATCTTCCCCCTCACCCCCTTGTCAGCATTCCGCAGGGACCATTCTCTCCGGGACACCCTGATCCACTCCTCCATCACACCCAACACCTCATCCCCTGCCCACGGCACCTTCCCATGCTATCGTAAAAGGTGTAACACCTGCTGTTTTAACTCCTCCCTGCTCACCATCCCAGGTCCTAAACAGCGCTTCACATGCATCTCCTTCAGTTTGGTCTATTGCATTTGCAATTCCCAAGGAAGTCAACTCTACATCGGAGAGACCAAATACAGGCTCGGTGACTGCTTTGCTGAACACCTTTGGTCCGTCCGCAAGCAGGACCCAGACCTTCCTGTCGCTTGCCACTTCAACACACCACTCTGCAAAAGGTCAGGGACAGACATGCGGACAGGAAAGCAATGTTCTAGCGAACACCAACGCAAACTGGAAGAACAGCACCTCCTCTTCCAATGCACTTACAGCCTTTCCGGACTGAATATTGAGTTCAACAACTTCAGAACATGAACTAACTCTCTCCACCGTCACTCCATTTCCACTTATTTCATTCTGTTTCTTCTTTTCATCTCATTCATCCATTATTATCATCCTTCTGTATCTCTGTTCTGCCATTCAAGCATTCTGATCTCCAGTACAGAAAGAGGCCATTCAGCCCATCGAGTCTGCACCGACCACAATCCCACCCAGGCCCGACCCCCGTATCTCTACATATTTTACTCGCTAATCCCTCTAATCTATGCATCCCAGGACACTACGGGGCAATTTTAGCATGGCCAATCAACCTAACCCGCGCATCTTTGGACTGTGGGAGGAAACTGGAGCATCTGGAGGAAACCCACGCAGACACGAGGAGAATGTGCAAACTCCACACAGACAGTGACCCAAGCTGGGAATCGAACCCGGGTCCCTGGAGCTGTAAAGCAGCTGTGCTAACCACTGTGCTACCGTGCAGCCCAATGGATGCTTTTAGCACCCCTCTCAGCCTTCTACACTGGCGAAGGGTCACCCAGACTCTCAATATTGGCTCTATTTTCTCGCCACAGATGCTGTCAGACTTGCTGAGATATTCCAGCATTTTCTGTTTTTGTTTCAAATTAAACTTCCTTGATAGCTTTGTTCTTAATTACTAATACTCTTATTTTTGTTCTGAACGAGTCATGATCAAAATTCTGTCATTGAAATATGAGCGTAGGTATAAGTCATTTAGCCCCTTAAACATGTTATGCCACTTATTGTGATTGATCTCTCTTATCCTCTTGGTCTGCTTGCCTTGGCTCCATATCCCTATAACCTCAATGTCAATTTACTTCAGCTGTAAATTTAATTAGCATCTACTGCACTTTGAGTGAGATATTTCTACCATTTGTGTGAAGTGTTTCCTTTAGTCCAGTATCGAGCATTATTGGGTAAAAACCTTGCTCAAACATGTAATAAACTACATAGAGGTCAGTTGAAAAATGTAAAAACAATTCAAGTTGATCATTAGGCTGGGAGATGATTTGGCTTGGCTGAGATAGGGTGGTACCACATCACCCCCCCACACGCACGCACACACACCCCAGTATGGTATTGCTTAATCAGTGCAACTGAGGCTGTCTGGAGGTTAGATGACTGGATCCTTTTCTCACTTCCTTATTTGTTGTACTGGCACAGAAAATTGAGTTTCTTTCTGCATAAATAGTGTCTCATTGAAGGTAACAGTTGTTTGGGATACTGTTGTTTACAATAACTGCTATCTGACTTTTTGTACTTTAGAACCAATTTAAATAAAGCACTGACTGAGCTGAAGCAAAAATGCTTACCATTGGTAAAGAGAAAAGTGATTTATTCGATCTAATAGTTTATCTGATATCTGCAGCTGCTTGTCCCTCAGTTTGAGAGATTTGAAGCTGCTAGCTTCATTTGTATGTATTGATAAACTGGCTTATTCACGGAATCAGGCCATTCAGCCCATCAAACCTGCACCGACAACAATCCCATCCAGGCCCTATCCCTGCAACTCCATGTAGTTACCTTGCTAAACCCCCTGACACCGAGGGACAATTTAGCATGGCCAATCCACCTAACCTGCACATCTTTCGACTGTGTGGGACATCTTTCGACTGTGTGGGGAGAGAAGATGAATCATAGAATCATAGAAACCCTACAGTGCAGAAGGAGGCCATTCGGCCCATCGAGTCTGCACCGACCACAATCCCACCCAGGCCCTACCCCCACATATTTTACCCACTAATCCCTCTAACCTACGCATCCCAGGACTCTAAGGGGCAATTTTTTTTAACCTGGCCAATCAACCTAACCTGCACATCTTTGGACTGTGGGAGGAAACCGGAGCACCCGGAGGAAACCCACGCAGACACGAGGAGAATGTGCAAACTCCACACACACTGACCCGAGCTGGGAATCGAACCCGGGACCCTGTAGCTGTGAAGCAGCAGTGCTAACCACTGTGCTGCCGTGCTGTTCACGTAACGTGTCTGTTATCCTGTAAGACTCTTCACTCGTATGTTCTTGTTTTGCTTTGTGATGTACCAGTGAAACCAGTGGCTGAATGAGGAGCAAAGAAAATACCTTGAATTTCCAAATTTCAGCAAGTTAATCATTATCATACAGCATCAGCCCATAATTTGTGTTGGCTCCTGGAAAGCATTATCTAATTAGTCCCGTTCTTTCTGCGTACTGATGTAAATTGTTCCTCCTTTTCGAGCATAGATCTAATTTGCTTTAGAAAGTTAGTCAAATCTGTTTCTGCTACCTTTCAGATCAGCAAAACCCACTTTGCATATTCCATCTCATCCCCTCCCCTTTATTGTTTTGCAAATTATCCTAAATTTGTGCCTTCCAGTTAACAGCCAATGTAAACAAGTTTCTCTTTATTTAGCCTATCAAAATGCATTAATATTTTATGCTGTTCAATTGAGCTGATGTCATCTCTCCATTTTTAATCTTGTTTGCATTATCTTGTGTGGCTAAAAAAAACAAAAACTGAGTTTTGACCGGAGTAAATTTATTTAGTTGTAAATAGTGAAGTTCAAACCGGTCCAAATGTTTAATTTTCATGTTGTTGTGCTTCTTTCCTGAAGGTTGGCTGCAGATTTCATGAAGAGCGACTATTTGTTCCTTGCGGTTGGCCAAGTGGGAGGGGCCTGTGGTGATGTGCAGCAGTCCATACTGCAAGTTGACCAGTATTCCAAAAGGAACAAATTGGTTGAAATCCTCACTAACATAGGTGAGAATGATATTACTGAGCCATGGCCTCCGAGGTTTACAGCACAGAAAGAGGGCGATTGGCCTATTGTATCTGCGACAGCCATCAAGCACCCATCTATTCTAATCCCATTTTTCAGCGCTTAGTCTGTAGCCTTGAATGCTATGGCATTTTAAGTGCTCATCTAAAATGCTTTTAAATTTTGCCTGTACCATCTTTCAGGCAGAAAGTTCCAGATTCCCACCATTCTCTGCGTGAAGCTTTTCCTCAAATCCCTTCTAAATCTTACTGTAAAGCTATGTCCCCTGATTATTGACCCCTTTACTATAGGGCAAGGTTTCTTCATAATTTTGTACACCATAATGAGGTCTGTTCCTCTCTTCACCCCTGTCCCCAGCCTTCTCTGCTCTAATGAAAACAACTCCGACCTAACCAGCCTTTCTTCATAGCAGCAATGCTCCAGCCCAGGCAACATCCTGGTGAATCTCCTCTGTACTATTTCCTCGGGTGGATGGAGCTATTACAAGGGGGCATAACTATAGGGTTTGTGGTGGGAGTTTCAGGAAGGATATCAGAGGTAGGTTCTTTACGCAGAGAGTGGTTGGGGTGTGGAATGGACTGCCTGCAGTGATAGTGGAGTCAGACACTTTAGGAACATTTAAGCGGTTATTGGATAGGCACATGGAGCACACCAGGATGATAGGGAGTGGGATAGCTTGATCTTGGTTTCAGATAAAGCTCGGCACAACATCGTGGGCCGAAGGGCCTGTTCTGTGCTGTACTGTTCTATGTTCTTTGTACCCTTTCTGGTGCACCCTTTCATAACCCCTCTGCAATCTGCCTTGACTAATAAAGGCAAGTATCCTATATGCCTTCTTAACTACCTGTCCTGTTGCCTCTGGGTAGCTTTGGATATGCATCCAAAAATCCTTTTGGTCCTCTACTACTTGGCGTCCTATTGTTCAGTTCCTTGCCTTGTTACTCCTCCCAAAATGCATCACCTCACTCCTTTTAAAAAGACCATAAGACATAGGAGCAGAATTAGGCCACTCAGCCCATTGAGTCTGCTCCGCCATTCAATCACCTGTGCCCCCTGACTCTCCTGGAGCTCTGGTATCCCACTGGTGTCTTCCACCGTGAAGACTGATGCAAAGTAACTATTCAGTTCCTTTGCAATTGCTTTGTTTCCTATTATTTATTCTCCAGCGTCCTTATCCTGTGGTCCAATGGCTATTTTTGCCTCTCTATTACTTTTTTATATATTGAAAAAACTCTTCCTGTCTTTTATATTACTAGCTAGCTTACACTCATATTCTATCTTCTTCCTCCCCCCACCCCCCCCATGCCACTTTGTATGCTTTTTATTTTGCTTTTATGCTGTCCTTGACTTCTCTTGTCAGCCATGGATGCTTCATCCTCCCCTTGGCATGTTTCCTCCTCCTTGGGATGAATTTCTGTTGTGCCTTCCAAATAACTCAAACTCCTGCCATTGCTGTTCCACTGTCTTCCCTGCTGTGAAATTAACCTTTCGGGGTTAATTTCCATTTGCCACTCTTCTTCTCATCAGCGCAGCCCGTCTATCATCCTGTAATGGAAGGCTTTGCTCCTCACTGTTTACCACACAATAGATTTCATGGCATCGGCAAACTTGCTGATCATACCCCCACATTCATGTCTAGATCATTAATGCACATTACAAACAGTAAGGGACTTGGCACTGATCCCTGCGATACACCACTGAATACTGGCTTCCGGTCGCAAAAAATACCGTTGACCATTACCATCTGCCATTTAGCCAACTTTAGAACCTTTTGCCAAATTTCCCTGGATCCCATGGGCTCTTAGCTTCTTGACCAGAGAGGATTTGAAAATTAACGTCAGCCCCTGCAAGCCCCTCCCTTGCCTTACACAGCAGACAAGGATGCATCCCGTCTGGGAATTTATCCACTTTTAAACCCACTGAAACTGCCAGCACCTTCTCCCCTCAATGCCAATCTGTTCACCCCCCCCCTTCCTGCTTTCTAGACCTACATCTTCCTTCTCCATTGTGATGCAAGATGCAAAGTACTCAATTAATAGCTCGTCAATGTCTTTTGGTTCTACACAGATCGCCACTTTGGGCCCTACTCTTTTCCTGGTTATCCTTTTGCCCGTAATATACTTAAAGCGTCTTGGGATTTTCCATTATTTTGCGCTCGTGTTTTTTTAATGCCCCCTCTTCACTCTCCTAATTTCCTTTTAAGTGCCCTCCCTGCACATTCTACACTACTCAACATGCTGTTTTGAGCCCTTTGTATCTGTCATAAGCTTCCCCTTTTCCTTATTGGTTTCATATATTCCATGACATCCAGTGTTTTTGGTCCTACCCTTTACCTTTACGGGAACATGTTAGCTTTATATTCTCCCTATTTCCCTTTTAGAATGACTCTTGCTCTGATGTGAATTTTCCTACAAGTAGCTGCTCCCAGTCCACTTTGGCCAGTGGACAAATAGAATGTTTATCCACATTCTATTTGGATAATTGTCTTATTCGATTAAAATTGCAATCTCTGAGCAGGAGGCGGCCATGTGGCCCTTCGAGCCTGGTCCGCCATTCATTACGATCATGGCTGATCATCCAACTCAATAGCCTAATCCTGCTTTTTCCCCCATAACCTTTGATCCCAAGCTGCCTCTTGAATACATTCAATGTTTTGGCATTAACTGTGGTAATGAATTTCACAGGCTCACTGCTCTTTGGGTGAAGAAATGCATGGTGGTGCAGTGGTTAGCACTGCTGCCTCATAGCACCTGGGACCCAGGCAGTTCCAGCCTCGGGTCACTGTCGTGTGTGGCATTTGCACATTCTCCTCGTGTCTGTGGGTTTTCTCCAAGTGCTCCAGTTTCCTCCCACAGTCCAAAGATGTGCGGATTAGATTGACTGGCCATGCTAAATTGACCCTAGTGTTGGGGAATTAGCAGCGTAAATGAGGGTTATGGGTATGGGGCCTGGGTGGATTGTGTTCGGTACAGACTTGATGGGCCGAATGGCCTCCTCCTGTACTGTAGGGATTCTATGAAATGCCTCCTCCCTTCCAGTCCTAAATGGTCTACCTTGAATTCTCAGACTGTGACCCCTGATTCTGGATACCCCCACCATCAGGAATATCCTCTCTGCATCTACCCTGTCTAGTCCTGTTAGAATTTTATAAGTGTCTGAGATTCCCTCCTCATTTGTCTGAACTCCAGTGAAGACAATCCTAACCTAGTCACAATCTGTCCTCTTTCCAGTCCATCTTTTTCCTTTTCCATAATTACCTTGAATCTTACTGAATTATGTTCACTATCATCAAAATGCTCCCCCACTGACACCTCTACTGTCCCAGCTTCCTTACCTAAAATTAGGTCAAGTGTCACCCCTTTCTGTGTTCTGACTCAAAATGCTCTGCTGGATGCACTAAGAATTCCACCCTCTCGAAACTTTTCACACTTTGTCTATCCTAATTAATACTGGGCAAGTTGAAATCCCCTCCTATTACCATTTTATTTTTACCTTTCTGTCCTGCACATCTGCTCTTCTATCTCTCCATGATTGTTTCTGTCCCTAAACAAAGTGTCCCCCTTTGTTTTTAAATTCCACCCATATGGCCTCAATTGAGGAGCCAGCTCAGCCTCACTTAGTTTTAAATTTCCTTGCACTGTCATTTGATCAGCCAGAAATGCATGAAGGATTTGCTGAAATAACTCTACACTTTAGTTGTGTACAGTACTCGAAGGTGCCTGGGGAGCCATATCCCCACAAAGAATTGATTGGTTCAAGAGGCAAAGGTAAAAATTTGATAGGTGGCAAGAGTACATAATTCTTTACAAAAGTACAGTAAGACTATTTCCAGAAAAATAGTTAGGAGCAGCTGCTCCAAGTTGAAGGAATACTGGAAATTGAAATACAAAAAGTGATTGAAAATTTATTTACAAAGAGGTCCTGCTCCAGTCAAATTATTTTTTGGGAAACTGCATTTGAAATGAATATTCTTTGATTGAAGTGAATATTCTTTGATTTTGCTTCCTGAGCATTTCACAAATATACTTGAATTGTTTTATTTGTATTTCCCTCAGTAGCATTCATGTCGAGAGGGCTAGAATACAAGAGTGGAGATGTACTTCTGAGGCTGTATAAGGCTCTGGTCAGACCCCATTTGGAGTATTTGTGAGCAGTTTTGGGCCCCGTATCTAAGGAAGGATATGCTGACCTTGGAAAGGTTCCAGAGGAGGTTCACAGGAATGATCCGTGGAATGAATCATATCCGTGGTTTGAGGAACGGTTGAGGACTCTGGGTCTGTACTGGTTGGAGTTTAGAAGGATGAGGGAGGATCTTATTAAAACTTACAGGATACTGTGAGGCCTGGATAGAGTGGACATGGAGAGGATGTTTCCACTAGTAGGAAAAACTAGAAGCAGAGGGCACAACCTCAGGCTAAAGGGACGATCCTTTAAAACTGAGATGAGGAGGAATTTCTTCAGCCAGAGAGTGGTGAAACTGTGGAACTCTTTGCCGCAGAAGGCTGTGGAGGCCAGGTCATTGAGTGTTTTTAAGACAGAGATAGATCGGTTCTTGATTAATAAGGGGATCAGGGGTTATGGGGGGAAAAGGCAGGAGAATGGGGATGAGAAATAATTTCAGCCATGATTGAATGGCGGAGCAGCTCTATGGGCCGAGTGGCCTAATTCTGCTCCTGTATCTTGCGGTCTTATGGTTATGGTCTTGTGTAGCATGATTGTAAACCAAGCTACCATAATTCATCTAGGCCTGAATTTAAGGCTTCACTTATTGGATTTTGGGGCAGTTAATTAAATGTAGTCAGCCTGCCCATTCCTCCAATATGCCAGCATTAGGAGGTGGTGTTTAGGCAGCACACCACTAGTGGGCCATATGAGGCCCATAAGCAGGCAAGTATGTGCCCACTAACGGGCTTTAAGCTGCCATCAGGATTTAACCAAAAGTTGGAGAGGCCCACATCAAGTGCTCTGCGCGGGTGGGTGGAGCGCTAGAATTTCCAATGACCTTTCCTCCCTCCCCAAGGTTGTACCCCCTGCAGCTTAGCACCTGGCAAGATTCCTGGAGCTTCTGGCCAATCACAGCTCTGAGGTGGGACTTCCTGATTTAGATCTAGACATGATCTAGACTTCCTGATCTAGACATCCTGCATCTAGCCTATAAGTTAAATGGCTGTGTGGCTATCCCTAAACTTTTAGCCAGGCGTCCGACGCCTTGTATAATTCCGTTCTTCGATTCTGAAATGCTTCATTTGACAGCAAAGGGTAATTAGGGATGTCACCAAATGTTAGTGCAGAAATGATTTCTAGCACCTATTGGTGCGCAAAAGAGCGGTTTCTTAATTTAAGCAGTGTTTTACAGGTATTGAACGGACTATGGTTTTTGTTGACACCAAACGAAAGGCCGACTTTCTTGCTACCTTCCTTTGTCAAGAAAAATTCCCTACGACAAGTATTCACGGGTAAGGTTTTATCATTTGCTTCTCATAAATATAATTATTGCTGACTGCCTAGAATCCAGTGGTCTTTGGGAGGGCTGCTGGGTATGTTCCTCCTAGTATCTGCTTTGGTTCAGCTGCTGAAACTCATGGAAAAAAACATGCATCTTGTGTATGAAGCATTGAAGTCACTGCCAGGGTTGAAAAGAGAAGAGATTGAGAAGTTGAATTTATTTTTTCTCATTCCCTCTTGACCCATTGGCGTAAACAAAATGCTTTCATTTTGACTGCATTCTATACAAAACTTAGGATTTTGAATCAATTTTTTGTGAATTTTGACAATACGTTTTAATAATCTCTCGAATGTCAGATTTTGCAATATACCCATCTGGATGCTACAAACCTGTCTGTGGTAGTTAATTGCCCAGATCAGTAATGGGTATATCTGGGTGCTTTTTTATTTCTTAATGTGATTCTGGGAGAGGGAGTCTGAGAGATTTTAGATTCTTTTACAATTAAATATTTGATTGTTCTACTGTTTCAATATAATATATAAAACACCTTCCAATGTAACAAAGCGTCCCAGGGTATCACATCAGTGTTATCCATCAAAATTTGACACTGAACCACAGCAGGAGATACTGAGGCAGATGGTCAAAAAGGTACAAGTGATGGATTTTACGCAATATCTTAAGGAAAGGGGAGGAGTAAAGAGGCGGAGAGACTTGAGGAGGGAAATCCAGAAGCAAGGGCAAGTTAGCTGAGGGCAGCTTAACCTGTAATGGAGCAATTTTTAAATTTGTGGTTGTGCAAAGTGCAAGAATTTGAGGAGTGCAGAAATCTTGGAGAGCAGAGAGAGGTGTGTACAGGTCATGTTGAGATTGAGGTGCTGCTAGCCTGAGAGCCAGTTGAGTCAGCAAACGTGAACATAGAACAGTATAGCACAGAACAGGTCCTTTGGCCCACGATGTTGTGCCGAGCTTTATCTGAAACCAAGATCAAGGTATCCCACTCCCTATCATCCTGGTGTGCTCCATGTGCCTATCCAATAACCGCTTAAATGTTCCTAAAGTGTCTGACTCCACTATCACTGCAGGCAGTCCATTCCACACCCCAACCACTCTCTGCGTAAAGAACCTACTTCTGATATCCTTCCTGTATCTCCCACCACGAACCCTATAGTTATGCCCCCTTGTAATAGCTCCATCCACCCGAGGAAATAGTCTTTGAACGTTCACTCTATCTATCCCCTTCATCATTTTATAAACCTCTATTAAGTCTCCCCTCAGCCTCCTCCGCTCCAGAGAGAACAGCCCCAGCTCCCTCAACCTTTCCTCATAAGACCTACCCTCCAAACCAGGCAGCATCCTGGTAAATCTCCTCTGCACTCTTTCCAGCGCTTCCACATCCTTCTTATAGTGAGGTGACCAGAACTGCACACAATATTCCAAATGTGGTCTCACCAAGGTCCTGTACAGTTGCAGCATAACCCCACGGCTCTTAAACTCCAACCCCCTGTTAATAAATGCTAACACACGATAGGCCTTCTTCACAGCTCTATCCACTTGAAGTGGCAACCTTTAGAGATCTGTGGATATGGACCCCAAGATCTCTCTGTTCCTCCACAGTCTTCAGAACCCTACCTTTGACCTTGTAATCCACATTTAAATTAGTCCTACCAAAATGAATCACCTCACATTTATCAGGGTTAAACTCCATTTGCCATTTTTCAGCCCAGCTTTGCATCCTATCTATGTCTCTTTGCAGCCTACAACAGCCCTCCACCTCATCCACTACTCCACCAGTCTTGGTGTCATCAGCAAATTTACTGATCCACCCTTCAGCCCCCTCCTCTAAGTCATTAATAAAAATCACAGAGCAGAGGACCAAGCACTGATCCCTGTGGCACTCTGCTAGCAACCTGCCTCCAGTCCAAAAATTTTCCATCCACCACCACCCTCTGTCTTCAATCAGATGGCCAGTTACCTATCCAATTGGCCAACTTTCCCTCTATCCCACACCTCCTTACTTTCATCATAAGCCGACCATGGAGGACCTTGTCAAACGCCTTACTAAAATCCATGTATATGACATCAACTGCCCTACCTTCATCAACACACTTAGTTACCTCCTCAAAAAATTCAATCAAATTTGTGAGGCACGACTTGCCCTTCACGAATCCGTGCTGACTATCCCGGATTAATCCGCATCTTTCTAAATGGTCGTAAATCCCATCCCTAAGGACCTTTTCCATCAATTTACCAACCACCGAAGTAAGACTAACCGGTCTATAATTACCAGGGTCATTTCTATTCCCTTTCTTAAACAGAGGAACAACATTCGCCACTCTCCAGTCCTCTGGCACCATCCCCGTGGACAGTGAGGACCCAAAGATCAAAGCCAAAGGCTCTGCAATCTCATCCCTTGCCTCCCAAAGAATCCTAGGATATATTTCATCAGGCCCAGGGGACTTATCGACCTTCAGTTTATTCAAAACTGCCAGGACATCCTCCCTCCGAACATCTATTTCCTCCAGCCTATTAGCCTGTAACACCTTCTCTTCCTCAAAAACATGGCCCCTCTCCTTGGTGAACACTGAAGAAAAGTATTCATTCATCACCTCGCCTATCTCTACTGACTCCATACACAAGTTCCCACTACTGTCCTTGACCGGCCCTAACCTCAGCCTGGTCATTCTTTTATTCCTCACATAAGAGTATAAAGCCTTGGGGTTTTCCTTGATCCGACCCACCAAGGACTTCTCATGTCCCCTCCTAGCTCTCCTAAGCCCCTTTATCAGCTTGTTCCTTGCTAACTTGTAACCCTCAATCGAGCCATCTGAACCTTGTTTCCTCATCCCTACATAAGCTTCCCTCTTCCTTTTCACAAGACATTCCACCTCTTTCGTGAACCATGGTTCCCTCACTCAGCCATTTCCTCCCTGCCTGACAGGGACATACCTATCCAGGACACACAGTATTTGTTCCTTGAAAAAGTTCCACTTTTCATTAGTGCCTTTCCCTGACAGTTTCTGTTCCCAACTTATGCCCCCTAATTCTTGCCTAATCTCATCATAATTACCTCTTTTCCCCCCCCCCCCCCCAATTGTAAACCTTGCCCTGCCGTACGGCCCTATCCCTCTCCATTGCAATAACAAAAGACACCGAATTGTGGTCACTATCTCCAAAGTGCTCTCCCACAACCAAATCTAACACTTGGCCCGGTTCGTTTCCCAGTACCAAATCCAATGTGGCCTCACCTCTTGTTGGCCCATCCACATATTGTGTCAGGAAACCCTCCTGCACATACTGCACAAAAACTGCCCCATCCGAACTATTCAACCTACAAAGGTTCCAATCAATATTTGGAAAGTAATGGATAAACAGGACTTGATTGATTTTTAAGATGCAAGCAGCAGTGTTTTGGATGACCACAGGCTGGAAATGGGAGGCTGACTGGAGAACATGGACTACTCCAGTCTAGAGATGGCTTCAGCAGCAGATGAGTTGAGCTATGCAATGTTATGGAGTTGGAAGTAGACAGTTTATTAATACGAGATGTTATCAGAAGTTTATCTTTTGATGTCAAGCACTATATTAAGCAAGTGACTGGTTTGGATAAGCTTCAGACATTTGCCCAGTACGGATAGGAATGGAGTTTTCTTCCCCATATTGTTTAAATTTTGCTTGAACTTAATTTTAGTTAACATGACAGAATTTCACAGGCATGCATATAGAAAACTATACCACATCATTTTTTTTTAAGGATTGGAGCAGCATCTTGTGAGAAGTTTGGCAATTTGATCACAAATCAAATTAAGCTCGTGATTTGTTTGATTGCATAGTAACATATTGTATCTATTTAAAACAAAAGTTTACCCCTCATTCTTATAAACTCAAATGGCTATGGGGGGGGGGGGGGGGGTGTTGTTGTTGTTGTTATGACCAAGATGTCATGGACAAAAAGACAAATCAAATGTAAATGATGGTTATAAAGGCTGAGAACGGTGCTAATAGCGTCATTCTACATCGCAGTCTACTCTACATTGGAGAGACAAACACAGATTGGGTGAGTGCTTTGCCGTCTGCAAGCAGGACCCGGACTTTCCTGTTGCTTGCCATTTCAGCTCACCACCCTGCTCTCTTGTCCACATGTCCATCTTTGGTCTGTTGCAATATTTCGTTGAAGCCCAACGCAAACTGGAGGAACAGCACCTCATCTTCCGGACTGAACATTGAATTTAACAATTTCAGAGCATGAACTCTCTCCTGCACCTCCACTCCATTTCCATTTATTGAATTCACTTTTTATCTTAATCCATTTTTATTACTTTAGTAGTTTGCTTTTCCTAACCTACCTCTGTCCCTTTGCAGACTTGCCCTCCTCAACTTTTCTGTCTATCTTTGTATCATCAGCGAATTTGGCTACAATCCAGTCAGTCACTTCATCCTAAATCATTGATATAAATTGTAAATAGTTGAGACCCAGCACTTAATCCCTGTGGCACCCCACTAGTTAAAGTTTGCCGAACTGAAAATGACCCATTTATTCTAACTGATTTCCTCCATGCTATTTATTAATCATCATGAACTCTTATTTTGTAGTGACCATTTTGAATGCCTCTTGGAAATCCAAATGCACTCTATCTGCTGGTAAATTTATCAAACACTGCTACCCTTTTGCCAAACCATCTTGTCTGCCTGATTGATTTTCCTAAGTGTTTTGTTACTACCACTTCAATTTATGGATTCTATCATTTTTTTCCAATGACAAATGTTAGGATAAATGGCCCTTAAATGCGTTCTAATTCCTTATTTTCTTGGGTAGAGGTTTCACATTTGCAGTTTGTCAATCAGCTGGGATCTTTCCAAAATCCAGGAAACCAACAGGTCTTGGAGATTTGTTAGCCTTAGTCCCATTAGATTTTTTCCAGTACTTTTTCTCTAGTGATTGTGATAAGTTCTTCCCTCTGTTTTGGCTCTTGGGTTTCCACTAGTCTTGAGATGCTTTGTGTTTTCTAATGTGAAGAGACTGGTGAGTTGAAGAGCATTTGAAGTTCCAGCTAGAGTGAAACATAGAGGTAGGAGTAGGCCATTCAGCCCCTCTTTAACTAAATTACAGCTGATCATGGGGAGGTGATAGCCTTGTGGTATTATGGCTAGACTATTCATCCAGAAACTCAGCTAATGTTCTGAAGGATCTGGGTTCGAATCCCACCACAACAGATGATGGAATTTGAATTCAATAAAAAATATCTGGAATTAAGAATCTACTGATGACTGTGAAACCATTGTCGATTAACAGAAAAACCTATCTGGTTTGCTGATGCCCTTTAGGGAGGGAAATCTGCTGTCCTTCCCTGCTCTGTCCTACATGTAACTCCCGAGCCACAGCAGCGTGGTTGACTCTCAACTGCCCTTGGGCAAGCGATGGGCAATAAATGCTGGCCAGCCAGTGATGCCCATGTCCCACAAATTTAATATATTAAAAAAATCATCTACCTCTCCACCCTGCACTATTCCCATATCCCTTGATGTCGTTGGAATATCAATAGATTTCTAGATACTAAAACATTCTCTGACACAACCCTCTGCAGTAGGGAATTCCGAAGATTTACTACGCGGGTGGACACAAAAGAAAATGAGTTGTTAAGCATGATTTAATTAAAACAGGGGTCTAACTAATTTTAGAAATTCAATGGAAAGCAGGAGTAGGCCACTTAGCCCATCAAGCCATTCCGTTTGATCATGGCTGATCCTCTAGAAATCTATTAATTTTGCAAATCTATTCAGTGGTTTGGTCTCTAACATCCCTACATTTCTGACAGACTGGATGTATCAGTGAGATCCCACCCCCCCTCAATTTTTCTAAACTCCAGTGCATACAGGCCTAGTTGACCCAACCTCTCCTCATTGTCATCTCAGAAATCAGTCTGGTGAACCTTCGTTTCACTCCCCTCTATGGCTAGTATATATTTTCTTGGCTGAGGAGACAACTGCAGGTGTGGTCTTGCCCAAGCCTTGTATAATTACAGGAAGACATCCTTGCTCTTGTACTCTCTATTCTTCTTGCAATAAAGGCCAACACACCATTTGCCTTTCTAACAGCTTGCTGCATCTGCATTCTTTCTTTCAATGACTAGTGTACGAAGACACCCAGGTCTCTTTTGTACATCATCATCTCCTGTTTTTCCTTCCAAGTAGATAACCTCACATTTATGTTATGTTGCATCTGCCATGTATTTGCCCACTCATTCAACTTGTCTAAATCGCCTTGAAGCTTCTTTCTCCTCACAATTCCACCAGGGTTTTGTCGTCAGCAAACGTAGAAATATTACTTTGGGTTCCCTCATCCAAATCATTAATGTATACTGTGAATAGCTGAGCACACTAATCGCTGTGCTACATCACTGCCTTTCTCCCTTGTTTGTTCTGCTAGTTACGTCCTCAAAAAAAACTCCAGTAGATTTATTAACCATGCTTTTCCTTTGATAAATCCATGTTGACTTTGTCTAATCCTGTTGAATGTCCTGTTAACACGTCATTTGTAATAGGCTCTAGCATTTTTCCTGCCACTGATAGTTTAACCAGTTTGGAATTCCCTGTTGTCTCTTTCCCTCTTTTCTAAATAGAGGGGTTGCATTTGCTACACTCCAATCTGTTGGAACTGTTCCAGAATCAACAGAATTTTGGAAGATTACACTAGTGCATCCACTATTTCCATGGCCACCTCCTTTAATACCCTGGGGTGTAGATTATCAGACCCTAAGGATTTAGGAGCTTTCGGTCCCATTAATTTCCGCAACACTTTTTTTTTTAGTTGTACTAATTTCCTTTAATTCCCAACACTAGATCCTTGCTTCCCTGGAATTTCTGGGAAGTTTAGTTTCTTCTGGCATGAAGACAGAACTAAAGTAATTGTTCTGTCTTTTCCTTGATTGATTCCTCTGCTTTTCGGACTGTAAGGACATATGTTTGTTGTCACTTTTCTTTTTCTTTTAACATATTGAAACTTTTATAATCCACTTTTATGTTCCTGATGAGGTTATGCTCGTACTCCATTTTTCACTCTTTAATAATCTCCAGGTCCTCCTTTTGCTGAATTCAAATTTGATTCATGTGGTTGCGTGTGAAAATCCATTCTTCCTCGCCATGGTGTTGTGCGTTCTCTAGTGACTATTGCTTGCACAGGTGACTTGTGCCTTGAAACAGTTATCCATAATTCTTGTTTTCTTGGCTGTTTTTTGGGGAACAGGTTGGGGAGAAAATTATTTTTGATTATACTGTCTGATAATGAAGCATCAAAGTCCTTGATGGTCTGTTGTAACTGTTATCTGGAGCAGTGGTTTGACACTTCCTCGTGGTTACCAAAGTCACTTAGTGCAGTCACAACAGCTTCAGAGATTCTTGTTGCATGTATCTGATTTTTACCCCTTCATGCCCCAAAGTAACCAATTTAAATAGATGGCTCATACCAAATTGCCTTTCATGAGAGTTTTGATCAAAGTTGATGAAATAGAGGTTATTTATCATTTGGAGAGAGTTCACACTAAATCTTTTCAATGAAACAAAGTTCCCTCATTTTGGCAAAAGACTGCATGCAGATGCTAGAAAACTGAAAGGATAGTAGAAAACACTGGAAATACTCAGGTTTCCTTTTGAGGATGGAACAAGCAGGCGGGTAAAGCATAAAGTAGATGGAGTTTCAAAAGGCAATCAATTAAGGTGCCACACAAAAGGTTACCACACAGATAAAGAGCTCACGGTATTGGGGATGACTCATTAGTGTGGCTAGTGGATTGGCGAACTAACAGGATATGAAGATGCTGGCGTTGGACTGGGGTAAACGCAGTAAGAAGTCTCACGACACCAGGTTAAAGTCCAACAGGTTTATTTGGTAGCAAAAGCCACTAGCTTTCGGAGCGCTGCTCCTTCGTCAGGTTAAGTGGGAGTTCTGTTCACAATTGATTCCTCATGTCACACTATCTGTCACCCCCCATGACTTGCCTGGACTTGCAAAATCTCACTAACTGTCCTGGCTGGAGACAATACACATCTCTTTAACCTGTGCTTAACCCTCTCTCCACTCACATTGTCTGTACCTTTAAGACTTGATTACCTGTAAAGACACTCATTCCAACCATTATCTTGTAAATTGAGTTTGTGTCTTTATATGTCCTGTTTGTGAACAGAACTCCCACTTACCTGATGAAGGAGCAGCGCTCTGAAAGCTAGTGGCTTTTGCTACCAAATAAACCTGTTGGACTTTAATCTGGTGTTGTGAGACTACTTACTGAACTAACAGGAGGCAGAGTCTGGATAAATGAGTCATTGTCAGATTGGCAAACCAATTGGTGTAATACCATTGCTGGTGCCTCAACTAATGCCATCTATATGAATGACCTTGGGGTGAAGGGACTGCTCACCATGGCTAATCTTCTACCTCCACGTCACTGGGTGGCACAGGGGTTAGCACTGCTGCCTCACAGTGCCAGGGACCTGGATTCGATTCCTGGCTTGGGTCGCTGTCTGTGTGGAGTTTGCATGTTCTCCCCATGTCAGCGTGAGTTTCCTCCCACAGTCTGAAAAATGTGCTGGTTAGGTGCATTGACCCGAACAGGCGCCAGACTGTGGCGACTAGGGGAATTTCACAGTAACTTCATTGCAGTGTTAATGTAAGCCTTACTTGTGACTAATAAAAAAAACTTTTAACTTTAATTGTCCTGTGTGTTCCCTCAATTCCCATGGTGTCCAAAAATAGAGTCTGTTGCAGGTGTTGGGATGGGGATTGGGTGTTGTGGGGGAAAGAGTGACAGTTTTGAAGATCATTTTCAGTATGCAGCTGCTTTATTTGATTGGGACTTTGGATGTGGTAAAATAATTTCAGAATTTCTGCACTTTATGGAGCGATTGCCAGGGTGCAGTGATTTGTGCAAGTTGCACAAATTGTATAAAACAATGACAAATATGTGATTCTTGTTGCGTGTAAATATTGTGCAAAAGTTTTTTTGGCTTTTGTTTTGTAGTGATCGAGAGCAAAGGGAAAGGGAGATGGCACTTGGTGACTTCCGTACAGGGAAATGTCCTGTTTTGGTGGCAACAGCAGTAGCAGCTCGAGGACTGGACATTGAGCATGTGCAGCATGTCATTAACTTTGATTTGCCTTCTACCATTGATGAATATGTCCATCGCATTGGACGTACAGGCCGTTGTGGGAATGTTGGCAAAGCAATATCATTCTTTGACTCAAATACGGATTTGCCAATAGCACGTGCTCTCCTAAAGGTTCTTTCTGATGTAAGTACTGCAGAAGTATCATTTTATATTTGATAGATTATGGAAAGTAGCATCAAGAGTTACTTAACTCAATTGTCTATAAAGCTTCCCAAGTCCATTTGGTGTAGATACCACATTGCTCAGAATTTAGAATAGGTTAACCAATTATTCTCATTCTGAGTTGATATTTAACATTATTCCCCCTTTTTTCAAAGTTTATCATTGAAAACCGGGTGCACAAGGATGTGAAAGAGAGAAAAGTTAAAGAGAAGCAAGAAAGTAGATATTTTTGTTACTGAATCCATCCTAGCATGAGCCTTTAGTGCTTAATATTTATATTGAAACTATTTCTCTAGGCACAACAGGAAGTTCCGATATGGCTAGAAGAATTTGCTTACGCGGCTCATGGGACCAGTTACCATAATCCACTTGGAAAGGTGTTTGCTTCAGTAGATACTCGCAAGGTTAGTTTGATGTACTTTTATTTCAGTCATCTGTGAACTGAAGTTGATCAATTTTTTACCTTCTGGAAGTTTCAACTCTAATCTAATTTTTGCTATTCTTTTGATTTGTACCCTATTCCCAAGCATTTTGGAACAGAGAACACAAATTCTGACATCTTGTATGAGGGAACTTGTCTTTTGAGGTGGACACCAGATCTGATTACACACAATAAGCCCAATTGTCTTTACTGATGCTTGGCAATTGACCTGATCTTTGTACTAAAGTCCATGGTGTTAACTTTTTGGAAAGTCTAATTTCCTGTTTGAATTATTGTCTTCCTCCTCTGGTGCAGTTTGTGCTACTAAATGGAGGGTGTTTTCTGTTGTGCAAGTAGTCATGGCAGGAAGTGCAGCAGAACTGATTTTTTTTTTTGGCTGATGAAACTTAATAAAAAGACAGGTAATGTGGAAGCTGCAGGTACAGTTCACTGGGGTGGAATAGAAATGTGCACTCCATCTTCCTTTTGCGTGATTGTTCTATGCTAATTACAATTTTTTATTGACAGCTGAATTATTTTCATTCTGGTTTTTGAAATTGGTCTCTTAGTGAACCTACCTCTGAGATGTGGTGTGGATATTATGTCTTTGCATTGAGGCAGGAGTAGGCCATTTGGCCCTTTGAGCCTGCGCCGCCATTTATTATGATCATGGCTGATCATATTTAATAGCCTGATCCTTCCTGAAATCACTGTTTTGGCCTCTGCTACTTTTTGTGGTAGTGAATTCCATGCATTCACCACTGTCTGGGTGAAGAAATTTCTCCTCACCTCAGTCCTAAAAGGTTTACTTCTTTATCCTCAAACTATGACCCCTTGTTCTGGGAAACCCCACCCCCCGAAATCATCTTTCTGGTTCTAACACAGGTGGTAGCAGGAGAGGTAGCATTGCTGCCTCACAGCACCAGGGACCCGGGTTCAATTACTCTGGTGACTGTCTGTCTGTGTGGAGTTTGCACATTTCCCCCCTCTTGTCTGCGTTGGTTTCCTCCAAATGCTCTGGTTTCCTCCCCACAGTGCAAAGATGTGTGGGTTAGGCTAAATTGATCCTAGTGTCAGGTATTAGCAGGATAAATGTATGGGGTTATGGGAATAGAGCCTGGATGGGATTGTGGTCAGTGTAGACTCGATGGGCTGAATGGCCTCCTTCTGCATTGTAAGGATTCTATTATAACCTATCTAACCCTGTTAGAATTTTATAAACTTCTGAGATCCCCTCTCTCTCCTAACTCCAATGACTACAATCCTAAGTGACCCTTGTCTCTCCTCATGTGATGGTCGTGCCATTCCTGGGATCAGCATGTTTAAACCATCACTATTCACCCTCTATAACAAGGACACCAAAACTGCACAGGTGTGACCTCCCCAAAGCTCTAAACAATTACATTAAAGCTTCCTTAGTCCTTTGCTCAAATCCTCTCACTATGAAGGCCAACATACCATTTTCTGCCTTTAGTGCCTGCTGTCCCTGCATTGCTTACTTTCAGCGACTGATGCATGAGGACTCCAAGGTCTCGCTGAGTATCCACTTCTCTCTCAATTTGCACCTGTTCAAATAACGTGCCGCCTTATTGTTTTGCTGTCAAAGTGGATAACCTCGCATTTATCCACATTATATTGCATCTGTCACGCACATATCCACTCACTCAGCCTGTCCAAATTACGCTTTATGACATTAAAGGGAATGTATTATTCACAGATTCATGAATGACCAAATTGAATGTTTTTAAATGTTAATTTCTTTTACTATTTACAATTGAGAAATGCTTGTTTCCTTAATAGCTATGTCAGAAAAATTAATTTCCTATCCATACAGGAATAAATTCAACCCCTTGACCCTATTTTTAAAAATTCTCAGTCTAGTTTTTAATTCTCCCTCCTCCCCCAACATGGCCTGCCCTCTCCCTAACTCAATAACCTCCTGCACCCTACAACTTGAAGACAGCTGTGATCCTCCAATACTGGTCTATTAAGTGTCTATTTTTTTTTTGCTCCTCCATTGGTGACCATGGTTTCAGCTGCCAAGGTCTGGAATTCCCCCCTCAAATCTCTCCACCTCTCTTTTGATATGCTCCTTAAAACCGACCGCATCTACCCTAATATCTCTTGATGGACAATAATGCTCTTGGAAAGTACCTCGGGGTGTTTTAACATATTAAAGGTGTTAAGAATTGGGGCACATTTAAGATTTAAAAAACAAAGTAAATATGGGGAGTTGATTAGAGGCTGGAGAAATGATGCAAATTAGCCCATCAGTGGAAAAACAAATATTTTACATGGAGGTGGTAATTTCGAAGTGGAGAAATAAGAAAATTGACACTCAACTGCCCACAAGCCGACTCCACAGAGGGATAAAATCATAGGGAACAAAATAGTACAACTATAAAACCCTAACAAAGGGGGAGAGCGACATCGGCAACAATAGAACTGCAGCAAATTGCAGCTATAGTGTCCCGAGAGAAGCAACCATTTTCTGCCTTCGCTGAACCGCACTATTTCCCAAGCGTGGCCATCTTAACCTGGTTGTGGTAATTATTTGCTGGAGTTAGCTCATAGAGTTGCTTGATATTGGATATTGTTTGGGAAAAGGGATCTCTTGGAGATCAAGTAAACGTTGGGTAGTTTTGGGGACCAAGGGATAGTTTCATGTAATATTATACGTGGATAGACATCAGCCCTGAATGCCGCAGTGTATTATAGTCTTTGTTGTGTGCTTTTGTTTTTCTTTTGAGTTGATTCCTAATTAATTTCTGAACGGCTGTTTCACCTGGGTTGTACATCATTCTTCACATAATACCAAAAAACACGTACACCAGTACAAACTGATGTTCTAAATTAACCCTCTGGGATACCCTTGCTTTTAGTACCAGCGTGGTTCATAACACATGTCTGTTCAGTTAGATTGTGGTTCTTCTAAACTTCTTCTCCATTTGGTTTCCTCCTTCTAGTCCCTGACAACCTTTTGCCTAAAATAAAATCAATTTCCTGTCTTCAATTTCATTTGGCTCTGTATACAGAGCCTTTTGAGAAGCAAGTTCCATCTTGCTAAGAATTGGTGTATAATGTACATTTCTGAGACATTATTCTCGTACTTGGTCCTTTCCTTGATGTGTTTTTTTAAAAACAATTTCATCCTACTCTAGATGCTCCTAGAGCCATCCATAACAGTGGGAAATTTGTTTTTGTCTCCTTTGCCTGCATTCCATCACAATCACCAAAAATACATAATTGTTTTTTAAACTGTGAGCAAAAAACACTGGGGCTTTCTTATTCAAAAAGCCACAAACTTGAAGTTACAGGGTCTGACCGTTCCTCCACTGAATTTTGCAAGCACTATCCTTATTCATCTCAACTATATTTTTCTATATTCACAACAAGGATCTTGAGGGTACTGACGGCTATATACACATTAGTATTGTGAACCAATGTTTATTATACCCTCTTTTTCAATTTTAGTTTTATCATAGAATCCCTACTGTACTGAAGTAGGCCATTCGGCCCATCAAGCCTGCACCTACAACAAGCCCACCCAGACCCTATTCCCTGTAACCCAGTGTATTTGCCCTGCTAATCCTCGTGACACGAAGGGGCAATTTTGCATGGCCAATCAACCTAATCTGCACATCTTTGGACTGTGCGAGGAAGCTGGAGCATCCGGAGAAAACCCACACAGACATGAGGAGAATGTGCAAACTCCGCCAGACAGACAGTGACCTGAGGCTGGAATTGAACCTGGGTCCCTGGAGCTGTGAGACAGCAGTGCTAACCACCGTGCTGCCCCAAATCTGCTTTTTGACTTGAATATATCTATTTTGTAGATTTCCTACAGGCTATGGGTAGTTCTGTTTCCTAACTTTCCCAGTTAACTTGAGTCATATCCCTTATTTGCATTTTTCTATTTTTGCAAGGAACCCAACTGTATTATGGTCACTTTCGCAATTGTTCTCTATAGTCATTAGTGATTTGACTTGTTTCATTTCCCAGAACAAAATTAAGCAATGCTTCTTGCCTTGTTGAACTAAAACTATGCTAATAAAGGGAAGCAGTCACAACAGAAGATCTTTACCCACATTCCTGCTATTTTCCTTGGTTTAGTTAAATCACCTAATTTTTTTTTTGCCCTTGTTCTCGCTAAACTCTGATTCTAAATCTCCTCTGTTTCTATAGTCTGGTTTCTGTGATGCTCACAGTACTGTACCATTACCTTCCTATTCCTTAACTCTACCTGTCTCTTAATTTAACCTCTTGATGGCCTTTGTTGCAGTGCTGTGGTATTTCTTTCTGTTCTTCATGGCACTCCTCCCTTTCAATGTTTTGTCCAGAAAATGTTGTAATTGGGATTATTTAATTTGGAGGGTTTAGGAGCTTTAATCCTTTGCATTTTATCATTTGTAAGTTACATAGGCTGACGTCGATGCTTCAAGCTCCCTCATTTTGGGTTGGGTGGTCTGCGTAAATGCATAAAACACTCCAAACAGACTCCCAATTTCTTTGATGGATATGCCGTTCCCAGTTTTCTTTCTATAACTTGTTTGATATATCCTGCAGCAATATTTTCAATCTCCACTACTTGTGCCTTTCTTTTCTCTGTAATATTTTGCTACTTTAATGAAGTTGGCAGTTTCTGTTCTTGTCCTTTCTGCCCCAGATGTCTGTGGAATGGAGGCAGCTTTCCTCCCTCCCCTCGCAGGCTCACGCTCGTGTGCAACTCTAAGAATTGAAGTCCTTTCCCGGACATGCTATAAACATCCATTGCAAATTCCTTGTTGGGGTGTTCGAATGATGGTCATTTGATACTGATGAAATTTCCAACTTGTTTTTTATGATTAAGTTTGTGAGAATCTGATCGGGTCAGTGGTGCTCCTTGTTGTAAAGGATTTTTGGTATTTTACCAAGTCAATAAGGCAGGTAATGAGATTATTCGTAGTTCATCACAGTATTTGGTATGAAATTTTGCTGTTTTTTAAGTTTGTTTGCATATTACTATTTTTAAAGGATCAGTCAACTATGGAGGCGGAAGATGTGGGTTTGGTTCTAATGAGTATCTTTTTGGAAGTCAAATACCAAGAAGTGCAAACATACTAGTTGAGTGCACAATATGGGGTAGGATGAATGTAATGAGAAGATGTGTTGAGGGGTATTCGCATCTTTGGAGAAATTGCCAGGCCCAGATGAAGTGTATATTTCAGGCTGCAAACGAAGAAAATAGTCAAGGTTCAGATGGTCATTTTCCAATCCACACTGGCTACTGGCATAGTGCTGAAGGATTGATGATGTACCATAGTTTAAAAAGGCAGGAAAGAATGGGCAGAATAATTATGGGCCAGTGCTCAAGTCGTGGGCAAATTATTGGGGGGGGGGGGGGGGGGGTGATTTGAGGACCCATAAATCATTGTTTAGAGAGACATGGATTAATCGAGGAGAATCTTTGAGAGTTTAAGGAAATGGTGTCCGACTAACTTGATTGAAAATTGTGTGAGGTAATGGGGAGAGTTGATAAGGATATCATGTTTGCCATACATAGAATTTAGCAAGACTTCTGTTAAGGTAACATTTGGCAGTGTTGGAGAAAATTTAAGGTACCATGAGAAACAAGGAAAAGTGGCAAAATTCTCAATGGGGAACCTTGGAGTGCATGTCCACAGATCCCTGAATGTAGAAGAACAAATGGATAAAGTAATTAAGACTGCAACAAAAGCATATGGAATACTTTCCTTTATTAGAATACAAGAATTAGGGAGGTTAAGCTAGAACATGCAAAAACACTAGTTAGGCAACAGCAAGAAGGTTGTTTATAGTTCCGATCACTGTTTTACAGGAAAGGCATGGTCACTCAAGAGACTACGGGGGTGATTTTAGGTGGATGTTTGCCAGGTTTGGAGAATTCTAGTTATGAAAGAAAATTGTATAGGCTGAGATTGCCGTCTTTGCAATGGAGGAGGGCAAGAGGAGATGTCATTGCGAACTTGGATAAAGTGGCTAAGAGAAATCACTAACTGGGGGGGGGGGGTGCAGGGGGCGTGGATTTTAAGTAATTTCTGCACAAATTATTTTGAATGGCAACCTCATTTTCTTCTCTTCCCACTTTTTTTTTTGTTGTAGGGCTTGGGTGTTAACAGAAACTTCAGTGGCTACGAAACAAATATACCAGTGATGTACGGAGGAAATGAAGAAGAATCTTGGGACTAACTCCAACACCTTGATTTGCTTAGAACTCTAAATCAATGTCCTCTAAAGATTACTAGCATTAGTAATTTGAAGCAAGTTTTCATTGTTGACTTGTTTTGTAGGGAACTTTTATTGTAAGTGTTTACATTCAGTTATGCACATTTTTGCTTTAATATTTAAGTTGTGTCACAGTGGTCAGATATTGCAATGCCTTTTTTTGGTTATCTGTATGACTTGGGAAATAAAGTGCAAGATAGGGTTAATATTGTTTAGATTTGCAAAGCCCGTTATGTGTCATTATTTTTTAATGTCGTCTTTAAATGGAAGGTTTACATAGGGCTTGGGTTTGAGTACATTACCATTAGTAACAACTTGCATTCATTTAATGTAACTTTTTAAATGGTGTTTGATGCATCCCAAGCTGCTTACCCGGAACATTATTAAACCCAATTGGGTTCTGGGCCAAATAAGCAGACATTATTACAAATGATCAAAAGCTTGGACATAGAGGTAGCTTTTAGGGAGTTTGTTTAAAGGAGAATGCCAGAACCTAGGGCCTATGCAGCTGAAGGATCGGCCACCAATAGTGGGCACTTCAAATCAGGGCTGAACCAGGGTGGGTATTGGTGGAGGCTCGAGCCGAGATTGCAGCTTTGAGTTTTGTACTGCACTTCTGATGTGCAGCATTGCCAAAACAAACTGCCCCGATACAATCACTGCTGTGAAAGCAGCCTCTGTGCATGTTTAACTTTCAGCAGTTTTTGATTTGGGAATCAGCTGCTGCAAAAGATCTGAGGCATTAAATCCAAATTAAAGGGATGTCTATTGTGTGAGGGGACAACAGTGTCACTATCAATATTTTACGTCTGAGTTTGATCAAGGATAACATAAAAGGGGAAACATTGAGCAAACTGAAGTATGGTTGCCTAATGTACAGTTGAAGGTGGATGCAAGGGTGGTTATTCAATATCATACTTCAGCCATGTGAACAGACTCAACACTTCATTATCTGCAGGGCATGGGACGAAAGGGAGAATGTTTAGAATGGAAAGCTGAATCTAAAGGCAGCTAGCTACTATATTATTACTTGCTGGACACTTAACCCTGTTTCATGTGTACTATGGCATAAATGCAACATGCAATGTAGAATCAGAAGTTTTGCCACATTCACATTTTTCAAGACCCCAATGCCTCAGTACTGGTTATTACGCACATAGTTGAAAGAGCACCTACACGGCAATTCAATCTACAGAAATTTGTTTGACAACCAGTTGTCATCCTGAGGGGGTCGGGCTTAATCTAGAGAACAACCTGTCTGATCAAGTCTCTAATGCTATGTCTATAATTGATTGATGTGATCGATGGTACAGGTCACCTCACAGGTGGATATCCATCTGAAGCATGCTCCTTGTTTTGCTCCCACAGTGCAAGAGAAATTCCAAAAGTAATGCCAACCAGTAGCTGCGAATAGGGGCTGTTGTAAAAAAATTTTTTTAAAAGGCTTCAAAATTGAGTTAATAGAAAATAAAAAAATCTAGAAGGATTTATGATCATGAATCTTTAAAGAAGGAGCCTGTGGTTATGCAACAACAGACTGATTTTCTGCAGCAACATTTTATGGTACATGAATGAGTCCATTGCTAGAGCATTGTTGTAGTTTCCAGGGTAGAGAACTTTTTCCCCCAACTCCTATAAATAATTTTGAGGGTGCAAATATTGGTAACTTTAGTTATAGATTGCAGTGACACTGGTTAGTTGGATGGCTAACATGGGGAAAGCTCACCATGATTAAGGGATTTTAAAAAAACCATGCTGCTTTTATTTAGAGAATAGATATTTGCATGAATGTGTATGAATGTATGTCACTTACAGTAAGCATGTATGAACCAATCCGGAGTGTGCTAATAGGTTAGTAGTCAGTTTAGGATAATCAGTTGAGTACATAATGTGGCTCATGTACACTTGCTAGAAGTAGCATATTCATAAGAACTAGGAGTGTAGGCTGTTTGGCCCCTCATGGCTGATCTTTTTGTGGACTTAACTCCACTTGCCCGTCCGCTCACCATTACCCTTAATTGCTTTGCTGTTCAAAAAATCTATCTGTATTTGCCTTAATAACATTTAACAAGGTAGCCTCAACTGCTTCACTGGGCATGGAATTTCAGAGGTTCACAATGCTTTGGGTGAAGGAAGTTCCTCCTCGCCTCAGTCTTAAATCCCCATTTATTTTGAGTCTATGTCCCCTAGTTCTGGTTTCACCCGCCAGCGGAAACAACCTCCCTGCTTTTTATCTTATCTATTCCCTTCATAATTTTATATATTTCTATAAGATCTCCCCCACCCCCCCCTTCTAAATTTCAATGAGTATAGTCCTAGTCTACTTAGTCTTTCCTCTTAAATCATCCCTCTCAACTCCAGAATCAATCTAGTGAATCTCCTCTGCACCCCCTCCAGTGCTACTATATCATTTTTCAAGTAAGGAGACCAAAACGGTACACAGTACTCCAGGTGTGTCCTCACCTGCACCTTTTTATACAGCTGCAACATAACCTCCCTGTTTTTAAACTCCATCCCTCTAGCAATGAAAGACAAAATTCTATTTGCCTTAATGTTTCGTGCATAACAGCAGCATGCTGCAATTTTTTTTAACCACTTAAATAATTGTCCATTTTGCTGTTGTTCCTACAAAAGTGGATGACCTCATATTTATATGCAGAGTCTTGCACCTTTTTTTGAATTACCCAGCAGCTATGGGAGCCAAAATTCCCTGGTGGCTTGCAAACCAGTCAGCATCCTTTTCTATATTGTACAAAAGGTTGTAATCAAATGAAATTTGGCATTCTTGCATTTGTCTCCAGTACAAGACATATATTTGGCAGCATTTCTCTTCAGCAATATTCAATTTCAATTATCATTAGAGATTTGAGAAGTTGGGATTATTGCTTGAGTGGAAAAAGCCAATGATTTTAAATTGAGGATTTTTATAGGAAACAACTTCAGGAAGAAAATTGTATAATTTGATTTATTGTCCCATTTTTTAGTATACAGTGAAAAGTATTGTTTCTTGCGTGCTGTACAGACAAAGCATACCATACATAGAGAAGGAAAGGAGAGTGCAGAATGTAGTGTTAGTCATAGTTTGGGTGTAGAGACAGATCAACTTAATGCCAGGTAGGTCCATTCAAAAGGCTGATGGCAGCAGGGAAGAAACTGTTCTTGAATCGGTTGGTACATGTCCTCAGACTTTTGTTTTCCCCGACGGAAAAAGGTGGAAGAGTATGTCTGGGGTGCCTGGCGTCCTTGATTTATGCTGGCTGTTTTTCTGAGGCAGTAGGAAGTCTTAATGGAGTCAATGGATGGGAGACTGGTTTGGGCTTTGTTCAGAACCCTTTAGTTCTTGGCCAGAGCAGGAGCCATACCAAGCTGTGATACAACCAGAAAGAATGCGTTCTATGGTGCATCTGTAAAATTGGTGAGATTAGTGGGCATGCCAAATTTCTTTAGCCTTCTGAGAAAGTAGAGGCGTTGGTGGGTTTTCTTAACTATAATGTTGGCATGGAGGGACCAGGATGGGTTGTTGGTGACCTGGACACCTAGAAACTTGAAGCTCTCGACCATTTCCACTTTGTCCCTTTTGATGTAGATGGGCATATCCTCCACTACGCTTCCTGAAGTCCGAGATTATTGTCGTTGCATCAGTTCACCAGATTCTTCATCTTTTTCCTGTACTCCATCTCATTGCAGTGGGTCAGATCTCAAACAGTGATGCCATCAGCAAACTTGAAAAATTGAGAGGGGCATCATAGGTGTATAAGAAGGGGCTGAGGACCCTGCCTTGTGGGGCACTGGTGTTGAGGATGATTGTGGAGAAGGTGTTGCCTATCCTTACCGATTGCGATCTGTGGGTTAGGAAGTCTAGGATCCAGTCGCAGAGAGGAGCCGAGCCCCAGGCCACGGAGTTTGGAGATGAATTTTGTAGGAATAATGGTGTTGAAGGCTAAGCTGTAGTTAATGAATAGGAGTCTGACCGGTGTCGTTGTCTTGGTGTTCCAGCGTTGAGTGCAGGACCAAGGAGATAGCGTCTGCTGTGGACCTGTTGCGACGGTAGGCGAACTGCGGTGGATCCAGGCAATCTGGGAGCCCAATATTGATTTTTGCCATGACTCTCAATGATGGATATCAGAGCCACTGGATGATAGTCATTAAGGCATGCTCTGGCTTTTCTTTAGTACCAGGATGATGGCTGCTGTCTTGAAGCAGATAGGGACCTTGGATTGGTGTAAAGAGAGATTAAAGATGTCTGTGAATACCCCCACTTGGAGCACAGTACAGGAGCAGGCCATTTATATTGAGTCGATTTAAAGGCTCCCTACAAGAGCGATTTAGCTTGTCCACTACCTTGGCTTTCCCTGTAGCACTGCATTTTTTTCGCCATTTTCTCAATTCCATTTTGAAAGCAATGATCGAAACCCTCCACTGACTTTTAAGGCAGTGCATTCTACATAGCAACCACTTGCTATGTAAATTATTTCCTTCTGTTGCCTTTTGATTCTTTTGCCAATCACTTTAACCAGAGGGCACAGATTCTACCAGAGAATCTTGTTAATGCAACACATTATTAGGATCTGGAATGCACTGACTGAAAGTATAATGGAAGCAAATACAATTTTCAAAAAGGAGATTTTTTTTTTAAATGATGAACAAACAGGACAGCAACACTACTTGATAACTCTCAAAAATCCCTCAAGTGGTGTGCTGAATGCCTCTTCCTTTCCTATGATATTCTAAGATGCATTCTGGCCCAAGAGAGTGAGATTAAAATCTGCTACAATGATTATTATTCTTGGTCATTGCCCTGATCTAGCTGCAGATTTTCTCTTCCATTTCGCACCTATATTAGGTCTGTAAATCAAACTTTAATGTCTTTTCACCTTTACTTTCTAGCCATATACTCAATCTTGGTTCTGTACATCAGTCCTCTCTACAATTGTGTGCACTCCCTCCTTCAATATTGTGGTGCCTCTTCATGATCAATTAAATCTCTCCTCAATCTCTGCTTCTCCAGCCTAATCTTGTAAACAAGGTTTGTTTACAAATCCTTTTTCTGTGATACCTTTACCCAGTCTGAATGTATTTACTTATTAGAGCCTATTTAACTAGGCTTTCTTAGTCAAAAGTTTATTAGTTACTAAAACCTGAGGAAAAATAAAAACACACACATTGATTCATTCATACATATCAGAAATGAGAAGAGAAGTTGAGTCCAGAAATACATTTTTAAAAAGGCACATCAGCCCTTGGCTTGCTCTTGTCCGAGAGGTGTTGATGGTGGCATGTTGGAGGCATTCAGTTGGATGGTTTTGTTGACTTTGAGAGGTTCGCAGCCTGTTGGAGACACTGGTTGGCTTATCCCAGAAGGAGGGATCCTGATTCTTGTAGCTGAAGAGGCTGCCTTTCCCTTTTGCTTGTGGTTTCTGCTAAATGTTTGGCCCCAGGAACAGAGACCAGAAAAAATACCTGCTTTAAGGTTGGCTGGTGTTTATTGCTGTCGCACCTAGCACTCTTCTGCAGCTGGCTTTTTAACCTATTTACCTTCATATTCCCGGGAGGGTGAAAAAGGGTATATGTTGTGCCCAGAGTCCATTTTTCTTGCATCTCCGACCATTTTACACATTGAGATATAAATCAACAGGAGATGGATTTTGGATAACTGCTGAGATGTGGGAACCTGTTTTCATTGTCTTCTCAACCACCGGAGATAAGCTTAGCCTTTTTCATTTTCCATATCTTGTTTTCAAATCTTCCTTTCAAATTTTTCTGTTTGAAGCAGGCATTGACCTCTTCAGGTATGACATTCCATGTTCTCTGTCAAGTGTAATCCACATAGGAATTTTCCAGACAGTGGTCACTTTACATTATCATTACATCATCTTTTGATCAGTGTTTTTACATGTATTTATTTTAAAAGTATAGGTCTTCCTAATTTCAATATGCCCTTGGATAGTCTGCAGACATAACACTTGTTTGTACCTTTTGTCAGAACATTGGCCCTCTTCAGGTTCACCCCAACCTTGCAGATGAGCTACTTTCCCAGAACAGGTGCTAATGCCTGTATGCTCTTCTTGCCATACCCCTTTTTTAGGCTGTATTTTAAATTCCCTAATTATATCCTCCTCAATTTAGAACACAAACAAGAGCATGGTTATATGGCCAACTGAGCCTGCTCTGTCATTCAGTACGAACCACCCACTCCCTGTAGCCCTTCATTTCCTGAAAACTGCAGATATGCATATCCCAGCCTTCATTTGTATTCAATGATAATGTTCACAACCCTCCGGGGTAGAAAATTCCAGTGATTCACAACCTTTTGAGTGAAGTAAGTTCTCTGCATTTTAGTCCTAAATTATTGACCCCATATTTCTGCAACTGTGCCCTATGTTTTAGATTTCCCAACCCCTGTCAGAATTTTGTAGATTTTAATGAGATTGCCCCTCATTCTTCTGAACTGCAGAGTATATACGCCCAATTTAATTCATCATCGGACAATGCCCTTCCAATTTAGCGAACTTTTGCTGTTTTTCTCCAATGCAAGTGTATCTTTAAATGTGGAGATCAGAAGGGCACACAGTACTCTAGATGTGGTCTTACCCTGTACAACAGTAGCAAGATTTCTTTACTTTTGTACTTGTGTAATAAAGGGCGACATGACATTTGATTTTCTAATTAATTGTTGCATGCTAACTTCGTGTTCCTTGCACAAACATACCCATCACTTTGAACATCAAAATGTACAAGTATCTCTTTTTTAGATTTTTGCTTTTTTAAAAATTATGACTGAAGTGAATAACTTTACACTTTCTTCTCATATTCCATCTGCCATTTTATTGCCCACTCAACCTGTCCATGTCTTTTTGTGGCCTTGCTGTGTTCTCCCCACATCTTGGCTTTCACCTAGCTTGATATCATCAGCAAATGTAAGTACGTTGCACTCTGTCCCATCAAAGTAATTAACATATTGTAAGAAGCTGAAGCCCCAGCATTAATCCTTGTCTAACTCCAATATCCACTATCCACCAACTTAAAATCCCTGTTTATGCCCACTCTCTTTTTCTACGTTAACCAGTCCTCTGTCTGTGCTAACATATTATAACCAACCCCATGAACCATATCTTGCCTATTAACCTTTTTGAGCAGCACCTTATCTGATGCCTTTTAGAAATCCAACTATACTGCAATTACCCCAAACTATAGTGTCAATTACAAGGGGGCACAGGCTCAAGTCGAGAGGGAAAATTTAAGAGATGTGCAGGGGAAGTTTCTCACGCAGAGAATGGTGGGTGCCTGGAATGCGTTGCCAGAGGAGGTGGTGGAAACAGGCACATTAACAACATTCAAGAGGCATCTGCTCCTACATGAATAGGGAGGAAATCGAGGGATACAGACCGAGTAAGGGCAGAAAGTTTTTTTAGTTTCGTTAGGGCATCATGATTGGCACGGGCTTGGAGGGCCGTAGGGCCTGTTCCTGTGCTGTATTCTTCTTTGTTCTTTTTCACCAGTTATTGTGTTTCTGGCTGAATTTCTACACTTGCCCCCAGCTTGAGCTAGTTCGTGTTTTTGGTGTCAATGTAATTTTCCTGTCAAGGGTACATGTCACAGTAATTCAAATGTTTTAGCAAAGGTCATATTTTTCTGGAAATCATTTTTTTCACCGTTTCTCATCAGTTTCCTGATCTGTAGATGGTGACCCCTTTTTCTTTTGCCACTGCTTGCTGCCTATTTCAGCAGTATTAATATACTGTAAATACCACCCCCACCCCTCCATTTTAATAACTGGGTCTCAACTCAAGTTCTGAAATCTTGAGTTCAAGTAAATTTATTTAGAGAAATTTTCCACAGCTTTGTCAAAGTTAACATTTGTCACTCCAACCTCCTACACCCTTCAGGAATTGCATGCCACTCCCTTCATGCTGTCTTACCATATATGTTGTTTTTGTAAATTTTACTAATTTCAATTAAACCGCTTCATTCCTGCTCTCTGCTCCTAATTCCCATTCGAGTCAAATTCCCAATTTTTGAGACATGTTTCCACCGTGTTCATCTTTACCTGTTCTATTTATTTTTTCTACACTTAACCAAATTAGATCACAACCAGATCCACCATGTGAGAACATAACTAGGAGTAGGCCATCTGGCCCCTCGAGCATGCTCCGCCATTCAATATGGTGGCTGATCTTTTTGTGGACTCAGCTCCACTTACCCGCCTGCTCTCCATAACCCTTAATTCCTTTACTGGTCAAAAATCTATCTATCTATCTTTGCCTTAAAAACATTCAATGAGGTAGCCTCAACTGCTTCACTCAAAAGTAGATGCAGTAGAGGGCTAAATTAGTTATGGCCTGTTTTGGGGAGCAAAACTGTCAGTATGCTTCCAGTAGTGTCTGAGCTGAGAAGCTGGAGGACTATCCTAATCATTTCCACTTTTTTCCCCCAAGATTTTACAATTGCTACTGAAACTATCCACCAACTCCTTCTACAATGACTTTTACGCCGCTCTGATTTATCGTGTTTTGTCTTCAGCTTGGTTCAATACCTATATCTGTTCTGAAAACTATTTTCATTTAGTCTTTCACTTTGTTTTTGCTGATGGTAAAATATTGTTTTGACCCAAATAGATTCAGCTGAGCATAGAGTCAAAGAGATTTACAGCATGGAAACAGGCCCTTCGGCCCAACTTGTCCATGCCGCCCTTTTTTTTAAACCCCTAAGCTAATCCCAATTGCTTGCATTTGGCCCACATCCCTCTATACCCTTCTTACTATGTAACTATCTAAATGCTTTTGAAAAGACAAAATTGTACCCGCCTCTACTACTACCTCTGGCAGCTTGTTCCAGACTTTCACCACCCTCTATGTGAAAGAATTGCCCCTCTGGACACTTCTAAATATCTCCACTCTCATCTTAAACCTATGCCCTCTAGTTTTAGACTCCCCTACCTATGGAAAAAGATATTGACTAGCTGATCTGTGCCCCTCATTATTTTATAGACCTCTATAAGATCACCCCTCAGCCTTCTACGCTCCAGAGAAGAAATTCCCAGTCTATCCAGCTTCTCAAAAACCATCAAGTCCCGGTAGCACCCTAGTAAATCTTTTCTGCACTCTTTCTAGTTTAATAATATCCTTTCTATAAAAGGGTGACCAGAAGTACACACAGTATTCCAAGTGTGGCCTTACCAATGTCTTGTACAACTTCAACAAGACGTCCCAACTCCTGTATTCAATGTTCTGACTGATGAAACCAAGCATGCTGAATGCCGCCTTCACCACTCTGTCCACCTGTGACTCCACTTTTAAGGAGCTATGAACATGTACCCCTAGATCACTTTGTTCTGTAACTCTCCCCAACGCCCTACATTAACTGAGTATGTCCTGTCCTGGTTCAATCTACCAAAATGCATCACCTCACATTTATCTAAATTAAACTTCATCTGCCATTCGTCAGCCCACTGGTCCAATTGATCAGGATCCCTTTGCAATCCGAGATAACTTTCTTCACTGTCCACTATGCTACCAATCTTGGTGTCATCTGCAAACTTACTAACCATGCCTTCTATATTCTCATCTAAATCATTAATATAAATGACAAATAACAGTGGACCGAGCACTGATCCCTGAGGCACACAGCTGGTCACAGGCCTCCAGTTTGAAAAACAACCCTCTACAACCATCCTCCGGCTTCTGTCAAGAAGCCAATTTTGTATCCATTTAGATACCTCACCCTGGATCCCGTGAGATTTAACCTGATGCAACAACCTACCATGATGTACCTTGTCAAAGGCCTTGCTAAAGTCCATGTAGACAACATCAACTGCACTGCCCTCATCTACCTTCTTGGTTACCCTTTCAAAAAAGCTCAATCAAATTTGTGAGACATGATTTTCCACTCAAAGCCATGCTGACTCTCCCTAATCAGTCCTTGCATCTCTAAATGCCTGCAGGTCCTGTCTTTCAAAATACCTTTGTTGAAACAGGTCAGGAGTGGCCCACCCAAATTCTGACTGGAGTCATATTGGGAGACAGTGTGCAATGTGATTAATAGATGACATTCAAATTCATCTACATCTTGTAACCGAGACATAATTTAAGTTACAATAAGAAGTCTCACAACACCAGGCTAAAGTCCAATAGGTTTATTTGATATCATAAATGCGACCACATTCCAACCATTTTCTTGCAATTGAGTCTGTGTCTATATATGCCCTATTTGTGAACCCCACTCGCCACTCACCTGATGGAGTCGTGCTCCAAAAGCTTGTGATACCAAATAAACCTGTTGGACTTAAACCTGGTTTTGTGAGACTTACTGTGCCCAGCCCAGTACAACGCCAGCACTTCCACATCAAATTAAGTTATATTGACAAGTGATATTGATGATGACTCTGGGAATTTGGTTAGATTAGAGAAGTTGGGGCTCGTCTCCTTGGAGAAGAGAAAATTTTTAAAAATCATAGAATCCCTACACTGCAGAAGGAGGCTGTTCAGCCTATCAAGTCTGCACCGACAACAATCCCACCCAGACCCCATCCCCGCAACCCCACGCATTTGCCCTGCTAATCCCCCTGACCCGAGGGGCAATTTAGCATCGCCTGTCTGCCCAGCCTGTACATTTGGACTGTGGAGAAAACCCATGCAGACACGGGGAGAATATGCAGACTCCACACTGACAGTCACCCAAGGCTGGAATTGCACCTGGGTCCCTGGCGTTGTGAGGAAGCAATGCTAACCACCAGGCTGCCCCACCAGGGGTCTTGGTAGAATTGATAGGAATAAACTGTTCCTGTTGGCAAAAGGCTAGAGAACCAGAGGGTGCATCTTTAAGGGATTGACAAAAGATACAATGGTGACATGAGATTTTTTTTAAAACTTAGTGATGGGTGGTTAGGATCTGAAATGCACTATCCGCGAGTATGGAGGAGCTATTCAATAAGGGCTTTAAAAATCAATTATTGCAGAGCTCCAAGGAAAAGGCGCAAAAGTGGAAGTAGCTAACTAAGTCTTGCAGGCAGACAGCATGAACATGATAGGTGTCATGGCATTGAGTTTGATGCCTGCGTGGGGAAGATTCGCTGGGCCCAACTGGTCTTCTGTCCATCAGTTTTAGCAGTGACACCAACTGTGTGGTCTGGCGGTATGGTGGCACAGTGATTAGCATTGCTGCCTCACAGTGCCAGGGATTTGGGTTCGATTCCCGGCTTGGGTCACTGTCCCGTGGGGAGTTTGCACTTTCTCCCTGTGTCTGCGTGGGTTTCCTCCAGGTGCTCCTGTTCCCTCTCTCATTCTGAAAGATGTGCTGGTTAGGTGTATTGACCTGAAAAGGTGTCGGATTGTGCGACTAGGGGAATTTCACAGTAACTTCATCGGTGTTAATGTAAGACTTACTTGTGACTAATAAAGTAACTTTAATCAGGCAAATTTTGAAATAAAAAACACTTTAATCAGGTAAACACTGACACAGCCAAAAACAATATTAAGATTGGTGGCAAAGTCTTGGTCAAGGAATTTGAGGGCGTACTCAGAAGGTGCACATAGCCACTCATGATGAGACTGGGGCAGGGGTACACAAGAGGCTGGAATTGGAGGGACACTGCGTTGTGGGAGGACTGTCATTCTGGAGCATGTTACAGAGTTGGGGATGAGAATTTAATATTCCAGACATGGGAGAGTAATTAAGTATAGCTGACTTACAGTGTGATAGGATATGGGCGGCAAAGTTCTGGGTGAACTGAAGTTTATGGAGCATGAATGAGAGGGAGTTGGCAGAGAGAGCGTTGAAGTAGTCAAGCCCGGACCTGACCAAGGCATTCACGCTCATACCGCACTGTTGGCGATGGGTTGTTACTGTATTTGTGCATGGTTGTCACACGGGGGAGAATTGAGATATCTGGAAAGTGAAAGTGAGAGAATTCGGACGCAAAAAAGGGGAAAAGAAGAATTCAGATCTCAAAGGACAACGAGGAGAGTGGAATTGTGACCCATAGTGGCAATCGGAGGAAGAGACAAGTTCCGCACATGGAGAGTCGGGAAGTCAGATAGAGGTTCATACAAGGTAAGGAAAAATGTCAGGGGATTAGGGACATTTCCCACAAAGAAAACACAGAGAGAAACGTTCAGGCGAAGAGATAGCTCAGACACACAGGGAATGACAGAACTACAGGGAAGGAAGTTCAGACACAAGGGGGGGGGGGGGGGGATAGCCATACCTGAGGCAAACACATGGGGGGACCGGACAGGAGAGCAAAAATCACGGAAAGAAGCAGAGATTTAAACGTTCAGCTGGGCTCGGAAGGATATTGGCCAAGGGATGGAGCGAAGCCAGGGATAGTGAGAGGGAAAGCGGATTTCGGGATAGTGAGAGGAAAATCTCAGATACACATTGAAACGTAATTGTTCCAGGCCCATTACTGTGAATAGGTTTACACTTGAGTGAGCATTCGTGAGAAGCAGTTTGCTAAACATGAAACTTTAAAGCATTTTGTTTCAGAGATTTGGGGTTTTGCTCTGACCTAGGGTCTGCTCGTCCCTGTTGATGTTGGAAGGTTGCACGCACTATTTCCGACAGCAATTCAAATAGCTTTAATTCTGCCTCTGGAAGCGTCAGCGTGCTGACTGTCATTTCAAGTCGAAGGGGCTGGAGGAGTTTCCGGAGCTGAAAATCTGCTATAAATTATAGGAAGCGAGAGGTGGAAGAGACATAAAAACGTACTGGCTTGAAAACTGAGCATTAGTTTTGCACAGAAGTGGAATTCCCCCACGTGATTTGAGCCAAGTCATTTCCCTTGTGTTCTACAAGAATGAAGTCTGTTATCCTTGACATTAAGTTGGTGTTTCCGTGATTGTTCACACCCCCATCTGACTTCTACTTACTCACGCTTTCTGCCAAATCGGTTGCATCGTCCTTGTTGGTGTCTCTACTTGACAAGGTGAGCGATTTGTCTTTCAAAGATGACCAAAATATCGTACTCGAACTTTATAAGTGAAACTCGATTTTCAGGTCACAATCTACATAGTAATTTGTAGCTCTAAATAGCACCGTTGAATTATAATGTCTTGATGTTCTACATTAGTCAGTTGTGACATATCCTAATTTATGCTTTGTTGCTTTTCAGGACACCACTGTACTCGGGTACTGTGGATTTAAGGTGAGCAAATATTCACCTTCTGTCAATTTTAAGGGTGCAGTGATTAGAATGGTAATCTGTGCAGTTAAATCAGCGGTTTCCAATTACCTAATTTCAGTAAGATGTATTATCAGTCACTAATATGGAGTTCAGTAATACATTTAATATATCAGCCGGCTGTGGTTAATTCTCTGGATGTACACGTGTTGCTTTGGGTGGGGTTGGGGGGGAGGTAATATTCCAAATGTTTTTCTTACATTTGGCCTCTTGGGCTATTTGAACTGATGAATCCTTACTCCTTACAAACCAGAGGGTGTCTTTAACTCTCCAACACCTGGCAAACTTGCAGTGAATCTCGGAGTGGGACAGGAACGTCCTGTGCCTGTATCAGAAAAAGCGTACTCACGTGCTTGTTCTTCTTTAGAAAACAGTTAACTAAACACTTTGATTAAGGCGCAATACTGTGGATGCTGAAATTTGAAACAAAAAAGAAAACGCTGGAGAAACTCAGCAGGTCTGGCAGCATCCATGAAGAGAGAGAGAGAGAATAGAGCCAACGTTTGGAGTCAGGATGACCCTTTATTGGACTACCGCTTAAAGAAAGATTTGCATTTATATGGTGCCTTTCACCACCACAGGTTGTTCAAAAATGCTTTACAACCAATTGAGTACCTTTGAAGTGTAATAGTTGTTGCAATGAAAGAAATACTCATTTGTGCACAGGAGGTCCTACAAACGGCTATTAAATAAATGACCAAAGCAGATGTTGGCCGGGAAATTGGGAGAACTTTCATGTTCTTCTTTGAAATTATGCTTTGGGATCTTTTGCATCCACCTGAAAGGGCAAATGTCCTGTTTGAAAGATATCACCTAAGACAGTGCAGTACTCCCTCAGTATTGCACTCAAATGTCATCCTAGTCTAATCTACATTTTTTAACCCAGAGGTGGGAATGCTGTCATGTAACCAAGCTGAGACCTTAAACTGTCAGAATAAACTTGACTTTTTCTGTACTTTAAAAGATAAAAAGTTGATAACATGATATATATGTTCAAGATAGGGTGGCACAGTGGTTAGCACTGCGCCAGGGATCCGGGTTCGATTCCTGGCGTGTCTGTGTGGAGTTTGCACGTTCTCCCTGTGTCTGTGTGGGTTTCCTCCGGGTGCACCGGTTTCCTCCCACAGTCCAAAGATGTGCAGGTTAGGTGCATAGACTTGAACAGGCACTGAAGTGTGGCGACTAGAGGAATTTCACTTTAACTTTAGATTGTCTTGGAAATGGTGAACATTTCAAATGACAAAATTATGTCAAGGAAATGTCTGGAAATAGTAATAACACAATTGATTTTGCAATGTGTGTTTGTATCTAAAGTCTTAATTAATAAAGTACAGAGTGTGCATTATAAATAGAGCTCCATGTTTATTTGAGTAAACATTTAAGAAACAGTGGAAATGTTTAATTTTCCACATTCACACCTAAGAAGTTGTGTATTTAGCATTAGTATTCACTTTTACCATATTTATTTCTTTAAGTGGAAGTATAGAAACAGAGAAGAAAAATCTAAAGCAGAGCCCAAATCATAAATCCCTCAACAATATGCTTCAGTGTATTACTACTACTACTGAGATTCCAACAGTAGAAAAGGTTGTAGAAGGAGGTTGGAAGCAAAGGTTCCTATTTGAAATATCTCTGAAGTTGTGTTCGATGAAATATTTCCATTTGGGTTGAATTTTATATTTTCTTCTTAAATTGGATGCCACCAGCCACTGAAACACTTGTATCTTTTAATAATACCTTTAAAATAATGATGCATTTTTAGCATTCTTCTGCTTTAACAAAGAATAAGTTCAAGACAAAGATGTTGACATGTGAAGTACTTACCAGCCAAACCGCCTCAGTTACATTGTCTAAATAGGATTTCTACTTCCATCATTTTGTTTTGGCAAATTAGAGTACCTTATCCTTAGCTTGCATTTGCCTTTTGTGTGAAGGGATGTCTTGATTAACTTGGCTTCTTAGGTTTTATTAAAGTGATCCAAGTGATTAGTGTGATCCAAAATAAGATCTTTCATGAATACATGTTCACCTTACTTTTAAAAGTTGCACTAAAGTATGGTTAAGAGCCAAGAAACTTTTCAACTTTTCCGAATGCGCATGATTATTGAAAAGAATTTAGGGATAAATAGATGCAATCTGGCAAAGTGCCCTATGAAGATAGAATTTGATTAACAGGACTAACAGATAATTGTTTCATTAAAATAATTACAATAATGGATGGTGCTATACGTCATTACACAATTAATACAGTATTTGTACTAATTGTGAAATTTTATCTGCCCCCAGTTTATGTTATGATAGCACCTAGATAGCACTAGGGGATTTTCACAGTAGCTCATTGCAGTGTTAATGTAAGCATGCTTGTGACACTAATAAATTAACTTTAAACTTTAAACACTTAGTTGCTCATCTCTTCACTGAAAACAAGCTACAATGTTGCTTTTTAATAAGTGAAATTGTTTATTCAGCCTTGAGGCATTGTACTTGACTACATTTTCCATTTTATTGTATTTTTAAGAATACGCAGAATATTTTATGAAACTTATACATACAATTATACATACAATTGTACATTCATACATATTTTAATGAAGCAGTTATACATACATCAAAATATTCCTAACTTTAAGCCAATTGGTTGATTAAGGGAACAAACACATAGATATTTTACAAGATTATATCGAGTAGCAGTGAAAGGTTGTTTATCAAACTGGAGAATGGTATATATTGGGGTTCCTTGGGGTTGTTATTGGGACTACTGCTTTTTTCTTGATATGTACAAATGGCCTAGACCTAGCTGTGCAGGGCACAATTTTAAAAATTGCAGATGGCACAAAACTGACATATTGTGAACTATGAGAATAGTGATGAAACCCAAAAGGACTTCGGCAGGCTTGTGGAATGGATGGGTGGGTGGCAGATTAAATTTAATACTGAAAGTGTGAAGTGATACATTTTGAGGAGGAGAATGAGGAATGGAGCATAAAATAAAGGGTACAATTCTAAAGGGGCTGCAGAAGCAGAGAGAACTGGGGATAAATATGCACAAATCGTTGGAAGTGGCAGGGCATGTTGAGAAAGCGGTTAAGTTTAAGTTCATTTATTAGTGTCACAAGTAGGCTTACATTAACACTGCAATGAAGTTACTGTGAAAATCCCCTAGTTGCCACACTCCAGCATCTGTTCGGGTTAAGTGAGGGAGAATTTAATTAGGTCAATGCATCTAACCAGCGCGTCGTTCGGATTATGGGACGAAACCAGAGCTTAATAAGGCATAAGAAATCCTGGACTTTTTAAATAGAGGAATAGAGTACAAAAGCAAGAAAATTATAAGAACATAAGAAATAAGAGCAGGAGTAGGCCATCTAGCCCCTCAAGCCTGTTCCACCATTCAATAAGATCATGGCTGATCTGACAGTGGGTTCAGTTCCACTTACCCGCCCGCTCCCCATAACCCTTAATTCCCTTAATGGTTAAAAATCTATCTATCTGTGACTTAAACACATTTAACGAGGTAGCCTCTACTGCTTCATTGGGCAGAGAATTCCAAAGATTCACTACCGTCTGGGAGAAGGAGTTCCTTCTCAACTATGTTCTAAATTGACTCCCCCATATTTTGAGGCTATGCCCTCTAGTTCTTGGTTCCATTGTAAGTGGAAATAACCTCGCTGCTTCTACCCTGTCTGGCCCCTTCATTATCTTATATGCCTCTATAAGATCTCCCCTCAACCTTCTAAACTCCAATGAGTACAGGCCCAGTCTACTCAATCTCTCCTCATAAGCTAACCCCCTCATCTCTGGAATCAACCTGGTGAACCTTCTCTGTACCCCCTCCAAAGCTAATATATCCTTTCTTAAATAAGGGGACCAAAATTGCACACAGTACTCTAGGTGCGGCCTCACCAGTACCCTGTACAGTTGCAGCATGACCTCCCTGCTTTTATACTCAATAACTTCTCGTGATAAAGGCCAACATTCCATTTGCCTTCTTGATTACCTGCTGCACCTGCAAACTGAGTTTTTGTGATTTATGCACAAGGACCCCCAGGTCCCTTTGCACAGCAGCATGTTGTAATTTTTCACCGTTTAAATAATAGTCCATTTTACTATTATTCCTTCCAAAGTGGATAACCTCACACTTACCAACGTTATACTCCATCTGCCAGATCCTTGCCCATTCACTTAGCCTATCCAAATCTCTCTGCAGACTCTCTGTGTCCTCCACGCAATTTGCTTTCCCACTCATCTTTGTGTCATCCACAAGCCTTGTTACCCTACACTCGGTCCCCTCCTCCAGATCGTCTATGTATATGGTAAATAGTTGAGGTCCTTGATGAACCTTTATAAAACAGTGCTGATTTCTAGTACTGTATTGTCAAATTCTGGGCACCACAGTTTGGGAAGGAGATGAAGGCATTCAAGAGAATGAGGAAAAGATTTTTGAGAATGGTTCTGGAATGCATTACATGGATAGGTTGGTGAAGTTGCGGCTTTTCTCCTCAGAGAAGAGAAAGTTGAGAGATTTGATAGAGGAGCCCAAAATCATGAGTGGCCCAGACCGAATAAATAGGATAGAAGGGTTGAGAACCAGAGGACAGAGATATAAGGTCATTGGCAAAAGAACCAGAGGTGGCATATGGAAAATCCTTTTGCACAGGAGATGGTTGGGATTTGGAATGCACTGCCTGGGTGTCTGGTGAAAGCAGGTTCAATCATGACTTTCAAAAGTGATAATTATATGGAGAGAAAACAAATATGCGGCTATGGAGATAAAGTCAGAGGAATGGGAGTTGTCATCAGTTTCAGAGAGCCAGTGTGGCCATGTTGGGTAAATGGCCTCCCTCTGTGCTGTAACCATTCTATGATTCTATGATCATGCACATTCCCATACAGAGTTTTGGAATCATTGTGTATCCTGATTGTACAACACATTGGGCCAATTAAAGTGGTGCATCACATTGAACATTGCCTTAGGCAACCTTGTATAAATTATTTTGGTCTGCATGAAATGATCCAAGGATGATTGCATCTAGTCTTAAAGCTAAAAGATTGTTAGTATTTTATAGTCCTCGCTGAGGAATGATACAGATATATTTGATTGCACTATAATCATTGTGGGGTCTTTACTTTTATGTATTGTCCCTACACTGACGTTGGAGTTTCAGTAATAGAGAAATGAGCTCTGGTTATAAGGCCTTGAACTCAGCAATGTAGTTGACTCTCAACTGCCCTCAGGCAATGAGGGATGGGCAATAAATGCTGACCAGCTAGCGACGCCCATGTCCCACGAATGAATTTTTAAAAAGTAGTAAAGCCATCAAATCCTAAGGCTTTCTCAGTTGGAGTGTTTTCTGCATTCAGCTGCTGTACTTGGAGGAAGGTGGGAGTTGGAATGTTCCAGTTCAAACTAAGGTTTCAATGAGAAAGATGTTGGGAGTAGCAGGGGCTGCGTTTGTTCATGTCCAGCAATCCAAGCAATTTATTTTGTTGCCATAAACTGATTCTAAGCCGTGTATGAATCTTGCGTGATGAGCAAAAGCCATGAAGTAAACTTGTTCATCTCACAAGTCTTCTCAGTAGCAAATCCGATACTTACTTTGGGATTGGTATTTGCTGTATGACAGCATATACCAAGAACAATTAGGAACAGAATGACATTTTATAACCGCTTCAGGAGAAATCTGTTGTCAGGACTGTGCCTGTACAGTGTCTTAACCAGCTGCTAGAAGAATATGATGTGGAGTTGCCGGTGTTGGACTGGGGTAGGCTCAGTAAGTAGTCTCACGACACCAGGTTAAAGTCCAACAGGTTTATTTGATAGCATGAGCTTTCGGAGCGCTGCCCCTTCATCAGGTGAGTGAGTGACTCACCTGATGAAGGGGCAGTGCTCCGAAAGCTCCTGCTACCAAATAAACCTGTTGGACTTTAACCTGGTGTTGTGAGACTACTTACTGTGCTAGAAGAATAGTTCTCAAAAGTTTTTGGTTGAAGGAGCCCTTTACAAATGAATTAGAAATTATGGACTCTCTCTCTCCCCCCCCCCCCCCCCCCCACCCCCCTAAATAGAACATAGAACATTACAGCGCAGTACAGGCCCTTCAGCCCTCGATGTTGCGCCGACCAGTGGAACCAATCTAAAGCCCCTCTAATCTACACTATTCCACTATCATCCATATGTTTATCCAATAACCATTTGAATGCTCTTAATGTTGACGAGTCCACTACTGCTGCAGGCAGGGTATTCCACGCCCTTACTACTCTCTGAGTAAAGAACCTACCTCTAACATCTGTCCTATATCTCTCACCCCTCAATTTAAATCTATGTCCCCTTGTGTTAGCCATCACCATCCGAGGAAAAAGGCTCTCACTATCCACCCTATCTAATCCTCTGATCATCTTGTATGCCTCTATTAAGTTACCTCTTAACCTTCTTCTCTCTAATGAAAACAACCCCAAGCCCCTCAGCCTTTCCTCATACGATTTTCCCACCATACCAGGCAACATCCTGGTAAACCTCCTCTGCACCCTTTCCAACACTTCCACATCCTTCCTATAATGCGGCGACCAGAACTGTATGCAATACTCCAAGTGTGGCCGCACCAGAGTTTTGTACAGTTGCAACATGACCTCCTGGCTCCGAAACTCAATCCCTCTACCAATAAAAGCTAACACACCGTACGCCTTCTTAACAACCCTATCAACCTAGGTGCCAACTTTCAGGGATCTATGCACATGGACACCCAGATCCCTCTGTTCATCCACACTACCAAGTATCTTACCATTAGCCCAGTACTCTGTATTCCTGTTACTCCTTCCAAAGTGAATCACTTCGCACTTTTCCGCATTAAACTCCATTTGCCACCTCTCAGCCCAGCTCTGCAGCTTATCTATGTCCCCCTGTAACCTGCCACTTCCCTCCGCACTGTCCACAGCTCCACCGACTTTAGTGTCATCCGCAAATTTACTAATCCACCCTTGGATTATTATCTAAATGGAAAGAAATTACAACATGCTGTTGTGCAGAGGGACCTGGGGGTCCTTGTGCATGAGACGCAAAAACCCAGTCTGCAGGTGGAACAGGTGATCAAGAAGGCAAATGGGATGTTGGCCTATATCACAAGGGGGATAGAATATAAAAGCAGAGATGTCTTGCTGCATCTGTACAGGGCATTGGTGAGGCCGCAGCTGGAATACTGTGTGCAGTATTGGTCCCCTTATTTGCGGAAGGATATATTGGCCTTGGAGGGAGTGCAGAGAAGGTTCACCAGGTTGATACCAGAGATGAGGGGTGTTGATTATGAGGAGAGACTGAGCAGATTGGGTTTGTATTCGTTGGAATTTAGAAGGCTGAGGGGTGATCTTATAGAGACCTATAAGATAATGAAGGGGCTGGATAGGGTAGAGATGGAGAGATTCTTTCCACTTAGAAAGGAAACTAGAACTAGAAGGCACAGCCTCATAATAAAGGGGGGTCAGTTTAGGACAGAGTTGAGGAGGAACTTCTTCTCTCAGAGGGTGGTGAATCTCTGGAATTCTCTGCCCACTGAAGTGGTGGAGGCTACCTCGTTGAATATGTTTAAATCAGGGATAGATAGATTCCTGATCGGTAAGGGAATTAGGGGTTATAGGGATCAGGCGGGTAAGTGGAACTGATCCACTTCAGATCAGCCATGATCTTATTGAATGGCGGGGCAGGCTCGAGGGGCTAGATGGCCTACTCCTGCTCCTATTTCTTATGTTCTTATGTTCTACGCCCTCATCCAGGTCATTAATAAAAATGACAAACAGCAGTGGCCCTAAAACAGATCCTCGCGGTACACCACTAGTAACTGAACTCCAGGATGAATATTTCCCATCAACCATCACCCTCTGTTTTCTTACAGCTAGCCAATTCCTGATCCAAACCACTAAATCACCCTCAATCCCATGTGTCTGTATTTTCTGCAAAAGCTTACCATGGGGAACCTTATCAAACGCTTTACTGAAATCCATATACACCACATCAACGGCTTTACCCTCATCCACCTCTTTGGTTACCTTCTCAAAGAACTCAATAAGGTTTGTGAGGCACGACCTACTCTTCACAAAACTGTGTTGACCATCCCTAATCAAATTATTCCTTTCCAGGTGATTATAAATCCTATCTCATATAATCCTTTCCAAAACTTTGCCCACAACAGAAGTAAGGCTCACCGGTCTATAATTACCAGGGTTGTCCCTACTCCCCTTCTTGAACAAGGGACAACATTTGCTATCCTCCAGCCTTCTGGCACTGTTCCTGTAGACAATGACGACCCAAAGATCAAAGCCAAAGGCTCTGCAATCTCCTCTCTAGCCTCCCAGAGAATCCTAGGATAAATCCCATCCGGCCCAGGGGACTTATCTATTTTTACCCTTTCCAGAATTGCTAACACCTCCTCCTTATGAACCTCAATCCCATCCAGTCCAACAGCCTGCATTTCAGTACTCCCCTCGACAACACTGTCCCTCTCCAGTGTGAATACCGACAAAAAATATTCATTTAGTGCCTCTCCTATCTCTTCAGACTCCACGCACAACTTCCCACTCCTGTCCTTGACTGGCCCTAATCTTACCCATGTCATTCTTTTACTCCTGACATACCTATAGAAAGCTTCAGGGTTTTCCTTGATCCTACCTGCCAAAGACTTCTCATGTCCCCTCCTGGCTCTTCTTAACTCTTTCTTTAGGTCCTTCCTGGCTAACTTGTAACTCTCAAGCTCCCTAACTGAGCCTTCACATCTCATCTTAACATAAGTCTCCTTCTTCCTCTTCACAAGAGATTCACCCTCCTTAGTAAACCACGGTTCCTTCACACGTCTGCTTCCTCCCTGCCTGACAGGTACATATTTATCAAGGACGCGTAGTAGCTGTTCCTTGAACAAGTTCCACATTACAATTGTGCCCATCCCCTGCAGTTTCCTTCCCCAACCTATGCCAGCTAAATCTCGCCTAATCGCATCATAATTTCCTTTCCCCCAGCTATAACTCTTGCCCTTTGGTATATACCTATCCTTTTCCATAGCTAAGGTAAACATAATCGAATTGTGGTCACTGTCACCAAAGTACTCACCTACCTCCAAATCTAACACCTGGCCTGGTTCATTACCCAGTACCAAATCCAATGTGGCCTCACCTCTTGTTGGTCTATCTACATACTGTGTCAGGAAGCCTTCCTGCACACATTGGACAAAAACCGACCCCTCCAAAGTACTCGAACTATAGCTTTTTCAGTCAATATTTGTAAAGTTAAAGTCCCCCAGTACAACTACCCTGTTACTTTTGCTCCTATCCAGAATCATCTTTGCAATCTTTTCCTCTACATCTCTGGAACTTTTCAGAGGTCTATAAAAAACTCCCAACAGGGTGACCTCTCCTTTCCTGTTTCTAACCTCAGCCCAAACTACCTCAGTAGACGAGCCCTCATCAAAAGTCCTTTCTGCCACCGTAATACTGTCCTTGACTAACAATGCCACACCTCCCCCTCTTTTACCACCTTCCCTGCACTTACTGAAACATCTAAACCCTGGAACCTGTAACAACCATTCCTGTCCCTGCTCTATCCATGTCTCCGAGATGGCCACAACATTGAAATACTATATATTCTTGTAATTACTATATATTGAATATTCTGTTGTAAAATGAATGCAGCAAGGTCATTTACCTTGGTCATTTATCGTGGAATAAACAAACATCATGGGGCAGCACCGTGGCACTGCTGCCTCACAGCGCCAGGGACCCAGGTTCAATTTCGGCCTCGGCTCACTGTCTGTGTGGAGCTTGCACATTCTCCCTGTGTCTGCGTGGGTTTCCTCCGGGTGTTCCGGTTTCCTCCCACAGTCCAAAGATCTGCGGGTTAGGTTGATTGGCCATGCTAAATTGTTCATTGAAAGGTAAAGATTACCAACAGCCTTGCCTCCAGCAGGCTATCGATTCTAACAAAAGGCAACCTAAGCTAAGGCCCACAATGGTGATAACAGAGTTCTATTATACTTATCAAGTGATTATCTGAAGACAGTAATTTTAATAATGTTAGTTCAGGAAGTTACTTTTGGGGGAAAAAGTTGCAGGGTTCTGGGGAAAGAGCTGGGCAGTGGGTTGGTTATCAAAGATGGGCCAAATAGCTGTCTGTACTTAATCATTCTATGAAGATGTTTGCAATTTTTTTTTTGCAATTATAATGACTTCTGTTCCTCCAATTTGCCCTCTCCTGAAAATGCTGGTTCATCCTTGTGTAATCTTAACTGCTTTGCCAAAATGAATGGTTTCTAGATCTGAGTCAAGAAAGTGTGGTTTTCAAACTTCTGTGTGGGAATCCTTGCTACAATCGATACATGTGGAGACATTGCAAATATTGACACATTCCCTATTATAACAGTTAAAAGGAAAATGTCAGCTACCCAAAAGAACCAGCAGCCTTGAATTTCACAAAATTGTGACGGTGTAGAAGGAGGCCATTTGGCCCATTGTGTTTCTATTCAAATAATCATCTAATGCCTCAATTGAACCTGTCTCCACCACATTTCCAGGCACTGCATTCCAGACCTGAACCACTCATAGTGTGAAAAAGTTTTTTTCTCATATCATATTTGCTTTAATCACTTTAAACCTGATCCTTCTTGTTTTTGATCCTTTTACGAGCAGGAACAGTTTTTCCCCATCTACTCTGTACAGCCCCCTCATGATTTTGAACATTTCTTAGCCTTCTTCTCTCCAAGGAGAACAGCCCCAACCTCTCCAAACTATTCTCATAACAGAAGTTTCCCATTCCTGGACCCATTCTTGTAGCCTCTCTGCACTCTCTCCAATGTATTCACATCCTCCTTATAGTGTGGTGCCCAGAACTGTACACAATACTCCAGCTGAGGTCCAACTTGTGTCTTGTATAAGCTCAGCATAACCTCCTTACTCTTGCACTCTATGCCCCTATTAATAAAGCCCAGAATAGTGTATGCTTTATTAACTGCTCTCTCTACCTGTCCTGCCACCTTCAATGAACTATGCATGTGTACACCGAAGTTTTTCTGCTCCTGCATCCCCTTACCCCTTATTTTATATTGTCTCTCCATGTTCTTCCTAACAAAATGCATCACCTCACACTTCTCCGTGGGGTTTTTCAAAATCTCTTATGACATCTTTGGGAAATCTGGTTTAACCCACCTGAGAAATGACTTAAACAGCTGAAAATTGCCTTTTAGACTGTTTCTCCAAGCGGTTCTTCCAATTTCCCGCTGAAATTGCAAACAGGCAATCAGGACAATCTTGAAATTTGGAACAACTATTTTTGTTGCAGGAAGCTTTTAGAGTGTAAACCATGTAATACTGAAAAATATAAAATTCAGAATTGCCAAGACAAATGAGAAGGGCAACTCGTGTCCACAAAGCATCATTGTAACATGGCAAAGTTAAATGCCTGGCTGCCGGCATGGTACACCCCTCACCCAAGCTGAAATCTTACTTAGCATCAGGCACAAACATAAATTGAGCAGGAATCTGATTTTTACTGTGTACTAAGAGTTCCAGCTTGATAAGGGAGATGTACCAGACTGTAGAATCACGCAGCAATTGTGCAATGCCAGCCATGTTGGCCAAAGATTTTTTGAACAGTTAAAAAATGGCCTGTTTCCAAATAGGCTAACAACCCATCCTACCTTTCCAAACTGCAATGGATTCATTTTATTTTCACCAATATCGAGTCCTATCATTGATTATGCCTACTCCAAGATGGTATGCATTGTGTTGAAAGTAATAGATACAGCCACACAAGCTTTAGGGTCTGATGGAAAACCTGGAATTGGATTTCCACAATTAATTAATAATTAAGGGTCGTGAATGAAGCCCAGTCCATCACTCAAACCAGCCTCGCATCCATTGACACTGTCTACACTTCCTGCTGCCTCGGAAAAGCAGCCAGCATAATCAAGGACCTCATGCATCCCGGACAAATTCTCTTCCACCTTCTTCCATTGGGAAAAAGATACAAAAGTCTGAGATCACGTACCAACCAACTCAAGAACAACTTCTTCCCTGCTGCCAATAGACTTTTGAATGGACCTACCCTGCATTAAGTTGATCTTTCTCTCCACCATAGCCATGACTGTAACACTACATTCTGCAGTCTCTCCTTTCCTTTCCTATGTACGGTATGCTTTGTCTGTATAGCGCACAAGAAACAATACTTTTCACTATATGCTAATACATGTGACAGTAATAAATCAAATCAAATAATTGCAACAATAAAAGCATCTTGTCTCTCCAACTCATTTTCTAACTTGTTTATCTTTGATTCACAGTGAGAACCAGGTTAAGTAACATTTTTTCCTTAGCTTGAGCAAGTCTGTTTCTAATCTTTTGCTTTAATACTAGCTTCATCAGCAGAGGCAATGATATGCCCTAGCTGTTGTAACAAAACTGATGTACAAACAGCCTTACATTCCAGATATTGAATCTGAATATTGAGATGCACATAAATTTTGTTCATCCTGTCTAGTAATAGCCTCTAATTGCTTCCTGGCTGGTGATATAGCGAAGTTCACACCCACAAAGGGTGAGAACCTCAATTCGTTCTCCAGTTCAAAGAATCTCTGATGTTTGCCTTGAATGATAACATCACTTTAGGGCGGCACAGTGGTTAGCATGCTGCCTCACAGTGCCAGAAACCCGGGTTCGATTCCCAGCTTGGGTCACTGTCTGTGTGGAGTTTGCACATTCTCCCCATGTCTGCGTGGGTTTCCTCCAGGTGCTCCGGTTTCCTCCCACAGTCCAAAGATGTGCGGGTTAGGTTGATTGGCCATGCTAAATTGACCCTAGTTTCAGGGGGATGAACAGGGGGAATATGTGGGGTTATGTGGATAGAGTGGGACTGTTGTCGGTGCAGGCACAATGGACCGAATGGCCTCCTTCTGTACTATAGGAATTCTATGATCTTCAATTTCTGACAACACAGCAATATAAGCTAAGAGAACCAGACTTTCTGATGACTTCTATATCTTACTGTTAACCTTACATTCAATAAAATCAATCAATATCTCAAATCAGACATTGTGGTTATTAATAATCATTCAGAGTGCAGTAGCCCAAACTATTCCAGATAAATGGGCTAGCTTAGTTTGGTACTGAGAAGAAACAGAAAGATTCTGTCTCAGCTGTTATTGTTAATTAGCTTTTTCCAAATATGCAATGGTAAATGTTATCACTGAAGTGTTCAACCTTAGCCTTCTGCTCTGCTGTGCGGTCACAAGTTTGTAACGATTTTGATTTATTTGAACTAGGATTTATGGAGTTCACCTTATTTGAAAAAAAAACAATTTTAAATCACACCCGATTCTAGAAACCTAACTACATGTCACGAAGAAACACTTTAAATGGTGAATTCAGAAAGTTTATTAACTATCAAAAAGGTTACAAGTTAGAAAGGTAAAAAAGCAGCGTCAATTAATGGTAAGAGGAGAAAGTTTAACAATTGAACAGCCTTCTCAGAGCAGGATGTGACTTGTTAACCTTGATGGAAGGAATTCATAGGCTCCTCTTCAAGATGTCTCAACTTTAAATAACAGGCAGCTATGTTAACCAATTATTGGCCAATACTCAGGCTAACTCAAGATAAGAGATATAACTTGAGAGAAAGCATGGTCTTAAAGTTGAGACAATGATCATAATTAACTAAAAATCAATGTGCTAACTCTTATTTCATTATTGACAAATTATAGACCAACTGGCTATTTTCCAACAATTAACTGAAGTGGGCTTTCAGCATCTTTAAGGTATAAAAAAGGGGTCTCGAGAAGCCACATTGATAGAGAGAGATGTTCATAGAGTCATAGAGGTTTACAGCAGGGAAACAGGCCCTTTGGCCCAAAACATGGATAACATGTAAAATCAACACCTCTCTGTAAACATTTCTATCTACCTTTCTCTAACAACCCTTGGGGTACAGGTTCATAGCTCCTTGAAAGTGGACAGAGCAGTGAAGAAGGCATTCAGCATGCTTGGTTTCATTGGTCAGAACATTGAATACAGGAGTTGGGACGTCTTGTTGAAGTTGTACAAGATATTGGTAAGGCCACACTTGGAATACTGTGACAGTTCTGGTCACTCTATTCTAGATAGGATATTATTAAATTAGAAAGAGTGCAGAAAAATTTACTAGGATGCTACTGGGACTTGATGGTTTAAATAATAAGAAGAGGCTGGATAGACTGGGATATTTTCTCTGGAGGGAGGAGGCTGAAGGGTGATCTTATAGAGGTGTATAAAATAATGAGGGGCACAGATCGTCAATATCTTTTCCCAAAGATAGGGGAGTTCAAAACTAGAGGGCATAGGGTTTACGGTGAGAGGGGAGAGATACAAAAGTGTCCAGAGGGGTGATTTTTTCACACACAGGTTGGTGAGTGTCTGGAACAAGCTGCCAGAGATAGTAGTAGAGGCGGGTACAATTTTGTCTTTTAAAAAGCGTTTGGACAGTTACCTGGGTAAGATGGGTATAGAGGGATATGGGCCAATCGCGGGCAATTGGGATTAGCTTCGTGATTAAAAACAAAGGGGCGGCAAGGACAAGTTGGGCCAAAGGGCCTGTTTCCCTGCTGTAAACCTCTATGACTCTATGAACATCTCTCTCTATCAATGTGGCTTCTCGAGACCCCTTTTTTATACCTTAAAGATGCTGAAAGCCCACTTCAGTTAATTGTTGGAAAATAGCCAGTTGGTCTATAATTTGTCAATAATGAAATAAGAGTTAGCACATTGATTTTTAGTTAATTATGATCATTGTCTCAACTTTAAGACCATGCTTTCTCTCAAGTTATATCTCTTATCTTGAGTTAGCCTGAGTATTGGCCAATAATTGGTTAACATAGCTGCCTGTCATTTAAAGTTGAGACATCTTGAAGAGGAGCCTATTAATTCCTTCCATCAAGGTTAACAAGTCACATTTTTCCTGTCTGTCTGTGAAGGGCAAAATTTATAATTCCCACAACATTTTGAGAATCTGTATTAATAGTACATTTATTATATTTACATTTACACAATTATTTATAATTGTGAAAGTTATAACTTTTGTGTGCCAGATTGCAGTTCCAGCCTTTCCAACATCAATTATTTATTCTTTATTTGTCTCACAATTAAGGCTGTCTACTTAACTAACAAAAACAAAAATGTTGGAAAATCTCAGCTGGTTGACAGCATCTGTGGAGAAAGAATAGAGCTTACGTTTCGAGTCATGATGACCCTTAGCTCTATTCTCACTCCATAGATGCTGTCAAACCTGCTGAGATTCTCCAGCATTTTCTGTTTTTATTTCAGATTCCAGCATCCTCAGTATTTTGCCCTTGACTACTTAACTAAGCTGGCTGGTTGACTTTTGTCAATTTAGCATAAAATGTTTAATAGCATGGATCACCTGGCATCAACCTAGGCCATTCCTTCGCAGTCGCTGGGTCAAAATCCTGGAATTCCTTCCCTAATGGCATTGTGGGTCAACCCACAGCACGTAGACTGCAGTTATTCAAGGTGGCTCACCACCACCTTCTCAAGGTTAACTAAGGATGGGCAATAAATACTGGCCAGCCAGCGATGCCTGTGTCCCATGAAGGGCCAGCATGGTGGCACAGTGGTTAGCACTGCTGCCTCATAGCGCCAGCGACCTGAATTCAATTCCCGGCTTGGGTCACTGTCTGTGTGGAGTCAGCACGTTCTCCCCGTGTCTGCGTGGGTTTCCTCCGGGTGCTCCCACAGTCCAAAGATGTGCAGGCTAGGTTGATTGGCCATGCTAAATTGCCCTTAGTGTCAGGGGGACTAGCTAGGGTAAATGTATGGAGTTATGGGGATAGGGTCTGGGTAGGATTGTGGTCGGTGCAGACCTGATGGGTCGAATGGCCTCCTTCTGTGGAATTCTCTACCACAGAAAGCTGTTGGAGCCAGTTTATCAGATATGTTAGATAAGAGGGAGCGGGATGTGGCCCTTGTGGCTAAAGGGATCAAGGGTTATGGAGGGAAAGCATGAGTGGGATACTGAAAGTGCATGATCAGCCATGATCATATTGAATGGAGGTGCAGGTTTGAATGGCCTACCCCTGCGCCTATTTTCTATGTTTCTATGTTAATCTGTGGCCTTGATAAAAAGGGCGGCACGGTAGCACAGTGGTTAGCACTGCTGCTTCACCGCTCCAGGGTCCCGGGTTCGATTCCCGGCTCGGGTCACTGTCTGTGTGGAGTTTGCACATTCTCCTCGTGTCTGCGTGGGTTTCCTCCGGGTGCTCCGGTTTCCTCCCACAGTCCAAAGATGTGCGGGTTAGGTTGATTGGCCAGGTTAAAAATTGCCCCTTAGAGTCCTGAGATGCGTAGGTTAGTGGGATTAGCGGGTAAATATGTGGGGGTAGGGCCTGGGTGGGATTGTGGTCGGTGCAGACTCGATGGGCCGAATGGCCTCCTTCTGCACTGTAGGGTTTCTATGATTCTGCATGTAGGGATTCTATAATATTATGAGCATATTAGTTCAAACTACAAAATCACAGGCAAACTAAAACAATTAATTTTGAAACTACCAAAATCATTTTGCACAGCTTCATAGACCCCTAATAATCATACATATGCCTTTTGATGCTGTTGCAGACCCCAGGTTGACAATCTTGCTATTGAGAGAGTCCAGCAAAGGTTCACCAGATGATTCCTGGAATGGCAAGACTGATATATGAAGAGAGACTGGATCGCTAGTACTCACTGGAATTTAGAGGAATGAGAGGGGATCTCATAGAAACATATAAAATCCTGATGGGACTGGACAGGCTAGATGTGGGAACAATGTTCCCGATGTTGGGGAAGTGCAGAACTAGGGGTCACAGTCTAAGAATAAGGGATAAGCCATTCAGGATTGAGATGAGGAAGAACCTCATCACTCCGAGAATTGTGAACCTGTGGAATTCTCTACCACAGAAAGCTGTTGGAGCCAGTTTATCAGATATGTTAGATAAGAGGGAGCTGGATGTGGCCCTTGTGGCTAAAGGGATCAAGGGTTATGGAGGGAAAGCATGAGTGGGATACTGAAAGTGCATGATCAGCCATGATCATATTGAATGGAGGTGCAGGTTTGAATGGCCTACCCCTGCGCCTATTTTCTATGTTTCTATGTTAATCTGTGGCCTTGATAAAAAAGCATTTAAATTCTAAAGCACTTTACACATTACTCTGATGGTCTCAAAGTACTTTACAATCAATTACTTTCGAATTGCAATAACTGTTGTAAGGTAGATGTAGCAGGCAATTTGGATACAGTAAGGTCCCACAAACAGCAATATGATAATGATCAGATGGCCTGTTTTATTCACAATATTGGTTGAGGGAGAAATGTTGGCCAGCACGCCGAGAGAAGTTCAAACTTGTGGGATCTTTTACTTCCACCTGAGAAAGCAAACAGGGCCTCAGCTTAACATCTCCTTGGAAAGGTAGCAGCTCAGACAGTATGGGACTTCATCGGTACTGCACTATAGGATGTCTTGTGGTGCAGTGCCCCTACCTCTGGGCCAGAAGTTCATGTCCTCACCTGAGTTTGTTGGCTATAAAAGGAGCGTTCGTGACACATTTCAATCAGCCCAGGATTCCTTCCACTATTTCCCAAATGGACAAAAAAGTGTGTGAAGATGTGCTTAAAAAAAAGTATTGCACTGGATTATCAGTTTTGATTTTGTGTTATGGCCATATGGACCTTGAACCAACAGATATCTCACTTGGAAATTATCTGCGAATGACATAAATTCAGCCAAGCTGATACTGTTGTTGGAATGCGTGCCTAAACAAGATTCAGATAGATTTGGAGGGCAGAAACCTCTCATGTTAGAGAACAATGACAGAAAATGTTGGAAGGTATGCAGCAGTTCTGGCAGCATCTGTGGTGAAAGAAACAGCGGTTCAGTTCAGCAACCTTTTCTCAGAACTGGAAGAAGTTAGGAATATAATAGGTTTTAAGCAAATGAAAGTGTAGGAGGTAGGGTGAGAATAGGAAGAAAAGCAATAAGGAAGGTCAGTGGTAGAGCAGAAAGCTGGAGAGATAACTTATTTCTTCACTTGTCCTATTAACATGTCCTTTGGCCTTGTACCATGAAACCTTCATTTATGTTCCTAGAGGAGGTGTGAATGGCAGGATTCTAAACAGCTGTTATCCGAAAGCAAAGAAAACAAGAGAGAACACAAGCAAAACAAATCAGCAAATTGGCAGTGTCTGAATGTTTAACGTAATGGATTGTCGATCAAGCAGGCTGCTTTGTTCTGGATTGTGTTGAGCTTCTTGAGTGTTGTTGGGAGCTGGACTCATCCAATTAAGTGGAGAGTATTCGATCATACTCCTGACTTGTGCCTGGCTGCCTTGTAGATGGTGGACAGGCTTAGGGGAGTCAGGAAGTGAGTTACTCTCTGCACCTTGTCAAATGACTTTTGGAAATCCTTTATAGAATCATAGAATCCCTACACTACAGAAGGAGGCCATTCGGCCCATCAAGTCTGCACCGACCACATCCCACCCAGCCCTATTCCTGTAACCCCATACATTTACCCTGCTAATCCCCCTGACACTAAGGACAGTTTACCATGGCCAATCAACCTAACCTGCACATCTTTGGAGTGTGGGAGGAAACCGGAGCACCCGGTAATCTTACTAGTGAGATCCTCAAAAAAATCTTGAAGTTTGTGAAACACTATTTCCTTTTTGTAAGATAATGTTGACTTTGTCTGGTCATGTTATGATTTTCTAAGTATATTTTTAAGACTTCCTCAATAATATTTCCAGTCCTCATGATGACTGATGTCAGACTAACGGTCCTATAATTTCCTGTTTTCTCTCTCCCTCCTTTCTCCAATAGCAGTGCTACATTTATTAACTTCCAATCTGCTGGGACTGATCTAGAATCTAGGAAATTATGGAAAAGCATATCCAGCATGTCCACTATCTCCAACCTTGGGATGGAGGCAATCAAATCCGGGAGATTTGTCAGGTTTTGGTTTCCTAAATGCAGAAGGAGGGGTTCATATCGGAATCCTGAACCAATGTCAGTTTTAGGGACCTTCCCATTTGTCATGCTCTGGAACCAGCCTCCACCTGGCTTGGAAAATTCTGCTCTGTGTGGGATAGACTGTATTTCCAAGGAATAGAAATGATAAGATCCATATGTTCTAATGCAGCATTGTGTACTTTGTTACATGACTGTTTATGCCTTTGCTATCGGAGTTCCACCGGTCTAGTGCTGACCAGGAGAAGCCTTGTGGAAAATCAGAGCTTTTATATTTAGCACGAACAAAACCTTGAGAGTATAGAATGATTTCTTTATTCTTTATTTTGGATCATTTAACACAATATTTATGCTGTAGACCAGAACAATCAAATTGAATTTTTGTTAAATGGAGTTTATCTGTTGGGATATCAACATAATGCTGTGATTACATTTTGTTACAATATTAGCTCAGTGTTGAAGTTAGGGGGGTCTTGGATGGGGAATAGGGGCAGGGCATTGTCAGTACAGAGAAAGCAAAGAAATGGAAGCAATTATTGCCACAGAATTACTGCATGGAAGGGATAGCAGGCAGGAAACAAATTTGCACAATTTACTGCACTTGATAAGAATGTTGAATAAAATGCGCTAGTAAAATGGCATGGTTTCTGAAGCTTTATGATTTTACAATTATATATCCACTAGAATTAATTTTCGGAAGCATTGATGGAATAGTTTAACATTCGAAGTCCTAAGTTTGGTTGAGGTTAAACAATTTTGGGCAATCTCACTCTGTTTACTATGAGATATTGGTCCATCACAATAAACGGTGCACAAATTAACCCAATTAACATTCAAGGTAAATTCACCAATCCTCTTTGTCAGATAGGGCTAGGACATAACACTGAATCTCCAACTAGTGTTTTCTTTTTCTCTCTGCGGGGAATGCAAGACCTGCAAAGACTAATTACAGGACTAATTATAGACCTTTAAATTGCCAGAACCATTCAGAGGATGACTTGCTTTTGAGAGAGTGAGTCAGAGTAATAGATTTGTTCCAGCATAAAGGAGGCCATTCGGCCTATCTAGTCCACGTTCATCAAATCAGTCAGCCCCATTCCTCCTGCTCTATTCCTTTAATGTTGCTAGATAGGACAGAATGTTTTCGCCTCAGCAAGGGGAAATAATTGAGAAATCCAAGGTTAGGGCACCTAAACTTTACCCCTTTAAATTGTACACTTTCTTTTAATTCCCCTTTATAATCCTACATTTTACTTCATTTTCTGTGAAACCAAACATCTTTATAATTTCAACCATATATCTATATAACTTCAACACTGTACTACAACCATGCATCTATATCAACTTCAACTGCACATCTGTATAACTTCCAACAGCGTACTACAACTGTACATCTATATAACTTCAACTGTACATCTATATAACTTCAACTGTACATCTATATAACTTCAACTGTGCATCTTTATAACTTCATCCTACATCAACCATACATCTTTACAACTTCAACATCATACTACAACCATATATCTATATAACTTCAACTGTACATCTTTATAATTTCACTGTACATCAACCGTACATCTTTATAACATCAACAGTACATTTTTAAAATTTTAGCCGTACATCTTTATAACTTCAACATTGTACATCAACTGTAAATCTTTATAGTTTCAACACAGTACTTGAACCATACATCTTTATAACTTCAATACTGTATATTGACCATACATTCATATAACTTCAACACTGTGCATCTTTATAACTTCAACTCAGTACATCGACCATGCATCTTTGTAACTTCAATCATACATCTTTAAAACTTCAATCTGAAATTCAATTAATGTCTTTCAAATTTTAAATCTATAATTTGCTCTAAAATCTGGATGATTATCTGGATAAACTCTGCTACATACTAGATTTCTCCTTTTAAAAATTACAGCAGCAACACATAGTTCGAAAGAAATTACAAGAGATTTGTACGTGCTTAAGCTATTTCAGGTTAATGCCCTTTAAAGAAAGTAACCCTTTTCTATCTTCATGTCATTTTCTATTCCTGTGCCCTTGGAGACATGCGATGCTGTTAAGTGGCTGATATGTGTAATGTCATGTGGCAATGAGCCATACTGGATAACCCAACTTTAATCTAAGCTCCTGTGCCACGTAAGCTGGGGAGTGAGGAGAAGCAAAGCTGGCTGCGCTACCCCTGGGGGAGGGGAATATAAATGTTATATAATACATATTATATCATAAAAGAATAAAACTATGCATAATACATATAAAATATAACATTTGCACTGTAGTATTGTAAATCCTCATATGATCTATCAAAATCCACTAAATAAAATGCAGTTTCAGCCGATGAATGTCCATAACTTAACAATAAATTCTTCTATAATAAATTTTAAAACATCTTGGGATGCTTTATGGCAAGTTTTGTTTAAAAGAAAATTGTTATTGTTATAGCCCATCCATCCCTCACCAAACATCACTAATAATCAGTTTGAATCCACATTTTTAGACCCCAAGAAATTCAACCTCACCATAGCCCATTATCTGTTGATCCTCCTGTACTTCCATCATGACGGAATCTGGTTTTATGTGTGGGACATCATGGGATACTATGATTGCAAACATATGAATACTTTGAATCATAGAATCCCTGCAGTGCAGAAGGAGGCCATTTGGCACATTGAGCCTGCACCGACCACAATCCCAGCCAGGCCTTATTCCTGTAACCCCACATATTTACCCTGTTAATCCCCCTGACACTAGGGTCAATTTAGCATAGCCAATCAACCTAACCCGTACATCTTTGGACTGTGGGAGGAAACTGGAGCACCGGAGGAAACCCATGCAGACACGGGGTGGCACAATGGTTAGCATTGTTGCCTCACAGTGCCAGGGACCCGGATTCAATTCCGGCCTCGGGTCACTGTCTGAGTGGAGTTTGCACATTCTCCTCGTGTTTGCATGGGTTTCCTCTGGGTGCTCCGGTTTCCCCCTACACTCCAAAGATATGCAGGTTAGGTTGATTGTCCATGCAAAATTGCGCCTTCTTGTCAGGGGGCTAGCATGGTAAATACATGAGGTTACGGGGATAGGGCCTGGGTGGCATTGTTGTCAATGCAGGTTCGATGGGCCAAATGGCCTCCTTCTGCACAGTAGGGATTCGATCTATCTATCTATGGGGAGAATGTGCAAACTCCAATGAACAGTCAATGAAGGCCAGAATTGAACATGGGTCCCTGGCGCTGTGAGGCAGCAATACTAACCACTGTGCCGCCCCACATTTGGTTTGGTAACCTCATTGTATCTTTGAGCTTCTTGGCAACTTGGTCGGAATGGTTTGATGACAATCTGATGTCGCATGTTGCATTTCATAGTCAGAGACATTTTTGTTGAAACTTTTTGCCTTGCACCCATCAGGATATTTTACAAGAATACAAATCCAACGGAGACAACTGTATGAGAAGAGAATGCTGGTTGGCTGGCAAGTGAACTCTGATTGGTAGATGCGTTGCCATGAAGAATGTACCAGGTGACTGACTGCTGAGCATGAATTGAAATTTAAACCAGGCAGCTTGACTCTGATTGGTCAAGACATTGCCCTGAAGAATGAATCAGTCAATGACTGCCACTTACTTTATTTAACTGAAGCAGACACTTTGGGGGCCATTTTGGGCCAGCACTCTCCATCTGTGGGAATGGCACACATGCTCAAAATCCGTAGTGCGCGATTCACTCCAGCGAGTTTCCGAGTTCATGTTAAGGATTCATGTGGAAAAAGGAGGAGCAACAGTGCTCTTCCCAGCTCTACAGTACTACCAGCACCCACTGTTTGCTGAATTGGCCTCCCTCATGTTCCATTCATTCCCAGCACATATCTAAGGGCTGCTGCCATCATGGCAAGAGCTCAACATTAATTTCCCAAAATGGATAAGCTGTTCATGGAGGCACAATAGACACCTGCAGCATGATAAACTTACTGTAAGGAGGCCCAACTTTTGGCAAACTTGGGGTTTTCTGGATTGGGATGTGTTCTAACTGTGTACTGGCAATTCTGGGCTTAAAAATGGGTATAAATGCATTCCTAACCTGTTGACATAAATGAGATTGATCTAGATAAACTTTGGGGCTAGGTAACAAAGGTCTACATATATTGCATGATAACAGTGATCATGGCCGCGACTCCAAAAGTACTTTAGAATATAAGAACATAAGAACTAGGAGCAGGAGTAGGCAATTCTGCCCTTGAGCCTGCTCCGCCATTCGATATGATCATGACTGATCTCATCTCAGCCTCAACTCCACTTTCCTACCCATTCTCCTTTAGCCCATTACTAATTAAAAATCTGTCTATCTCCTCCTTGAATTTAATCAATGTCCTGGCATCCACCGCACTCTGGGGTAATGAATTCCATAGATTCATGACCCTTTGAGAGAAATAGGATGGAATTTTAATGTCCTGCATGCCACAGGAATTGGAGCGGGCAAGGAGTGGGCCATGGAAAGGTCTGTTGACCTCGGGCAGAATTTTATGGTTTCGGGAAGAGCAAGGCCGTAAAATCCCACTTGTAGTTTCACTTCATCTCTATTTTAAATCTGCTACCCCTTATCCTAAAACTATGACCTCTTGTTCTAGATTGCCCCACAAGAGGAAGTATCTGTTCTTCGTCTACTTTGTCAAATCTTTTATCATCTTATACAGCTCAATTTGATCTCCTCTCATTCTAAACTCTAGAGAGTATAGGCCTAAACTCTCAATCTCTCTTCATGAGACAAACCCTCCATCTCTCGAATCGATCCACTGAACCTCCTCTGAACTGCGTCTAATGCCACTAAATCTTCCCTCAAATAAGAGGACCAAAACTGTACATAGTGCTCCAGGTGCGGTCTCACCAGTGCCTTGTATAGTTGCAACACTTCTTATTTTTATATTCTATTCCTTTATAAATGCCAAAATTCCATTGTTTTCCTTATTACCTGCAGTATCTGTACACTAGTTTTCTGCGACTCATGCACGAGGACACCCAGATCCCTCTGCACCAAAGCAGAGTAGCTTTTCAATTGTTATGACCAAAATGGATAACCTCACATTTATCCACATTAAACTCCATCTGCCACATTTGGCCCACTTGCCTAACCTATCTATATCCATTTCTAAATTTCTTATTTCCTCATTGCAACTCACTAGCCCACCTATTTTAGGTCATCTGCAAATTTAGCAATAGTTTCTACCCCTGTATCCAAATCATTAATACAGATTGTAAATATTTAGGATGCGAACCCTGTGGCATCCCACTAGTTACATCTTGCCAACCGGAAAAAGACCCATTTATCCCAAGTCTCTGCCTTCTGTCGTTTAGCCAATCTTCTATCCAAGCTAATAAATTACCCCTAACATGTGATCTTACCTTGAGTATTAACATTCTGTGAGCCATCTTACCTTTGCTCTCTAATTCTGTCCCTGCTCATCGTCCACTGATTTTGGCCTTATTTCCCAACTTCCCTCTCCCCTTCCCCAGCCGTTGGACAGGCTTGACCAACATTTTTGCATGGGGGCCAAATATCAATTTTTCTCACACTTAGAAGACTGCAGAGAAAAGTTTTGAAAGGTAAAGTTTGACAGCACTAAACATGAAGTATGAAAAGAAGCAACTTGCTGAGCAAAAGAAAATTACAACAATAAATTGACAATTTAAAAAATAATAATAAAAAAGATGACCATTAGAATGTGAAAGGGTGAGAGTGTGTGCGAATGTCCAGCTCACTCAATCACACTCTATTATTATGAAATATCAGAATGTGCAGTGAGATTACAATTATTTTGAACCATAAAATTTTGGTTGGTAACAATGTGGAGTATTAATGAAAAGAAGTTTTGGACAACATTCTTTCTGGCTCAAACAATTTATGAAGAATGCCAAAAAAAATATTCAGACACATTCAGAATGACATTAGAGTCCCACAGGCGCCTGTGTTAGGGCCACAACATTTTCCAATTTAAATCAATTACTTAGACAAAGGGAGCAAATATGTGGTAGCCAAATTTGTAGACGTCACAAAGATACGTAGGGAAGTGTGTTGTGAAGGGAACGTAAGGAGGTTGCAGATGGATATGGATAGGTTGAGTGAGTGGGAAAAAATCTGGCAGATTATGCATAATATTGGAAAATGTGAAGTTGTTCACTTTGGCAGGAAGGATAAAAAAGTAGATTATGATTTGAAAGGGGAATGAGCCCAGAATTCTGAGGGGCAGCGGGATCTAGGCCTTTTGTGCATGAATCACAAAAACATAATATGCATGTACAGCAAGTAAATAAAAAGGCTAATGGCATGCCATCCTTTATTATGCGAGGAATTGAACATAAAAGTAACAATAAAAGCAAAGTAATGCGGATGCTGGAAATCTGAAGTGAAAACAGAAAATGCTAGAAAAACTCAGCAGATCTGGCAGCAGAGCTCTGAAGAGTTATATGGACTCGAAATGCTCTCTCCACCGATGCTACTAAACCTGCATTTTCTGTTTTTATATAAAAATAAGGATGTTATGCCTCAGTTATCCAGGGCATTTAGGAGACCACATCTTGAGTGCAGTTTTGGTTTCCTTATTTAAGGAAGGATGTAAATGTGTTGGAGGCGTTTCAGAGAACATTTACTAGATTGATACCTGGAATGAGTGGGTTGTCTAATAAGGATAGGTTGTAAAGACTGGGCTTGTTTCGACTGGAATTTAGAAGAGTGACGGATAACTTGCTTGAAGTATATAAGATTCTGAACGGTCTTGACAAGTTGCATGCGGAAAAGATGTTTCCCCTTGTGAGTGAGTCCAGAACTAGTGGGAGCACTGTTTTAAAATTAGGCGTTGCCTTTTTAAGGCCGAGATGAGGAGAATTTTATTCTCTCAAAGGGTTGTGTGACTTTGGAACTCTGCCTCAGAAGGCAGTGGAGGTGGAGTGGCTGAATATATCTAAGTGGGGGTAGAAATATTCCTGTTAATCATGGGAGTCAAAGATTATTGTGGGTAGATGGAAATGTGGAATTCTAAATACAAACAGATCAGCATGATCTTATTGAATGTTGAATCAGACTCGGGGCCGAATGACTTACTTCTGCTCTTATTATCTAAAACACCACGGCGCAGTAAAATTTAATTTCAGATTTCAGGGTTTACTTGTTGGACATTGGTTTGGTAGTGTCCATTGAGGTGGCAATGGGCTAGTGGTATTATCGTTAGACTATTAATCCAGAAACTCAGCTCATGGACTGGGGACGCAGGTTCAAATTCCACCATGGCAGATGGTGAAATTTGATGAAAGAATATCCAGAATTAAGGATCTAATGATGACCATGAAACCATTGTCGATTGTCAGAAAAAAAACATCTGATTCATTAATGTCCTTAAGGGAAGGAAATCTGCCATCCTTACCTGGTCTGGCCTACATGAGACTCCAGAGCTACAGAAATGTTGTTGACTTTCAACTGGCCTCTGAACAAGAGCAACTAAGGATGGGCAATAAATGCTGGCTGGCCAGCGATGCCCATGTCGCATGAATGAATAAAAAAATAATTGAAGGACTACATTTCATGGTTACATCAGTTGCCACTGCATATTTTATGTCAGGACTTTGGAAATGATCCACAATGATGTTAGCCAAACCAATGATCCTATTAGGGGGTAATTAGTTTAGAGATTATCCAATTAGTCCTTTGGTTACACAAGTTGAAAGTGGTGTAAAGAAATGGTACAGGCATTTGAAACTCAGTGCAATCAATTGGTACATAACCTGCAACATTTTTCCTTACATCAAATAATGCAAATGTAGTAGATCCTAAATATAACAGAAAATGCTGGTGGAATACAAGCTTGGCCTAGAACAGCCAGTTTAATATTTCAGCTGTAAACCTTTTGACACAACTCAAATTCCAATACAAGATCAGTACTCACAATGTCAATCTGCATTTCTGTTTGCAGATGATAACCGATCCGCTGTCCATTTCCAACATATTCAGTTCTCAGTTTTGAAGAATTGAAATGGTTATCAATGATACTGCACAGTTACACTGTGGATAGACAAATACTCCTCAGGATCAATCAACAATGCGTAAGTATTATCGAGTGATTCAATGAGAGAATAATTGTTTGTTCTCACTACTGATGACTGAATTAGCCAAGTGTTTGAAGCATTTTCTGTTTTCATTACTATTTACAAATATTTATATTAAGTAGACAAATGCTGGGTAATCCAATTCAGAAGTTAATGAATAAATTTAGAATAACAGTCTTAATGAAGGTGACCACTGCTCTCGCAATCTACGCTCACAACCTTTTTTGGACTATCACTCATTATGGATCCTCACAAATTGAATAATGGATCCCCAGATGCGGAATAAGAGGTATTTGATTATAGCTTTTCATTTTAAATGGACACCTTCATTCTTCATCTGTGCATTGCCCCCTTTGCCCCAGTGTTGGCAACTAAGGCTTCAGCACTATGAGCTTCATGCTAAAACCTTTCTCTTGTCTAACTCCCTCTCTTCTATAAAACTGATATCTTTGACCTTGCTTTTGGTCATCCTTCTTTGTTTCTCCTTTGCTTCGCATCCGTTCTTTTTTGGTTATGTCAATAAAATGCTTTGGGTTGTTTCCTACTACCTCTGACAGCTTGTTCCAGATATACACCACCCTCTGAAAAAATTGCTCCTCTGGATCTTTTTGTATCTCTCCCCTCTCACTTTAAACCTATGCCCTCTAGTTTTAGACTCCCCTACCTTTGGGAAAAGATGTTGACTTATCTATGCCCCTCATTATTTTATAGACCTCTATAAGGTCACCCCTAAGCCTCCTACGCTCCAGGGAAAAAGGTTCCAGTCTATCCCGCCTCTCCTTATAACTCAAACCATCAAATCCTGATAGTATCCCAGTAAATCGTTTCTGCACTTTTTCTAGTTTAATAATATCTTTTCTATAATAGGGTGACGAGAACTGTACACAGATGTTGTGGGAAGGAGTTGAAGGTTGGGGGCGACGGAGGGAGTGTTCCATGTGGAATGCTGATGGGTTGGAGGGGTGAGGGGAAGATCTATTTACTGGTGGCATCTTGTTGGAGTTGACGGAAAAGGTGGAGGATGATCCTTTGACTGTGGAAGCTGGTGGGGACAAGAGGGACCCTGACATGGTTCTGGGAGGGAGGGGAAGGGGTGAGGGCAGAGGTGCAGAAGATGGGGCAGACACGGTTGAGTGTCCTGTCAACCACAGTTGGGGGGAATCCTTGGTCAAAGAAAAAGGCAGACATGTCAGTAGCACTGTTTTTGAAGGTGACATCATTGGAACAGATGTGGCAGAGGAGGAGAAACCGGGAGGGTGAGATGGCGTCCTTACAGGGAGTGGGGTGTGAAGAGTTGTAGTCAAGGTAGCTATGGGATTCATTGGGTTTTAATGAATATTAGTGGTCAATCTATCATCAGAAGTGGAGACGGAGAGGTTAAAGAAAGGAAATATTGGAGACGGACCATGTGAAGTGAGAGAGGGATGGAAATTGGAAGCAAAATTGAAAAATATTACCTGGTCCCAATGACAGCATGAAGCAGCACTGATATATTCATCAATATAACGGGGGAAGAGTTTTGGGGGGGGGGGGTGCTTGAGTAAGCCTGGAACAAGGAATGCAGGTTCCCAGAAACATATCTTGCACTTGCAGGAAATGAGACAATTTAAGGAGAAATTGTTGAGTGACAGAACAAGTTCAGTGGAGGAGGGTGTAGTTGTTAGGAATTGTTGAAGATGGTTAGGAACTAGGAATCCTGCGGTGAGTAACTCACCTCCTGTTTCCCCAAAGCCTGTCTACAATCTACAAGGCAAAGTCAGGAAAGTGATGGAATACCCTCCACTTGCCTGGGCAAGTGCAGCTCCAACAACACTGAGAAACTTGGCATCATTCAGGACATAACAGCCCGTTTGATTGGCACCACCTCCACTAAAAACATCTACTCTCTCCATCACTGACGTGCAGTGGCAGCAGTGTGTCCCATTTACATGATGCACTGCACCAAGCCTCTTTAGACACCACCTTCCAAACACATGAATGCTACCATCTAGATGGATAATTGATGGCAGCAGATGCATGGGAATACCACCACCTGCATGTTCCCCTCCAAGGCACTCATCATCCTGATTTAGAAATATACCCTCCCTAACAGCATTGTGGGTGTACCTACAACTCAGGGACTGCAGCAGTTCAAGAAGGCCGCTCACCACCACCTTTTGAAGTGCAACTCGGGATGGGCAATAAATGCTGGACTAGCCAGCAAAGCCCATATCCCATAAATGGATTTTTTAAAAATCCACAGCAGGGGTGGAAGCAATCTGATGACTAGTTGGCCCTGGTGCCTTTGATTTTGACAATCGTCAAGGGCCCTGGCTTCCTTTGGCAGTTCTCCTGGGGGTCAGCTGCTCCCTCTGCAATGACAGGAGACAAGGTTGAAGGGGTCAGAGACAGAGGGAATTCAGAAGAGCTGGACAAACTCTGAGATTCCTGAGTGGGGGTCTCAGGGGTATCCAGCTGCCACTCCTCCTCTCTTTGACTGCGCAACTCCTTGATGGGAAGGGGCACCTGGAGGGAGGTCGGGGTGCTCTGTCCCCCTCTTACTTCTTCTTGGTGGCACCTACAAGTGAGAGAGGAGAGCGTGAGTGACAACAGGAGCTGCCTCCAACATAGAGGCATACTTGGCTCTTGGTTTTTTTTTTACCATGCACGGATCCTTACTGGATGGAGGCCTCAATCCATCCTCCCCATCTCCAATCCTGCTCTAGTCCCACTCCACACCTGTCAACTAGGCTGGGCCGTCCTCTCTATGAACTCTCTGTGAGCCCAGATGTGCCCTCTCCTTGTCTTACACTGTAACTTAACATATTCTGTACAAAGACAACAAGAGGGTGGGTTTGAGAGGAATTGTATGTGGCAGCCATTTGTACACAATATTCATTTCTCATCTTTCCACTCAGAGATAACCCACTGGATTGTGTGGTTTGGCATTCATGCTCTGCAGGTTATCCAGGAGGGTTGGAGAACAGTTCCCTCCAGAGCACTGGGCCCATCCACATGAAAGAAAGGCTCAGAGAGGCATCTGATTGGCAGAGTTGCTGGTAACCTCTGCACCTGAGACCCTCCCCCATACAGCATTAATCTCTCTGTGTGGAAGTGTGAAGGAGGCACGGTGGTCACGCCACTGCGGAGTGGATGCACTGCAGTGGGACGGTGAAGCGCGAGCTGATGCTGTTGTCACTGAGGCCCGTGTACCCTGAAATGTTAGTTTCATTGTGGTTAGTGTGAGCAGCTGAAGCTTCACGTACCCTGGCGCAGTGGAGGAGATTGTTCATCCTTTCCTGGTATTGTATGACTGACCGGCGCTGGACAGCCTGAGCACTGACAGCATTAGTGACCTGCGCCCATGTAGGGTTGGTTTCACTGCTCAGCCTCCTCCTTCCATCGGCCGGGTAAAGAACCCTCCTCCTGATCTCCCCCTTGTCAAGGAAGTGCAGGGGAAGCGATAGAGTGACTGAGAATGGAGTGGAGTGAGAACCTGAGTCCAGTGGGAGCCTCATCGACCCAAGATCGGAAAATCCTGCCCGAGGTCAACGGACATTTTCATTGTCTGCCCCTCGCCGGCTCCAATTCTGTGGAGGGCAGGACGGTAGAATTCCGGCATAGGTGTTAAAATCTGAGATTGGTTGGAATGGAGAGGAATAAACAGCTGCATCATTTTCATTGCTCAGTTTCCAGCCGGTGGTGATAGTGTTGCCCCACCCCCATGTTCATTCTTGCCATATCACCAAACAGAAGAGTCATATTTGACTCAATATGTTCACTCTGTTTCTCATAGAATCATAGAATCCCTACAGTGCAGAAGGAGACCATTCAACCCATCGAGCTTGCACTGACCACAATCCCACCCAAGCCCTATCCCTGTTATCCTACCTATTTACCCTTGCTAATTCCCCTGACACTAAGGGCCAATTTAGCATTGCCAATCAACCTAACCTGCACATCTTTGGACTGTGGGAGGAAGCCAGAGCATTTGAAGGAAACCCACACAGATACAGGGAGAATGTGCAAACTCCATGCAGACAGTGACCCGAGGCCGGAATTGAACCCAGGTCTCTGGCGCTGAACTAACCACTGTGCCACCGTGCCACCCTTGAAACTTCTCTCTCCATTGATGCTACCAGACCTGCTGAATATTTCCAGCACTTTCTATTTTCATTTATAATTAACCGCTCACCGGGTTTTGTATTTGTACCGTATTTTAATAACCCATTTTAGGAGCAGTGTGCAATGTAAATTGATGTGAGGTTCCTTTCTGTTACATGTATAGTCATGACTAACAAGTCCCACCTTCTCGCTCTGAACGACTTTCTGCCACACAGTGCAGTGTCTATCTGCTAAATCATCGAAAGGATTATGTTGAAGAAGTCAGTCTGACTCTGTTTCAGGCTTTATTGTACTAGCAGAATTTCAAACATGATTTGACAAACCTGGAGACCTGAGATTGGCAATGATTCACGTGGTGCTGCCAAGTTATGGTGGGCAGTATTGAACATTGGGGATATATTACAGTGCTGAGGCCTCTTGAGTTCTTGATTTGCTCTCTGCAATTGCAAATTTATCTCTTGGAGAACTTCTCTCACAAAGGTTCCAACATTTATTCTTGGAGTGCAGGGGAACATTATGGAGAACAATGCCTTTGAATGGAAAAGTGTTTTTGTTTGTGCTTTTTGCTGGCAAAAGGTCAGGGAAACACATTCGAAACAGAGAAAATGAAAAGGAAACAGCTCATGACAATATCTGGCAGGGCATCAAGAGGAGTAATATTCAGAAAGCTTAGTGTGCTTTTCCGCTCAACACTTAAGAAAAACCCATTGCGGTTATGATCCGTAATAGAATTTGAGCTAATAGCTCTGATCGACCGGAACCTCTGGAGATCTAGCAGCCGAGCTGAGAGTTCCTGCCTTTGTCCCATTTCTTATGAAACCATGTAAATGTCTGACATTTAACTGAAAGAAAACCAAACAGCTCAAATGTTGGGCTTGTACTGACATCACAACCATATTTTGGAGACAACTGATATTTTCTTTGTGTGCTCTGAGGGGAGAAACGGTTTACTCCTGTTTCTTCTGATCTTACTAAAAAAAAAGGTGCTTTCTGAATTTTATTATTCCTGATACCCTTTTTAAATAATTCTTGTACTGCCAGACATTACGAGGCGCTTAAATATTTTTGCTCTCAGTTTTGCCCCCCTTGTGTTTAAGAACAAATGGAAAAGTGGATGAAAGGTAACACAGTCACAGGCAGAGAGGAGGATCTTGTAGATGAACGTAAAGATAGGAGAATAGAGATGCTGAGGACATGAGCAAGTTGCCTAAAGAACAGAAAACAGGGAATTTGTTTAAGTTTTAAAAGTATTAAGAAAGTAGCTAGAAAAGCAAACAAGTAGAACTGCTTTCTTTGCAAAACCAAACTGGGTAAAACTACCTCTTAGAAATATTCTTGTTTAAGACACTGGCTGGAATTCCAAGCCCCCACCACCCGCCCCCCCCACCCCCCAACCAAACCCTAAGGCGGGGCCGATAAGCCATTGAAGTCTCCATTCACACTGGTGGGACCGGAAGATCTCGCTAGCGTGAGGGGCTGGAAAAGAACAAAAGTCTAAATGTTCTAATTCCCCTGTAGGACATTTACTCTTTGTCACACTTCCTTACCAGAATTCAGTCACTAGTTTGTCATGTCTCATTTCCTTAGAATAGCCCACAGCTCAGTGAGCCAACCTCTGATCAGCTCTTTAAAACATACAGCTTTCAGTATTAAGGACTGACAGCAATATTTCTTGGTGTTTTCAATTTCTTAATAGGCTCTATAATTAAAAAAAATTCAAATATATTGCATGTTATGTACAATCTCCATGTTAAACATATAGTCTATCACATGTAACAATCCCGACTGGTGCTTTCTGGGCCAAGATCTATATCCTATCGATTTTACTCGGGTTTTATGTTTTTGGCTGGGTTTGCCTAACAATTAACACTTTTAGCATTAATAGTAAGTTTTTTTCAACAATACAGATATCCAGCACAGATATATCACTGGTCTGTTATTCACTAATGCTAATGCAATGATTAAGCGTCCTTTGAGCTCATAATTAGGGAAGTGATTAACATTCTTGTGTAATTTTCAATAGTGTTAACTTACTGAAACTGCTCTGGTGAGCACTAGACCATAATGCCGTAGGATTATACAGCAAATTCACTGAGAATGTAGCGTAGAAGATTGAACAGCATCAGCAGTTAGAGCTCATGCTGTTCCATCTGGGTATTTACCTGTTGATCACATTGACATTTGACAGAATCAGGAATCTGGGAAAAACTCTGCACTGGTTGGAGTCATACCTCACACCAAGGAAGATGGTTATGGTTGTTGGAACCCCATCATCTCAGCCCTGTGATATTGTTGTTGGAGGTCCTCAAGGTCATATCCGTGGCCCAACCATCTTCAGCTGCTTCATTAATGACCTAAGTTCAGCGGTGGGAATATTTCTCATGATTGCACGGGGTTCAGTTCCATTTGCAACTCCTCAAATGCCACAGCAGCCCGTGTCCAAATGTAGCAAGACCTGGATAATATTGCCTTGGGCTGATAGGTAGCCAGTGACAGAGAATATAGACCCAGTTTCCCCAATCTTTCCTCATAGTCTTATGATCCCAGCTGATGTCACTACTGGATCCAAAACCCCAGGATGGAAGCTGACTTGACAGATCTTAATGTTTTTTTTTGTTTAGAATAGTGGAGGGTGGTTACTGAGTAGAGTCACAGAGATGGCTGATATACTTTTAACAAAAAGATAAAACATTTATTAAACAGATGAATTATAATACACCACCCCAACTATACCTTTGCAGACATATACGGATTCATAAGATAACACCAGTTACAAAATCTATCTTGCACTTTAATGTTTACTGTAAGTGCACAGTCCATGTAAACCCCAATAGGCGAACTGTCATCAGACACACCACACTCTGAAACCAAGCGGCAGATGCCATCCCAAACAACTTCTACTGATTTCTCAACAACTCCTAAATGGTCTCACTGGAACTCTGTCTTTCACTTAATGGTTTCCAATCTCCGCTCTCTAAGAACATGCCTTGGAATCTTTACCCAAACAACACTTTCTCTTAAATGTCTTCCCCAAGGATCCATCTTCAAGGTTCAACCTTTCCTTCTGATGTTCCTCTGCCTTGGAGCATCATGTGCATTCAAACTTTGCCTTCCACACATTCTCTCAGATACCTAGCCATGACAACAGAACACCATAGCTTCATAGACTCATATCAAGGAGTTACAGACCTTCGGCTGTCTCTTTGGATCTCTAGCTTTTCGCAAACGTATATTGATTTACATCTGCTTTCTGCAAATACGTCTTTTACCTTGGAGCCCTTTTGCTCTGCTGCTCATTCTTAATTTCACTGCCCTTGTTCCCTGACTTAGCTGTCATCTTGAGACTTTTTCCTGTCCCTCCCTGGTGTTTGGAACCTTTGTTGTTATTTTGGGACTTCTTCTCTGTACCGTGTATGTCCTACCTGTACCAGTAGTTTCTTTGAACTGGTATTTCATTCTTGGTCTTTCTTCCAACTGAATTGAAACTTTTTTTTCTGTCTTTGTGGGTCCCTTGTTGTTCGGAAACAACATAGTTTCCCACTCCTTTAAGAATTGTAAAACCGTGTTAAAAATGCCAGCATCTTTTAAAAGTCAAGATCAGGTGATGAAGGACCAGCAGTCCGAAAGCTGGTGATTCCAAATAAACCTGTTGGACTTTAACCTGGTGTTGTGAGACTTCTTACTGTGCCCAACCCAGTCCAACGCCGGCATCTCCACCTCATCCTTAAGACACAACTACAGATATACAAATTAAAATTAAACCTTAAAGCCATATTTTACTCCCAACACCCAAAAAATACCAATATAACTTAAAACTATCTCTATTTCCTAACAGTGGGACAGTCCCATCTTTCTGGGAACAAGTCCAGTGAAAATTTGTTGCATTCCCTCTATGGCAAGAGTATCGCTCCTAAGATAAGGAGACCAAAACTGCACCTGTACTCTACGTGCGGTCGAAACAAAGTTCTAACGAATTGAAGCAAGACTTTGATACTTCTGTACTCTTGCAATAAAGGTTTACATAACATTAGCCTTCCTAACTGCTTGCTGCACCTGCATGTTAAGTTTCAGTGAGTTATTGATGAGGAAAGCAAGTTCCTTTGTACATCCACACTTTCTAATCTCTTACTATTTAAGAAATACTTTGCACGTTTGTTTCCCCAACCAAAGTAGGTAATTTCACATTTCTCTGCATTATGTTCCAATTGCCATATTCTTGCCCACTCACAAAAATCTGCCCAAATCCCCTTAACTCTGCTTTGCATCTTGTACACAACACACATTTCCGCTCAGCTTTATGTCATCTGTGAACTTAGAAATATTATGGGTGCCACAGTGGCACAGTGATTAGTACTGCGGCCTCACAGTGCTAGGGACCAGGGTTCAATTCCGACCTCAGGGGACTGAATTGATTTGATTTGATTTATTGTTGTCACATGTATTAGCACACAGTGAAAAGTATTGTTTCTTGCGCGCTTCACAGATAAAGCATACTGTTCATAGAGAAAGAAACGAGATCATGCAGGATGTAGTGTTTCCTCTGGGTGCTCCCATTTCCTCCCAAAGATGTGTGGGTTAGGTTGGTTGGCCATGCTAAATTGCCCCTTTGTGTCAGAATGATTAGCAGGGTAAATACATGGGGTTCCAGGGATAAGGCTTGGGTGGGATTGTTGTCAGTGAATGCTTGATGGGCCAAATGGTCTTCTCCTGCACTGTAGGGATTCTATAATGATTACATTTGGTCCCCCCCTTCAAATCATTAACACATTTTGTGACTATATGGGGCCCAAGTACTGATCATTGTGGTATTGAACTAGCCACAGCCTGTCAATTCAAGAACAACCCATTTATTTCTGCTCTTTGTTTTCTGTCTGATGAATAATCCTTAATTCATACCAGCATATTATCTCCTATCCCATATGCTTTATTTTTGTTAATCAACCTCCTGTGGGGAACTTTAGCAAATGCCTTCTGAAAATCCAAGTATACTACGTCCACCAATGCCTCTTTATTAATTCTGTTAGTAACATCCTCAAAAAACTCCAACAGGTTCATTAAACATGATTTCCCATTTATAAATCCATGTTGAATATTCCCAATAAGATAATTATTATCCAAATGTCCATTCATCACATCCTTTATAATAGATTCTAGTATTTTCATCCTCTCTTCTTAAATAGTGGGGTGACGTGACATTTGCTACTTTCCAATTTGCAGGAATTCAAAGAATCTGTGGAATGTTGGAAGATGATCACCAGTGCATCTCTTTCAACACTCTGGGATATAGAATATCAGGTCCTGGGTACTTATTAACCTTCAGTCCCATTAATTTCTCCAATACAACATTCTTACTAATTCGGTTCAAATTCTCAATCTCCCATGTCCTTTGGATCTTTAATTTTGGGAAGACAAATTCGACATATTCATTTAGCTTCTCTGCCATTTCTCTATTCTACCTTACAAATTCTCTTGATTCTGCCTATAATGGATCCACATTCGGCTTAGCCAAATATTCCCTTTTTAAGTACCTATAGAAGCTTTTACAGTCCATTTTAATTAGTTTACATTCATATTTCATTCTTCCTTTATCAGTTTGTTGGTCCTCCTTTGGTGCATTCTAAAACGTTCCTAATGCTCAGGTTCACTAATATTTCTATCAACTTTATGGGCCTTTTCTTTTCATCTTAAACACTCTTTAACTTCCTTTCTTCACCATGGTTGACTTGCCTTTTTGGATTTTCATGCCTGGAAGGCATAATTGCTTTAAACTGTGTGATAATTTTCACAGACTATCTATAGTCATATCTTTAATATATTTTCCCAATCCACCTCAGCCAATTTGTCCTTCATAACTTCATAATTTCCTTTGTTCAACACCCTGACTTAAGATAGATTCTATAGATGTTGCCTGGTTTGCTCGGTATTCCTTTCTGGCACTTTCTGTTTTTCTACCATTTACCTTCCTTGTTGCTTGCTGCACCTGCATGTTAACTTTGTGATTTCTGCACAAGGACATCCAGGTCCCTCCAAATGCAAACATTTCCCAGTCTCTCACCATTCAAGAATGTTCCATTTTTTTATTTTTCTTACCAAATTGGATAACATCACACTTTGCTACAGTGTATTTATTCCATCTACGCCTCACCCATCCCGCTGTAGCCTCTTTGTGTTTTCTTCACCACTTACTTTCTCACCTAATTTTTTATTGCCAGCAAACTTGGCTACATTATACTCCATCTTCTCATTCTACGTCATTAATATAGTTTGTAAACAGCAGAGGCTGAAGCACTGATTCTTCCAGTATCCTTCTGGTTACAACCTGCCAACCTGAAAATGTCCCGTTTATTTCCTCCGTCGTCTGTCCATTAACCAATCCTCAATCCATAGTAGTATATTGCTCCCAGTCCCATGAGTATAAATTGTTTAATAACCAATTGTGTGGCATTTTTTCCAACATTTTTTGAAAATTCAAATGCACAATCTCCTTTGGTTTCCCTTTGGTTTCCCTTATCTAAAATGCTGGAAATACTATAAATACTATAAGTCTGGCAGCATCTATGGTGAAAGAAACAGAGTGTCTGATCGATAACCTTTCATCAGAACTGACTGCATTGGTTCTGGAAGAAAGCTCACCACCATTTGAAGGGCAACTAGAGATGGACAATAACTATTGGCCTTGACAGCAATACTCAAGTCCCATATACTTAAAACCACTGGCATTCAGTCAGACGTTTCTACCCTTTACAGGGATTCATTGAATCTAGAATGAAAGATAAGTTGCTACATGTATGGAGTCAGTCCACATCTGTAGCGAGAACAGAGAGGTTTATGTTTCAGGTAGAACTGTATTTCTGTTTGTGTTTCTGGTGTTCAGCATTAGTGGGTTTTTCTTGTTTTTCATTGATTTGAGTTGTCAATAAATGTTTGTTTTATTACTAAAAACCAATTCATTAAATTTTACAGTTTCCATGGAAAACACCATTTCTGCTTGGGCATGGGTGATATTTTCCATAAGTGCATGTGTTGCTGAAGGTGAGAATAATGAAAATTGAATGCATGATGTACATATTGTCGAGATCTCTTCTCACACGTCGGTATACTACACATTTCAACATACAATGTATTCACATCTCCACCCTTTTTGCTTCTATCTGTCGTTTCTTTTCATTCCATAGCAACGGAATCCTGCATTTGCCATTGGCTCCAATTTGTAAATAGCTTTTGTGTTCTCTCTGATCATCTTTATGTTTCAGTCTCTATTGAGTGTGTTTGCTAAAAGGCAGCAAGTACTTGGTATTCCCCAAAAAACTAGTCTACAGTGAAATCCAAGGAGCAGGTGCAGGGACCACTGCTAAAAGGATGTCTTCCAAGCAAATCCCAGTAAATAATTGTCATCACTATCTTGTGCAGAGTATGACAAAATAGCAGTAACTGGAAATCTAGCTGAATATAATGAATATCCAAAATCCTGAGTAATGCCTTCACTTTCAGAGGATATTCCTCCAGTCACCTTCTCTTTCAGCAACTAATTATTTACTCTTTAAATTCAGTTGGATAAAATAAATGTGTGAGACAATGCATTATAACAGTGACTACATTTCAACAGTACTTAATTATTTCTAAAGCACATTGCAACATCCCAAGATCAAGACCTACACTATACATCTGCCTGTATGTATGTATCTCTTTCTCTCTGTCTCATTGTCTGTCTTTCTTTATTGTGACACTGCAGTGCAGTCTGGGTCAACAATAGAAGGTTCAGAATTTAAACAGGAAAACAGATAGTGCTATAATTCCGAAAGCCAGTTGGTGAAGGATGGAATTGGAGCCAATCTTTGGACACTTTTATAAGCATTTGTTTACGGTTACACATTACAAGCATGCACCTCCCAATTCAGCCAGCACAGTTTCAGTCTGTGTCAATTTATCGAGGCACAGGGAATCCTCAGTTAATGCTCGCTACCTCCATACATTTAAACACCAATTAATACACATATAATAGATAGCTTGTGTGAGAACAAGAATAAAAAATAAAAAGTGCATGAGAGAAAATGAAAGATACTATTGAAGAAGGAACTATAGCACGAAGGAATTTGTGAAGGAGAAAAAAATACAAGTTTAAAATGAATTATGGCAACAAATTTTAAGACAGCATTGCAGTGGTAAAATGTTGTAACTAAAACTAAAAGTGAAATTGAGGGAACTGAGAATCAGGAGAAGTAGACAGAAATACAATAATTTTACAAGATACAGATCTGATTATGATCTTGGAACACTGGACAATTCAAATGATTATTTTGCATGAAACCCACCAATATAATTTGGAGATAGAAACTAAAAGTACAAAAATTTCCCCTTTTACTGGAATACAGACACTATCTGCTTTCCAATGGCACACCTAAGGGACTATTCAGTGTGTGACAGACCGTACAGGATACAGGGAGCAAGGCCAAATCAACTGATGTCCACACACAAACTTTCCTGTAGAAAGTCACTTAATAACAATCAGGAAATGGGAACAGTGGCTGAATTCACCTTCCCTTTCCCTAGGGACACCGAAGTCAATTGGAACACATCCTGTTTTGATTGAAATTAGTTAACTCAGCACATGTGCTGGGAATTGAAGGAGATGTTGGATTGCGTTAGTGGTATGTGGGTGGAGCCTCACTAGAAAAGGTCACAACATCATGAACAATAAGAAGAACAAGCAACATTCATACAGAAGCGTTAACTTATAGTGAAATCTTTCAAGCCATTTCACAGGAGTATTACAAAAACAATAGCTGAAATTCTCCGGCCGTTCACACCCCGCTGCTGCTTCCAACAAGAATGGAGAATCTTGCGTCCAGCCAAATCTTCATTCATTGCAGCGCGATGGGAAAATCCCAAAGTTGGAGAATTCCGGCCCAATATTTGGCAGGCATCATCAGGCCGCAGGGGAGGATATTAGGACAGATGAGCAAACGCTTGGTCAAAGAGGTAAGTTTTAAGGAAGGAGAAGGGGAGATGGAACAGCAGAGAGATTTAGGGAGGGAATTTTGGACTTTTAAGACCTTGGCACTGAAAGCATGGTTGCCAATGGTGGATTAATGGAAATCAGGAATGAGTTAGAAAGGCCAGAATTTCCAGCACATAACGTTCTCGGACGACTATAGGGCTGGAGTAGGTTATGGAGATAGGAAGGGGGCATGCCATGGAGGGAATTGAAAATAAGGATAAGAATTTTAAAACTGAGGCATTGCTGGACTGGGAGCTAATGTACTCCATGAGTACAGGAATGATGGCGGATGAGAGTTGGGGCATATTAAGATAGTAAGGGAATACTCAATAAATAGTCGGATACTAAAAAGTATAAAAAACCAGGGGGACGTTGAAGTTCAAGTCCCTGATGATAGTAGGACAGGTACATAAAATAGTTAAAAAGACGTACTGGATACTAGCTGAGGGATAGAATATAAGATCAGGAAGGTTAAAGCTGCATAGGTCACTAGTTAGGTCACAGCTAGTGTACTGTGTGCAATAACATTACAGTTCAGTCAACACATAAAGGAAGGATGTGATAACACAGGAGAATGTACAGAAGAAATTTATGAGGATGCTACCAGGACTGGAGAATTTTAGCTATGAAGAAGGATTGAATAGACTGGGGTTATGTACTCTAGAACAGAGGAAGCCAAGGGGAGATTTAACTGAGGTGTATAAGTTCTGATGTATCAGGATAGAATGGCGAGGAAGGACCTGTTCCCTTTAGTAGAGCGGTCAAATAACCAGGGGCCTAGATTTAAAGTAATTGGCAGAATGATTACAGGGAAGTTGAAGAGAATTTTGTTCTCAGAGGATGATGGAGGTTTGGAACTTGCTGCCTGAGAGGATGGTGTAGGCAAAAACTCTCATTGCATGAAAAAATATTTGAATTGCTGTAGAGGGATACAGACCAAGAACTGAAAAGTGGGATTAGCTATTTTGCTTTTTTGCAGCTGACCCAGACATGATGGGTCGAATGGCCTTCTTCTGTGCTTCAAATGTTCTATGTTTCTGGGAATCTCGAGGTGTAAAGGTATAAGGCTTGGTGTAGCAAATGAGCTGAAAGCAGGAAATCTGCCAAAGAACAAATCACGCTTTCCCATCAAAGAACCACTCACAACTGCAAATACTTTCAACTTGCTGTCCAACAGTTAATTCAATAACGTTATCCAGCAATGTGATCGATCTCTAACAGCACAGTGTTGCCTGCCGTTGACGTACTGTTTTTCCCTTGAATTCACAGGTAAATTGTCACGACTCTGCCATGATGTCGGTTTGACAAAAGTCTTTAAACTACAATCAAGTGCATCGCTGTCATGTGCATTACGAGAGGATTGCCTCAAATCATTGGGCGCAAATGCAAGCCACATATTCTGGAAAATGAATGATACCCAAATTCCACAACAGCAATATGATTTCAATACAACAGTTTCCCGTGTAACCTTTCAGGTAGTGAAAGGTTATTTGACATGTCATATCAACATGAAAGGAGTAACAAATATCCTTCACCGTTTTACAATTGAAGCAGGATGTAAGTAGTCTTTCCGAGTGACTTCCTATAAACAAGAAAAAAGGACTGTAGAAAATAGAACTTGAAATATAGTGGAATGTAAAATATTTGTGAAAATATTTACTGCCAGTTTATTTATCTGAAGAGCTTCAAGTGATGAATTCTGAGCTCTGGAAACAATTTACTTATTGGTAATCTCTGTAGGAGGTTTTACCTGTTATTTTTTAGTTGAGACACAAACAGCGCGGAGTGTGTATCAAACAAAGCTATAGAATTAGCTTTGCTAGTTCGACAGTTTTAGCCTTGTTGTGGTACCTATGCGGTTAAACCAGCATTCATTCAGACAAAATGGCTTTTTTTGATACAACACAACCTGCAAGTTCCCTTCCTCACACTATCCTGACTTGGAACTAGATTGCCATTCCTTCATTATCACTGGGTTAAAATCCCTCCCTATCTGCACTGTGGGTGTCCCTCCATCACATGGACTGCAGTGTTCAAAAAGGCCGCTCGTCAGCCTCTTCCCGTGAAAGCATAAAAAACCTCTCAGAATTTAACTCAAAAATCCCTGGTGGATTAGGAGGTGGAATTTGGATCCACTAGGCTTCCATTGCATTTAACCTGCAACACAACAGCAAGTAGGAGAAATTAATGATTCTCTCGCTGCCTCCCCTGGATCTTGGAGTGCATGTATCTGTGCTGGGGGCCAAGCACTGGTGTGCCGTGCTGTCCTGGGCATCAAGCAGGGTAGGGGGGGGTTGTTTGCTGCTGGCTGATTCCTGACGGTTCGTTCATCTGAGGGAAGCAAACAAAGGTTCATTAGTCGTATCACACAGGTTGACATCTCAGCACATGCTGTCCATCACAAGGGGCTTTGGTTGTCTTCAGGCTTCTCACTGCCTGGCACATAAATGAAGTTGTTCTGATGGAGCAGAGCCTCCATCATCACCTTCATCCTGAATGTCACACCTTCAGCCCAATAGGCTCTTACCTTCCTCAGAAACGGCAGCCTTTCCGCAGCCTGACAACTGTCCTCTTTGCTCGCCCTCCAGCTTCAGGTCATGGCTGGTGAGGATTGGCACCTTTGGCACCCCCCACCCCAGATCGCTCCCAGTTGTTGTGCCTCCGTTTCTCCTGCAAGTCAGTGTAGAACCCCAATGAGTGCTGAGCCTTTTAACTCGAGCGCTATACCATGCTGCACCCCCCACCTCACAGCACCCTCAGAGTTTTGAGACCGTTACCACCCTCCTGGACATTTGAACCATTGATGAAGCAGAGGCTGCTGATTCCATTTCTCCAGCATTAGGATGCACAGGAACATGTGTGATCCAAGACTACATGAGACCCACACATTTGATTGCAACCATGGATGGCCACCCACCTCAGTGCCCCATTCAGCACAATGTCCACTCAGTGCTCACCCACGCTGAGCGCAGAAGTTCATTAAACCTTTTCTGGCACTGGATCCAGGTTCTCTGCACAATGTCGTGCCCACTGACTTCCGTTACCACCTCGGTCCAAGCCTTCTTTGTGAGGCAGCGTCCTCCTCCCAACCCTTTGCATCAGCACATCTCGTCTTTGTGTGACTGCCTCCACCAGGGCTCAGAGGCAGTCATGCAGGAAATGGGATGCTTGCTGGCCGCCTGAACTCCCTTCCCATCTGCTCTGGCCTCCTGTTGCTGCCATGGCTCTCACAGGTATTCTTCTGTGGCCTGTGGAGGCCGCTTTTAAAGTTCGTGATGGGCTGCCATTGAACACGGTGCCCACTGCACGCCTGCCTCCACCAGACCAACTCCACCAATTCGGCCGCAATTGTCGCTGGCAGCCAACATAGTATCATGAGTTTCAACTGGATGGGTGGGAACAGGATTCACCGGCCCTTCTGGTTCTGACCACCAAGCGAGCCTATCAAGGGTGAAATTCTACCCTTAATATTTTATAGAAAATATAGCCCCTCTGAATAGCATGAATGTACCGGTGGGTGTTCATGGTACATGACTATCGTGCCTCGCAAGACGAAAACATTCATGTCCTGTAAGATTTCCTCTGAGACTTCATTTTCTTCAAAACTGAAGAGCATCAACGTATCAGGTATTCTGTTCCACTGACCATTATTCCTGAATTGCGAACATGCACTACAAGAAAAACAGAAAAACTCAGCAGGTCTGGCAGCATCTGCGGAGAGAGGAAATACAGTTAACTTTGTGAGACCATACTATTCTTCTTTGAAGCTAATATGTACCGTTTCTTTGCACTGAACAGGAAGGCTAATTCATATATTGTACCATATAAAGAGCTTTAATATGATTATTTTTTTCTTTCAGTGCCTCCTGATAAACCAAAAGATATTTCTTGCATTTCACACTGGCGAAAAAGCTTTACTTGTTTCTGGGATCAAGGGCGTGAAACGTTTATTGAGACTAATTTTACACTAATCAGAATACAGTAAGTATGGAACATGATACATTTCACTTGATATCAGTATTTCAGTTGCTTTCTTTTTGCCAACTCATCTTAACCAGAAGGTCTTATGAGGAAAGGGTGAGTGACTTGAGGCTGTTTTCGTTAGAGAGAAGAAGGTTAAGAGGTGACTTAATAGAGGCATACAAGATGATCAGAGGATTAGATAGGGTGGACAGTGTAAGCCTTTTTCCTCGGATGGTGATGGCTAGCACGAGGGGACATAGCTTTAAATTGAGGGGTGAGAGATATAGGACAGATGTTAGAGGTAGGTTCTTTACTCAGAGAGTAGTAAGGGCGTGGAATGCCCTGCCTGCAACAGTAGTGGACTCGTCAACATTAAGGGCATTTAAAGGGTCATTGGATAAACATATGGATGATATTGGAATAGTGTAGGTTAGATGGGCTTTAGATTCGTTTCGCAAGTTGGTGCAACATCGAGGGCCGAGGGCCTGTACTGCGCTGTAATGTTCTATGTAAACAAAAACAGAAAAAGCTGGAAAATCTCAGTAGGTCTGACAGCATCTGTGGGGAGAGAATCAAGTCAACATTTCAAGTCTAGATGATCCTTCATCAGAGCTAAGAGCAAAGAAAATCAGCAGAGATTTATATTATGGGTGGGTGGGCGGGGATGGGGCGGGGGGGGGTGGTGGGGGGGAGTGCGTGGAATGGGACAAAGGAAATGTAAATGAGGATACAGAAGGCTGAAAAGGTGCTAAAAGTGCCAATTAAGTGATTAGAATGTGTGAATGGCAGAAAGAGGTACAGATGGTTAAGGGACTGCCTGAGGATTATGGCAGTTGCCCTCGAAGGGGGTGGGAGGGGGAGCAAGAAGGAAAGCTAGAATGGAGAAGTGGAAAAATGGAAGTGAGAAAAAAGGATGATAAGATGGATGAATGAGATGAAAAGCAATGAAACAAAATAAATGGAAATTGGGTGAAGATGGAGGAGAAAGTTCATCCTCTGAAGTTGTTGAACTCAATGTTCAGTCCAGAAGGCTGTAAAGTGCCCAATTGGAAGATGAGGTGCTGTTCCTCCAGTTTGCGTTGGGGTTCACTAGAACATTACAAAAGGCCAAGGACGGACACGTGGACAGGAGAGCAGGGTGGTGTGTTGAAGTGGCAAGCGACAGGAAGGTCTGGGTCCTGTTTACGGACAGACCAAACATGTTCAGCAAAGCGGTCAGCCAGTCTGCGTTTAGTCTCTCCGATGTAGAGTAGACCACACTGGGAGCAGCGAATGCAATAGACAAAATTGAAGGAGGTGCATATGAAGCACTGCTTTACCTGAAAGGGGTGTTTCGGACTTGGGACGGTGAGCAAGGCGGAGGTAAAGGGGCAGGTGTTGCACCTTCTACGATTGCATGGGAAGGTGCCGTGGGAAGGGGGTGAGGTGTTGGGTGCGATGGGGGAGTGGACCAGGGTGTCCTGAAGAGAATGGTCCCTGCGGAATGCTGACAAGGGAGTGAGGGGAAGATGTGTTGAGTAGTGGCATCATGCTGGAGTTGGCGGAAATGACAGAGGATGATCCTTCGAATGCAGAGACTGGTGGGGTGAAAAGTGAGGACAAGAGGGACCCTATCCTGGTTCTGGGAGGGAGGGGAGGGCGTGAGAGCAGTGGCCCAGGGGATGGGTTGGACGTGGCTGAGAGCCCTGTCAACCACAGCGGGTGGAAAACCACGATTGAGGAAGAAGGAAAACATATTGACATTACGAATGCGGAACCGGTGGATGTGGTGTACCTGGATTTCCAGAAGGCATTCGACAAGGTGCCGCATAAAAGGCTGCTGCATAAGATAAAGGTGCACAGCATCACGAGTAATGTATTAACATGGATAGAAGATTGGTTAACTATCAGGAAGCTACAACTGGGGATAAATGGGTATTTTTCTGGTTGGTGATCAGTGACCGGTGGTGTGCCTCAGGGATCAGTATTGGGACCACAATTGTTTACGATTTACATAGATGATTTGGAGTTTGGGACCAAGTGTAGTGTGTCAAAATCCGCAGATGACACTAAGGTGAGTGGCAGAGCAAAATGTGTAGAGGATACAAAGTTGGCAGAGGGATATAGATAGTCTAAGTGAGTGGGCAAGGGTCTGGCAGATGGAGTACAATGTTGGTAAATGTGAGGTCATCCATTTTGGCAGGAATAACAGCAAAATGGATTATTATTTAAATGGTGAAAAATTGCAGCATGCTGCTGTGCAGAGGGACCTGGGTGTTCTTGTGCAGGAATCTCAAGGAGTTGGTTTGCAGGTGCAGCAGGTAATTAAGAAGGCAAATGGAATTTTGTCCTTCATTGCTAGAGGGATGGAGTTTAAAAACAGGGAGGTTATGTTGTAGCTGCATAAGGTGCTGGTGAGGCCAGACCTGGAGTATTGTGTACAGTTTTGGTCTCCGTATTTGAGAAAGAATACATTGGCACTGGAGGGGGTACAGAGGAGATTCGGTGGTTCCGGAGTTGAAAGGGTTGGCTTATGAGGAGACTGAGTAGACTGGGACTATACTCATTGGAATTCACAAGAATGGGGGGGATCTTATAGAAATATATAAAATTATGAAGGAAATAGATAAGATAGAAGCAAGGTAGTTGTTTCCATTTGGGGGGGGGGGAACTAGGGCTGGGGGCATAGCCTCAAATTAAGGGGAGCAGATTTAGGACTGAGTTGAGGAAGAACTTCTTCACCCAAAGGGTTGTGAATCTGTGGAATTCCCTGCCCAGTGAAGCAATTGAGGCTACATCGTTGAATGTTTTTAAGGCAATGATAAATAAATTTTTTAACAATAAAGGAATTAATGGTTATGGTGAGCGGGTGGGTGAGTGGAGCTGAGTCCACGAAAAGATCAGCCATGATCTTATTGAATGGCGGAGCAGGCTCGAGGGGCTACATGGCCTACTCCTGCTCCTAGTTCTTATATCGGTAACGCTATTTTGGAAAGTGGCGTAATCAGAACAGATGTGGTGGAGATGAAGGAACTGAAAGAATGGGATTGAGTCCTTTTAGGATGTGGGTGTGAAGAGCTGTTGTACTAAATCATCTTGTTTGGTATTTAAGAACTACTTGCTGAGGTTGTTTCAAAGTAAATGCAGAATAATGATTTCATATTTGGTTGCCATTTCCAGTACATCTCCACCTTGTGAGACCTGCAAATTAGGGGTGAAGATCACCTTTGCTGCAGCATTATTTCCTGTTAGGTTTGCAGATGTGAATGTTGCTCAGTTCTCAGGATAATACCCGGTGATGACAGCATCATTGTAGGTGGATTAAAATTAATGCTGCATCAAGAATAAAAATTTCCAAAAATCTTCACAGATTCATCCTTAACTGGAATAATGGGCAGAGCTTCATGAAAACTGCCGGAATGAAATTCGTGACCGGAGGGGCCTAGGATTGGGTGGGAGTGAGTGAGTTGGAATCCTAACCACGGATACTGATGGAAGAATTAAACAGCTGGTGGGAAGGCAGCAAGCTGACAAACCTATGGCAGGAAGCCAATTGAAGATTGTTAAGCAGGCACATCAGAGATATTTTCCCCTGAATGCTATTAAATGCACCTTTTGGGATTAAGCAAATGAAAGAGAGGATCACAGGTTGTCAGATCGCCGAGCAGTGAAAGCTTGCGGCATTGAAGTGAGGTGTCTCTCCGAGGTGGAAGGTCAGCCATTTTGCAATTGCCTTCCACAGGAGGACACAAGGAATTTGCAAGGTTGTAGGCTGAGGATCATCTATATCAGATGGAGGGCCTGATCTAACAGGCAAAGATTCAGGGTCAGCAGTCTGAGGGGGATACATTGACACTTTAGTTCCAGGGTAAACAGTCAGTGAAAGGGATAAAATCAGACCCAGGAGACCACAAACCCGATAGTTGGATACGTCAGTAGTGCTGGAGCAGCACAGAGGGAGGCAGCAGCAGGTACCAGAGAGAGACAGGAAGCAAAGGTACCATTCTAGGAGAGGCAGGAGCAGTCATAAAGCCTGTCCCAGCCATATAATTGGACAAGCCCCACTCATCACTTCCCCTAAATGGCTGACTACCCCCAGTGATGACGGTTGGTTGGCTCCTTCCCACCTGCACAGGAATCCCATTGGCTTCTGGGCTCACCGGCAGGTCCCAAGTCTCCTGGATTAAATATCACCCACTGCACCCAATTCGGGACACCACACTTTTGGAAGGATGTGAAATGAAGAATGAGAGTTCAGGAAAGAATCTTGAGAATGGGTCCAGGGCTGAGGGACTTCAGACTGGAGAAGCTCAGGTTATTCTCCTGGGAGAAGTTTGAGAGGAGATTTGCTCGAGGTACTCAAAGTCATGAGGAGTCTGGACAGAGTAGACCGAGAGTGGATGGTTTGAAAACCAGAAGATAGTGATTTAAAATGAATGGCAAAAGAACCAAAAGTGACATGAGAAACTGTAAATTCAGCCAGGGTGATTGGCAGTGTTGCGATCAAGATGGAGTAATGTGCGTATTATCTAGCCCCACTACTCTGCAGATCTTACCAGTAAAGTTCAATTTGCTTAACAAAATAGCCAATAGCTTACCTCCTCTCCTGATCCTCAAGAGTCTTTAACCAGGCTTCTTTCAATAAACTCAGAATAATTATTTTGTTATAAACTAAACTTCTTTTAACAAGTTGCAAGTCTTGATTAATACACAGTTGTAATCAGGAAGTATAACTATTACTTCCTAAGAATTTTTCCAATGCATGGGCACAGATGAACACAGGACAAATAGAATATCTCTGCAAAGATGGGCTTTAGAGGATGGGAGTTATAAAATAAAGGATAAAGTTTGCAGAATCTTGGTGGTGTTGACCTAGAGTTCTGCATGTGAAGATGGATTGCTGGTATCAGTAGGCGTCTGCAAATTCTCAGCACCTGATCTCAGCTGTGCAGGTCTGGATGCAGACCAGTTACACTCAGTGAGGGTTCTCTGGATACTGCCGTGGTTCCCCGTGGACGGCAAGAAGAGTTCATCAATCAGAATAGAGAGTCTGAGTCGTGATCTTCCAGGCAGCAAGGCTTTATTAGCTAATACATTTCAATAAAGCCGGGATTTCCAGACGAATCCAAAAAACCAGTGCTCTGACAGTCCTTTTTCTCCACATTTAGCTTCATATTTCATCATTCTTATCTTACAGTCAAGGTTTTTTTGTTGCAGACCCCAAGGCCACTTTTCGTTAGCCACCATGATTTACTAGACCTACGTTATCTGCCTTCTTTCTGATTGGTCACTAATGAATGTGCTATGATATCACTGTGGTTACATCCTGCCTTCTTATCTGAAGTTTATTGTCTAATCAGCCAAGGTTGTTGCTTGTTCAACCATTGTAGGGCATCCTGCTATGCCAAGTCTTTTTTCCCGTTGTCTGACTTTCTCACGTTTATTTAAGAAATTACTTTCAGCTTCTGTGTGTTTGCTTGACTTCTTTCAGCCTTTATGTTCATTTATGCGAGTATCCATGTGTATGCTTAATAAGATATGTGATATATGAGAGCTTCTCAAGTAGTGATTATCTCTTCTATGTTAATTATTATCTCCTACTTGTCCTAATAATTATTCCTTCCAATATATGTTGTCTTAATGATTATTCCTTACATATCCCCTCTTTGAGACATCATTGTCTCACTAAACTATTTCTTGATATATTTTCCCAATATATGTCTTAGTTATGTTTGGTTTCACGAAATGTGGAGGAGCTTAAGTGTAGGATCAATATCCCTTTTTGTTTATTAATAGCCTAATTGCGAACTGCTCCTCCAGATTTCCTTTACCTGATAGTTCATTAAAATACATTTTTGCATTAATACATTTCATACACTTTAGACTAACACATCTCTCCCTCCTTGATTTTGCTTGATCATTTAAGTATTTCCCTCTATGCGTATGGTATCTAGGGTCATATTATCTCCTCTTATTTTCAAACTATTGATAATGGTACATGCTGTCCATTGCCCTGTTAATTACACATCGACATAAGCATCCTGCTAACGCTATCCCTACTATTATAAGCAGCAGTAACATAAATGATTTTAAAATCCAATCAAACATCCCATTTCCCACCCATCCTAACCATCCAGGTGGGTTATAATCATGGAATTCGTGACCTATCTTTTGGAGTTGGTCTGCTTGTGCCTTGATATGCTTTGCAAGGTTAGTTATATTCTCAGATTTATCTGGTATGTAAGTACAGCATTCTTGTTAAATTATGGCACATGTTCCTCCCTGCGAGGCCAATAGATAGTCCAAAGCCAGTCTATTTTGCAGGGCTACTGTGCGGACTGCCATCAGTTCTGCTGATACTTCTGTCAAGGCTTGCCCTGTTTATCGAGCTTCAGCTGCAGTGATATTAGCCAGTTGTTCCAGGGCTGTGGCCATCAGAATTAACTCGTTTGCCGTTCTTCCTGTCCCATGTAATGGAAAGGCCATCATAAAGAACCAGTCAGTCTTACTGATTGTTCGTTTTGCTCGCGAAGGGTAGCTTCGTAGGGAAGGCATGTGGTGCATATAGGGCACTACATATCCCAGATAACAGGAGCCTGTCCAGTTCGCAGGAAGCCAGGGATATGCCTTTGTACCGCATATAAAGTAAGTTCCATTGTAGGCCGTAAAGTTCTCAGCCAACGTCATCCAAGGTTGTACAGCTTTTCCTTCCCACACGTTGCTTGATGTGATGTTGCATATTTCAGTCCAGTCTACTTTGAACATACCAGCTGTACTTAAATCTTTCACAGGTGGTTGCCATTCTACAGTTTGCTGACATTTACTTTCTCCAACTCTTGCTCCATCCACATTTTTCTTTAAACAGAAGGATCCTGGTCCATTTGATTTTAGGACCGTCGGTACAGGTGGGAACTGGGAATGGTCGTAAGTTGGTTGGTACCATGTAGCAAACCTGGTCATTCTATACCCAGCTGACTCCCACATTGTCATGTTTCCTCCTTCCCCTGTCTTATTTTGTCTCAATATCCATTCTATAGTTTCTGAAATCTGAAAGGGGAGAGACTGGAGTGGTAGGCCTTCTTGGGAATGGCTTGGGACATGAGTGCAGACCCAACATTTGCTTATGTTCAATCTTTCTGAATACATATATGACATATATAGGTAAGTATTTATATGCGATCTGTCTTCTTCCTGTTCATTTTTACTCTTGCCACCCCCCATACTAAGTACTAGTATTATCCCCATCCATCCTACCCCTACTTTTCCCATGCTTTCACAAGGAGGGAGAGTACAATTTATCACAGTTTACACAATTCTTTTCCCGCGCTTAGTCGCCGCTACTACTATTTAGTTTATACAGTCTTTCAGCTTCAATTTCAGTGATTTCTCTTGTTTTGTCAGTTCAGTTGATAGCTCAGTTTCCTGGGTCGAATTCGATGAACCATGAACTTGAGCGGTAGAGTTTGTGTCAACAGTCCTTGTTCCTGAGGAAGGAAAATACTGATCACTGGTATACAAATCAAATTTCCATCTTCTTTTAACGCATTGAAACAGATCTTCCCCTCTTTTGCAGTCTTTAGTGCTACATTGCAAAACAAGGAGCGTCAGTCTCAATCAAAGTTATCATGAGTCTATTCGGTGGGGGTAATTCAACTTGACCCCATTCCTGGACTTCTTGTTCGGGGATTTGTTCATTCTCCATTCGCACTACCATTTGTCGCATCATTAGTCTGGTAATAAAAGATCTCAAAGCAGGCAGTAAACAACAAAAGATTAGTCCAATTATGATTATTACTACTACCATTATAACCCCTGCCTTTGCAAACCATGCTCCCCATTGTCCGAATACATTATCAAGCCAATTCCAAATATTATGGCCAATTCTTTTGGGCCCATCATAGCTTGTATTAAGGCTTTTATTTGACTTTCATGCTGTATTGGTCCCCCACTACTTTTCATAAAGCCTCTCTGTTTCCAGATTGATCCAAACAGATGACACACCATGTGCATAAGCCGAATCTGTATACACTTCTACTGCCTCCCCTTTTGCTAGTTCACACGCTCTGGTTAGAGCCTTAGGTTCTGCTAGTTGGGCCGAACAGGGCTGTTCACATTTTTCTGCTTCTATAACTTCAAGTCCTCCTGGTCTTTGTTCAACTATGGCATAGCCTGCGTGGTTTCCCAAGTGATCCCTGTAACATGAGCCATCTACATACAGTGTCCTCTTCTCTTCTGTCACTAGTCCCTCTGCTCTTAAGTCTTCTCTCAGTTTCATAAATGTTTTTGCTTCTCTTAAGCATTCATGTTCTTTTCCTTCATGAGGTAATGGCATGTAATCAGCTGGATTTACTCTGTTGCACTTTATTATCGTGATATCTGGGAATGTGGTTAGCATTCGATAATGATGGATCCTAGCAGGTGTCAGCACAAATTTTCCTTGCTCAATCAATTCAGCTACTTTGTGGTGTACATGTATGTTTATTAAATATCCCATTGTGATGGTAGCTGCTTTTTCGTAAGCCCACCAAGCAGCTGCCAAACCCTGATAACATGGAGGGTACCCCAGGGCCACATCATCTAACTTGGTGCTATAATAAGCTATTGCTTGTTTCTTTCTTCCTTTACAGCTGTCCTGCATTAACACAGCAGTTGCGAATCCTGTTTCCCTGTTGCTAACAAAAAGGTCAAAGGGTTTATCATACGAAGGCAGCATCAGTGCTGGTGCTTGCACCATCTCTTGTTTCACGTTATCAAATGCTTCTGAGGCCTCCCTGTCCCATATCAAGATCGCTTTTAACTCCTCACATCCGGCCTCTTTCATTATTTTCCTTAACGCTTGTGTTTTTTCTGCATAGTTTTCTATCCATTCTGAACTAAATCCTGTCATTCCTAAGAATGTCATCATCTGTCTCACTGTCTGTGGTTTTGGGATTTTCAATACTGCTTCTATCTGCTGGTGAGCTATTCTTTTTTGTCCAACAGTTATTTCCCTTCCAAGGTATTCTACTTTTCTTTGACAGAACTGTAATTTCTTTCTTGACACTTTATGTCCTCCTTTCGCCAGCTTTCCCAGCAGTTTTAAACTTTCTTCCCTACATTGTTCCTTTGTTTCTGTACACAACAACAAGTCATCCACATATTGTATCAGTGTTCCTTCTAGTTGTATCCCTGCCAAATCTGCTCTCAACACTTGGTTGAATACATGTGGGGAGTGTTTGAATCCTTGTGGCATTCTATTGTATGTGTACTGTTTTCCCTCGTACTTGAAAGCAAATAAGTACTGACTCGCTTGTGCCAAGGGCACACTGAAAAATGCTGAGCATAAGTCTATTACTGTAAACCATCTGCTTTCAGACGGTATGTTAGTCAATAAGGTGTAGGGGTTAGGGACTTCTACTGGCATATTTTCAACTACTTCATTAACTGCTCTCAGGTCGTGTACTAACCTCCACTTTTCCCCATCTGCCTTTTTAACTGGTAATAAGGGTGTGTTACATTTACTTCGGGTTTCTTTTAACACCCCTGCGTCTACTAATCCTCTGATTGTTTCTCTTATGCCTTTTACTGCTTCTGCCTTGATTGGATATTGTGGTTTATAAGGTCCTTGACATCCTGGCTTCAATTTTACTTCGACTGGGGTAGCTGTTTTAACTTTGCCTACATCTGTGTCGTTCTTTGACCACAATTCCTCAGGGAGAGAATCTAAATCTTTTTCTAACTTTGCTGTCCATTCTTGCTCTACTTCTTTATCTTTTAACTCTATTTTTACCTCTTTTGGTCTTCCAGTCATCCTTGCATTAACAGATATTTTCATCATTTGTCCGTCAGTCGACATCCAAATATTCTCATTGTTTGCTTTAATAAATTCCAGTTCCTGTGCCCTAAACGTCATAAGTCCCAAATCCTTTGGTCTGTAATCAGGATTCACCTTTAGCGTAACATGTGGTTCTGTCTCAGGCACTGAGAACCATTTTCTGACCCATTCATTCTTTCTAATTGTGAGGGCTGCTCCCTCTGGTCCGATTAAAATGCTGTCTGAATTTATTTCCTGTTCTTGTCCTGCCTCTTTATTCCACTTCTCCTGTATCTCTGACTGTTGTATTTTATCAAAAATCATTGTGCTATGTAGTTCAGTTTTTGGCCATTCGGCGTCTGGAATCTGTGCCTCTACAAATGTCCCCCAAATTTCCCATACCTGCTTTTTAATTTGTTCTTCTATGTCCCCTAGCCAATATACATTGGCCCACTCTTCTCCCCTTACCCTAATTACGTACATGCCCGTCAGATTAATTCCTTGAGTTGTACACTCTAATTTTAACCCTAACCCTAAGATTGCATCCCGGCCTAACAAATTCAATGGTGTTTTATTGCATACTAACACAGGCACATGAGTGGTTTTGTTTCCAACGGTGATAGGCACCGGCATCGTCATTTGAGTCAATACTGCTTTCCCCGAGAACCCCATAGTTTTTACAAACTGACCTGACAATGGTAGGTGTCCTGCATATTTTTCTTGCATGCACGTACAAGTAGCTCCTGTATCTATCATCATGGGGATCTCAACGCCCCCTATTCTAACATTGATTACAGGTTCTTGATTTGCTGTGTCCGTTATTTGTACATACTGGCCTACCATTTCGGGGTTCTCTGGGCCTCCCTATAGGAAACTCTGATGATTTACTGGCCCCTGACTCATTGGGCAGTCACTGGTTGGCACTTGCATCATTTGCTGACTCATTTGTTGTTGACCTCCTTGTCTATAGCTGTTTTGGGGACAATTCCTCTTTATGTGTCCTGTTTCCCCACATCCCCAGCATACCCCTGGAGGGCCAGGTGGTCCTCCCTGCCTGGGGCCTTGATTATATCCTTGGTTTTGTCCCCTCTGGTTCTGATAGGGTGCCTTTCCCTGTCCCTGTCCTTTTCCTCCTGCACTTCCCTTGCTATATTTACATTTTTCATCCCATTCTTCCTTACCCTCCTCCTCTTCACACCTTGCCTCACTGTCCACTGCCTCCTCACCTTTTTTACTCTGTTCTTCCTCCATTTTTCTATTTGCCCATTTTAACACCCTTACCCGAACCAACTCTTCCTCTAACTCTTGCCTCATACGGCGTATGTTATCCAGTTCTCCTTCCACTTTAGCACCTTCTTCTTCCCTTTTTACCTTTCTTTCCACCTCCTGCTTTGCCCATTGTTCGCGGGTCATGTCCCTTTCTTCATATTCCCCCTCAAAATTCACTGTCCCCTTTATTACTGGATACAGCCCAGCAAAATCTTGGTTTTCCTTATAAGGGGGCGGGGCTATATTTGGGTCTTTCAAGTTTTCCTTTTCCTGAATCTGAACTGGCATTTGCATTTTCCATATGCGCTTTTTCTCTTTTCCTTCCTTTTCAAATAATGTTAGTATCTCCAATTCTTTTCTTCTTTTCTGATTTCTCTTTTGTGATTTATCCCTTAGTTTATAGTTCTTTTCCAGTCCTTTCTGATCCTCACATCTTTCTGTACACCAGGTGCCTCCCTCTGGCCACTGTGTGTTTAATTTACTTGTTCTTTTGGTCCATTTTTGGGAGATATGGGCTATGTTTCCTTTCAGGGCTGGGTACTTTTCTCCCAGAATTTCCACCGGTGTCTTAATTTGATATGGCATGTTCTGTTTCTTTGCACTACCTTGCGGCTTAATATTTTCTGATATGTTGGTATTTGGCACTATTGTTATTTTTATGCGATATACTGTTTTCCCTTTTTCTGTCCTTGGACTATCTTCCCACTGCACTTCCCTGACTGACACCTGTATTTCCAACCGAGGTCTCAGTATTTGCTTCCCTGTTCTTCCCTCTCCTGGTGATAATCCTTTTTCTTCTGCTAGTGGATAATATGCCTCCACTTGCTCACTGATTTCCAACAAAGCCTTACTTGGTCTGATTTCTTCTATTAATTCTGTCAATGTTTCTTCTACTGCTTCACTCGTCCAATTTTTGTATATTATTTCGTCCCAATTTACGTATGGCCACTCCTTATTCACTTCCTCCAAATTAACTACTTCACTTATTCTTCTTAGCAGGGCATTTCTCTCACCCTCATACCACTCCCTAAAACCTCCTCCAACTATTTTTACTAGATCTTCTCTAAAAAAATGTGTTAACACCACTACTTAAGAAATCTATTACTGCAATATTCCTACGTGATTCATCACTGTCGTGATCCTGCTTTACACTCCACATTTACCAACAGCTGCTTACACCGCTATTCCAGATCAACCTTTTCAGGCTTCTCCTTGTAGCCCCTTTACTTTATTTCACTACCTATCCCCTCTCTTCTTCCGGCGATCAACGTAGGTCCTTAATTACTATATCAGGTAGGAGACCAATCTCTCCTAGATCTCTCCTTCCTCTCGGCTGACATCTCTCTCTCCGAGATCCTGGGTAGGTTTGGACTGGCAGGCTTGCCTACACTTACTCTCCTTGGGCAAGTCGTAACCTGGAAGCCCGCTCCAAACCGCTCGACTAACCTAATTGCATCAATTAGCGTTCGGTTTTTGTAGCGTCTCACTTTTTACCCATTCGTGGACAATACAGTACATAAAACTAAAGCGTGCTTTTTACATGCAAAATTTACCCTTCCGATCAGACTCAGTCTCTCAATATTTTACACAATTTTAACTTTACCAATGCAGGTTATCTTTTGGGCAGGTGAGATCCAGGACCAGTGGAGAACCGGGTGCGCCAGGCCTCGAAAACCCCTTTCTGACAACAAGGATTTACATGCATGCAAGTCTGCTTACCTTGTTGACAGAAGGCCGGCTGGGGACTTCTCGGTTCCGGTCGGACCACCGTCTCCCTCGATCCCTCCGGGGTTGAGTCACCGGACGACCTCAACTCTGCCCTGCTCGCAAGCGCCAGATTTGCCGTGGTTCCCCGTGGACGGCAAGAAGAGTTCATCAATCAGAATAGAGAGTCTGAGTCGTGATCTTCCAGGCAGCAAGGCTTTATTAGCTAATACATTTCAATAAAGCCGGGATTTCCAGACGAATCCAAAAAACCAGTGCTCTGACAGTCCTTTTTCTCCACATTTAGCTTCATATTTCATCATTCTTATCTTACAGTCAAGGTTTTTTTGTTGCAGACCCCAAGGCCACTTTTCGTTAGCCACCATGATTTACTAGACCTACGTTATCTGCCTTCTTTCTGTTTTTTCACTAATGAATGTGCTATGATATCACTGTGGTTACATCCTGCCTTCTTATCTGAAGTTTATTGTCTAATCAGCCAAGGTTGTTGCTTGTTCAACCATTGTAGGGCATCCTGCTATGCCAAGTCTTTTTTCCCGTTGTCTGACTTTCTCACGTTTATTTAAGAAATTACTTTCAGCTTCTGTGTGTTTGCTTGACTTCTTTCAGCCTTTATGTTCATTTATGTGAGTATCCATGTGTATGCTTAATAAGATATGTGATATATGAGAGCTTCTCAAGTAGTGATTATCTCTTCTATGTTAATTATTATCTCCTACTTGTCCTAATAATTATTCCTTCCAATATATGTTGTCTTAATGATTATTCCTTACAATACTAGACACAAAATTTCAGGCAAGGTAGAGACAGACAGAGAGAGACAGTGAATGCAGCCTTCCTTTCTCAGCTTGGTGTTCAACAAGACTGCCTTCAAAACCAGCCCGTTCACAACTTCAGTTTTTTTCTCTCTCCCCGTGATATCCAGCAAGTGTACTTTTCAGTGTCCACCTCCCCCCCCCCCCCCCCCAATTAAAGTGATTGAGTGATTGCAATTCAAAACAATCAAGATCTTCCTCAAGTACCAGAAAGATCAGGTGGTTTCTTGGAAAAAGCCTGTTGACAGTTCCAAGATGAACTTATGACCTTAAAAAAACCCCAAATGTACAAATCATGCCATGACTCTTCCATTCTGTGAAAGAAAAGTTCAGTCTTAAATATATGATTCTAACACCAAGGGCCCTATTTTACCATGGCGTTGCGCCCGTTTTCGGAAACGTGGTAAAGTCGGGTGTGAGGCCATTAATGCGATCCGTGCCCGCGTCTGCGCAGATGGTCACTTTACCGAAATCCGGGAATGGCCGTGATCTGCTTCGCGCCCGAAACAGGCGCAACGGCGATTTAAATGTATTTGCATGTATTTCAATTAAATTAATGAACTGCCCGCCCAACTTTATCAGCATTTCCCCCTCTACCACCGTGTTTGCCAATCCAGAATCGCGCCAAAATGAACCTGCTGAATAAAAGTCTGAATCGGGCACACCAGCTGCTGAAGAGGCGGGTTCAGCGCTTCCAACAGCTCTCTGACTCAGATCGGTGGTGGGGGGGGAGGAGGGAGGCGGGTCAGATCATTCTCTGGTTGGGGGGTGGGGAGGGGAGTGAGGCCAGATCATTCTCTGGTTGGGAGGGGAGGGGAGTGAGGCCAGATCATTGTCTGGTTGGGGTGGGGGGAGGAGGAGGAGGCGGGTCAGATGTATCTCTGGTGGGGAGGGGGGAGGAGGGAGGCCCGGTCGTTGTCTGGTGGTGGGGGGTGGGGGGGAGGGTATGGGGGAGGGCTGATCATTATCTGGTGGGGAGGGAGAAGGAGGCGGGTCAGATGTTCCTCTGGAGGGGGTGAATGAGGCCAGATCGTTCTCTGGCAGGGGGGGGGGGGTGGTGGGGGGAGAAGGGAGGTGGGTAAGATGTATCTCTGGTGGGGAGGGGGTGGCCCGATCGCTCACTGTATGGGGGGGGGGATATATCTCTGGTGGGGGAGGGTACAGGGGGGTCCGCTGCCACTCTGCGGGCGATCGGTGGGGTGGGGGTGAAGGGAGCAGGGAGTCGCGATCGGACTGGGTAGCGGGGGGGGTGGGTGGATGGATAAGGGGGACTGTGATGTCTGTGGGTGCCATCGCTCCCGCTTTTCGCTTCCGAGCCACTTTCTTCACTTTCTGTGGTCCGGGAGCCATTTGACACAGGTGCGCTTTTTCAAATGCTTTTTTTAACTGCACATGCGCAGTTCAGAGCTTCGGTCGTTTTGGGCGCGCTAAGCCCCGCCCACAGCACGAATGGGACCCGCAATTTTTTTTTCAGGCTGAGTGTGTATGGGGGCGCCTGAGAGCAGATTTCTAAATCGGATCTAAATTACGCCCAGATTCAGCACTTAGAATGAAAATGGTAAAATCAGGCCCCAAGTATACATTAAATTCTTTAAGAGTGATTCATTGAATATTTGATAAGACACAGCAAGGCCCTAGCCAATGGCCCTAAAAAGGACACAGTAATGCATCTTTTCAGGTTATCAGCTGGGGCCATCCTGTCATATCTGAATAGACAGGAACTTTTCACATGTATTCAAATAGTATCTGAGCATCACCAAAGAGCTCCCTATGCCATCGTCAAAAGTGCAGCAAGTTGTCAAGCCTATGTCCTCAGGAACATTCACCTCTGCTCAAGGGAGAGATTCAAGTGACAAATGGCTATTGTTGATAAACTGTACCCCTGACTAACAAGATAATGCAGCATCTGAGTTGCACAATGCAAGCTGAAATGTGCTAATAAAGACACAAGCCTGTACTAAAGTTGTCACAGAGAGAATTACAGGCATCTTCAATGGCTCCATTTCTGCCTAAGAACATCAGGAGGGGCAATGAAATATGCATTACACAGAGCGGTAGCTTACATTGCCCTGAATAACTTTCCCTGTCCAAAAAGATTGCTTTGGAGACAGAAGATCATAAAATGGAACTTTGTTGAGGCTGTCACTTGGAGGATTTCTCAATACTGGCAGCAGAAACAGTTTTGGTCCCTATATTTGAGGAAGGATGTAAGTGCATTAGTGGCAGTTCAGAGGAGGTTCACTAGATTGATTCCAGAGATGAGAGATTTGTCTTATGACGAGAGATTGAGCAGTTTAGGTCTATACTGTCTAGAGTTTAGAAGAATGAGAGGAGATCTAATTGAGGTATATAAGATGATAAAAGGTATTGACAAAGTAGACATAGAGTAGATGCTTCCCTTTGTGGGGCAATCTAGAACGAGCAGTCATAGCTTTAGGAAAAGGGGTAGTAGATTTGAAACAGAGATGAGGAGAATCTACTTCTCTCAAAGCATAGTGAATCTGTGAAATTCATTACCCCAGAGTGGATGCCAGGACATTGAGCCAATTCAAGGAGGAGATAGACAGATTTTAATTAGCAATGGGCTGAAAGGTTATGAAGAATGGGCAGGAAAGTGGAGTTCAGGCAGAGACAAGTTCAGCCATGATTATATCGAATGGTGGAGCAGGTTCGAGGGGCTGAATTGTCTACTCCTGCTCCTAGTTCTTATGTTCTCCTTTAAGCATCTCTCATTGTCACCACTGTCATTTTTCCATACCTTCAGGTCATGTCCAACTTCTTCAGTGCACTACATATGCCTCACTGCACATTAGATCTCTTTGCCTTTACATCAGTTGGTTCTCCCTGAGGCACAAATATCTGTTCCCCCAGTCAGACAATTGCTCCAACCCAACTTGAATAAAAGGAGAAAGCTGACAGTCACCTTTCATTTCCCCAGCATTATTTGTCATTCCTACATTCCTACTCCTTATCCCACAATGGCACCAGTTATTCCAGGACAGATTGCAGGGCCACCTGATCTTTAGCTTGGAGTTTGTCTCATTTCATCTGTGACATCAATGCAAACACATTCACAGCAGACAAAGCCCGAGGACCACCAGAGGGCAGCTACAGCTCAGGCAGATATGAATAGATTTGGAAAGGGTGAAGAAACCTAAGGGCGTGCCTCTTTGTGCACTCACTGTACTTCCATCTCTTGGTAATGGGGGCTAAATGATAGGTTAGACAATGATGATGTCAGGGTGGTGGATTGCACTTCTGGTGTGGTTTGCAATCTGGTCGGCACTGGGGAGGGAGATTGGCCTCATGAAGTTTTGTAAAACCAGTAAATACAAGTAAATGTTTTATTTGAGAGAACTTTTATTTGAAAGTTGCATGCAAGTTTTTATTTGTTTTTCAGAAATCAATGGAAAAATGACACCTGTGTTACCTTGAAGAACACCTGTTCCTTTATGTTTCCACGAATACACATCAGTGAAAATCTTAGACTCATTGTAATGGCACAGAACGCTCTTGGGAAAGCTCAGTCTGATCCTTTAGTCCTGAACACTTGGCACACTTGTAATTATCAATATTTCATACAACAATCTATATCGTATGGTCATTTTTACAGCTGGTTATAAGCATGAACATGTCACACAATGTGGGGGGAAATGGAACATAGTTCATAATAATATTTTTTGTATTGCACACTTGTTTTTCAAATGACAATACCAAAGCCATGCACACAAAGATGAACTATTCAATATCAAATGACTATTTAATAAAAACCAGCCTAAGTCCTACCTACCCCACAATAGATAAACAGATAAGAGAAAAATTCTAGTTTTCAATTTACAGACAGTTCAAAAATAGGAGATAAATGAGTGATGCACAATGTAGACATATTCTGAATCGTTTGTCTCTTTTTCGCAGCTACAGAAGAACATAAGAACTAGGAGCAGGAGTAGGCCATCTGGCCCCTCAAACCTGCTCCGCCATTCAATAAGATCATGGCTGATCTTTTTGTGGACTCAGCTCCACTTACCCGCCTGCTCAACATAATCCTTAATTCCTTCACTGATCAAAAATCTGTCTTTCTTTGCCTTAAAAACATTCAATGAGGTAGCCTCAACTGCTTCACTGGGCAGGGAATTCCACAGATTCACAAACCTTTGGGTGAAGAAGTTCCTCCTCAACTCAGTCCTAAATCTGCTCCCCCTTATTTTGAGGCTATGCCCCCTAGTTCTACTTTCACCTGCCAGTGGAAACAACCTCCCTGCTTCTATCCTATCTATTCCCTTCATAATTTTATATGTTTCTATAAGTTTCCCCCCTCATTCTTCTAAACTCCAATGAGTATAGTCCCAGCCTACTTAGTTTCTCCTTATAAGCCAACCCTTTCACCTTCCTGAATCAACCTAGTGAATCTCCTCTGTACCCCCTCCAGTTCCAGTATATCCTTTCTCAAGTAAGGAGACCAAAACTGTACACAGTACTCCAGGTGTGGCCTCACTAGCACCTTATATAGCTGCAACATAATCTCGCTGTCTTTAAACTCCATCCCTCTAGCAATGAAGGACAAAATTCCATTTGCCTTCTTAATTACTTGCTGCACCTGCAAACCAACTTTTTGTGATTCATGCACAAGGACACCCAGGTCCCTCTGCACAGCAACATGCTGCAATTTTTTTATCATTTAAATAATAATCCATTTTGCTGTTATTCCTACCAAAATGGATGACCTCACATTTACCAACACCCCTGTACTCCATCTGCCAGATCCTTGCCCACTCACTTAGGCCAACTATATCCTTTTGCAGACTTTCAGCATCCTCTGCACACTTTGCTCTGCCTCTCATCTTATTGTTATCTGTGAATTTTGACACACTACACTTGGTCCCCAACTCCAAATCATCTATGTAAATTGTAAACAATTGCGGCCCCAAAACTGATCCCTGAGGCACGTCACTAGTCACTGATCACCAACCAGAAAAACACCCATTTACCCCCACTCTTTGCTTTCTGTTAGTTAAGTGTGTGTCACACACTCGGTCTGGTTGATCAATATTGGTTGGTCAATGGCAGATCCAGTTCCTTGGGGAAAGTGGGGATATTGGGATCAAAGAAACAAAATGTGTCAGGATAATTCCACAATCAGGGGCTCCTTGCAGTCATGGAGAATCTCTGGTCTATTTTCTGTACAATGTGAGTACAGCTTGCTGCTGTTACCCATGTAGTTCATTTGTGCAGCTTGATGTTGAGGACAGAATTCGAGGGATAAATCCAGAAAGTAATCAAAGCAATTGATAAATAAATCATTGAGGTACATTTAGCAGGGATATAATACAAGTCAACACAGATAATAGGGGAAATTTTACCAACATCTCAAATCCAAATCCACATACCTCAATCTTATCCACTCCAGTTTTAACAGAGTTAGAATGGGTTGTGGGTGACCAACATACTCCCAAGAGATGGGTACCTCATTTAAATACTTTCATGAAGCTGTGAGCCTCTGATTTTATCTCTCTCCCAGCTTTAATGCTGACTGGCTGACCTAGTTCCCAGGCCTTAGGAAACACAGCAGCTAAAGGAAGGTGGGACTGTTGCTTGGAAGAGATTAACCAGAACTGCTTGTGGGCTAGGGGGAGCAGGAATGTTTCCTCCCGGATTCCTAAGCAAACTTAATTCCCAGTTTACCCACCCCTTTCTCCATGTTCAGAACCATCTTTTGCAACCTTCATTTTTGGAGCTGCTCATAATTGCACCCCCTTCCCGCTCCCCCCCCCCCCCCCCCCCCCACCCACCCCAAACACCCAGCCTCAACAATCCACCACCCTCTCCTCCAATTATCAATCTTTTCCCTTCTCTGCCTTCAGGCCCGTTGTTTGAAACTCCTACCTTGACCACCATCCTGTCCCCCTTGTGGGGAGCCGACAGTGTGGGGGTGGGGTGGGGGAACACAGTGCAGGTGGTCATAGAAGAGAGAGGGTAGCAGTGGAAGGTGTATTTCTGAATGGAGAGCTGTGACATGTGGCGTTCCTCAGGGGTCAGTGCTGGGACCTTTGCTGTTTGTAATATATATAAATGATTTGGAAGAAAATGTAACTGGTTTGATTAATAAGTTTGTGGACGACACAAAGGTTGGTGGAATTGCGGACAGCGATGAGGACAGTCAAAGAATACAGCAGGATATAGATCCGTTGGAGACTTGGGCGGAGAGATGGCAGATGGAGTTTAATCTGGACAAATGTGAGATAATGCATTTTGGGAGGTATAATATAGATAGGAAATATACAGTAAATGGCAGAGTATTGATAGGCAGAGGGATCTGGGTGTACAGGTACACAGGTCATTGAAAGTGACAATGCAGGTGGAGAAGGTAGTGAAGAAGGCATACGACATGCTTGCCTTCATCAGCTGGGTCACTGAGTTTAAAAATTGGCAAGTCATGTAGCAGCTTTATAGAACCTTAGTTAGGCGGCACTTGGAATATAGTGTTCACTTCTGGTCGCCACACTACCAGAAGGATGTGGAGACTTTAGAGAGGATACAGAAAAGATTTACCAGGATGCTGCCTGGTATGGAGGGCATTAGCTATGAGGGGAGATTAGAGAAACTTGGTTTGTTCTCATTGGAATGACGGAGGTTGAGGGGGCGACTTGATAAAAGTCTACAAGATTATGAGGGGCATGGACAGAGTGGTAGACAGAAGCTTTTTCCCAGGGTGAAAGAGTCAATTACTAGGGGGCATAGGTTTAAGGTACGAGGGGCTAGGTTTAAAGGAGATGTACGAGGCAAGTTTTTTTACACAGAGGGTGGTGGGTGCCTGGAACTCGCTGCCGGGGGAGGTAGTGGAAGCAGATACGATAGTGACTTTTAAGGGGCGTCTTGACAAATACATGAATAGGAAGGGAATAGAGGTATATGGTTCCTGGCAGGGTATGGGGTTCTAGTTCAGTTGGGCAGCATGGTCAGTGCAGGCTTGGAGGGTCGAAGGGCCTGTTCCTGTGCTGTAATTTTCTTTGTTCTTTGGAGCATTGTGGGGACAAGGGCAGTGCGAGAGGGCAGCAGTGTGGGAGATGGGGGTAGGTGTCATAGAAACATAGAAACTAAAAGCAGGAGTAGGCCATCTGGCCCTTTGAGCATGCTCTACCATTTATTTTGATCATGTCTGATCATCAAATTCAATATCCTGATTCCCCCTTCCACCCCGTATCCCTTGATCCGTTTACTCCCGAGAGCTTTATCTAATTTCTTCTTGAAATCAGACATTGGCTGCAACTACATTCTGTGGTAGTGAATTCCACACATTCACCACCCTCTGGGTGAAGAAATTTCTCCTCACCTCAGTTCTAAAAGGTTCACCCTTCATCCTCAAACTATGGCACCTAGTTCTGGACTCCCCCACCATTGGAAACATTCTTTCTGAATCTACCCTGTCTAATCCTGTTAGAATTTTATAAGTTTCTACGAGATCCCATCTCACTCTTCTAAACTCCAGTGAATACAATTCTAACCGACTTAGTATCTCCTCACATGACAGACCTGCCATCCCAGGAATTAGCCTGGTAAACCTTTGCTGTACTCCCTCTATGGCAAGGATATCCTTCCTCAGATAAGGACACCAAAACTACACACAATACTCCAAATGTGCCTCACCAATGCCCTATACAATTGCACCAAACCAAATTTCTCATTATGAAGGCCAACATATCATTTGTCTTTTTTACTGTTTGCTGTACTTGCGCATTTACTTTCAGTAACTGATGCACGAGGACTCCAAGGTTTTGTTGAGTATCCACCTCTCTTAATTTACACCCATTCAAGTAATAACCTGTCTTCCTGTTATCGCTACCAAAGTGGATAACCTCACATTTATCCACATTATACTGCATCTGCCATGCATATGCCCACGCGCTCAGCCTGTACAAATCATGCTGAAGCATCTCTGCATCCTCCTCACAGCTCAGCAGTGCTTGAGGGGGGGAAGCTGTGTCCCATTCACAAGGTTGCTTGGTCCTGTTTAGCTGTCCCAAATTGCCTATAAACGATCCCAATTACCTGCCTGCTGCTTCTAGAGAGGAAACTACTACCACATCTAGCCCGACTCTGGCAAAAGTGCACAGAGGCAGGAACCTGTCAGCAGGCCAACCCAACACGGAATGTTCAAAACTTACTCCTGCCGTCAAAATACATCTCCTATGGGTTCCTAGCATTTTGCCATTTGTAGCCAAGAACACCTTCACTTAATTACGACTAATTTGATCTGGGGTGAAGGTTGTTATCATTATTTGATTTTTGAAGTTGTAATAAATGCAGGATAAGTTGGCTGATGACTGGTATATTCTTCAATGCAGGGAAAACTAATCCTCCTCAGAAAGTTATTGTTCATTCTATCCTGGGTCAATCGAGGTCTTTGCTTGTAACCTGGCATAAACCTACAGAGAAGCCACCAACACTCGTGTTAGTCTGTGGGCTCCAATACCAAATGGCTGGTACAGGCAAATGGATTCAGGTATGGAACCACTTTCATCAACTGTCAGCCACTCTTTTGAAGTAACATGTAACCTGTGTTGTAAATTCTATATAATATTCCATATAATAGTAACATGTAACTAATAGATTAGAAAGCAACTTATTCGTGACAACAATTTGCCTTCACATTAAAAGTGCCTTTGTGAGATTTTCTCTTTCACCCAATCTTGTTTACCATAACAAAATGATTTATTTCAATAATTAAATCTAGAATGTTAAAGAGGCAGTGATGGAAATAGATTGTAGTAAGTGCTTACTTGAAACACCTTTCTACTCACTGAGTGTTTGGACAGAAACTTGCCAAGGGTAGCAGTGATTTATCATAGAACCATAGAATCCCTCCAGTGTAGAATGAAGCCACTCGGCCCATCAAACCTGCACTGACTCTCTGTCAGAGCATCCCACCCAGGCCTTATCCCCTTAACCCTACTTATTTACCCTAGTTAGTCCTCCTGACATGAAGGGGAAATTTACCATGGCCAATCAACCTAACTCGCACACCTTTGGATTGTGGAGGAAACTGAAGCACCCGGAGGAAACCCACGCAGACACGGAGAGAACGTACAAACTCCACACAGTCACTCAAGGCCGGAATTGAACCCGGACTCCTGGAGCTCTGAGGCAGCAGTTTACTATTTACTTTAGACCTTTGAATAGATGAGAAAGTTGCAATTTTTTTTTCATTTATGGTGTGGTATCTGGAAGCTAAATCATTTTTGAAGGTAAAAAGTCAGAGAATATAAAGTGAAAGACCTGTCTGCATGAGGCACCACTGTTTCTCAGTTCTTTGATCCTAAATTACTATTGGAACAATTGTTAGAGCAAACAAGGCAAGTTATTCTACCATAACTCTTTGGATTATATATTGTTAATTATATGTACCACTTGCATTTTCTTAGGTAACAGAAGAAGAAAAAATTTATAACACTTCATATGTAATTAAGAATCTCAAACCCCACACCAATTATACAGTTGCTGTGCGATGCATTGGTGAAAGTCACTCCTTTTGGAGTGACTGGAGTTCAAAGGAAACTGGATTAACACCTGCTGCTAGTATGTATTAAGACTTTGACAAACATATTACTAAGGACATTCAAGATTTTAAAACTAAAATTTCAAACAAAGCACAGGAACAAAATTGTTGTTTGTCATCAATGCGACCAATAATGAGTTACTGACAATTCAAGCTCTCCACTGCTATAAGCATATTTTCTCATCAGACTTTGATACAAAGAACAAAGAAATATACAGCACAGGAAAAGGCCCTTCGGCCCTCCAAGCCTGTGCTGATCATGATGCCCTAACTAAAAAAAACAGCAAACAGCAATGCAACTCCCCCACCTCTTTTTTGTTTCCCCTTCTGTCCTGTCTAAAACAACGATATCTCTGAATGTTAAGCTGCCAGTCCTGTCCCTCCTTTAACCATGCCTCCATAATTACAATAACATCATAATTCCATGCAGTAATGCAAGCTCTCAGTTCATCTGTTTTATCTGTTATACTTTTTGCATTGAAACAAACACACTCCAGACCTCCAGTCCTGCCGAGCCCCGCAGTCTCTCTCTGCCTGTTCTTACTCTGCGCTATGTTTATCTCAGTCTCACTTCTTTCTCCAGTCTCTACACTTACTGGCCTGCTGTTCCGGTTCCCAACGCCCGCCACACTAGTTTAAACTCTCCCGAACAGCAATAGCAAACCTCCCACCCAGGATATTGGTGCTCCTCCAGTTCCGGTGCAACCCGTCCTTCTTGTACAGATACCATCTTCTCCAGAAGACATCCCAGTGATCCACATATCTAAAGCCCTCCCTCCTACACCAGTTCTTTAGCCAACTGTTCAACTGTAATATCTCCCTGTTCCAAGCCTCACTAGCACATGGCATGGGGAGTAATCCTGAGATGACTACCCTAGAGATCCTGCTTTTTAGCTCCCTACCTAACTCCCTGAATTCACTTTGCAGGACCTCTTCCCTCTTCCTGCCTATGTCATTAGTGCTAATGTGGACAATGACATCTGTTTACCTTTCCATTTCAGGATGCCCTGTACCCACTTAGAGACATCTAGGACCCTGGCACCAGGGAGGCAACACACCATCCTAGAGTCTCGTTTGCGGCCACAGAAATGCCTGTCTGTGCCCCGACTATTGGGTCTCCTACTGCTATTACTCACTTGGACTTAGCCCGACCCTGCTCTACAGCAGATCTAGTTATGGTGCCACAGGCCTAGCTGCTGCTGGTACTTTCCCCTGAGAGGCGATTCCCCCTCAACAATATCCAAAATGATATATCTGTTTGAGAGGGGAATAGCCACAGGAGACTCCTGCCTTACCTGCCTGTCTCTCCTGATGGTCACCCATCTACCTGTCTGAACCTGTGGTGTGACCACCTCCCTGAAACTACTGTCTATCACACTCTCTGCTCCCTGTGTGCTCCACAATGTGTCCAGCTACTGCTTCAACTGAACTACGCGGTCTGTGAGGAGCTGCAGCTGGTCACACTTCCCGCAGACATAGTCATCGGGGATGCTAGAAAGCTCACTGATCTCCCACATCTGGCAGGAGGAGCATATCTCTGCCCTAACTGCCATCTCTGCCCTTGTACACTTAAGAAAGATATAAGAATAAGAATCTTACCTTGCTTGTCCTCCTCACAGTATCTTTTTTTTGGTTCAAGGAGGAGGGAGGGAGGGAAACTCTAATGCAGTGTCTCAGGCTTAATCGCTCCTTGACACGCGTTCTTCGGCTAACCACAGTATAGTCGAGGTGACTGAGGTGACTTCTCCCAGAATCCTCCTCTGCCACCTCTGCTGGATGATTTTCCTCCTGTTTGTCACTGGAGGGGTTTTTCAGCTAACCACAGTACAGTCGCGGTGATTGAGTTGACTTCTCCCAGAATCCTCTCTGACACTCACCCTGACTTTGGTGAGCAAAGTTTTGAATTGTAACAAACATATTCTTCCTATGTTCTCAACCTTTCCACAATTTCCTTTCTGCCCTGAGCTTACCCTTTTTAACACTGTACACGTTAACCTCAAGGTTCCAATTTGACATTCGCAATGGTAGCAATGTATGATTGCTTGTTAACACAACGATCCTGCAGAAGTGGATAAGAAACTTGGAAAACATCAAAGAAAAAGAGTCAGTAGACCTGATTTCAAAGTAACTACAAATAATGGAAGCATTGAGATGAATGGACTGACTTGGTGTATTAAAGTAAAACATGAAATTAATGGCGTAAATAGAGTTCTTTTGTTTATTTTTCTCTCCTCCTTGTTGTTTCCAGAACCAATGAAAGGACCAGCCCTTTGGAGACAGATTATAAATCTTGATTCTCAGGGAAATAGAAAAGTACATCTGCTGTGGAAGGTAAATAATTTCCAGCATTGAAATGGACAATTGATTGTCAAAAGTAAAGATAAGTTTGGACCAACAAATGTTCATTTCATTACCTGTTAAGACTCGCAATCCAACCATTATCTTGCAATTGAGTCTGTGTCTATATATGCTCTGTTTGTGAACCCAACTCTCCACTCACCTGATGAAGGCGCAGCGCTCCAAAAGCTCGTGCTATCAAGTAAACCTGTTGGACTTTAACCTGGTGTTGTGAGACTTCTTACTGTGCCCACCCCAGTCCAACACCAGCATCTCCACATCTCATCTACATTGGTAAATTCCATCCCTGTACTTTAGCTACATTCTTTAACCCTCACCAGCCTCCATATTCAACACGTTCAATGTAATTGTGTTGTTAAACACAACATTCAAAGGGACATCTTCCAACACTCTTAATATCTGATTTCCTTCCCTGGAACCTTCATATCCCAGCATAGCAGACACAATCCACCTGGTTCACTTATGTCCTTTACGGAAGGAAGTCTGCCATCCTTAGCTGGTCTGGGCCTACATTTGTCTCCAGACCCCAGCAATGTGGTTTTCTCTTAACTGCCCCCTGAAATGAGCTAGCAAACCACTCAGTTCAAGGACAATTAGGGATGAGCAACAAATGTTGGCCTTGACAGAGATTCCCACATCCCATGAAAGAATAAAGGAAAAGATGACAACAGTTGCTGTTTTATTCCCTCCCACTCCATGAGCCAAAGCCCCAAACACTCCTTCTGATTGAGGTGGTGGTTATCTTATAATTCTTCCAACCAATGAAGTCTCCATATTGGGATGAAGAGAGCCCTTATAATGAGGATCTGGGGAAGGTGTGAGGGAAATTGGAAAAACAACCAAAGAGCCGGCAAGCCAGGGCTGTGGAGGCCTTGCCAATCGTAATAGCAGTGGTCATTAACATATAGCGGGTTGCCTCCTACCTGACAGCTGGTGGTTGGGAGTGAATGCAAGGAGCAGGAGACTGTAACCAGGGACAGTTGGGAATGTTCTCCAGCATTGGGAAGGAATCATTCGCACTGGAGAATGATCTGCACGGATGGGAGAAAATTTGTGCTCAGGAGGGCTGTAGAGCAAAGGTGAAGTTTGGGGGGAGCGGGGGGGGGGGGGGGGGGGGGGGGGCGGTGGTGGGTAGCCTGAAGGCTTCCTTGATTCACTTGGGGAGGTGGAGGGAGCATTCCTATTCCTACTCGCCCAAAAGGAGTGCTATAAGTAAAATCTACATTGAATGAATGTTACCAGATTGCCATATCCTGATATTTTAACTCTGTCAACACTGTCCTGTCCTTTTGTGGGGGAAGGGGGATGCAGTTAGGTATTAGAACATAGAACATAGAACATTACAGCGCAGAACAGGCCCTTCGGCCCACGATGTTGCACCGACCAGTTAAAAAAAAACTGTGACCCTCCAACCTAAACCAATTTCTTTTCGTCCATGAACCTATCTACGGATCTCTTAAACGCCCCCAAACTAGGCGCATTTACTACTGATGCTGGCAGGGCATTCCAATCCCTCACCACCCTCTGGGTAAAGAACCTACCCCTGACATCGGTTCTATAACTACCCCCCCTCAATTTAAAGCCATGCCCCCTCGTGCTGGATTTCTCCATCAGAGGAAAAAGGCTATCACTATCCACCCTATCTAAACCTCTAATCATCTTATATGTTTCAATAAGATCCCCTCTTAGCCGCCGCCTTTCCAGCGAAAACAATCCCAAATCCCTCAGCCTCTCCTCATAGGATCTCCCCTCCATACCAGGCAACATCCTGGTAAACCTCCTCTGCACCCTCTCCAAAGCCTCCACATCCTTCCTGTAATGTGGGGACCAGAACTGCACACAGTACTCCAAGTGCGGCCGCACCAGAGTTGTGTACAGTTGCAACATAACGCTACGACTCCTAAATTCAATCCCCCTACCAATAAACGCCAAGACACCATATGCCTTCTTAACAACCTTATCTACTTGATTCCCAACTTTCAGGGATCTATGCACACATACACCTAGATCCCTCTGCTCCTCCACACTATTCAAAGTCCTCCCGTTAGCCCAAACATAGATTTGGGTGATTGCTTCATTAAACATCCCCCATTCTGAACCCAAGCACAATCCTGAGCTCCCTATCATTTAGCACCTGTGCAAAGCCGCACATAATCCCTGTGTATAATCTGCCATATGCTTCCTTACTTCATGCTGCATCTCCAGCAGACTTCTTGTGGCCATGAAATGAGACTCATTGTCAACATTGGGCTCAGCTGGAGCCGAGTATCCAGCATCTTTAGGGTCTCTCTGAGTCTGTGCTGTGAGCACCAGATTGTGACCCTAATTCTAAACACCCTCTGCGATTTATGTGGATGGTAACTGCATTGATGGAGGTTGTTGATGAGGCAGATGATGGGGCATTCTCTGTCTTGTGTCTTCATCCCCAGACGTGAAGTCTTCAGGCTGCTACTGTGCCTGTGGTCTTGGGAATGTGAGGACTTTATCATAGTAGGAGTACATGTCCTCGCAAGCCTTGTGGTTTTAAGATGGCGCTGGAGGGAGTTGACCTTTTGCAAGCTGTGCCTAGCATACCTTCTAATTCTATCTTTTACTTTCATTCTATGCTTCTAAAACTTCACTTTAACTCTTTTAAACTCTCTAACAATGACATTCTGCACACTCTTGTTTCCTTCTCTATGTACGGTATGCTTTGTCTGTATAGCGCACAAGAAACAATACCTTTCACTGTATACTAATATATGTGACAATAATAAATTAAATCAAATCAAAAAGCCTCCTGTGCGCCCATGTATCAGCACAAGGTTGGGGGCATTTTTACATTTACACCTGGCTATTCTAGCCTCACTATCTGTGACTGCTCAGCCTATCTTCTTTCCTGTGAGCTGTAGATCCTCCTTCTCTCAAGGATGAGAACTTCCATGTCTGCAACTCTAACTTTACCCTCATGTTGTGGGTCTGTTTGACCTGCATGATAACATGCAGAGTTAGTGACGTGTTAAGTGTCACGTAAACCCCTTGTCTTCACATTCCCCCACTACACACACCACCATCACACACACATACTGGCCCCTCAGTCACACATTGCATCCAACCACTCACACAGCATAAGCTCAACTGACAGACACTTTGGCCTCAATTGCCAGGTGGTACTGAGGCGGATCACACATTCATCCACCTGGCCCCGCTGCCCACTGGCAAATATAAATTCATTGATGTTCCCACAAGAGAACCTTTTGTAAGATGCAACCTTACATCTATCCTGACAGATTAGAACAAGTCATTTCCTGCACTGGTCTTAGGGTCTTCTATGATCTCTGCTAGTTGCTCATCTCCTCTGCAACCTCTGTCCAGGCTACCTTGGTCAGGTGGAAGGGTCTTCTGTTGCCATCCGTGGGAAGGAACACCACTTGCCTGCATCTGGTGGCCTGGAGGAGAACCTGCAGGGAGGCATTGCTAAACCATGAAGCTGGTCTCTGTCCACCTGCCAACATTAGAGGATGTGATTGGGGATGGGGGTGGGAATTAGGTCTGAGTGAATGACATGCAATAAAATAAGGTGCGGAGTGATGCAGGGAAGGTTTTGGGGGAATGGCTGGGATGATGAAGTGTGGCAACAATAAATGTAACAACAGCAAAGTGGTAGCCATGATGCAGAGCATGCCTGTCCGTGACAATGCAGCAGGTACAGGTGGACTATAAAGAAACTGACCAGGAAGTTTTTTTATTGTCCATCTGTACCTGCTGCTTTGTCATCTGATGGCAGGTTTCACCAATAAAAAGTTTCCCCCCCCACCACATGATTGTCCACTGCCGGCATTATAAATATAAATTTTAATTTTAATCCCATAGGAGTCAACTCCTGACACGAGTGGAAATATCGTTGTGAACAGCACACCACCGATGACATACAAGCCAATATTTTCTTTGTTTTCTATATTTTTCAGCAGTATGATACCACGGAATCCCGACAGTGCAGAAGGAGGCCATTCAGCCCATTGAGCCTGCACCGACAACAATCCCACCCAGGCCCTATCCCCGTAACCCCACGTGTTTACCCTGCTAGTCTCCCTGACATTAAGTGGAAATTTAGCATGGCCAATCCACCTAACCTGCACATCTTTGGAGACTATCATTGTGACTATTTAAAGTTATTTGAAATATTATTTTGAACCTTCATAAAAATCTATAATTTGATTTATAAATGCCTGAATGGTACTTAAAAAAGCTTCATAACAAACTACATGTAGAAAGTGTAAATTGGTGCTACGACTGTTATGGACACAGGACTTGATTTCCCCAGTTCGGTGTGATAATAAGTTGCACTCTCAGAACCCATTTTTGTTGAAGAAATGAGGCTGCGGATTTCTAAATTGCCTGTGTGCTGTCAATCCACTACATCAGTACACTAAACCTTTGGATTTCAGTTTTCAACGATGACAATCTGGGTATTTTGCCAAGTTTATTGTGGAGCATAGAAACAGGATTAGGACAGAATCACAGAATACTACAGTGCAATAGAGGCTCTTCAGCCCATTGGGTCTGCACCAATGCATGAAAGGCCCTGACCTGTCCACCTAATCCCACTTGCCAGCACTTGGCCCATAGCCGTGAATGTTATGGCATGCCAAGTGCTCATCCAGGTACTTTTTAAGGTTGAAAGAGTGCAGAGAAGGTTCACAAGGATGTTGCCGGGACTTGAGAAGCTGAGTTACAGAGAGAGATTGAATAGGTTGGGACTTTATTCCCTGGAGCGTAGAAGATTGAGGGGTGATTTGATAGAGGTGTATAAGATTTTGATGGGTATAGATAGAGTGAATGCAAGCAGGCTTTTTCCGCTGAGGCTAGGGGAGAAAAAAACCAGAGGGCATGGGTTAAGGATGAAAGGAGAAAAGTTGAAAGGGAATATTAGGGGGAGCTTCTTCACGCAGAGAGTGGTGGGAGTGTGGAATGAGCTGCCGGATAAAGTGGTAAATGCGGGGTCACTTTTAACATTTAAGAAAAACTTGGACTGGTTCATGGATGAGAGGGGTGTGGAGGGATATGGTCCAAGTGCAGGTGAGTGGGACTAGGCAAAAAATGGTTCGGCACAGACAAGAAGGGCCAAAAGGCCTGTTTCTGAGCTGTAATTTTCTATGGTTCTATGTGAGGCATCCCGCCTCCACCAGCCTCCCAGGCAGCGCATTCCAGACCGTCACTACCCACTGAGTAAAAAAGTTTTTCCTCAAATCCATTTAGCCTCTCAAGCCTATTCCACCATTCATTGAGATCATGCTCCATCTGCAGCATAACACCTTTGCCCCACACCTCTTAATCCTTTTGGTTAGTGAAAATCTATTAATTTCATTTTTAAAATTAACAGTTGATCTGGCATCAACTGCCATTTAGAACAAAGAACAAAGAAAATTACAGCACAGATTTATGGGAAAAAATTCCAAACTTTTACACACGTTGTGTGAAAAAATGTTTCCTAATTTCACTCCTGAAAGGTCTGGCTCTAATTTTGAGATTATGCCCATTCACCCCAGACTCCCAGACTAACAGAAACAGTTTCTCTCTACTTTGATCAAATGGCCCCTTAACTTTCTGAATTCCAGGGAATCCACCATTCAAGGAGATTCATTTCTCCTTGTCATTTAAACCTTGGAGTCCAGGTGTCAGTCTGGTAAATTTATGCTGCACTACCTCCCAAGTCCTACATATCCTTCCTAATCTGAGATGCTCAGAGCTGTTCACAGGACTCCATTGGTGGGATTTTCTGGCCCCTTCCCACATGCAGGATTGTCCAGTCCCGCTGAAGTCAACAGGGATTTAAATGGAATGCACCAGCCGTTGTAAGGAAACCCTCCGCAATGGGGGGGGGGGGGGGGGGCAGAAAGTCTCAGCATAAATGTGGTTTAAGTAGGGCTTGTTGAAGCATGACTTCTGCCTCCTTATATCTTAGTGCCCTAGATATAAAACGGGTCAGCGTTCTCCAAGGTGGCCTTCATGACACACGACGGCGCAGAGTCGCTGAGCAGAAACTGATAGCCAAGTTCCGCACACATGAGGACGGCCTCAACCGGGATATTGGGTTCATGTCACACTATCCGTAACCCCCACAGCCTGCCTGGACTTGCAGAGTCTCACTGGCTGTCCTGTCTGGAGACAATACACATCTCTTTAACCTGTCTTAATGCTCTCTCCACTCGCATTGTTTGTACCTTTAAGACTTGATTAGCTGTAAGTATTCGCATTCCAACCATTATTCTGTAAATTGAGTTTGTGTCCTTACATGCCCAGAATTCCCACTCACCTGAAGAAGGGGTTTAAGGCTCCGAAAGCTAGTGGCTTTTGCTACCAAATAAACATAGAACATAGAACAGTACAGCACAGAACAGGCTCTTCGGCCCACGATGTTGTGCCGAGCTTTATCTGAAACCAAGATCAAGCTATCCCACTCCCTATCACCCTGGTGTGCTCCATGTGCCTATCCAATAACCGCTTAAATGTTCCTAAAGTGTCTGACTCCACTATCACTGCAGGCAGTCCATTCCACACCCCAACCACTCTCTGCGTAAAGAACCTACCTCTGATATCCTTCCTATATCTCCCACCATGAACCCTATAGTTATGCCCCCTTGTAATAGCTCCATCCACCCGAGGAAATAGTCTTTGAACGTTCACTCTATCTATCCCCTTCATCATTTTATAAACCTCTATTAAGTCTCCCCTCAGCCTCCTCCGCTCCAGAGAGAACAGCCCTAGCTCCCTCAACCTTTCCTCATATGACCTACCCTCCAAACTAGGCAGCATCCTGGTAAATCTCCTCTGCACTCTTTCCAGCGCTTCCACATCCTTCTTATAGTGAGGTGACCAGAACTGCACACAATATTCCAAATGTGGTCTCACCAAGGTCCTGTACAGTTGCAGCATAACCCCACGGCTCTTAAACTCCAACCCCCTGTTAATAAAAGCTAACACACTATAGGCCTTCTTCACAGCTCTATCCACTTGAGTGGCAACCTTTAGAGATCTGTGGATATGGACCCCAAGATCTCTCTGTTCCTCCACAGTCTTCAGAACCCTACCTTTGACCCTGTAATCCACATTTAAATTAGTCCTACCAAAATGAATCACCTCACATTTATCAATGTGCCATTTGCCATTTTTCAGCCTTTCGTTAGTTAGAGGGATAGATAGGAGGTTCTGTGGCAGCAAAAGAGACTCGAGGATGGTATGTTGCCTACCGGATGCCAGGGTCCGTGACGTCTCGGACTGTGTTTTCCGGATTCTTAAGGGGGAGGGGAAACAGTCACAAGTCGTGGTATACATTGTACCAACGACATAGGTAAGAGAAGGGACGGGGATTTAAAACAGGAATTTCGGGAGCTGGGCTGGAAGCTGAGAGCCAAGACAAAACAGGTGGTCATCTCTAGTACATTCCCTGTGCCACGTGATAGCAAGATGAGGAACAGGGAGAGAGTGCAGTTAAACATGTGGTTGCAGGGATGGTGTAGGAGGGAGGGTTTCAGATACGTAGATAATTGGAACACATTCTGGGGAAGGTGGGACCTGTACAAACAGGACGGGGTGCACCTGAACCAGAGGGGCACCAATATCCTGGGAGGGAAATTTGATACGGCTCTTCAGGGGGGTTTAAACTAATTTGTCAGGGGAGTGGGAAAAGGAGTTGTAGTCCAGAAGTCAGTGTTGAGGGTGGTGAGGTATTGGGGAAGGTATCAAGGTCAAGGGTGGGTACCGGTAGACAGGAAGGTGGGTTGAAGTGTGTCTACTTCAATGCAAGGAGCATCCGGAACAAGGTAGATGAACTTGGGGCGTGGATTGGTACTTGGGACTACGATGTTGTGGCCATTACGGAGACATGGGTAGAACAAGGTCAGGAATGGTTGTTGGACGTTCCGGGGTATAGATGTTTCAGTAAGTGTAGGGAAGCTGGTAAAAGAGGTGGAGGAATAGCATTGTTAATCAAGGATAGTTTAACGGCTGCGGAAAGGCACTTTGAGGGGGATCTGCACACTGAGGTAATATGGGCTGAGGTTAGAAATAGGAAAGGAGCGGTCACGTTGTTAGGAGTTTACTATAGGCCCCCAAATAGTAATAGAGACGTGGAGGAAGAAATTGCTAAGCAGATTATGGATAAGTGTGGGGGTCACAGGGTAGTTGTCATGAGGGACTTTAACTTTCCAAATATTGATTGGAACCTTTGTTGGTCAAATAGTTCGGATGGGGCAGTTTTTGTGCAGTGTGTGCAGGAGGGTTTCCTGACACAATATGTGGAAAGGCCGACAAGAGGTGAGGCCACATTGGATTTGGTACTGGGAAATGAACTGGGCCAAGTGTTAGATTTGGTTGTGGGAGAGCACTTTGGAGATAGTGACCACAATTCGGTGTCTTTTGTTATTGCAATGGAGAGGGATAGGGCTGTACGGCAGGGCAAGGTTTACAATTGGGGGAGAGGTAATTATGATGCGATTAGGCAAGAATTAGGGGGCATAAGATGGGAACAGAAACTGTCAGGGAAAGGCACTCATGAAAAGTGGAACTTTTTCAAGGAACAAATACTGGGTGTCCTTGATAGGTATGTCCCTGTCAGGCAGGAAGGAAATGGCCGAGTGAGGGAACCATGGTTCACGAAAGAGGTGGAATGTCTTGTGAAAAGGAAGAGGGAAGCTTATGTAGGGATGAGGAAACAAGGTTCAGATGGTTCGATTGAGGGTTACAAGTTAGCAAGGAATGAGCTGATAAAGGGGCTTAGGAGAGCTAGGAGGGGACATGAGAAGTCCTTGGCGGGTCGGATCAAGGAAAACTCCAAGGCTTTTTACTCTTATGTGAGAAATAAAAGAATGACCAGGGTGAGGTTAGGGCTGGTCAAGGACAGTAGTGGGAACTTGTGTATGGAGTCAGTAGAGATAGGCGAGGTGATGAATGAATACTTTTCTTCAGTGTTCACCAAGGAGAGGGGCCATGTTTTTGAGGAAGAGAAGGTGTTACAGGCTAATAGGCTGGAGGAAATAGATGTTCGGAGGGAGGATGTACTGGCAGTTTTGAAAATAAACCTGTTGAACTTTACTCTGGTGTTGTTAAACTTCTTACTAGATATAAAAGCCATCATTCCATTAGAATTTGTGATTATTTTCTGCTTCTGGTCCTAATAGGTTAATGATTTGTGTATCTGGACTCCCAAGTCTCTTTGGACCTTGACTGTTTCTAGCTTTTCACTATTTAGAAAGTAAGCTGTCCACAGTGGATGACCTCATATTTCCTATATTGAAATCCACTTAATCCATCGCACTTCCACCTGTTTACAGTAACACCTATCTTTGTGTCATTGGCAATGGTAGATATGTGGCTTTTGTCCCATCATCAAAGTTGTCAATTAATATAGCCAGTAGTCAAGGCCCCAGTGTGAATTACTTTAATGTGTTTAGTGTGTTTCCTATCTATTGAATAACAGTCAAGGCTGCAGAAATATCTTCTTGGATGCTGAAGTTAAACTAATTGCAGTTTGAGTGTGAAAAGTTAACTTAGCAATTTTTAATTTTAATAAGCATCTATTTGAAGAGAAGCTTCCAGCTAATGCGGTGTGTATCTATGCAAACTCTAGATCCCAGAAGTCGGATGTTTTCCCACCATCTTTCATTTTCAAAGTTGTGCAAGCATAAGGGTGTACAGGAAGTAAAAAATGAGTCAGAGTTTGTGGGCCCTGACAGATGAAAAATAGGACGTTGCACTATTTTCATTTTTAAAAATGTATTCTCTCATGAAATATGGGCTTTGCTGGCAAGGTCAGCATTTGTTGATCATCCCTAATTGCCCTTGAACTGAATGGCCTGCTAAGCCATTTCATAAAGCAGTTAAGAATCAACCACATTGTTGTGGATCTGGAATCACTTGTAAGCCAGACCAGATAAGGATGGCAGAGCCTCTGACGATGATCTTTGCGTCATTGATGGAGACAGGAGAGGTGCCGGAGGATTGGAGGATTGCGGATGTGGTTCCTATTTTCACGAAGGGGAATAGGGATAGCCCAGGAAATTACCGACCAGTGAGTCTAACCTCAGTGGTCGGTAAGCTGATGGAGAAGATCCTGAGGGACAAGATTTATGAGCATTTAGAGAGGTTTAGTATGCTCAAGAATACTCAGCATGGCTTTGTCAAAGGCAGATCGTGCCTTACGAGCCTGCTGGAGTTCTTCGAAAATGTGACTAAACACATTGACGAAGGGAAAGCGGTAGATGTGGTTTATATGGATTTTAGCAAGGCGTTCGATAAGGTCCCCCATGCAAGGCTTCTAGAAAAAGTGAAGGGGCTGCTGCCCTGTGGATCCAGAACTGGCTTGCCCAAAGGAGGCAGAGAGTATGTATAGATGGGTTTTTTTCTAAATGGACGTCGGTCACCAGTGGTGTGCCCCAGGGATCTGTTCTGGGACCCTTGCTGTTTGTCATTTTCATAAATGACCTGGATGAGGAAGTGGAGGGATGGGTTGGTAAGTTTGCCGACGACACGAAGGTTGGTGGGGTTGTGGATAGTCTGGAGGGATGTCAGAAGTTACAGAGGGACATAGATAGGATGCAAGACTGGGCAGAGAAGTGGCAGATGGACTTCAACCCAGATAAATGCGTAGTGGTCCATTTTGGCAGGTCAAATGGGATGAAGGAGTACAATATAAAGGGAAAGACTCTTAGTACTTTAGAGGATCAGAAGGACCTTAGGGTCCGGGTCCATAGGACTCTAAAATCGGCCCCGCAGGTGGAGGAGGTGGTTAAGAAGGCGTACGGTGTGCTGGCCTTTATCAATCGAGGGATTGAGTTTAGGAGTCCGGGGATAATGATGCAGTTATATAAGACCCTCGTCAGACCCCACTTGGAGTACTGTGCTCAGTTCTGGTCGCCTCATTACAGGAAGGATGTGGAAAAGATTGAAAGGGTGCAGAGGTGATTTACAAGGATGTTGCCTGGATTGAGTGGCATGCCTTATGAGGATAGGCTGAGGGAGCTCGGTCTTTTCTCCTTGGAGAGACGTAGGATGAGAGGAGACCTAATAGAGGTATATAAGATGTTGAGAGGCATAGATCGTGTGGACTCTCAGTGGCTTTTTCCCAGGGTGAAAATGGCTGCTACGAGAGGACACAGGTTTAAGGTGCTGGGGTGTAGGTACAGGGGAAATGTTAGGGGGAAGTTTTTCACACAGAGGGTGGTGGGCGAGTGGAATCGGCTGCCGTCAGTGGTGGTGGAGGCAAACTCAATAGGGTCTTTTAAGAGATGGGTACATGGGACTTAATAGGATGGAGGGTTATAGGTAGGCCTAAAAGGTAGGGATATGTTTGGCACAACTTGTGGGGCCGAAGGGCCTGTTTTGTGCTGTAGTTTTCTATGTTTCTATGTTTCTATTCCCTTCTCTGAAGGACATTAGTGAACTCGATGGCTTTTTACAGATAATCAGTGGTAGTTTCGTGGTCATCATTACTGAGGCTAACTTTATATTCCAGATTTTCTTTTATTAATTGAATTTAAATTCCACCAGCTGCCATGGTTTGAACTCTATATTCCCTAAGAATTATCCTGTGCCTAAGTATTAGCCTGCGCCTCTGGATTAAGTGGCATGACCATTGCGCCGCCACTTTCCCCCAGTGTGTGAGTCAATATTCTCAGGGAAAGAAAGACAAAATTGCTGGGGGGAGAACTTGTCAAATCATCAAAATCTACTCAGAAGTCTTGAATGTAACTCTGTAATCCATACCATGAAGATAACAGGATATGAAATTCGTTCCAGAATAACCTGATATTTTTGATGCAGGCATTAAACAGATCTGAAGCAAATGGAATTATCTTAGGATACAGAGTACAGTATGGGAAAAGAAAGGATCCAACAGTGATGCTACAACATAATACAACATATTTGAATTATTCTTTGTTCTTGACGCATGAAGCATACGCTATAACTGTGGTCGCCTATAACTCAGCAGGTGACTCTCCTAAAGCCACTTTGATAGTTCCAGCAATAAACCAGACAGGTATGTCTTACTATTCCTGAGGCATAGCAAATATTCAACTAAAACCTTTTAACAAGAGCCACAGATGGAAATATGAATATTAATATCCAAATATTATGATTAATCTTTTTGCTATGTAACTATGAAGTAATTCTCTCCAATCCCAGCTTTGCTGTCCCCGTTTCAAAGCTTTGGTTAAAAAAAAATAGGCAATTATGCACTTTTCCAAAACATCTGTCAATGTTTATCTATTGTCAGTCAGATTACTGAGCCAAAGCATGATGTGGAAACCCAAAATAACATCCGCTTGCTCTCACTCTGAGCTACTTCACCCCCTGTACTGTTTCTAATAGTGTTTCACTCGGTAAAATCCTGACTACAGATGCCAGGCAAGGTGAGATTTGAACTCAGGCTTCCTCACTTTTGTTGAAGTGCTATACAGGAAGACACAGGCTAAAGAGTGACGGCAGGTCAGTGAGATTGCATAGCTCTGGCGAAGAGCCAGCCAAGATGCAATAGGTTGAATGGCCTCCTTCTGTGATGTGAAATTCTAAGGCATTATGGAGTGCCACCATTAATCTTAAGACATCTAGCAATTAGTTTCAGAGTGTTATTGGCAGGCCTGAAAGTCTACTTCCTGATAGAAGCCTACAAGATTATGAGGGGCATGGACAGAGTGGACAGTCAGAAGCTTTTTCCCAGGGTGGAAGAGTCAATTACTAGGGGGAATAGGTTTAAGGTGCGAGGGGCAAGGTTTAAAGGAGATGTATGAGGCACGTTTTGACACAGAGGGTGGTGGGTGCCTGGAACTCGCTGCCGGGCGAAGTAGTGGAAGCAGATACGATAGTGACATTTAAGGGGCGTCTTGACAAATATAGTAAGTAGTCTCACACCACGTTAAAGTCCAACAGGTTTATTTGGTAGCACAAGCTTTCGGAGCATTGCCCCTTCATCACTCACCTGATGAAGGGGCAACGCTCCGAAAGCGCGTGCTACCAAATAAACCTGTTGGACTTTAACCTGGTGTTGTGAGACTACTTACTGTGCCTACCCCAGTCCAACGCCGGCATCTCCACATCTTGACAAATATATGAATAGGATGGGAATAGAGGGTTACGGTCCCCGGAAGGGTAGGGGATTCTAGGTCAGTCAGGCAGCATGGTTGGTGCAGGCTTGGAGGGCCGAAGGGCCTGTTCCTGTGCTGTAATTTTCTTTGTTCTTTGTTTTGTAGGTTGCTGGATGGTTACCTGCTTTAGACAGTTTGTGGCATTAGGGGCCAATAACAAACAAAGGGGCAACAAATTATTCCTGTTTTGTAATGATCATTATAGTGATTATTGCAACTTTATTAGATTTGTACACTAATGTCTTGTCACCTATTTGAAAAAAGGTTTTGCAGCTGTTCAATACGTTAACGTTACATCACAGAATGACCAACTGCTCGTACAGTGGAAGGCTACAAGACCACCTGACAATGGTTATGTGATTGAATGGTGTTTGATTTTGGATACAAGTCCATTTGCTGGGCCATTGCACTGGCAACACGAGGACAACACTTCTGAAATGTCTTACTTACAGGGTAAATATTCATTATATAAACGCTTAAAATATAAGGCATGGATATTAGTATAAGATAAATGTAAAATGGCCACTGCACCAAGTGTACTGAGGGGTTAAAGGAGAAGGAAAGCAATCTGTTGCTTCACTTTTGTCTCTCTTTTCCTGAGAATGTTGACTCATACTGGGGCTGTGTGCTCCAAATCATATGAAATGTTCATCTTTGTGGTTAAGCTGAAACCACCAGAAAGAATAATCAGCTGAGACCAGCCTTGATCTTACTCAATAACTACATAAACGCACTTTCCATCAGAGGTTATTGGATAGAGGGAATCATAGAATCCCTACAGTGCACAAGGAGGTCATTCAGCCCATCAAGTCTGCACCACCTCTCTAGCAGAGCATCTCACACAGGCCCTCCCCATGTCCTATCCTCGTAACCCCACATGTTTACCCTGCTAATCCCCATAACCTACACAGCTTGGGACACTAAGGGACAATTTAACGTGGCCAGACCCCATCTTTGGAGTGTGGGAGAAAACCGGAGTACCCAAAGGAAACCCATGCAGACAGAGGGAGAAGGTACAAACTCCACATAGACAGTGACCCAAAGCTGGAATTGAACCCAGGTCCCTGGCGCTGTGAGGCAGCAGTGCTAACCACTGTGCCGGGAGTGGGTGTCTAGCCATAATCTGCTAATTTAATAGACCAAGGTCAAATTAGGCTGATTTACAGGACTCATTTTCATGTCAACTGGAAGACCTAACTATTTATTAATTGGAGAGATGAGAAATAATGTGCAGCCTGTGTCCACTGAATAACTTATACACATTATTGGGAACTTAATAGATTAAAAACACTTCCTCTATGTCCACAATGTATTGTGGCCAGCCTTTTTGATATCATGGTGCTGCAATGAAAGAAATAAAATGATACAAGGAAATTTATTTCTCCAGTGTTTTTTTAAAAATAGTTTTCAAGATTTGTACTGGATTTCACAAGATTATTAAAATAAAAATGTTGGGTGAAATCTTACCAAAAATGGCAGTGTTGTTTCTGACAAGAAAATCAGCATACTTTCTCCCCAGATCTTATGACACTCTGCCAAAAAAATTCAAGGGGATGTGGTTCATGCCTAAGACGGAAGGTGGGGGTGGGCATAACCTAAACTTGCCCATGAAACTGCTCAGAGATCAAGGCGCCATCTTTAAAGGGTGCCACGATCAGAACCTGAGTAAACCTTCCCCAGCTCATCACGGAGGTCTCAGGGGCTGCCCTCTCCACCCCCTGATTGGAGTCAGCACTTCTCCAACCCCTCCCCACCCAATCATCAGTCCCTTCCCCCTTAGTCGTTCCAGGAACCCCCAACCCGCCAATGACCATCCCCTGCTCTTCCGTCGGCCCACAACCAAATCTGAATGAATCCCCTCCCACTCCTTCATGAGACCCCTAATGGGGTCGGCCCCCTGGCACTGGTCGGCATGACATGGGTGACTCTGTGTGGAGTTTGCACATTCTCTCCGTGCCTGCCTGGGTTTTCTCCGAGTGCTCTGGTTTCCTCCCACAGTCCAAAGATGTGCAGGTTAGATGGAATGGCCTTGCTAAATTATGCCTTAGTGTCGCAAGATGTGTAGGTTAGGGGGATCACCGTGCCACTTCCAGGCCATGTTCCTCTCCGCCTAGGGGTTATACTCACCCTTACACCCCCGGGGTGTCCCCCATAACAGATTCACATCTAAGTGAATCTATTGTAAATGGCTGAATATCCAGTGAGGATATTACTTCGTGTTGAGTGGAGTTACACCTGTTGCTCGCTTAGCAGGCCTGCTCTTTGATGTTATTTAAGCAGTTTTTTATAGAATTATAGAATCCCTACAGTGCAGAAGGAGGCCAGTCAGCCCATTGAGTTTATACTGACCACAGCCCTACCCAGGCCCCACTCCCATAACCCTACATATTTACCCTGCTAATCCTCCTGACACCAGGGTCAATTTAGCATGGCCAGTCAACCTAACCCGCACATCTTGGACTGTGGGAGGAAACCGGAGCACCCGGAGGAAACCGGAGCACCCGGAGGAAACCCACGCAGGCACGGGGAGAAAGTGCAAACTCCACACAGACAGTGACCTGAGGCTAAAATTGAACCCGGGTCCCTGGCACAGTTAGGCAGCAGAGCTAACCACTGTGCCACCGCAAGTTCACTTCAGTGTTTTTCAGAAAATGCTGCCTAAAATATAATGGAAGCAAGAGATTTACTTTTTGTTTTGTCTCTTAATCCAGTAACAAATAGTATAAACCTGTTCTCCTATCGCTCTTGAATATAATCCCTGCCAGGAAAATGTTAATAATTATCCTTCCAGCTTGTATTTTTCTGCATGAGTCCTTGATGACGAAGTTTTGAATCATCAACCACGTTCCTAATGGACATTTGCCTGTAGCATAAAATAGACTCTCTATTGGGGAAAAAAATGAATGACATTGAGAAACCACAAGATAGCTACTGTTGAAAAATATATACTACGGCAGCCTCGGTTCCTGATCTGAGACTTGACTGTGCTATATTATGAGATGGATTAGAGGGAGCTCTATATCTAACAATCCCATATCTAAGCTGAAAGTGCTTAACATTGACCCTGGTAGCTGAAATGGGAAAACATTCCATTCTGCAGAACTCATATCCCACGCCTGAATGAACAAAACATTTCAAAGGGGCCGGGAGAGAAATACAACTGTACAATTTGGAAAAGCACAACGTAGCAGCAGCTGAACAATGACTCTGAAGTGGATAAAGCAAATGGAAACATAGGCAGAGATCTGTTATGCTGGATATTCACCCATTTAGCTCACTATTCGATTTTCTGGTTGGTTTTTGTACTGCTGATTGCAATTGTGCAGCTGATTTTATTAGTACAAGGCCCTGGTGGCCTATTGATTGCGCTTCCATTTCCTGGTCTTATTACTGTTAAAACATCCAATCATTATCCAGTCCAGATAAAATGGACAATCCAGTTACTAAAGTCGTGCTATTTACTGAAACGCATGTGATTTTACCATGCGTAATGTATTTTAAATCTTTACCTAACCTTTTTGTCCCTTTGGTGTTTCCATCTAATTAGTTGGTAATTAATGGTCTGGCTCTGCCACTTAAAAATAAATAATCTCAGAATCAAGGATTTCCTAATGGAAATTCCCCTCTTCATGATTCTTGGAGAAAGAAGAGGCTGAGCAATGGAGTAATGTGAGGCAGGTCAGACTGCCAAGAGGCAGACTGTTTCCAACCACTGTTACTTTCTCACTCACAGGAACAGGCTAACTTACTTGGAAATACAGTGAAAGCTACAAACTCTTGGCCAGCAGAGAGCCAAAACGGGCATTTCTAACTTAAAGGAATGGTTATGCTTTGTTTTGTAGCAATAATTGTCAGCAGTACACACAGGCCCTGATCTTGAAGGGGCCTGGTGACATAGTTGGGGAATAGAGTTTCTGATGGGACACCCAAAAGTTCTGGTTTCCCCACATGTTGTAAAAGGTTTTTTTTTTGCCACAATTTCCATCCAGGAGTCAGCCTGATTGGCAAGCTTGACTTCTGGTCAAGCAGGGAGCACTCTAGAGCAGGCCGGAAATGTCCGAAGCTGGTACTTGGAGCGCAGGGTGGGTGCCGGGAGGATCCAATCTATGGCCCTGGAAGAAACGGGTATCTGATCCCCAACCCAGTAGTGGTCTTTGTGAAAGATGGTCTGTTGGAGTGAGGTTCCAATCCAAAGCAAGACGGTCATCTGTTGTATCCCGGAGACAACAGTCTGGCTCCTCCTGGCTTCCAGTGCTGTAAAGACACTTACCTTCTCCCTGAAGTTGTCCATGACTCCCTTTAGCTGCTGGGTTTTCCAAAGCTTGGCCAGAATTAAACCTGCAGCACATTTCATAATTGCCCTGCAATATTTTCAAAACAAAAGAAAAATTATTTCATGGTGTACCCACATTATCTTCTCTTTTACATTGGTCTAACCGATCTTATCAACAGACAACAGTTACACACAGTACAGCTACAAAAATGTCAGCAAGGACTCAGAATGGAACTGGGGATTCTTGGTTACTGGTTGTTATGTATTGTTGTATTATCCATAAATAGCTGGAGACTACTTAGCTGGGAACTGGTGTGTTACGTGTAAGTGTCTTAGGTGGGGGGGGGGGGGGGGAAGCTACATTTCATGGTTGCTAAGCACTTATAGTTCACGAGTGTGAACTCGTGAACTATAACAGAACTAGTTCAATCTGGTCCTTCTTTGCACCAGACCTTATAACAAAAGTAAACATAAAGAGTTCTAATCATTCAAAGCTTAAAGTGCGATTAATATTAATAACATCTGGGAACCAAAAGACAGCGAAAACACATGGCAATGGCCTATCATTAAACATAGCAACCATCTAGAATTAGCTGCTTAAGAACAGTTAAATGCTTCAAGCATTGCAATGCAGATAAATATGAAAATAATTCGACTAATTAAGTTTGAACAAGATGTTTGTATCTTGGTGTTTATATTGAAAATAACCTATTTAAGAATCTTTCTAAATTGCTGCACAATTTTTCTGATTTCCTTCACAGATTTAGAACAATTTAAGCGCTATAACATCTCTGTTTATTCTGTGTACAATGATGGTCCAGGAAATCCATTTTCAATACCGGCATACCTTCAGCAAGCTAGTAAGTAAATATTCCAAGATTTAATAGCTAACTAGGGGCTTTCCAGCGACCTTGATTTGAGGCAGTGCGACATCAGATAGCAGGCTACATGCTGGGTTGTTTATCAATTGGAAATGCCGCTTGCCAAATTGGCAGTGTTCAAATGTTGTATTTCTGGATTTTAAAAGCAAGCTGTGCTCCTGAAAGTACTATACCAATGTTAAAACAATTTCCCCTTTTTCTGTTTTGTAATAATTGGTAGCTTTTTGATTAAACTAAGAAGTGCAAGTTGCATGTATAGGGAGGAACTTTATGGACCTGTTGCAGTGGGGATGGAGCTATAAAGTGCAGTGAGCCATTCAAAAGTCCATTATTTTGGTGGCATCATAAAATCCCACCCATAATGTGGAAAGTGACTTTTCTCATTGATTTGTCCCATTATCACAATTAGCCTGATTTTGAGCTGTTTATGTGTGAATTCAGTACATTTATTAAACCGTAAGTATTGTAATTGCCAATGATTTCACCATAATGTTCCGGGTTAACCCCTGATTAAACAACTTCCATACTGGCATCTTTCCGACAATGTGGAAAATTTCCCACAAGCGTCCTGACCACAGAAATAGGACAAATCCAATGTGGCCAACCATTGCCCATTCAGTCTACTCTTGATTGTCAAAATAGTAATGGAAGATGTTGTTGACAGTGCTATCAAACAACACATAGAGTCATAAAGTCATAGAGGTTTACAGCATGGAAATAGGCCCTTCGGCCCAACTTGTCCATGCCGCCCTTATTTATTTATTTTAAACCCCTAAGCTAATCCCAATTGCCTGCATTTGGCCCATATCCCTCTATACCCATCGTACCCATGTAACTATTTTAAAAGATAAAATTGTACCCGCCTCTACTACTACCTCTGGCAGCTTGTTCCAGACACTCACCACCCTCTGTGTGAACAAAATTGCCCCTCTGGACACTTTTGTATCTCTCCCCTCTCACCTTAAACCTATACCCTCTAGTTTTAGACTCCCCTACCTTTGGGAAAAGATATTAACTATCTACCTTGTCTATGCCCCTCATTATTTTATAGACCTCTATAAGGTCACCCCTCAGCCTCCTACGCTCCAGAGAAAAAAGTCCCATCTATTCAGCCTCTCCTTATATCTCAATCCATCAAGTCCCAGTAGCATCCTAGTAAATCTTTTCTGCACTCTTTCTAGTTTAATAATATCCTTTCTATAATAGGGTGACCAGAATTGCACACAGTATTCCAAGTGTGGCCTTACCAATGTACAACTTCAACAAGACGTCCCAACTCCTGTATTCAATGTTCTGACTGATGAAACCAAGCATGCCGAATGCCTTCTTCACCACTCTGTCCACCTGTGACTCAATTTTCAAGGAGCTATGAACATGTACCCCTAGATCTCTTTGTTCTGCAACCCTCCCCAACGCCCTACCATTAACTGAGTAAGTCCTGCCCTCGTTCAATCTACCAAAATGCACTACCTCGCATTTGTCTAAATTAAACTCCATCTGCCATTCGTCAGCCCACTGGCCCAATTGATCAAGATCCCTCTGCAATTGGAGATAACCTTCCTCACTGTCCACCATGCCACCAATCTTGGTGTCATCTGCAAACTTACTGACCATGCCCCCTATATTCTCATGCAAATCACTAATTTAAATGACAAATAACAGTGGGCCCAGCACTGATCCCTGAGGCACACCGCTGGTCACAGGCCTCCAGTTTGAAAAACAACTCTCTACAACCAGCAATTTTGTATCCATTTAGATACCTCACCCTGGATCCCGTGAGATTTAACTTTATGCAACAACCTACCATGCGGTACCTTGTCAAAGGCCTTGCTAAGGTCCATGTAGACAACATCAACTGCACTGCCCTCATCTACCTTCTTGGTTACCCCTTCAAAAAACTCAAATTAAATTTGTGAGACATGATTTTCCACTCACAAAGCCATGCTGACTGTCCCTAATCAGTCCTTGCATCTCTAAATGCCTGTAGATCCTGTCTTTCAAAATACCTTCCAACAATTTACCCACCACAGATGTGAGGCTATCTGGCCTGTAGTTCCCAAGCTTTTCCCTGCAGCCCTTTTTAAACAAAGGCACAACATTTACCACTCTCCAATCTTCAAGTACCTCACCCGTGACTATCAATGATTCAAATATCTTGGTTTGGGGACCCGCAATTTCCTCCCTAGCCTCCAACAATGTCCTGGGATATACCTCATCAGGTCCCGCAGATTTATCTACCTTGATGCGCTTTAAGACTTCCAGCACCTCCTTCTCTGTAATATGTACACTCCTCAAGACATCAATATTTAATTCCCCAAGTTCCCGAACATCCATGCTTTTCTCAACAGTAAATACTGATGAGAAATATTCATTTAGGATCTCACCCATCTCTTGTGGATCCGCACATTGATTACCTTGTTGATCCTTAAGAGGCCCTACTCTCTCCCTTGTTACACTTTTGCCCTTTATGTATACGTAGAAGCTCTTTGGATTCTCCTTTGCCAAAACAATTTCGTGTCCCCTTTTTGCCCTCCTGATTTCTCTCTTAACTCTACTCCTACACCCCCTATACTCTTCAAGAGATTCACTTGATCCCAGCTCCCTATGCACGTCATGTGCCTCTCTTTTTCTTGACCAGGGCCTCAATATCCCGAGTCATCCAGGGTTCTCGACTTCTGCCAGCCTTGCCCTTCACTCTAAGAGGAATGTGTTTACCCTGAACTCTGGTTAACACACTTTTGAAAGCATGCCACTTACCAGACGTCCCTTTTCCTTCCCACAGACTCCCCCATTAACTTTTGAAACTTCCTGCCGGATACCATCAAAATTGGCCTTGCCCCAATTTAGAATATTAACTTTTGGGATAGACCTATCATTCTTCATAGCTATCTTAAAACTAATAGAATTATGGTCACTGGTCCCAAAGTGATCCCTCACTAACACTTCTGTCACCTGCCTTTCCTTATTTCCCAAGAGGAGGTCAGGTTTTGCCCCCTCTCTAGTCGGGCCATCCACTGAATGAGAAATTCCTCCTGAATACACTCAACAAATTTCTCTCCATCCAACCCTCTAATACTATGGCTGTCCCAGTCAATGTTGGGAAAATTAAAATCTCCGACTATTACCACCCTATTTTTCTTGGAGCTTTCTGTAATCTCTTTACATATTTGCCTCTCAATTTCCCGCTGACTGTTTAGTACGACCCTATCAAAGTGATTTCCCCCTTCTTATTTCTCAGTTCTACCCATATAGACTCAGTGGCCGAACCCTCGGATATATCCCCTCTCAGTACGGCCGTGATGTTTTCCCTAATCAAAAGTGCAACTCCCCCTCCTCTCTTACCTCCTGTTTTATCTTTCCTATAGCATCTGTACCCTGAAACAATGAGCTCCCAGACCTGTCCCTCCCTTAGCCATGTTTCAGTAATTGCTATAATATCCCAGTCCCACGTACCCATCAAGGCCCTGAGTTCATCTGCCTTGCCCGTCAGGCCTCAGTACATACGCAGTAATAATCCAATAGATGCTCAGTTTAGGTTCCCGTGGTTTCTCCATTCCTGACCTCATTACGACCTTTGTCCAAACATGAACAATAAAGCTGAATTCGAATGGCGAGGTGAGAGCGACTGCCCCTAACATCAAGGCAGTATTTTACCGAGGCGCTATCAAGCAGCACTGTTATGGTCAGGGATACTGTTTTTGATCGGTGTGAATTTTGGAAAGGAAGAAGGTATGTGCTTATTAATGCCTGAGTGTATGAAAAATTTGAATAACCAGCAGCAAGCTTTTCATGGGTTTAAATGAAGAGGATTATTTGTTCATGTGCTCAAATGTCTATTGCTACATCACTTATCACATTTAAACAAACACACAGACACATTATCTTAAGTGTGAAGAATGCAGCTAAAGAGAATAGGACACTTTCACAAATCATAAACAAAATAATAGTTTGTAATTCACATATATGGCTCTTTGGAAAAGCTACACAATGTGTAGGTCTGGTCAAAAAAGCATTTTCACTCCTGAAGAGCAGTCTCTGTGGATTCAATAGTTGGATCCGTGTGTCAGGATTATTGCAGGATTCCATTGAAGAGATGGATTTTCAGTCGGTCATGAAATTAACTACTTGTAATCTTGTTTACTAGGAGGCCAGTTTTCTGTACTGGTGGCCAAGTGGCATTATCGCTAGGCATTTAATCCAGAAACTAGCTAATATCTGGGGACCGGGTTCGAATCCCACCATGGCAGATGGTGAAATTTGAATTCAATAAAAAATATCTGGAATTAAGAATCTACTGATGACCATGAAACCGTTGTTGATTATTGGAAAAACCCAGCTAGTTCACTAAAGTGGGGCGGCATGGTGGCACAGTGGTTAGCATTGCTGCCTCACAGCTCCAGGGTTTGATTCCTGCTTCCGTCACTGTCTGTGTGGAGTCTGCACATTCTCCCCGGGCCTGCGTAGGTTTCCTCTGGGTGCTCTGGTTTCCTCCCAAAGTAAGAAGTTTAACAACACCAGGTTAAAGTCCAACAGGTTTATTTGGTAGCAAAAGCCACACAAGCTTTCGGAGCTGCAAGCCCCTTCTTCAGGTGAGTGGGAATTCTGTTCACAAACAGAGCATATAAAGACACAAACTCAATTTACATGAATAATGGTTGGAATGCGAATACTTACAACTAATCAAGTCTTTAAGAAACAAAACAATGTGAGTGGAGAGAGCATCAAGACAGGCTAAAAAGATGTGTATTGTCTCCAGACAAGACAGCCAGTGAAACTCTGTGGGGGTTACAGATAGTGTGACATCATTCCCCCCAAAGTCCAAGGATGTACGGGTTAGGTGGATTGGCCATGCTGAAGTGCCCCTTCGTGTTAGGAGGTCTAGCTAGGGTAAATGCATGGGGTTATGGGGATAGGGCTTGGGTGGGATTGTGGTTATTGCAGATTTGATGGTCTGAATGGCCTCCTTCTGCACTGTATGATTTCTATGATTTCTATGATGACTTTAAAAAGAACAGGCTTGGGGACTTATGATGATGCTGCCGTCAGCTGTTTCTTGACATCATTTGGAGTGAATCGAATTGGCTGAAAACCGTCATCTATGATGCTGGGGACCTCCAGAGGTGGCTGAGATGGATCATCCACTTGGCACCTCTGGTTGATGATGGTCGCAAATGTTTCAGCCTTATCTTTTGCACTGATGTGCTGGGCTCCCCCATCATTGAGGATGGCAATATTTGTGAAGCCTCTCCCTCCAATGAGTTGTCTAATTGTCCATCACCATTCATGACTGGCTGTTGCAGGTCTTGGAGCTTAGATCTGATCCTTTGGTTGTGGAATTGCAGGCTTCCTCTGCTGTTTGGTACGCAGGCCGCCCTGTGCTGCAGCTTCACCAGGTCGATACCTCATTTTAGGTATGCCTGGTGCTCTTCCTTGCAAACCCTTCTGCATTCTTCATTGAACCAGGGTTTATCCCTGGGGCTTGATGATAATGTCAGAATGAGGGATATGAGGATAGAGATTGTAGTTGAAGACAATTCTGTTGCTGTTGATGGCCCATGGCGCCTTATGCTTGAACTTTGAATTGCTAGATTAGTTCAAAATCTATCCCATTTAGAACGATGGTAATGCCACACAAGACCGTGGAAGATATCCTCAATGTGAAGACAGGACTCTGGGCGGAATTTTACTGGCATGTCCGCCCAAGGTTCGTATGACCCTGCCCGAGGCCAACGAGAATGCTGTTCTCCAAGCCTTGTCCGCCCCCGCAACCAGGGTGGGAGTGCCGGTGAATTTCTGGCCTTTGTCTGTGTAAGGACTGTGGTGTTCACTGCTACTGATATTGTCACGGACATGTGCTCCTGCGACAGCGAGCTTGGTGAGGAGAAGGTCAAGTAGCTTTTTTTTGTTCTTATTGGTTCCCTCAAGGTGTTGAAGTCTCCAGGTCTTAAAGATGTAGATATTGCTGCCCTTACTACTACTATCAATCCTGCAGTTGTCCCGTGTTCTGCTGACAGCACTTAAGACTTTTTTTTAAAAGGCTGACTAACATGGCTGCATTACCATGTGATCCTTCACAGCTCCCTTACAAATATGGCGTTCAGCTTACGTTAATTATCCACAGCTTGGATCTTTTTGTGCAGAAATCCACCTTTTGGGCCTGAGACAATCATTATCTTTGTTTCTGAAAAAGACTCATTCAGGTCAGGAAATCATTTCTGGAGAGTTTCAGGTATGGGTATCGACACTTCTGAACTTGGAATGTGTCCTTTCCAGGCTGTGTGGCAGCCTGAATTCACAAATCAAGTTAGCTGAGCTCAGCCACCTTTTGCAGCATTTTACATCCAATTTTAAAAGAAATGATTTTAACTGATTACAGTTCATGTTTTAAAAGCTATGAATAGGATATGCATGTCATACTGGGCATGACAAATGTGAGGTAATGTATTTTGGAAGGTCTAATACAGATAGGAAATGTACAGTAAATGGCAGAACCTGGGCGACCTGATAGAAGTCTACAAGATTATGAGAGGCATGGACAGCGTGGATAGTCAGAAGCTTTTTCCCAGGGTGGAAGAGTCAATTACTAGGGGGCACAGGTTTAAGGTGTGAGGGGCAAGGTTTAAAGGAGATGTACGAGGCAGATTTTTTACACAAAAGGTGGTGGGTGCCTGGAACTCTCTGCCAGGGGAGGTAATGGAAGCGGATACGATAGTGGCTTTTAAGGGGCGTCTTGACAAATACATGAATAGGAATGGAAATAGAGGGATATGGTCCCTGGAAGGGTAGGGGGTTTTAGTTAAGTCGGGCAGCATGGTCGGTGCAGGCTTGGAGGGCCGAAGGACCTGTTCCTGCGCTGTAATTTTCTTTGTTCTTTTCTTTGTTCTTTGCGAAGCATTAGCAAAATTGAAGGGGGAAGACTCCATTGGTTGGATTCATACCTAATGCAAAGGAGGACAGTTCTAGTGCCCCACCCACCACTTTCAGCATTCGTCCTCCCTCCACCCCCCCCCCCCCCCCCCCCGCCCCCCCCACAACAGCTGGATACTGGCCGTTATGTGTAAGATCTATAAAATGCACTGCAGCAATTTGTCAAGATTCCTTAGACAAGATTCCTTGGACTATCATCCAGGACAAGGGCAGCAGATACATGGGAACACCATCATAGCAAGTTCCCTTCCAAGTGGGACGGCACGGTGGCACAGTGGTTAGCACTGCTGCCTCACAGCGCCGGGGACCTGGGTTTGATTCCCAGCTTGGGTCACTGTCTGTGCAGTTTGCACATTCTCCCCGTGTCTGCAAGGGATTCCTTTGGGTGCTCCAGTTTCCTCCCACAGTCCAAAGATGTGCGGGTTAGGTGGATTGGCCATGCTAAATTGCCCCTAAGTGTCAGAGACACTAGCCAGGGTAAATGCATGGCCTTATAGGGATAGGGCCTGAGTGGGATTGTGGTCAGTGCAGACTCGATGGCCGAATGGCCTCCTTCTGCACTGTAGGATTCTATGATTCTAAGTTACACCAAGCTCACTTGGAGCCATATGACTGTTCCTTCACTGAAACTGGATCAAAATCCTGGAATTCCTTCCTAACAGCACAGTGGGTGTATATACAACACATGGATTGCAGCAGTTCAAAAAGACAGCTCATCTCCACCACCTTCTCAATGATTCCTTGCCAATTAATCCCACATTCAATAAATTAATAGAAAATATTCTCATCCTACCAGGATCAACTTTTAATCTATGAAATGCATTCCTTATATAACTGACAAGGAAATAAAATCCGCTTGGAGAAATAATGGGCTGACTTATTGGGCCTGATTTTAACCTCTAAAATGTATCCACTTGCAGAGAGTTAAAATTGGACACATTGGGCCCGATTTTACCATTGTGTCGCACCCGTTTTCGGGCACGGAAACGTGGTAAAGTCGGGTGAGAGGCCATTAACGCGATCCGCGCCCACGTCTGCGCAGATTGCCACTTTACCGAAACCCGGGAATGGCGGCGATCCACTTCGTGCTCAAAACAGGCGCAACGGCGATTTAAATGCATTTGCATGCATTTAAATTGAATTAATGAACTGCCCGCCCAACTTTATCAGCATTTCTCCCTTTACCACCGCGTTTGCCAATCCGGAACCGCGCCGTAATGGACCTGCTAAATAAAAGTCTGAATCGGGCACTCCAGCTGCTGAAGAGCGCATTCAGAGCTTCCAACGGCTCCCTGACTCAGATCAGTGGTACGGGGGCCGGGGAGGGGGGGGGAAGAGGGAGGGGGGGAGGTGGGCGGGCCAGATCATTCTCTGGTTGGGGGGTGGAGGGGGGTGGAGGGGGGTGAGGCCAGTTCGTTGTCTGGTTGGGCGGGGGGAAGGAGGAGGAGGCGGGTCAGATGTATCTCTGGTGGGGGCGGGGAGAAGGGCCGATAATTGTCTGGTGGTTGGTGGGGGAGGGCTGATTGTTATCTGGTGGTGGTGGGGGGGGGGAGGGGTGGGGGGGGGGGGAGGCGGGTCAGATGTTCCTCTGCGGGGTGGGGGTGAGTGAGGCCAGATTGTTGTCTGGGGTGGGGGGAGAGTGAGGCCAGATCGTTGTCTGGGGGTGGGGGCGGTGTGAGTGAGGCCAGATCATTGTCTATGGCGGGAGGAGGGAGGCAGGTAAGATGTATCTCTGGTGAGGGGGGAAGCCCGATCGCTCACTGGTGGGGGGCAGGTGGATCTCTGGTGGCGGGGGGGGGGGCAGATGGATCTCTGGTGGGGGTGCGGGGGGGGGCAGGGGGGTCCACTGCCACTCTGTGGGTGATTGGTGGGGGGTGGATAAGGGGGACAGTGATGTGTGTGGGTAGTGGGGAGGGGTGGATAAGGGGGACAGTGATGTGTGTGGGTAGTAGGGGGTTGGATAAGGGGGACAGTGATGTGTGTGGGGGCCATCGCACCCGCTTTTCGCTCCTGAGCCGCTTTCTCCGGCGCGGGAGCGATCTGGCATGGGCGCGCTTTTTCAAAATTTTTTCTAACTGCGCATGCGCAGTTCAGAGCTCCGATCGTTTTGGCTGCGCTAAGCCTCGCCCACAGCGTGAATGGGACTCGCGATGTTTTTTTCAGGCTGAGTGCGTGTGGGGGCGCCTGAAAGCAGATTTCCAAGTCGGATCTGCATTACGCCCAGATTCAGCACTTAGAATGAAAATGGTAAAATCGGGCCCAATGTGTCCTGGTGGAGATTAATGCCATATTCATTTACTCTGCTTACAACCAGCATATAGGGAAAATAAATGGAATAGATGTGCTGCTTAGAGACTGGTGAATACCACAGGACTGTAATATAAAGGCCATCTATTGTAGGTCGTTAATATCTGGTTAAATTGAGAATGGGGAAAAAAATCTGAATTATTTGTGTTAAACATGTGTTAGACCAAGGCTTTCTTTGTCAGTTCCAGAGGAAGGCCCAGCCATTTTTACTCCAGTTGTGAAAGGCACAGCAGTCACAGTCAAATGGGATGAAATTCCAGTGGAAAAGCAGCGTGGATTCATCATTAATTACACCATCTTTTACAAATCTGCAAAAGGTGAAAATGGTAAGTGTGTTCTTTTGAGTTGTCTCTAAAGCAAAATGCAATATTAAGGCACAGTCAGATCCATATGGATCTGATGTGAGTGGAAGCCTCGGTATTGTAATCGCACACATCTCATTCTTTTAGTCTTGTCCTGTGCATGCCTCATTGTCTTCTTGAACTTTTTGCCGATTTTCTTTTAAAAACATGTGTCCAGTTTATTTTTAAATGGTATTAGAGATCTCAGTTTTCACTGCCCCACTCTCCTGCCCAGCAGGCAAAGGTTTAAAACTCAAGAATGTAGCCACTGGCTCCGATTCACCATGTTCCAAATAGTGGCGGCTCCTTGCAGCAACTAACAACCTGCTACAAAGTGATGAGAGCCTGCTGATTAATAAATCAGAGTCTGATGATGTGATTGACACCACACAGTGATATTGCTGTGAAGGATTCACGGAGCAGAGTCACTAGGGGCACCCTGAAGTGGTAGAAAAGGGACACAATGTCAAAAAAGCTGCAGTGTTCTCATGTGCTATTTCACACTCCAGGAATTCCTCCTCTACAGTATTGTTGCTAATTTGATTTGTCCAATCTATAGGTAGATTAAAGTCACCCATAATTGCAGATGTTACTGTAATAACTCCATGGAGGCGAAAGTCCCGTCACCAAGTTACTTTATTTACACCATACATCTGTATACAGTCAGCTCTCCAATTGCTCCCTGCTGAATGCAGGCTGGGAATCTGACACACCTGCTTTAAATAGGGAGCATGAGGCTCCCTGATTTAACCATCAATTAGGACTCATCAGGTAGTTCATACTCTAGCAAACCAACCTCATTAGCCTGGCTGAAGTCATCACAGTTACTTTACCGCATGCGTCTCTAATTTCCTGTTTAATGCCATCCCCAACATCACCACTACAGTTTTGGGGGTCCATATACAACCCCCACTAACGTTTTTTGCCTTTGGTGTTTCTCAGCTCTATCAAGTTTGATGTAGTCTACGTGGATTTTAACAAGACCTTTGACAAGGTCCCACATGGCAGACTGTTCAGAAATGTAATAGACAATGAGACCCAAGGGAAGGGTGCAAGTTGGATCTAAAATTGACTCACTGGCAGGAAGCCATGGGTGTTTTTGTGACTGGAGGACTGTTTCCAGTGGGTTTGAACAGGGCTCTGTTTGAGGTACATTGTTTATCCTGGTATGCATATATCAAGTGATTAAGACTTAAATATATAGGACATGATTAGAAATTATCAGATGGTACAAAAGTTGGCCATGTGGTTGATCGTGAGGTAGAAAGCTGGAGACAGGAAGATAACAATGGACTGGTCAGGTGTGTAGTACAAATCGCAAATAGAATTCAAAACAGAGAAGTGTAAGGTCATGCATTTGGGAAGGACAAACAAGGCAAGGGAATATATAATAAATGGCAGGATACTAAGAAGTGTAGAGGAATTGATGGACTTTTGTGTGCATGTCCTCAGATCTCTGAAGTTTAAGTTTTAATTTTATTTATGTGTCACAAGTAGGCTTATATTAACACTGCAATGAAGTTACTGTGAAAATCCCCTAAGGTAATGGGACAGGTAGATAAAGTACTTAATAAGGTATATGGGATGTACTCCTTGATTAGAAGAGACATTGGCCAGAATTTTACCATTCCGCCCACCATGGGAATCGGAGCAGGTGAGGGGTGGACCATGGAAATGTCCGTTGACCCCAAGCGGGCTTTTATGGTTTTGGGACGAGCGAGGTCGTAAAATCCCACCCATAGACTATCAGAGTGGGAGGTTATGTAAGAATGTGCAAGGCACTAGTTAAACACTCTGATACATGTATGGTCACCCATTTTGGGAAGGATGTGATCACGCCAGAAAAGGTACAGAGGAGATTTGCAAGAATGTTGCCAAGACTGAAGAATTTTAGCTATGAGGAAAGATTGGATAGGCAGGGATAATAACTTTGGAATAGAGGTTGCTGAGAGGAGATTAAATTGATATAATAGGAATATAAAAATTCAATTTCCATCAGCAGAGAGGTTAATAAGCAGGGGCACAGATTTAAATTGATGGAATGATTAAAGTTGAGGAGAACTTTTTTCAGCCAAAGGTCAGTGGAATCTGTAACTAACTGTCTGAAAGAGTAGTAGAGATAGAAATCCCCAACACGTGTACAAAGTACTAGGAAATGCACTTTAAATGCCAAAAACTACAATGGGCAGGTATGAAAAGTGGGTTTAGTCTGGATGGCAGTTTTTCAGCTGACACAAGCCCGATTGGCCAAATGGTCTTCCGTGTTGTAAATTTGTGATTCTTTGAATTTGTGAAATTAAGTTGTTAAATATGATTCTTGCACACAGAGATTTCATCACAAAGTTCTCTCAGACTATGTTTTACTGCCTTCTAATTATTCTTTGTATATTTTGCAGCTGTAACAGTGAATGCGACTGTTCACGAATATACACTGAAGTCGCTGCAGAAAGATACAGACTATACATTACATGTCATGGCATCCACAGAGAAGGGAGGCATAAACTCGTCAATCTTCTTCAAAACAGATGCACTCGGTAAGCGAAGCACAATGAGAAAAAGTTCAACGTTCAGGTATTTATTTCCCAGCTTTGTAGCTGCACAAAACACGTTCAGTTTTATACAGGGTGATAAAGAACCCTAATGAGCTGCAAGCTAATTCTTGCTCTCGTACTCTCTTTCTCAGTTACAGAGTCCTAGAGTCATAGGGGTTTACCCCCTAGTCTTCCACAATGTCCTGGGAATCACTTCATCAGGTCCCGGGGATTTATCTACCTTGATGCGCTCCTTCTCTGTAATATGTACACTTCTCAAGATGTCATTGTTTATTTCCCCAAGTTCCCGTTCTCAAAAGTAAATACTGATGAGAAATATTCATTTAGGATCTCACCTATCTCTTGTGGATCCGTACATAGATGACCTTGTTGATCCTTAAGAGGTTCTATTCTTTCCCTAGTTGCTATTTTGCCCTTTATATATTTGTAGAAGCTCTCTGGATTCTCTTTTGCCTTATCTGCCACAGCAATCTCATGTCCCCTCTTTGCCTTCCTGATTTCTCTCTTAATTCTACTCTGACACCCTTTATGTTCTTCAAGGGACCCACTTGATCCCAGCTGCCAATGCATGTCGTATGCCTCCTTCTTCTTTTTGACCAGGTCCTCAATATCCTGAGTCATCCAGGGTTCCCTACTTCTACCAGCCTTGCCCTTCTCTCTAAAAGGAATGTGCTTACTCTGAACCCTGGTTAACACAATTTTGAAAACCTCCCACTTATCAGACGTCTGTTAGCCTGCCAGCAGACTCCCCCAATCATCCTTTGAAAGTTCTTGTCTGGTACCATCTAATATCATCAAAATTGGCCTTGCCCCAATTTAGAATTTTAACTTTTGGGCCAGACCTAACATTCTCCAAAGCTATCTTAAAACTAATGGAATTATGGTCACTGGTCCCAAAGTGATCCCTCACTAACAATTCTGTCACCTGCCCTTCCTTATTTCCCCAGAGGAGGTCAAGTTTTGCCTCCTCTCTAGTCGGGCCATCCACAGACTGAATGAGAAGTTTCTCCTGAATACACTGAAGAAATTTCTCTCCATCCAAGCCCCTAATACTATGACTGTCCCAGTCAATGTTGGGAAAATTAAAGTCCCCTACTATTACCATCCTATTTTTCCTGGTGTTCGCAGTAATCTCCTTACATATTAGTTCCTCAATTTCCCACTGACTATTTGGGGGTCTATTGTACAATCCTATCAAAGTGATCTCCCCTTTCTTATTTCTCAGTTCTACCCATATAGACTCAGTGGGCGAACACTCAGAAATATCCCCTTTCAGTACTGCCGTGATGTTCTGATGCGCGATTAATTCACTTGGGAGGCTGGATCGTACCCGGGAAATAAAGGCTTTTATTATTAACAAGAATGGAGCATACTGCTTAACAATACAATCCCAGACTAAAGGGTCACTAGGAAGTGCAGTGACCTTTATACTCCTATAGGTAGGCGGAGCCAACCGGAGTGTACCACAGAACAATACCAACAGGTGGAACACCCCAACCCTAACCCCTACAGTAACAAGAGTAACATATGTACAAGTACCCATAGTGGTAACCATCTATGGTTCAGTACCCATAGTGGTAACCATCTATGGTTCACCACATGTTCTCCTTAAACAAAAATGCAACTCCCCCTCCTCTCTATCTTTCCTATAGCATCTGTACCCTGGAACATTGACTTGTCTGTTCTGTCCTTCCCTTAGCCATGCTTCAATAATTGCTATAATATCCTCGTCCCATGTACCCATCCATGCCCTGAGCTCATCTGCCTTGCTCATCAGGCCTCTTGCATTGAAATAAATGCAGTTTAATCGAGACTTCTCTTGCTTAAGTTGAACATAATTGACTCCAAAAATCCGCAGATGCCAACTCCTGCATTGGGGTTGTGTCTGCGGCTGCCAAGATGTGTCTTCAGGAAAAGTGACTTTGAGGAATGGGTATAGCTGTGATGATCCCTTACTGGGCCATCCTCCCTATCCTCAGGGCTGACACAGTTGCTTCTGATGGATCCCTGTGTCAGAGCCACTCAAACGTAGTAAGATAAACTTGTGCAATAAATTGCAGGATTCCTGGATTGGGGCCTCATCCTCTTGGTTGAACGGGAGGGTGCATGTTTGGGACAGATGGCAGTGCAGGCAGAAGAGGTGAATTCCTGATCTTGCCTGCACCACCAGGAACAGGAGCTGAAGAGAGACCATTTGTATAAAATAGGTATCTGTGCCCATGTGCTATTAAAACCTAAAAAGCAGAGCAATATACTTCTAGCATCTTTAGAATATATTATGTTCCATTGCATTGTAGCTGAACAGTTGGAAATTGTTGCATATTCAATACAATCATGTTCCATTCTGTAGAACACGTGACATGCTAAAGAGTAATATACATACGATGTACTCAGCAAGATTCGAACCCTGTGACACGGCACCCAGAAATAAAAACCCTCTCACACCCTCTCTCTTGCACCTTCACACACTTCCTCTCACACACACACTCACTCTTTCACACTAACTCTTTCCCTATTTCTCACAGCCAGCCTCTTCCCCGACCCTGACCTCTGCATCGTCTCACCGCTGTTGTCCCTCAGCCTCTGCTTCTTCCCCCGTGGCCCCGCAGTTTCTCTTTTCCCCTCCCACTCTGGCCGACCCAACATACTCACCACCTCTGCTGTTCACTGCTCCTCCAATCACAACCTGTTTCTTTCTTGCATTTGCTGCTGAGTGAGCTTATCAACGGCCTGTGATTGGAGAAAGCGGCCGCATGCAGAATCTCCATCTTCCCTTTGCTGCCTTCCCAGCATTTTGAACAGTGGCCCTGGGGCCACAATCCGGCTGGTGGGACAAGTCTGTTTTGGAGAGAAAAACAGAAAATGCTGGAAAATCTCAGCAGGTCTGACAGCATCTGTGGGGAGGGGATAGAGCCAACGTTTCAAGTCTAGATGACCCTTCGTCGGAGCTAAGAGCAAAGTGAATAGCAGAGATTTATACTTTGAGGATGGAGGGGGGCTGGAATCTGTACCTCTTTCTGCCATTCACACATTCTGATCACTTAATGGACACTTTTAGCACCTTCTCAGCCTTCTGTATCCTCATTTAAATTCCCTTTGTCCCATCCCCCCCCCCCCCCCCCCCCCCCCCCCCCCATAGTATAAATGTCTGCTGATTCTCTTTGCTCTTAGTTCTGACCAAGGGTCATCCAGACTCGAAACGTTGGCTCTTTTCTCTCCCACAGACGCTGTCAGACCTGCCGAGATTTTCCAGCATTTTCTGTTTTTGTTTCAGATTCCAACATCCGCAGGATTTTACTTTTATCTCTGTTTTAGAGAGTTTGTTTAGAAGGTGATCCTTATCAGAATTTTCTGGTAAAACTTTCAGTTTCTGTAAATGGAACAAAATGGTGGATGCATAATACTAAGGAAGTCTTGTCAAATCTAAGCAGTGATACAAACGTTATGTGTTGATGATTTGTGTCGTGACTAGCATTGCTTCAAAATAATAGCCAACTTATAATTTGATTGCAGAGCCAGAAGATATTACGGTCATTGTGGTGCCTATTCTTGTCTGCTTCCTACTAATAGTAAATGTCTTGATGATCTGTTTCGGCAACAAGCATAAGTAAGTTTGTTTTGATGTTTTCAGATAATAATGGGTAAGTTCTGGTCACCAGCACCCCAGGCACAGAACTCCACATGTGGTGCATATGGTAAAATCATGTGATTGGATTGATTTTCCAATAACAGAGTTGAAGGATGGGAAATTCTGGACATCACCTGCCCACCGTTCCAATACTCATTTCCCGTGTGTGGAGCTCTGTGCTGGCAACACTGAGTATGGAATTTTACACAATGTAAAGTTGATACATATTTTGTGGCTTTGTAGCATATATCACATGATGTTTGAGGATTGACTTGTGACTTAAGAGCATAAGAACTAGGAGCAGGAGTAGGCCAGTTGGCCTCTCAAACTTGCTCCGCCATTCAATAAGATCATGGCTGATCTTTTTGTGGACTCAGCTCCACTTACCCGCCCGCTCACCATAACCCTTCATTCCTTTACTGATGAAAAATCTGTCTATCCTTGTCTTAAAAACATTCAATGAGGTAGCCTCAACTGTTTCACTGGGCAGGGAATTCCACAGATTCACAACCCTTTGTGTGAAGACGTTCTTCCTCAACTCAGTCCTAAATCTGCTCCTCCTTATTTTGCTTCTATCTTATCCCTTCATAATTTTATATGTTTCTATAAGATTCCCCCTCATTTGTCTAAATTCTAATGAAAATAGTCCCAGTCTACTCAATCTCTCCTCATAAGACAACCCTCTCAACTCCGGACTTGAGATGTACAATGAACATGTATAAACATACGAACATACAAATTAGGAGCAGGTATAGGCCACTCATCCCCTTCAGCCTCCTCCACCATTCAGTAAGATCATGGCTCATCTGATTGCAACTTCAACCTCACATTCCTGCTTACCCTTGATAACCTTTTACCCCCAATGTTAATCCAGAATCGATCTAGCTCAGCCTCAGCTCAGCTGTGTGGCCAAATTCCCCTCCAATTCGATTTTCAAGTTTGCTGACGACACCACCGTAGTGGGCCAGACCTCAAACAATGACGAGACAGAATACAGGAATGAGATAGAGAATCTGGTGAACTGGTGCAGCAACAATAATCTCTCCCTCAGTGTCAACAAAACGAAGGAGATTGTCATCGACTTCAGGAAGTGTAAAGGAGAACATGTCTCTGTCTACATCAACGGGGACGAAGTAGAAAGGGTCGAAAGCTTCAAGTTTTTAGGTGTCCAGATCACCAACAACCTGTTCTGGTCCCCCCATGCTGACGCTATAGTTAAGAAAGCCCACCAACGCATCTACTTTCTCAGAAGACTAAGCAAATTTGGCATGTCAGCTACGACTCTCACCAACTTTTACAGATGCACCATAGAAAGCATTCTTTCTGGTTGTGTCACAGCTTGGTATGGATCCTGCTCTGCTCAAGACCGCAAGGAACTACAAAAGGTCGTGAATGTAGCCCAATCCATCACGCAAACCAGCCTCCCATCCATTGACTCTACACTTCCCGTTGCCTCGGAAAAGCAGCCAGCATAATTAAGAACCCCACGCAGTCCGGACATTCTCTCTTCCACCTTCTTCCGTTCGGAAAAAAGATACAAAAGTCTGAGGTCACGTACCAACTGATTCAAGAACAGCTTTCCTGCTGCTGTCAGCCTTTTGAAAGGACCTACCTTGCATTAAGTTGATCTTTCTCTGCACCCTAGCTATGACTGTAACACTACATTCTGCACTCTCTCATTTCCTTCTCTATGAACGGTATGTTTTGTCTGTATAGCGCGCAAGAAACAATACTTTTCACTGTATGTTAATACATGTGACAATAATAAATCAAATCAAAAAATATTCAAAGATTCTGCTTCTGTTGACTTTTGAGAAAGAGAGTTCCAGAGACTCACAACACTGAGAAATAATTTCTTCTCACCTGTCTTAAATGAATGACCCCTTATTTTTAAACAGTGACCTTTGGTTCTGGATTCTCCAACTAGAATCCATTTTCAGCCTATCAGTACCCCTCAGGATCTTAAAGGTTTCAATCAAGTCACCACTTACTCTTCTAAACTCGAGTGAATACAAACCTAACAGCTCCAATCTTTCCTCAGAAGACAATCTTGGCATTAGTCTAATAAACCTTTACTGAATTGCTTCCAATGCATTTAGAGGTGAGGTGAAAGTGACAGCCTTGACATCAAGGCTGCATTCAACCAAATGTGGCATCAAGGAGCTTCAGTGAAACTGGAATCAATGAAGAGCAAACTCTCCGCTGGTTGGAGTCATACCTGGTACATAAGAAGATGGTTGTGGTTGTAAAAGGTCAGTTATCCCAGCTCCAGGGCATCTCTGCAGGAGTCCCTCAGGGTAGTGTCCCAGGCCCAACCATCTTCAGCTTCATCAGTGACCTTCCCTCTGTCATAAAGTCAGAAGTGGGGACATTCGCTGATGATTGCACAATGTTCTGCACCATTCGCGATTCCTCAGATAATGAAGCAGTGCTTGTTCAAATGCAACAAGCTCTGGATAATATCCAGGCTTGGGCTGACAGTTGGCAAGTAACATTTGTGCCACACAAATGCCAGGCAATTACCGTCACCAATAAGAGACACACTAACCACTGCCCCTTGACATTCAGTGGTGCAACCATCACTGGATTCCCCACTGTCAACATCCTTGGGGTTACCATTGACCAGGTATTCAACTGGACTCGCCACATAAACACAGTGGCTACAAGAGTAGGTCAGAGACTAGGAATACTGCGGTGAGTAACTCACCTTCTGACTCCCCAGAGCCTATCCACCATCTACAAGGCACAAGTCAGGAATGTGATGGAAAACTCCCCACTTGCCTGGATGGTGCAGCTCCAACAATACTCAAGAAGCTTGACACCATCCAGGACAAAGCAGCCCACTTGATTGGCACCACTTCTACAAACATTCAGCCCCTCCGCCACTGATGCTTAGTAGCAGCAGTGTGTACTATCTACAAGATGCACTGCAGCAATTCACCAAAGATCCTTAGACAGTACCTTCCAAACCCATGACCACTTCCATCTAGAAGGACAAGGGTAGCAGCTAAATGGGAAGACCACCACCTGCTAGTTCCCCTCCAAACCACTCACCATCCCCTTGGAAATATATCATCGTTGCTTCGCAGTCGCTGGGTCAAGATCCTGCAACTCCCTTCCTAACGGCATTGTGGGTCAACCCACAGAACATGGACTGCAGCGATTTAAGAAGGAAGCTCACCACCACCTTCTCAAGGACAACTAGGGCACTAAATGCTGGCTAGCCAGCGACGCCCCGTCCCACGAATGAATTTTTAAAAATTACGTCTTTCCTTAAATAAGGAGATCAATACTCTACACAGTACTCCAGATGTGGTCTCACTCATGCCCCGTACAACTGAAGCATAACCTCCCTACTTTTGTAATAATTTCCCCTCATAATAAATGATAACTTGCCACTTGTCTGCCAAAGCCTGAATGTTGTCCAGGTTTTGCAGCATCTGGACATGGACTGCTTCAGTATTTGAGGAGATGCAAATTATGATGAACATTGTGAACATCCCCATTTCTGACCTTATGATAGAGGAAATGTCATTGATCAAGCAACTGAAGATGTTTAGGCTTAGACACCACACTGAGGAACCCCTGCAGCAATGTCTTGGGACTGAGATGCTTGACCTCCAACAATCGTAATCATCTTCCTTTGTGCCAGGATTGACTCCAACGAGTTTTCCCTCTGACTTGCTGGGGCTCCTTGGTGCCACATTCAGTGAAATTATGTCAAGGACAGTCCTCTTATCTCATATTCATGAAACCCATTAAAATATTTAAATCCCCTCAAGTAATCGATCTGTTTCAAAATCAAATGAACTTCTGTTGACTAATCACGTCAACGGCAACTAATTCTTTTTATAGTCTCTGAAAACATTTCATCCAGATGTGAACTTAGTCCCTTGCTACGATAAGTAATTTATAGCTTTTGAAACTCAGCATTCACAATGGGCCCAGCTGAAATAATAGCCCTTGGGAAATGAGCAGTGAAGTATATTGAAACTACAGGAACAGATGGCTATTTTCTTTAAGCTACACTAGATGGTTCATCAGTCAATGCACTCCAATATTAGTTGTCTACTTTTTCATTCTAGCTGACAGCTGCAGCCTGGTTTTTTTCTGTTTTTAATGACTGGGGATTTTAAACACTTCAGATCATGACACTTGACCAGATGTTAACCACCCTGCAAGATTCCATATGCCTCCTCCATAAAATTATGGTTCTAACAATTCTGGTTAGGACCTTTGGCACAAAATGGGGTCTGTTTGAACTCAGCATGAATTTCAAATGGCCCTACTAAGTTTGGGTTCTCCGCCTGTGTGATTCATGCCCCTCCCCTTTCGTCTTCCTGGCAAAAAGGATCTGTCAAAAATGGAGGTGGGACCTGTGCACCCAGCTCCTGCCCACCATTTTTAAAAGCCTCACGAGTTGGCCCAACTCCATGACAACCTGGTCCTTTCACAATGTCAATGGAGGCGTTATCTGACTTCTTTAGTATTGATTTTGCGCACTGGAGCTATAGAATTAGCTGATAGTTGTGGGACCTTGTCCCTAAATCTTTTGTTCCACTGAAGTGGTACAATTTGTTTTGAACTTTGCTGACATCCATAGGTTGTGTTTAATAATGTAGTAACGTGTTAATCTGAAGTAAAATCTTTCAGATCTCACACTCTTTCCTGAGGAAACCAATAAGGTGAAAGCTTGTGAAAATGTTCCATTTCCTCTGAATAAGATTATAAATATGATGGTCATCTCTGTCTCTTTTAGGATTAAAAATCACATCTGGCCTGATGTTGCAGATCCAGCAGGCAGCACTTTGGCTGATTGGTTTCATGAGCATCAATACAAGGTATGTTTTTTCTGCCTAATGGTTTGGATTTATAAAAGAGGTTTCAAATTGGTATAGAAACAGATAATGCTGGAAATACTCCGTAGGCCAGACAGCAAGTGAGGAGAGAGAAACAGAGTTAACATGGAAGCCTTTTGTTTATTTTTCAGCTTCTGTGGTATTTTACTTCTTTTTGAACACGGTTTGTATGTCTGTGAAACTTTTTGAAGACTGGTTTGCTTCTTCTAATTTAAATATAATTTATTTTGATTAGAAACTTTGTGGTGTTAAGTACTTTTTGTCTCTCAGTCCTATCACTTAACGGTGTAATTTAAATAATTTGGTAATAAATCAGGTAAACAGATGGACTTTTCTCTAAATTCAATCAATAGCAAAATCCTTCGTAATCTGAGTTTTCTCCATAAATTTTATTTTCTACCTTGAAATGTTTTTAATCCAAAAAGTTGTCTTACTCCTTCAGCAGCTTAGATTCTAATCTTACCTATTTGCACTTTTATTAGATGCTATTTTGTTGTCTATCACAGAAAGGGTGGCACAGTGGTTAGCACTGCTGCCTCACAGCTCCAGGAACCGATGTTCGATTCCCGGCTTGGGTCGCTGTCTGTGTGGAGTCTGCACATTCTCCCCGTGTCTGCGTGGGTTTCATCCGGGTGCTTCGGTTTCCTCCCACAGTCCAAAGATGTGTGGGTTAGGTGCATTGGCCATGCTAACTTGCCCCTTGGTGGGTCCTGGGATGTGTAGATTAGTGGGGTAAGTATGTAGGGTTACGGGGATAGAGCCTAGGTGGGATTGTTGTCGGTGCAGACTCGATGGGCCGAATGACCTCCTTCTGCACTGTAGGGATTCTATGATTTATGATTTCTATGAAATAAAAAAAGTGATTGAATGCTTCAGGCAAATACACGAAAGATGAAATAATGTGTCCTGATTAATAATACTGGTTTTTTAATGCTGCATAGATTCTGCAACCTATGATGCTCTATGAATATCCAGGCAGTTGTGCCTCACTTAGTGATTGCAGAAAGGAAGATGATTAGAATTTAGTGAGCGGAGATGATTTCTCAAGGTTTTTTTGGGGCTGGTAATGCACAGTGCACCCGCTGACTCCACCTTGCTGTGCTCTATAATATGAACAATTGTGTAATTTACTCTGTGCGTGTCTGACAATGTTCTGGAAGTGCCAGGGGCACAACACTGGGTACCAGCAGCCAACAAAGGACTATTGACTGCCATTTTCAAACATAATGTGGAGATGCCGGTGTTGGACTGGGGTGGGCACAGTAAGAAGTCTCAGAACACCAGGTTAAAGTCCAACAGGTTTATTTGGTAGCACAAGCTTTTGGAGTGCTGCCCCTTCATTTCAAGGTGGGAGGAAAAGGGCACAGGTGACCAATTCCTTTTCTTAATGAAAAGGTTGCCTCTCCTTTGGTGCTCATTCCAAATGTGTGACTCTCATACTCTCCAGGTCACATGATTTGTGGCATCCACCTGGTCGTGTCCAGCTTTTAACAGTATTGACTGATATTTCATGATATTCTGGGAATGGCACAAGTTATCATGAAGGTTAACTCCATTTAACATGAAGTTAGAAAATGAGCAACTAGTCTAAATCTTGAGCAGTATGTGACTGACTACTTACTGGGGATGTGTACCTCACTTAGAACCATAAAACCATAGAAAGGTAACAGCACAGAAGGAGGCCATTTGGCCCATCTTGTCCATACCAGCTCAGGGACACTCAGGTGCCCTTTCCAATGATTTATTTTAGTCAGTTAGTGCCGATACAAAGAAGAAAATGATTTATGCCAAAATTAAGTTATGCTGACATCGTTAAGCATTGTGAAGATATTGGCATTGGTTTGAAAAGAGAAAATGATAACTGGCTTACCAAATCATCATCCGTAGACTTGGTGGGGAGGAGGATCGACCATGGTCTCTGGGTGGTGAGTGAAAAGGCAGCTTGGCAGGAGGATAGCAGAACTGGATTTTAGGGAATGTTATCTTACCAGAAGGATTTAACTTTTTCTTTTCTTTTTCAAGATGGATCAAACCCCTAAATTACTGAATCCAGAGAATGATTTCAACACTGACTTCAGCACAGTTGAAGTCTTATGTCTGTCTGAAGAAAGCAACCTACAATTGACAAGGAAAGACAAAGATTCGCTTCTTCACACAGTGGAAGTAGAATGTTCTTTTACCACACCTCCCCCTCAGCAGAGTACTTCAAATGATGAAGAGACCAATTTGTTACAGTCTATGAATACAGTAATGTACACTGTCTTGGAGGAAGGCTACAAGAGCCAAATCCCTGACATCAGCAGGTCATCGTCAAAACAGCCACTGCTTTCAAATACTTCGGAAAAAAGCACCAGCGACTTTGAAACTGAAATAAATACAATTGATGGAGCAGAAGAAAATTGGTGTCCACAAATTATTGAGGAAAATGATGTGTTTCAACCAATAGATAAAAACAATGCATATTTGAAGAACTCCTTAAATGTGACGGAGTTGCAATTTGCACCATGTCCAGATAACTCAAATGATCCTGTGTTTGATAGTTGCTCTAAAGTGGACAAAAAAGTACAAGAAGATACTGGAACTGTGGATCCGAACCTGCAGAGTCCTCAGCAAGATAATCAACCAACTAACCAAATGCAAACTTACATTACGGTGGAATTACTGGGATTTATGCTGAACAATGAAATGTAACTGCTGTAGACAGCAAGTCTTTCACATCAGAAATCTCATGTTTTCAGAATTAAAAACAAATATAATGTGCAGCAGGTCTGTTGGGATATGAAAAGGGCAAAATATGTTAATATTTCTGAAGCTCTGACAGAATATTAATTTTTTTTGTCTCTTTTGGGTTCATGTCCATTATTTTTATAATTTTATCTCAGAATTTGTTTTTTTTTAAACTGATTGTTTTAGATTTGAGCCATATCTGCTCTTGTAATACTAGGCAGAATCATTATAAAAGAATAATTCACATAACAGGCTCAAATTACTGCCCAACGCCCTACCCACGCAACAAAATTTGAGTCATATTATTGTTCCTGCCTCCAAAAGTTAATGTAAAATGAAGGAGCGGGCTAAAGGACAAATACTAGGGAACAATGCAAGCAAGAAATCAAAGTCTAAAATATGTATTTGTGTACAAATCCTTAATGTTTACAGTACATTCTCTTGTCTATTGCTTGAACAGAAACTACACCAGTGCTGCACAGTGCAACTTCATAGAGTCATTGAGTTTAACAACACAAAAAGAAAAGAGGCCCTTCGGTCGATCAGGTCTGCGCTAGCCATCAAGCACCTGTCTATTCTAATCCCATTTTCCAGAACTTGGTCCATAGCCTTGCATGCTATGGCATTCCAAGTGCTCATCTAAATGCTTCTCAAATATTGTGAGGGTTCCTGCCTTGACCAGCCTTTCAGGCAGTGAATTTCAGATTCTCACCACCCTCTGGGTGAAAAAGCTTCTCCTCAAATCCCCTCTAAATCTCCTGCCCCTTACCTTAAATCTATGCCCCCTGGTTATTGACCCCTCTAATAAGGGGAAAAGTTCCTTCCTATCTATGTCCCTCATAATTTTGTACACCTCAATCAGGCCCCCCCTCAGCTTTTCCTGCTCTAAGTAAAACAACCCCAGCCTAACTAGCCTCTCTTCATAGCTGAAATGCTCCAGCCCAGGCAACATCCTGGTGAATCTCCTCTGCACCATCTCTCATGCAATCACACCCTTCCTATAGAAGACCAGAACGCCACACATTATTCCCAACAGTGTCAATATCTATTGTAGTAGCACGACACATTGATGAAGATAGTGATGTGGGAATTTATTGGAACTAAATATATGAAACTATTTTCTCATCCAGTACTGGATGCTATTTATATATGATGTAGAGATGCCGGCGTTGGACTGGGGTAAACACAGTAAGAAGTTTAACAACGCCAGGTTAAAGTCCAACAGGTTTATTTGGTCTTGGCTTTTGCTACCAAATAAACCTGTTGGACTTTAACCTGGTGTTGTTAAACTTCTTACTGTGCTATTTATATAAGCAGTCAGATAATTTAGCAACAGTGGCGGAGTAGAGAAGTGGTGAGATAGAACAGGGTACTGTCAGCGTATATATGAAAATTAATGCTATGCCTTTGGGGATAACAAGGGCTAGCATGCAGACGAGATATTGTAGGAGGCCAAGGATGGAAACAGAGGGTAAAGGTGCAGGAGCAGGAAGGAGAAGACATTGCAAGTGGGGGTGGAGGATTTGCCTTAACTTTTCAAGCTTCTGTAGATATTGTTGGGGGGTGGTGTCAGAGGATTGGAGAGTGGCAAATGTGACTCCTTATTCAAGAAAGGGAGTAAGGGCAGTCCCAGTAACTACAGGTCAGTTAGTCTGACATCAGTGGTGAGTAAGATTTTGGAATCGTTAGTCAGGGTAAAAATATCAACAGGGACTTCAAGAGGTTTGAGTTATTTGGGTAAAAATATCAACAGGGACTTCAAGAGGTTTGAGTTATTTAAGGAGAGCCAGCATTGATTTATAAAAGACAGATTGTGCGTGACTAATTAAATTCTTTGATGAAGTAATTAAGGGAATACAATGGATATATGGATTTTAAGAAAGGGTTTGACTAAGTGCCACATAAAAGGTTGGTTAATAAAATTGAGGCTTATGAAATAGGAGGGCCAGTGAGTAATTGGATACAAATTTGACTTAAGAGTAGAAGTTAGTGAGTTATAGTAGATTGTTGTTTTTCACACTGGATTGTGGTAGACAGTGATGTTTCCCAAGGGTCAATGCTGGGACCACTGCTTTTCTTGCTATGTATATATGACTTGGATCTTGGAATATGGAGTAAAATTTCCAAATTTGCCTACGATCACAAACTTGTAGGAGTGGTAAACAATGAGCATGACATGAATTGTCTGCAACAGGACATAAATAGGTTAGCAGAATGGGCAGACAAGTGGCAGATGGAATTTAATACAGAGAAGTGTGAGGTAGTGCACCTTTGAAGTTGACAGGGTGTATTGAGAAAATGGTTAGCAAAGCATATGGGATCTTGGGTTTCATTTATTAGAAACATGGAGTACAAAAACAGAGAAATTATGCTGACACTGCTTAAAGATCTGGGAGAGTATAGTGTCCAGTTCTGGTCACCACAGGTTCGGAAAGACATGAAAGTCCTTGAGAGAGTGCAGTGGAAATGTACCAGATTGATTCCAGGGATGATGTATTTTAGCTACAAGGTTAGATTGGAGAAGCTGGTGTTGTCCTCCTTGGAGTAAAGAGAATTTGATGGAGACTACAAGAATTTGACAGGCTGAGACAGGTAGGCAAAGAAAAACTCTTCCCATGGCTGATGCAGAAAATCCAGGAACACAGATTTAAGATTTTGGACAAGAGGTGCAGGGGGAATTACAGTGAGTGGTAATGACCCTGGAACTTGCTGCCATAACGGTGATTAATGCCAAAACAACCAACGTTTTAAAAAGAAAATTGGATGTTGCAAGAGGAGGGTGTTATCAGAGGAACACAAGAAATAGATGCAGGAGTGGGCCATTCGGCCCCTCGAGCCTGCTCTGTTATTCAATTGGATCACGGTTGATCTTTTACCACAATGCCATTTTCCTGCATTTTCCCCATGACCCTTGATGTCTCTAATATCCAGAAATCTGTTGATCTCTGCCTTGACCATACTCAGTGACTCAGTATCCACTGCCCATTGGGTTAGAGGATTCCAGAGATTCATCACCCTCTGAATGAAGAAATTCCGCCTCATCTCAGTCCTAAATAGTCTACCCTTTATTCTGAGACTGTGTTCTCTTGAAATCTCCTTGCATCCTCCTCACAACTCATCCCCACCTAGTCCCGTGCCATCATGAAATTTAGAAGTATTACATTTGGTCCCCGCATCCAAATCATTGATACAGACTGTGAATAGCTGGGACTCAAGCACTTGATCCACTAGGAACAGTCTGCCATCCTGAGAGTGACCTGTTTAATCATGCTCTCTGTTTTCTGTCTGTGAACCAATTCTCAATCCATGCCAGTATACCCATGCCAATTCCATGTGTTCTAATTTTTTGTATTAACCTCTTGTGTGGGACCTTATCCAAAGACTTGAAAATACAAATATACCGAATGCACTGGTTTGCCCTTATCTATCCTGTTTGGTTCCTCTTCAAAAAACTCTATAACAGGTTTGTCAAACATGACTTCCTTTTCATAATTTCATATTGACTCTGCTCAATTCTGCCATTATTTTCCACTTTCCAAAGGAATTAACAGCCAGTTAATTTACATTCAAAACATTATGCTGTGTTATGTTATTCAAATATTATGTGCTTATGTCATAGGAACCACATTTGAATGGGGCTTATTGACTGAAACAGACAGACGCTTTGAAAAACCTATGGGCTTCTTTCAAAATGAAGCTAGACAGGTCAATGGTGCTATCAGGGCCGGAAGGTCACCAAGCTCATTTTGAAGGCAGTGTGAAGCAACGTCAATGCCTCTGTTTCTTTATACTTTAATTGAAGTGTAACACAGGAAACACGCAGATTATTTAATATTGTCTCATATTAATATAAAAATGGATATGTTGGCTGGGATTCTCCGACTTCATCTATAGCTGGGATTCTCCAGTCCCGCTGCTGTGAATGGAGAATTGGCTGAACGCCAAATTCTCCATTCTCGCTGGCAGCGGTGGCGTGGTGTAAGATATTGGAGAATTCCAGCTATTGAATCATAGAAAGGGATGGGCCATAAATGCTGTCCTAGCCAGCGGTGCTCCAATCTCATTAAAAAATGAATGACATAAGAACCTACTGGCTCTTTGACATCACCCAGAGAGTACTGACGCTGCACAGATCAGAATGATTTTGGATTTGATCACTGAATTATCTGATCTCTGACAGGGTGGTGGTATTGTACTCACCATATCCTTGGAAACATTGATCAGGGTTTGTATTTCTGATGCTATCCTCTGAACCCTGCTAGAGGATGGAACATGTGCCTATGTGGCCTAGATCAAGTTCATGCTGCAATGTCCCTATTCTTGAATGGCCTGCTACTGCTTCTTAGCCCTACGGAATTGAGGAATAGAAAGGAAAAAACATATTCTCCCTCAGTGAAAACTAAATGTCACAACAGCGGGAATAATAGAGTGATCAGCACCGGTCTCTCAGGCGCGCTCTGCACCATAATCCTCCCACAATCAGTTTTGCGCCAGTATTAGGGGGTTCAGGCCTAATCATGCGAATGAGCCTAGCTTCAGAGCGCTCAGGCACTGTTTCGCAAGGGTGCCCTGATTGCACAGTGCACTGGGAGACTGCCTCCCTCTCCCTATGGACATCGGGATTCCCCCCCACCCCCTCACCCAAGCCCCCTCATTGGTGGCAGCATGCCCCTGCCTGACTCCCAAAATGCGCCCCATCAGGACTCCCGACATGCCCCCCTCATCATGACTCCTGATCTGGTCCACCCTTGCAAGATGCCCCCTGCATAGCCCTCCCCTGCAAAGTCCCCCCAGCATAACCCCCCACACAGGCTCCACTCCCTTGACACTGCCCCAGCACACTGGTGGTGCAAAACTGGCACTGCCAACATGTCCATTGGGCACCGCCGGGGGTGAAATGCCAGGGTATATGGTGGGCATCTCCAAGTGAGCACTGGGTGATGGGTGACATCCAGCCATGCCCCCGACCACCTGGGTGTTCAATGGCCTCTGTGCCCCTTGTTGTGGCCATTGTGCTAGGTCTCCGCTAGTGAAGATCAGTAGTGATTCAAGCTGTTCTTGCACCGTGCTCAAATGCCGGGGAATTCCGGGCGGTGGGATTCGAATGGGTTATGCCGATTTAAATATGCTAATTGGCCTTGTGCTCTTTTTGGGCGTGATCTGGTTCATGCCATTAGGAAAGGGCCAGGAGAATCGTAAACTGTTTGGCATCAGGCGCGAAACCAATTTTTAGGCCCAAACGCTATTCTCCAGGATGGGCACGATCTGCGCCAGGCATAGCGAGGTCAGAGATTTGTCCCCTACGTTTATGTAGTACCATTCATAACTTCAGGAGATCCAAAAGCATTTCACTGCCAATGAATACTCATTTCAGATGTTGTACTGTAGTAAGATGTGGCAGCCAATTTACACACAGCAAGGTCCCACAAACAGCAATGAATTAGATGACCAGTTAAATAGTTACAGTGATGTTGGTGAAAGGAGAAACATTGGGCAGGACACCAGGACAAACCTTTTGATCATCTTCAAATGGAGCCAGAGTGTTTGTTTCATCTGCCTGCTAGGGCAGGCAAGGTTTCAGTCTGAAGGATGGCACCTCTGATGATGCAGCACTCCCTCAGTTAGTTGTTGAAATGTCAGCGTGGATTCTGTTCTCAACTCCTGGTGTAGGGTTTAAACCCATCAATTTCTGACTTGGAGGTAATATTTCTATCACTGAACCAAGCTGGTCAAGATACAGTTTTGACCCAGTATTTCTCACCTTAATTTCATTGCAAAGCAACAAATGGAGGCATGAGAATTTGTCACCAAAAGGCTGAATTGTGAATTTATTTGTCAAATTAAAACAATGTAATGATGACGAAGTGACCGTTATTCTTGAGTTTGAAACAACTGATAGAAATTTATGTTCACTATTGGTGGGCAGAAAACTGGGGGGAATGGATTGGCCTCTTATCATACACCTTGTCTGACTGTAGATGGGGGAGAAAGAGCATTAAAAATGTCCCATTTATAGCTTGGAGAAAAGGAAAGTATGTTATGTATTGAAATATAAAGATTGTATTAGATGAGGTAAAGAAATATTGAACAGATCTTAATCATAGTTTAGAAGAGTAATGAGTGTTTTCAATAGGTGCAAAAAACAGGTTTGATATTTGTTTAGAGCTAAACTTGCTGTTCTCTCTTGGGAAAGCATTAATCTTACATATACCTCTTTCTTGAGGCTAAAAGGAGAAAAATTCAACACAGTATTATTGTTCTTGCCAGCCTTGTTTGCTATAATGTACGCAGGTGTATTTCATGAGGATAGTATCTGGCCTGGGTATACCTTCCTTGCTGTAATAGAGAAGACACTCAATGTTCAGTTTATAAGAATGACCATTCAGGTAGGATTTTGAGAGCTGTTGGTATCCATGGGACCATACTATATCTGTTTTATAACCTTATTTGTTTATTGTATATCTTTTATGATATCAATTTTAATTCTTATAGAACTGATGGTAAAATTGTTTTAAAGAACATGAATAAATTACAGAATTTATATTGTCGTTTTTTGACATTGCTTACTCAAATCCATACCTCCAGATACTACAGACTGAATATTACGCTCCCAAAACTGGAGCGATTTCCATTGGGTATGAAGATGCCAGGCAGCATTTCATTCTGGATTTGAATAACATCCCATGCGCATGGGGGTCAAATGCTTGCATGATGTAAATAATAATTAATGTCATTAGCGAGTCAGAATCATACCTTTTGGATAGCTGTTTTTTGCATGGATCAGTTTGTTGAAGCAGGTTTCAAAGCTGCAGATCAGTTTAGCAGTTAGTTTGTCAATGTCTGCCGGAAGTGCTTATTTGAATGAACAGATTATCTATTCTGATATCATTTGATGTATCACTCTGTGACATGTTTGCAGGGCAGATATCCGTAGGGTGGGAACTCAATGCCTGTCGCTTTGAAGGTGGCAGTCAGGTTCAACTTCTTCACAACAGGCTCCTTCCAGGCAACCTGTGGAGACCACAGAGACATCACACAACCTGCTGTGCAATACTGCAGAAAGGTCTTCATTGATGCAATGTGCTGAATGGCAGGGAATTACATCTCCTTCACACGCGGTGTCCAAAGAGCTCAAGGATTAACAGTGATTGCAGGTTTCCCCAGGGAGCCATTGACGATTCACTGTGCCATAAAGGCCCCTGCAGGACAGCCCTGTTCCTTCATCAACAGGAAGGGCTTCCACGTGCTGAATGTCCAGCTGTTCTGTGATCATCATTGGTGGATCATATAGGCGTGCACTTGGTACCCGGACAGCAACCACAACTCCTTTATCCTTCAGAACTCTCAGGTACCTGATCCCTTCCGTGGCCCTGATTCCCTGGATCGATGGCTCATAAGTGACAGGGAGTATCCATCAAAGAGATGGCTATTGATGCCTTAAAAGGTGCCCAGAACTGAAGCATAGAAATCATAGAAACCCTACAGTGCAGAAGGAGGCCATTCGGCCCATCGAGTCTGCACCGACCACAATCCCACCCAGGCCCTACCCCCACATATTTTACCCGCTAATCCCTCTAACCTACACATCCCAGGACTCTAAGGGGCAATTTTTAACCTGGCCAATCAACCTAACCCGCACATCTTTGGACTGTGGGAGGAAACCGGAGCACCTGGAGAAAACCCACGCAGACACGAGGAGAATGTGCAAACTCCACACAGACAGTGACCCGAGCCAGGAACCGAACCCGGGACCCTGGAGCTGTGAAGCAGCAGTGCTAACCACTGTGCTACCGTGCCGCCCAAAGGAGGCCTAATGAAAGTTACAGCAGCACGAGGGCCATAGTGGAGCAGTGTATCAGGAACATTCCAAAGATCGGCCTGGAAGTTAAAAGGTCACCGACTTTACTGGGTTTCAGGCTTAACTTTGGCCCCCCACAGAAACTGGATCTATAGAGTGGCCCTAAAATGTCCTTAGGGGTACAGCTGCCATGGTGGGAATTGAATCCACATCCCCAGTGAATTAGCAAAGGCATTATAAGTCTAGGGATATAATTCTGTCGGCAAAATTATAATTTTTTGTTTAAGTGGATTGAAAATATACAAAATAATTTAAAATCCATTAAAAACCCTACTAGCAGTTTTCAGATTCTACAGATAATGAAAGTTAAATTGAAATTGAAAAAGACTGGCCTACAAAGACTGAAAAAACAAATAAAAAAAAAACAAAGGAGCAGAATGAGATATTAAGAAAGGGCTTAAGGGAAGTATAAGGAAAACTTTTCAAAAGATATCAGAGAAACTGTGAAGTATTTTACATCATATCAGTAGAGATAGGATTGTTAAATGTGAGGTCAGTTAAGAAGCTGAGGATTGCCAAGGTACAGATGATTAAGTATGGCAGAACTATTTAAAGTTGTGTTGCGCTCTACAATTTCCACCAGCTACCTGCCCTGGATTTTCTGCTCCTTGCTGGTGGGTTTGAAGACGGGGAGCTCACAAAATTCCAGACATGTCTGACCCATCACTGTTCTGACTGCTGCTGATTGATCTCCCATTTTATGAGTGACTGTGGGGGGTGTTTGGTCCCACCCCCACCTCCCCAGTGTCTAATCCTGCGCTGTGGCTATTTGCCTAAGGCAGTGAGAGACCTATGCTGAGCAGTCTGACAGCTTTTACTGGGCAAGAGGGATAGGGACTTCCTTAGTGACTCCCCTGTGCCCAATGTAGGCAGTTACCAGCAGCCCCCAACAAGGTCATTCCCCCCCCCCCCCCCCCCCCCCTCCATAGCCCCATCTATACTCCTTATACACCTATGACTGTGTGGCCAAATTCCCCTCCAACTCGATTTTCAAGTTTGCTGATGACACCACTGTAATGGGTCGGATCTCAAAATATTGATAAAACAGAGTACAGGAATGAGATAGAGAATCTGGTGAACTGGTGCTGCGATAATAATCTCTCCCTCAATGTCAACAAAACAAAGGAAATTGTTGTCAACTTCAGGAAGCGTAAAGAAGAACTCTCAGGTACCTGATCCCTTCCGTGGCCCTGAGTCCCTGAATGGATGGATGGCTCAATGGGGACGAAGTAGAAAGGGTCGAGAGCTTCAGGTTTTCAGGTGTCCCAGATCACCAACAACGTGTCCTGGTCCCCCCATGCCGACGCTATAGTTAAGAAAGCCCACCAATGCCTCTACTTTCTCAGAAGACTGAGGAAATTTGGCATGTCAGCGACGACTCTCACCAACTTTTACAGATGCACCATAAAAAGCATTCTTTCTGGTTGTATCACAACTTGGTATGGCTCCTGCTCTGCCCAAGACCGCAACAAACTACGAAAGGTCATGAATGTAGCCCAATCCATCACGCAAACCAGCCTCCCATCCATTGACTCTGTCTACACTTCCCACTGTCTCGGTAAGGCAGCCAGCATTATTAAGGACCCCTTGCACTCCGGACATTCTCTCTTCCACCTTCTTCCATCGGGAAAAAGATACTAAAGTCTGAGGTCACGTACCTACTGACTCAAGAACAGCTTCTTCCCTGCTGCCATCAGACTTTTGAATGGACCTACCTCACATTAAGTTGATCTTTCTCTCCACCCTAGCTATGACTGTAACACTACATTCTGCACTCTCTCGTTTCCTTCTCTATGAATGATATATGCTTTGTCTGTATAGTGTGCAAGAAACGATACTCTTCACTGTATACTAATACATATGACAATAATAAATTAAAAATCAAAACACTCCCCCTTGACCTCTCAAACCTGGCCCCCCAATACTCCTCACCCTCATTGATGGAGCCTGCCAGTCAGGGCCCACTGTTGTCTGTGAAACACTCTATACAGACACTTCGACCAGTTCATCACTCAAAACAGTTTACCCAGGTGCCCTTACTTCACAAGACAGATAAAGGATTTAGCTTTATCACAAACACTCACAGGTTAAAGAAACACTTCTTACACAATAAGTTAACTTTTCCCCAGAACTAGGTTAATTGCCTGAGAGGCAGATATTACTTGGTCTGGTGAATTTGGTTGGGCTGTTGGATTCAATTCACTGAACGCACATCGACAGATGAACTCAAGGTCTTCTTGACATGAACTCGCATGTCCTCTTAAATCGTCAGAGGTCACAGTAGGATGGTGGAGCCTTTGCTGTGATTTGTCTTAGGATGGCTGTTTTTATTTCCCCCACTTCCCCCACCAAGCCCTTCTGGCATGTTGGTGGGCCTGGAGTCCTTGCTTGCCCCTTTGATTGGCCTCCTATCTGCTGGATGGCCACTGGCAGTCCGGTGCTTGATTGAACAAGCTGAGATGGCGGGGGCAGGGGTGAGTAAGCACTTTTCCCCAGATGGAAGCAGAGGATTCACCTTGAGGCCGTCAGCTCCCTTCCAAATGTTAAATGGCTGTAGGGCTGCTTGTTCTTTTCTGGTTGGCCTCCCGACTGACCTTTTCAGACGGTCGGGGGGGAAGAGGTTGAATACAGCACCCAATAAAATCCAGACCCACGTGGCTAATTGGGAAGCCAGATGTGGCTAATTATACTTATAATTAGTAAGGAAGCAATGGGTAGAGTTTAACAGCTGGCTGGTATTCCCTTGCTGCCATTTGAAGGGTGGTTGGAGAACACATCTATGCCACTGGTGGCTGCCATTTTGGTCCTTTGCCCTTCAAGCGGAAGTCCAACCTCAGAGACTTTCCAGCTAGTCTGATTGGCCAGCAGCTCTGTTGTCCCAGCAGTGCCACCTGGAGTAGAATCTAATCCTGGAGCCACGATAGGGTAAATAAGTACTAGAGGTGTTTCAGTGAAAATGGGAGGTGAGGCCCAGAGGCAGGGTGAGAGAGGAGTTTGAGGGTTTCTGATAGAGTGCCTGAAGGGGAGAGGGAGAGAGAGAGAGCACCAGGGGTGGGGTGAGTTAGGGTAGGCGATGCAGACCACAGGCCACCTGATGTGGAAAAGGGGCTAATAAGGAAAGTGTCACGCCCTCTAGGCCGAGTCTAAGCAGGGTGATCTGCTGGGCTTCCCCACATCCCTGCCTCCCCTGGTCCCTGATCTCCTCTTGTCAGCCTCAAAATTGAGGGTGGGCTGGGAAGCAGGCCTTAAGTGGACCATTAATTGGCCATTAAAAAACCTCAATTTGGGCGAGAGTGGGCAGGCTTCTGACATCATGCCACCATGGATGCATTTTTTGATGTGTGGCTATGATTTCAGCATATGGGCCCGACAATGATGTGCAAATATATTCCAATGAGATACTGGCATTAAATGGTGGAAACATGGCCAGCCACTGACGAGGGGAGGGGCGATCGCTTCCTGTTTTCATGTCAACATGAAATGCGACTTTGACCTTCTTGCAATATTTTCTGCTCTCACCACCAAACCTGCCCGATGCAAGCGGGAGCAGAAAATTTCAGTCATATTGTCCAAGTCTTTTGGATCAATGTGAAAGTTTTACATCCCTGGTTACTGAGCGGTGTTAGATGTTTGTAGGTAAATATGTACATGTAAGACCATAAGACCATAAGACATAGGAGCAGAATTAGGCCACTCGGCCCATCGAGTCTGCCCCGCCATTCAATCACGGCTGATTTTTTTTTTCTCATCCCCATTCTCCTGCCTTTTCCCCATAACCCCTGATCCCCTTATTAATCAAGAACCTATCTATCTCTGTCTTAAAAACACTCAATGACCTGGCCTCCACAGCCTTCTGCGGCAAAGAGTTCCACTGATTCACCACTCTCTGGCTGAAGAAATTCCTCCTCATCTCTGTTTTAAAGAATCGTACCTTTAGCCTGAGGTTGTGCCCTCTGGTTCTAGTTTTTCATACTAGTGGAAAATCCTCTCCACGTCCACTCTATCCAGGCCTCGCAGTATCCTCTAAGGTTCAGTAAGATCCCTCCTCATCCTTCTAAACTCCGAGTACAGACCCAGAGTCCTCAACCGTTCCTCGTATGACAAATCAATTTGAAGTATATCTATTTGTTTTGTGAAACTACACAAGGTGTTTTCTACTAAAATTGGAACCTGCTAACTAAAATAATGTAGCCATTGTCACACTAGTTAGCAGTTCCTATTGGATAAATCCTATTGATTTCAAAAATTACGGACATTGATCTATACTAAAAAGAATGATATCAGGTTGGGTGTGAACCCTGGGTTAATTGAGAATGTAGCGAAGAATATTATGATGGATAAATATTTTATTCAGATAAGAAAGCACAGAGCAGGATATATGGATTTTTTTTCAGTATTGTTGAAGTGAGTAGTGGTATCTCACAGGGTTCAGTTCAGGGACATGGGGTAATACATGAATCATTTGAGTATTGAGTTCAACAGAGAGCATTGAAATTTGACATTGAAGACACTGCCACTGATTTCCCAGTGAAATAAACATCTTCATGAAGCAGACTTGCAATGACTTCGGGACTTCATCCTTTTGCCTTTACAGCTCTAATAATTCATAGTATCATAGAATCCCTACAGTGCAGAAGGAGGCCATTTGGCCCATCGAGTCGGCACCAACCGCAATCCCACCCAGGCCCTATTCCCGTAACACCACATATTTACCCTGCTAATCCCCTTGACATTAAAGGGCAATTTTATCATGGCTAATCAACCTAACCCGCACATCTTTGGAGTGTGGGGGGAAACCGGAACACCCGGAGGAAACCCACGCAGACACAGGGAGAAAGTGCAAACTCCACACAGACAGTGACCCAAGGCCAGAACTGAACCTGGGTCCGTGGCGCTGTGAGGCAGCAGTGCTAACCACTGTGCCACCATGCTGCCCATTGCGATTAGGATGCGACTTGTTTTCTAATACTTGCTAATTCCACACATTTCCTTTTCCCTCCCCTCTTAGTGACTGTCCCAATTGATATGTGCCAAACAACTTCATGTAAAAGTCCCTTCTCCCATGTGGGCCAAAAGCCAGAAGACCAGCTGTGCCATGCTGAACTGACCCTGTGAAACCAACACTGGAACTGTAATCTAAATTCTCTTATCAAGCTGAATCTGACTACACAATGTTATTCTGCTCCAGTTCATTAAATCTGTAAACACAAAGCAAACCCATGCCCGTAGCAACACACACAGAGAACAAAGAACAAAGAACAATACAGCACAGGAACAGGCCCTTCGGCCCTCCAAGCCTGCGCCACTCATGTGCCCAACTAGACCATTCGTTTGTATCCCTCTATTCCCAGTCTGTTCATGTGGCTATCTAGATAAGTCTTAAATGATCCTAGCGTGTTTGCCTCAACTACCTTGCTTGGTAGTGCATTCCAAGCCCCCACCACCCTCTGTGTAAAATACGTCCCCCGCATATCTGTATTGAATATGCTGAACAAGAGGATTCTTGTTCAGCGTAAGGAGCCTGTTCCTCTGTAAAGCAGATATATTGGACCAGGTTTTGCTGTTAAAACGATGATGCTAATGCTGCGTCACTGTTATTTCTGTGCAAATCATACAGCAACTTCAAATAACGGACAGATGTGCTGTTTTACATCAATATTTAAAGTTTGCTGTCTGAGGTGCTTCACGGAAACGGCATCTTCTCTGTTTGCATTCAGATGCATTGAAGATCATGCAAGTTCCCTCCAAGCTACACAATATCCTCACTTGGAAATATATTGCCGTTCCTTCACTGTCACTGGGTCAAAATCCTGGAATTCCCTCCCCAACAAAACTATGGGTGTAGCTACACCACATGAACTGCAGCAGTTTAAGAAGGCAGCTAGCTCATCACCTTCTTCAGGGTGATTAGGTATGGGTAATAAGTGGTTGCCTAGTCGGTGATGTCCACACCTAACATAGAATCCCTACCGTGCAGAAGGAGGCCATTCGGCCCATCGAGCCTGCACCGACAACAATCCCCCTCAGGCCCTATCCCTGTAACCCCATGTATTTACCCTGCTAATCCCCTGACACTAAGGGCCTGATTTTACCATTGCGTTGCACCTGTTGTCGGGTGCGAAAACTTGGTAAAGTCGGGCGTGAGGCGATTAGCGCGATCCGCGCCCACGTCTGCACAGATGCACACTTTATCAAGGGCCAAAAATGGCCGCGATCCAAACCGTGCCCAAAACAGGCGCAATGGCGATTTAAATGCATTTGCATGCATTTAAATTGAATTAATGGCTGCCCGCCCAACTTTACCAGCATTTCCCCCTTTACCATCACATTCGCACGTTCAGATTCAACGAGAAACAGACATGCTCGGAAAAGCCTGTTTCAGGCGCTCCAGCTTCTGAAGAGGTAAGTTCAGAGCTTCAGAGGCTCTCTGACTCAGATCGGTGGTGGGCGGGGGGGGGGGGGGGGGGGGCCTTATCATTCTCTGGTGAGAGGGGGGAGGAGGGAGGTCCGATCATTCTCTGGTGGTGGTGGGGGGGGGGGGGGGGAGGGAGGAGGGAGGTGGGTCAGATGTATCTCTGCTGGGGGGGGGGGGAAAGAGAGGCCCGATCGCTCTCTGGTGAGGGATGGGGGAAGAGGAGGAAGGCCCGATCATTCTATGGTGGGGGCGGGGGGAGGGAGGCCAGATGGATCTCTGGTGGGGGGGTGGGGGGGGGGGGCAGGGGGGACCGCTGCCACTCTGCAGGCGATCGGTGGGGGGGAAAGTGGAGCAGAGGGTCGCGATCGGTTTGGGTGGATAAGGGGGCCAGTTATGTTGTGGAGGTGAGGCGATGTCTGTGGGGGCCATTGCTCCTGCTTTTTGCTCCCGGGCCGCTTTATCTGCTTTTTTGCGGCCCGGGAGCAATGTGACAGGGGCGCGTTTTTCAAATTTTTTTTCACTGCGCATGCGCAGTTCAAAGCTCCGATCGGAGCAGCAGCGTTTCGGGTGCGATAAGCCCCGCCCACAGCGCAGTTCAGACTTGCGATTTTTTTTAGGCTAAGTGCGTAGGGGGGCACCTGAGAACAGTTTTCCAAGTCGGATTTGAATTGCGCCTAGATTCAGCACTTAGAATCAAAATGGCAAAATTGGGCCCCCAAGGGTCAATTTATCAGGGCCAATTAACCTAACCCGCACATCTTTGGACAGTGGGAGGAAACCCACGCAGACACGGGGAGAATGTGCAAGCTCCACACAGACAGGGCCAGAATTGAACCCGGGTCCCTGGGGCTGTGAGGCAGCAGTGCTAACCAGGATGCCACCGTGCTGTCATCAAATACAAAATTGTAATTCCATGTCACCATGCCCTTTTCTCAGTCTTTTTCCCACCTCTTGTTCTCTTTATTTGTTCTCTTTATTTCTCTTTTTGTACCTGAATTGACCTTGTATTTACTCTCTTTAATTTACTTTCTCAGTTTTATCTGTTCTCCCGCCTAGTCCTTAATCTCAGTGATTAAGGAGATATCCTGTAAATTGCCCTGTTTTCCTTGCAGCACCATTACTAATCCCCACTTCCAGCAACTTTGTGGGTGAATCATTTTTGACCTGACGTGTACAAGGACAAGTCTAACTACTGGTCGATGGCATTCAGTGCTCTGTCACAGGAAATTCCATCCCCATTTGAAATGCGATGAGTAAAGTCAATCAATGTGACTCTTGGAAATAGAATTTAGTGGAAAATACTTTTCCGTGCTGGTTAACTTTGGTAGTTGTTTATTTGGGGAAACAATTTGAAATTAATAAATCATGATTAGTTAAATGTGCAGAAGTTTGAATAAATGCCTTCTCCCTTCATTCTCTTGCTGTAAGAAATATATTTCCAATGTCATATATTCCCCTTTCGAGTTATTGTGTAAATAAAGTTAAAAAGAGCTTTTCCATCTGTTAGGAAATACTTAATTATTCAAAGTCGTAGAAACATAGAAAAGCTACAGCACAAACAGGCCCTTCGGCCCACAAGTTGCGCCGAACAATTTCCTTACCTTCTAGGCTCATCTATAACCCTCTATCTTACTAACCTCCATGAACCTATCCAAAAGTCTCTGAAAAGACTCAATCGAATCCGCTTCCACCACCACTACCGGCAGCCGATTCCACGCACCCACCACCCTCTGAGTGAAAAACTTACCCCTAACATCTCCTCTATACCTACTCCCCTGCACCCTAAACCTGTGGCCTCTCGTGACAACCATTTCAGCCCTGGGTAAAAGCCTCTGAGAATCCACTCTATCAATACCTCTCAACATCTTATACACCTCTATCAGGTCACCTCTCATCCTTCGCCTCTCCAAGGAGATTCACAAGGAGATCCTTGTGAATCTCCTCTGCACCCGTTCTATGGCTTCCACATCCTTTCTGTAATGAGGTGACCAGAACTGGGCACAGTACTCCAGGTGGGGTCTGACCAGGGTCCTATACAGCTGCAGCATTATCTCCCGATTTCTAAACTCAATTCCTCTGTTGATGAAGGCCAGTAATCCAAACGCCTTCTTAACCACAGCCTCTACCTGTGACGCCACTTTGAGCGTCCTATGAACCCGGACCCCAAGATCCCTCTGTTCTTCCACACTGCCAAGCGTCTTACCCTTAATATTATATTCTTCCATCCTATTCGACCTGTCAAAATGAACCACCACACACTTATCTGGGTTGAAGTCCATCTGCCACTTCTCTGCCCAGTCTTGCATCTTATCTATGTCTCGTTGCAACTGCTGACATCCCTCTGCACTATCCACAACACCTCCAACCTTTGTGTCATCAGCAAACTTGCCAACCCATCCTTCCACTTCCTCACCCAGGTCATTTATAAAAATCACAAAGAGCAAGGGTCCCAGAACAGATCCCTGGGGCACCCCACTGGTGACCGACCTCCACTCTGAAAAAGACCCATCTACAACCACTCTTTGCCTTCTGTGGGCAAGCCAGTTCTGAATCCACAAAGCAACATCCCCTTGTATCCCATGCCCCTTCACTTTCTCCAAAAGCCTTGCATGGGGCACCTTATCAAACGCCTTACTGAAATCCATATAAACCACATCTACCGCTCTTCCCCCGTCTAAGTGTCTAGTCACATCTTCAAAAAACTCAATCAGACACGTAAGGCCTCGTTAGTCTGAATCTAGGAAACAAGCCACTACACTGGCTCCAAGAATGTGTCAGTCACTCAGTGAGCCTCTCCATCACTATCATGTTGAATTGACAATTTTTAATTTTTTCTGAACTGAAGGTTAAAGACACTTGAAAAATCAGTCCTGGCCTGGAAAAACAATATGACAGAATGATTGATTCAACATATTAAATGGTTATTAAATGAGTCCATGTGACTCTTCATGTGAAATACAAACTTTATGAGCCAGTATATGATTCTGGTATTTCTAGTGTGAGATTTCTCTGTTTCACCTTTTCTCGCCATCATTCTGTGAGTGTCATACCCTTCATTTTTAATATAGGTGTTTTCTCTTAAAATTTTTCTCATTGTGAAGGTAGATATTCTGAATTTCATTTCCCTTCTTAATCTAAATCTGAAATGTCTCTTCAGGACCCAGAAGCAGACAAGTCGAGTTTGACCTTAAGACCCGAGTTGGCAGCTGCTGACTACTGCTGCTCCCCATTGTAGTTGGATCTTCAGCACTCCTCGAACAGGTTCTACTTGACTCCTTCTCGTCAGCACTTTGCTGTTGCTGTTGTATAGCACTGACCTTCTCCGAGACCTTTCCCAGATTTTCTGCATCCAGGTTACGCTGTGATAAAAGGATCAAAATGAAACTTTTTCAAATAAGATGGGTTAATGAATACTTTTACGTAGAGAAATTTCACGCCTTCATGTTCATTCATTCATTACAAATATCGCTGAAAGTATTTTTAACCCTTTCCAAACTATAAATGCTTTGGAATTTTTTTAAGGCATGCAACATAGCCCATGTAATTCCCTTGACTGCTTTTGATCACCTGAGTGGGGTTGGAGAGTAATTCATAGAATCATACAGTGCAGAAGAGGCCCTTTGGCCCATCGGTTACACATCAACACATTAGAAACACTTGAACTCCCACCTAATTCCATCTGCCAGCACTTGGCCCATAGCCCGAATGTTATGATGTGCCAAGTGCTCATCCAGATACTTTTAAAGAATGTGAGACAACTCCCCTCTACCACCCTCCCAGACAGCACGCTCCAAACCGTCACCACCCTCTGGGTAAAAAAGCTTTTCCTCTCATCCCCCTAATCCTCTTGCCACTCACCTTGAACTTGTGTCCCCTTGTGACTGCCCCTTCAACTAAAGGGAACAGCTGCTCCTTATCCACTCTGGCAATGCCCCTCATAATCTTGTACACCTCGATCAGGTCACCCCTTCTTCTCTACTCCAAAGAAAACAACCCAAGCCTATCCAATCTCCCTTCATAACTTAAATGTTCCATCCCAGGCAGCATCCTGGTGAATCTCCTCTGCACTCTCTCCAGTGCAATCGCATCCTTTTGATAATGTGGCGACCAGAACTTTTAAATGAGCTGACCAGCTTATCCATTATTCCTTGTAACTCCTCACTGTATGTATACCAACTGCACCTGGGCATTCCCTAGACACGGTCTATTCCCAGGGTCAGACACTTTTTAAATATACCTTTCATGGGATCATTTGTTGCCCACCCTTGAGAGCAATTAAGTCAATCACATTGCTTAAGTCTGGAGTCACATGTAGGCCAGAATAGGTAAGGATGATTTCCATCCCTAAAAGGCATTAGCGAACCAGATGGGCTTTTTGTGACAATGATAATTTCAAGGTTATCATTACTGAGACTAACTTTCAATTCCAGATTTTGTTTTTAATTGAATTTAAATTCCACCAATTACCATGGTGGGATTTGAACCCATATCCCCAGAGCAAGAGCTGGTCCTTTGGATTATTTGTGCAGGAACATTTTCTACTACACTACTGTATCTCCTTGCAAATTAAAAAAAAAGCTTCTCTGAGGCCTGTTAATGAATTCATCAGTAAGCACTTAATTGGAGGTACACGGGTTTCAGGGTGACCCCATCTGCACCCTCGTGCCACACCCCACCCCACTCCCCACTTTCAAAATTACATAACGTTCCAGAGGCAGTGGGATCCAGAGCTGGACTTCAGGAATGGGATTTTCAAATCACACCTGCTCTTGGGTCACTGCCGCAGCATTTGCAAATTCAGGCCAAAGGTGTGGCGATCAGGAACTTAGTCAAGGACATGGGTTTTGAGGAGGGTCTAAAGAAAGGGAGATGAAAATAGAAACATGGAAGAGTTTAAGGTGAGAATTCTAGAGCATACAATCAAAGTGGCTGAAGGTCCACCCACCAATGATGGGGTGAAGGGAGTGGGGTGCAAGAGGAACCAAAGTTGGAGGAACACTGTTCTGGGAGAGACGGAGCTAGAATTTTGAAGGAATTTATTGATATGATGAAGCCGCGACCACAAACACTTAAAACTAAAACAAACTAACATTAAGATCTAAAAAGGGCTTCAAGTATGTTACTGAGTTTCCATTTAAAAACCTTGCAGTGAGAAACCTTACCTGGGTTTGGTACTTCAGTGAATTTACATGAGGATTAGTGTCTGCTGGATCTGGGACAGTCTGACAAGATTTGTTTCTAATCCTAGGGAGCAAGATTTGAAAAGTAGCAGCTAAATATAAACATGAATTTTGATAGTATTCCTTGAATGAAACATAATGCCGTTTAATTGAATTAGCTACTGTTGCTCTTATATGGCAAAAAATCTAGATACATCTTGCATGTTTCTAAATCCTAATTTACAGATTTTTAAAACTGTATTTTTTTTAAAGTGAACTATAGCTGCTTGTGTTCAATCGATTGTGCAGTGTGATTTGGAAAACATGGCTATGTCTCGTCCATGAGAGTAATTGCATTCAATGACTTGAATGAAAATTCACTTGAAATTTCAGTGGTACTTACTTGTTCTTAATGTACACAAACAACATCGCAACAGCAATTGACAAGAAAATAAGGAAGGTGGATAATATGATGGCAGCCGTTTCCCACTTTGCTGAAAAATACAAAATGTAAGGATTAGATTATTATATTCAAAAACAGAGAAAGATTAAATTATGGTAATAATGCTGGATTGCATAATTGGCTCTGCAAAACTCAGCACGCAAAGCATGGATTTTAGAACCATGATAGATTCATGTTGAACACAGCTTGTAGGTGGCAGGTTACAGAAGTGTGTTGCAAAAATTGGGTTTATATTGAGGTTATGGAGATGGATTTCTGCAGGGATTGTGCAGCCTGTCCAGAAGAAGAGCCTTGGAAACCCTGGAATAACATTGAAATGTCATCCTCCCTTGTTCACAGAGGTAACACTTGGAAATGGTTCCTCCCTGGGAATTGAGTTAAGCGGATGAAGTTTATGACAGGATGAACTGTGCAGAGCTTATGGAGGGAATGGGTTGATGAGACAAATATTCTTTTCTTCTTTCCATTTTTTTTTGTGAGAGGTCATAGAACACCAGGTTATAGTCCAACAGGTTTATTTGAAATCATTTTTTGAATTTTGAAATCCCAATTTTTTTAATACATTCGTTCTTGAGATGTGGGCATCGCTGGAAAGGCCATAATTTATTACCCATCCTTAATTGCCCTTGAGCAGTGGTGGTGAGCCCGCTTACAACTGAGAGGGGCCAATTACTGGCAAGTGGGATTAGGTGGGCAGGTCAGGGCATTTCATGCGTCGGTGCAGACTCGATGGGCCGAAGGGCCTCTTCTGCACTGTAGTGTTCTGTGATAATGTGAGAGGCTTACCAGGCCATTTCAGAGGACAGTTAAGAGTCAATGATATTGGTGTGTGTCTGGAGTCACATGTAGTCCACACCAGGTAAGAATGGCAGATTTCCTTCTCTTACAACAATTCAGTAGTTTCATTATTAATTAAATAATTTTATTCCAGATTTATTCATTGATTGAATATAAATTCCCCCACCTGCTGTTATGGAACTTGAACTCATGTCTCCAGAGCATTCGTCCAGAAATCTAGAATATTTGTCCAGTAACATTATTGTTTATAATTTCTTAAATCCTTATCATAGAATCCATTCAGTGCAGAAGGCGGCCATTTGGCCCATCAAACTTTCACCAACAACAATCCCACCCAGACCCTATCCCCGTAACCCCACATATAAACCCTGCTGGTCCCCAGAAACTGAGGGGCAATTTAGCATGGTCAATCCACCTGACTCACATATCTTTGGACTGTGGGAGGAAACCTGAGCACCTGGGCGGAAACCCACTCAGACACGGGGTGAACGTGCAGACTCCACACAGACAGTCACCCAAGGCCAGAATTGAACCTGGGTCCCTGACACTGTGAGGCAGCGGTGCTAACTACTGTGCTACAGTGCTACCCTTACGTTCAGTCCTTTATAGTATAATTTGGATTGTTGCATGAAAGACATATTTTCGATTTGTTAATGAACAGAATAAACATTATTGCCTTACAACTGAACTAAGAGAGTAAATAATATGATCTGGTAGTGTTCAGAACTTACTGAAGATTAATGTTTTGAAAGTGATGGCTGTACCATTTGTGCCTCCTTTTGCGGTAGAAGCCATGACATTTACCCAGTACAAGGTATTGCTTCTTAAGTTAAGCAGAGTGTATTTTCGACTTGCTGGGCCAACAGTCACATCTGCAAAAGGATTGCATAAAAGAGTGCAAACACTCGTGTAAAAACTACTGTACAGTTCCTACATCATTAGATCTTTCCCGTGAACACTTCCAATAAATAGTTTTTCTATTGTTCATTGATTGTTTTATCATAAAGGGTTTATTCTATATGCACCAATTGCTCTGTGCCTATTCATGGAATCAACCCATATAGAAAAATGAGTGCTGATCTAATTGAAACATAAAACGATAGAGGTTTACAGAAAGAGGCTCTTTGACCCATCGTGTCTGTGCCAGCCATAAAGCACCTATCTATTCTTCAACACTTGGTCCATAGCCTTGGAAGCTATGGCGTTTCAAGTGCTCATCTAAATACTTCTATAAACTCATCTTCCAGGCTATCTTTATCAATTTGATTCATAATAGCTTGTGACTGGGCTTGAGTGGGTAGAGACAGAAAGGGGAATCTAGACACAGGGGCACAACATCAGGATGATCATTTAGGAATGATCTGAGGGGAAATTGCTTCACTCAAGAGGTTGTGAATCTTTGGAATTCTCTACCCCAAAGGGTTGTCGATTTTTAAAAATGCATTTTTCGCAGGATGTGGGTATCGCTGGCTCGGCCAACATTTATTGCTCATCCCTAATTGCCCTTGGGGGAGGTGATGGCCAAGTGGTATTAATTCAGAAACTCAGCTAATGTTCTGGAGACTCAGGTTCGAATCATGCCATGGTAGATGTTGGAATTTGAATTCAACAAAAAACATCTGGAATTAAAAATCTACTGATGACCATGAAACCAATGCCGATTGTCGGAAAAACCCATCTAGTTCACTAATGTCCTTTAGGGAAGGAAATCTGCCATCTTTACCTGGTCTGGCCGACATGTGACTCCAGAGCCACAGCAATGTGATGACTCCCAACTGTCCTCGGGCAACTAGGGATGGGCAATAAATGCTGGCCAGACAGTGACGCCCATGCCTCACGAATGCATTAAAAAAAAAAATGGGTGGTGATCTGTCTTCTTGAACCGTTGCAGTCCATGTGGTGTGGGTGCACCCACAGCGCTGCTCGGGAGGGAGCTCCAGGATTTTGACCCAGCAACAATGAAGGAACGGCAATATACTTCCAAGTCAGAAGGGTGAGTGGCTTGGAGGGGAACCTCCAGGTGATGGTGTTCCCATGCATCTTCCCTTGTCCTTCTCGGTGATGGATACTCCATCATTGACTATATGAGGCTGAGGCAGACAGATCTCTAGTTTCTCAGGGAATCGAGGGATATGGGGAGCAGGTAGGGGGTTCAGACCAATAATCAGCCATGATCATATTAAAGTCTGACAGGTTATAAGGTTTCCTTGTACTTCTCTTTCTCATGTTCTTAAGTTCTGATGTTCCCGTATAGAAATGTAGGAAAATACAGGGCCTGAAAAGAGGTTACAAATGCCGAAGAGCATTTCGAAGTTAATTTTTTTAAATCCAGGAAGACAACTTCACTGGGGAAGCATGGTGTGTTCTTTATTTTGTGTTACATTTCAAAGATAGTGTCCTGACTGTAACATCACTTTCCCTACATTCACCTTCCTATAATGTTAGACATTTTATTGATTTTTGCAAGCCTCCTCTCACCACATTTTCTCAATCCACCTTTGGAGAGATTGAAGAATTATAGTGCAAAAGACATGATTGTGTGGTTCATGTCACATGGGGATTCTATTGTTTCATTGCTGGGTTACGATCTGGTAAAAGTTGATATATTACAGTGAGCGTCAACTTCCATAAAATCAAGATGCTCAGATTGTTTACTGCTGACCGACACCACTGAACCTGAAAAGACCCAAATCTGGAACATTCCTCCAAAGTGTTAGTAAGTACCTGAGTCACACAATTCAGTGATGTTTGTGGTTCTGGGCTAAGCTGATCTCAGCTGGGGATGATAAGGACATTACAATTCGGCTCAGGATGAATGAAAGAAAAAGAACAGTAAAGGAACCTGCCTAACACATTTGGGGTGCTTGCTAAACATTCAGGGAGCTTGCTAAACATTCAGGGAGCTTGCTAAACATTCAAGGAGCTTGCTAAACATTCAGGGAGCTTGCTAAACATTCAGGGAGCTTGCTAAAATCCATGCAAATTTTATGCTAAACTTTTATCAAAAGTGGTTTTGTTATTCATTGGATCTGGGCATCACTGGCTGCACCAGCTTTCATTGCTCATCCTGAATTGCCCTTGAACTGAGTGGCTTGCTCGGCCATTTCAGAGGACATTTTAAGAGTCAACCACATTGCTGTGGGTCTGGAGTCACATGTAGACCAGACCAGGTAAGGACGATAGATTTCCTTCACTAATGGACATTAGTGAACCAGATGAACTTTTACAACAATTGATAATGGCTTCATAGTCACATTTAGATTTCTAATTCCAGATTGTTTCATTATTGAATTCAGAATTCACCATTTGCCTTGGTGGGATTTGAACCCAGGTCCCCAGAGCAAAAACTTGAGCCTCCAGATAAGTCCAGTGATAATACCATTAGACCATGGCCTCCCCATCATTGGGGAACGGAGTGGTAAGAAGGGATATTGTGGCCAATATGGGTACCGCACTTTAGGATGAATATTAAGATCTTGGGGAGAGTGTAAAGAAGCTTCACTTGAGTATTACCAGAATGAAAAGCTTCAGTCACATAGAGAGACTGGAGAAGCTGGGGTTGTTCTTCTTAAAGCATAGAATGTTGAGGGCCTTCTTCTGTAGAAGGATCATTGGACTCCAAACATTAACTGTGTTTTTCTCTCCGCAGATGCTGCCAAACCTGCTGATTTTTCCAGCATTTTCTATTTTTCTACTTCATTATTATTGAAGGCGACCGACAGTTGGATAAAGGTGTTCAAATCTTAAATATTGTGATTTGAGTAAATAATCAGAAGCTGTTTCCAGTGGCAGCAGGGTCAGTAATCAGAGCCCACAGTGGCAAAATAATTAAGTGCAATTTAAGGAAAAATAATTTATGCAGTGAATTACTACAATCTGGAATAAAAATGGAAGCTGCTGGAAATACTCAGCAAGTCAGGCAGCATTTGCCGAGATGGGCAGGATTTTACAGTGTGCTTTGGGACCCTGACATTGGGACCAAATGGGGGTCACAAGTCGGCACATGCCGACTCCAAGAGCAGTGCAATCTTTCATGGAGGCAGCTTCCTAATCGGCCACCTTCACAATCACAGGACTGTGGGTGAGCTCTTGATGCTGCAGGCCCAACCAGAGGCCTGCAGTTCGGGAATCCTGGCAGCCTCACCGGGAGAGGTGGGTGTTGCTGAAGCAGGCCGGAGTCCACCTCAACATGGAGGCGCCCTTGCTGGCTTGAACAACAATGAATTAACATCCAGGAAATGGAAAACCAATTGAATCAAATCGGACAGAAAGTACCTCTGGTTTGAGTGCATGTGTAGTCTTTCATGTCAGTGCCCCCCCCCCTCCCCCTCCTCCTCCCCCCCCCCCCCCCCCCCCCCCAAACACACAACAAGTGCATGAAGCCTCCAGCTCCAAGTCTCCCCCAGTCTACACAGCCTCCATGGGACTGATGGCCTCTGCGTGCAACCTCTGGCCCTATCGTTGTGCGGACATTTTATTCCACCAGGGAAAGTAAAGATCTTTTCAGCTCACATGATTCATTTTCACCAGCACGCTCATAAAAGATGGTATAATTTGTGATGAACCCACGCTGTTTATCCACCGGAATTTCATCCCATTCCAACTCAGCTTCCATTTTTCCTGCTTCCTTTAAATGAACAAAAGGGCCATGCGCTGGAGCTGTAAAAGGATGCAGTTTCAGAAAAGGCTAGCATTACAAAATCAGGGCAGTGCATCATATTCCTTTTACATTTTGGTAGCCGGAGGTACCGTTCACAAAAACAGCTGTAGCATCTGTCTGGTTGTAACTGTGACAATCCCAATGTGTGAAGGCATTGTATTGAAACAACTGACAGGCAAGAATCGTGACTTTCCAGAGCTGTAGTTTATCATAGAATCCCTACAGTGCAGAAGGAAGCCATTCGGCCCACCGAGTCTGTACCGACCATAATCCCACCCAGGCCCTATTCCTGTCACCCCACATGTTTACCCTGTTAATCCCCCTGACACTAAGGGGCAATTTAGCATGGTCAATCAACCTCATCTTTGGACTGTGGGAGGAAACCAGAGCACCCAGAGGAAACCCACGCAGACACGGGAAGAATGTGCAAACTCTGCACAGACAGTGACCCAAGATCGGAATTGAACCTGGGTCCCTGCACTGTGAGGCAGCAGTGCTAACCACTGTGTCACCGTGCCACCCCGTTTACATTGCAGTAATGGTGGTTAACTCAACACTTAACATTTGAATTCAAAGCTTGTTGAGAAATGTTAGAAACCAGGTTGATGATAATTTGAAACTCGCCCTTGTATTAATCCAGTTAGATTTTCAAAAACCTGATTTACGTAAACAAGTTATAGGGTGACTTAGTTGGAATTTACTTACAGCCTTCTTGTAGATATGCCTTTATTGAAAGCTGAGGTCCAGGGCCTTCACCGTACACAGGGTAAACTGCCACCTTATAGCGCTTGAATGGCATAATGTTTTCTGTGGAAGATGTAAATGGAGATAATGTTTTAGGGGATGTAATCACTACTTATACAATTCACTGGATAAGATGTAAAGTGGGGGTGCTATCAACATCAGATAAAATTAAAAAGTTTGTGATGGAATTTCTACATGGGCTGTCTTGATCTCCCAGCATTAATTCAATGGAAAATTTGAGGACTTAAAAAGCATGATGTAACCATTCTCTAAATAGCGACAGTCATTGAAATCCTGCTGCAACACAGGTTCCCATTCTTGCTCAACAATGGATGAGCGCTGAATTCAATGCTCAGAGTTCATCCTAAATATGTGAAGCTGTGCTGGGAACCACGCGACAATGGATTTAAATCACTAACTTCGGAGGATTCTTCCAGTTTTACACTAATATTTACCCTGAAAGAATTAGAAGAGTAACATCAGAGTAATTATTTTAAACACGCAGACTGGGCCCCGCACGGAACATCCTCCACATTCCCCAACTCCGTACCGTGCGCAGACCTAACCTGCACCCATTGTGTGTTCTCAGCTCTCTCTGTGCAAACGTGATCCCCCCCACCCTCTTCCCCCTGCAAGGACCTTTCGGTTCCCCATTCGGACCTGAACCCCCGCCCCCCCCCCCCCCCTTCCTACTGACAACCGGAATCGACCAGTCAAATTCCATCCATTTACCTGGACACTTAACTCCTCCCGGGCCTGTTAATTTCACTGGTCTTTTAAACCTACCTGCTTCACAGCAGCCAATGCAATCGGAGGTGGGGGGTTAGCTCCCTGAGTTCTCCTGTGCTGGAATGCGCCTTTGGGGACTCTTTCACTGAAGGTCCCAAGCAACTCCAGTCAGCAGAGGTTTCAATGAAGTTTTCCAAGCAAATATGTGCGCTTTAAACTCTTGTAACTCCAGCAGGGCATCATTTTCCATAGCTGGGTGGAAGTTAGGGCCTTTTATAGCTTTTCTTCTTGTGGGGGAACTCAGGGACACAGTTTTAAATTGAGGAATAATCCTTTTAGGACAGAAATGGGAATTCTTTTCTCTGAGGGTTGGCTGACTTTAGAACTCTCTGCCTCAGAAGGTGGTGAAAGTGGGGTCATTGAATATTTTTAATGTGGAGGTAGATAGATTCTTGTTGGGCAAGGGAATTAGACGTTATTGGTGGGAATGTGGAATTTGAAACACAAACAGATCAGTCATGGTCTTATTCAATGTAGGAGCAGGCTTGATGGGCTGAATGGCCTACTTCCGTTCCTAGGTTGTATGTTTGTATGTTATGATAACCACTCACCATTTACAAATGCTTTCTCTGTGGAATTGGGTTCGTTCCTCCAGTGTACAGGCCCAGTGCACTGATCACTGTCTGACTCTGCCACACACCATTCAAGTGTGTATCTATTTACTGATGAGTTGGGAGCCTTCCATTCTACCATCAATTGCTCATTGTGTGGGGCAGCTTGTACATGTTGTATGGGTGGGAGTTCTATAATCAAAACAAACACCATTATCATTAGCAAACTCTATTCGACATTAATCAAAGCTCAGTTGATATTTGAAACAATTGCTCGTACATCCACACTGGATTTGTGTTCCTCCCAATGCCTCAATTAAATAATTCATTGTTCTCCTGCTATGATTTTGGTCAGAGTCAGCGAGATCTGATTATGCCTGGTTCCGGCCTAGGTCCTCTAGCTTCTGGGATGGCGTAGTGAAGTTGAAACCTCTATCTGGGTTTACAAGGCCATCATCATGAAAAGAAATGGGATCATGACAAGGCCTCCCTAATTAAGGAGTTCCCATGTTTTAGGCTTTCAAATAGCCTATGATCTTCAGAGGATGGTTGATCAGACCAGGCAGCACAGGCCCGCTTGTGACTCTGGGGACACCATCCAGGTTCAGACTGGGATCAAGGCCTGAACCTCAGTGAAGAGCCAAAGAGAACACCTGTAGGTTCCTTCTGATATTTCAGCACCACCAAAATCATAGCAGGCGAATAATGAATTATTTAATTGAGGCATTGGGAGGAGTATAAATCCAGTGTGGATGTACGAGCACCACCACCTACCCCACCCACCCACCCCTGCCCTCCCATCAGACCTCCCGAAGTATTGTCATGACAGAAATCAGAGGGGAGAATTTTACCATTTTGAGTCTAAGTGCCGGATCTGGGGGTCAAATAGATCCGCGCCTGGAATCCTCTTTGCAGCGCGCCCATACGCGTTTTGCCGGCTCCGGCCCGATCCGCGTTGTGGGACTTAGCGCTGGCGGACCGATCGGAGCTCTGAACTGCACATGCGCAGTTTGAAAAAAATCTGACAGCGCGTCCGGGCGTGAAAAAAAAAGCAGAAAGCAGAGAGAGCGGCTCTCTGACGTTCATCCTCTGGTCGGGGGTGGCAGGGGAGGGTGGGAGGGGAGGGGGTGTGACCGATCATCCCCTGGGGGGGGTGGGAAGGGAGGGGGTGTGACGCCTCATCCCCTGTGAGGGGGAGGAGAGGGGGTGTGACGTCTCATCCTCTGGTCGGGGGGGGGTTCCGTTGCCTGTCTGCAGCCGATCCCTCCTGGCACCATCACTGGTACACTGCTAGCCACAGCCAACACTCTCGCTTCCTGCAGGGAAGAGTAATCCTCCCCCAGGGGATGATACGTCACCCCCCCACCCCCCCCGGGGATGGTCGGTCACACCCCCTCTCCTCCCACCCCCCTCCAGCCCCGACCAGAGGATGACCTGGGTCAGAGAGCCGTTGCCGTCTCTGACCCCACACTTCGGATGCTGCAGCGGCGACTTTTATTTTGCAGGTCGGTAACAACGCGGACACGGATCGAGCCAGAAGACGGTAAAGTGGGATTTTGCGGTAGAGTTGGGCGCGCGGTTCATTAAGTCGATTTAAATGCATGCAAATGCATTTAAATCGCCAGGCTGCCCGATTTGGGTGCGCACCGGACCCACGCCCGAATCGGGTGTTGGTAAAGCCGCGATCTGCTCAGGTTCGGGTGTAGATCGCGTTAAAGGCCCGACGCCCAACTTTACCGCGATTTCACGCCCGAAAACGGGCGTGAAGGTTTGGTAAAGTCAGGCCCAGAGAAGAGCTCAACCCTGTCCACATTTCTCAGACACATTTCAACAGCAATGAATGGACAACAGTCAAGTCAATGCCAGGGGCATTCTCCTACTTGTAGCACTAATACAGGTCAACCTCTTCAGCACAGAGTGAAGATTAAACTCTGACAATGGTTGGTTTGTATGGCTCAACTTTACACTCTCTTCACAAATTAAATCATCAATTTGTGTCTTTCATTTGTTACACTTACCTTCTGGATTTGCTGGGGGCACGATCAGCGTAGACTCAGGGGAGTTCCCAACTGAGTTGTAGGCAGTAATCGCTATTTTGTAGGATTCTCCAGAAAGAACAAGACTGTACTTCAGGTCAGTACTGTTGATCCATGCCACTGTCTGACTCTTCCTTTCTCTTATCTGCAGTTGGTATCCTAAAATGATTCCATTAGCATCAGACGGGCTTAGTTCCTGAATGTTTGAATTAAAATTAAATTTAAAAATTGTGTATTTTTATTTTATTTTTACACCTGTTGAATGAGTCAGCATCAAACAAAATTAAAAATATTATAGAGCCTTATAAAGGCTGACTGATACACAGGGAAGACATGAAAACACTGGCAGCAGTACAGAAAAGAACCAGGAGTTCAAGCTGGCACGAGGAGCTTCTTCCCACAAAGAATGATTAATACTCCAACTGGATTTTCAGAGTGGTGGAGGTGAAAAGCCTGGAATCATTTAAGATTCAACGGGATGCAGCAATGATGGTGATGGATGGGATGGAGGATGTAGGGTTGTTCTGGAAGAATATATTAAGGTTTATTGAATTATATTCCTCATTGATAAGTATCTTGTGACCTTGTGACTGTAAAATCTTCAAATAGGAGCAAGCAGTACATGTGGTCAAATGTGGTAAAATGTAGATATGGCATTACCATCGCTGAATTCCCCTCCATCAACATCTTGGGGGGGTTATCATTGTCCAGAAACTGAACTGGACCAGCCTTATAAATACTGTGGCTACAAGAGCAGGTCAGTGGCTGGAAATTCTGCGGTGAGTAATTCACCTCCTGACTCCCCAAAGCCTCTCCACAATCTACAAGGCACAAATCAGGAATATGATGGAATACTTTCCACTTGCCTGGATGAGTGCAGCTCCAACAACACTCAAGAAGCTTGCCACCATCCAGGACAAAGCAGCCCACTCAATTGACACTGCATCCACCACCTTGAATATTCACTCCCTCTATTACTGATGTACAGTAGCAGCAGTGTGTACCATCTACAGGATATACTGCAGGGGAGGTAGTGGAAGCAGATACGATAGTGACTTTTAAGGGATGTCTGGACAAATACATGAATCGGATGGGAATAGAGGGATATGGCCCCCAGAAGGGTAGGGGGTTTTAGTTAAGTCGGGCAGCATGGTCGGTGCAGGGTTGGAGGGCTGAAGGGCCTGTTCCTGTGCTGTAATTTTCTTTGTTCTTTAACTCAGCAAAGCTTTTTCGTCAGCACCTTCCAAACCCATGACCTGGAAACATAGCTAATAGGAGCAGGATTAGGCCATTTGGCCCCTTGAGCTTGCTGTACCATTCAGTGTGATCATGGCTGATTCTCCATCTCAACACCACACTCTCTCCCTATACCCTTTGATGCGTTTCGTGTCTAGAAATAGCACCTCTACCACCCAGAAGATAAGGGCAGTCGACGCATGGGAACACAACCACCTGCAAGTTCCCCTCTGGGCCACTCACCATCTTGACTTGGAATTATATCACCGTTCCTTCATTGTTGCTGGATCAAAATCCTGGAACCCTCTCCCTAACAGCATCATGGGTGCACTTGCACCACATGGACTACAACGGTTCAAGATGGTGGCTCACCCTCCTTCAATGGTGCCAAGGTCTTTTCCATCCACCTGATGGGGCAGATGAAGGGTGAAATTCTCTGGCCTCCCCTCAGCGATTTTCTCTGCAGCGGGAGGTGGCGCACCATTTGCTGGCAGAGGAATCTTCAGGTCCTGCTGCTGTCAATGCGAATTCCCATTAAAGATACCCCTTGCTGCTGGCGGGACCAGAGGACTCTGCCAACCTGAATGGCCAGAGAAGTTTAACTTCTCATCTGAAAGATGGAATTTCCAATAGTGCAGTCCATCCATCCCTTAGTAATACACCAGTGTAACAGCCTAGATTACATGCTCAAGTCTCTGCAGTGGGATTGAAACCCACTGAGTTCTGACTCACAGACAAGAAAGGTTACCATTGATTGTCAGTCGACATTTCAATGACGTTATAGAACCAACAACTTTTACTTAACCAGCTTCATCTTATCTTATTAAGGATTGAGACTGTAAGGGGAAAATACAAGGGGGGCACACTTTAAAATGGCAGCACAAGAAAGCACACTCTGAAATGGCTGCCTGGCACACACAGGGTTAACTGGGAAAGAAGCCAGAAAAACAGCCACAGGCTCCCGCTTTTCAGAAATAACGTCAAGCCAGAATCCTGACAGACAAACCACTTACAAAGTACAGACAGTGACTCATAGCAAACAAACACCTCAGGAAGCCAAAGCCAAGGGTCGAAACATCTTTAAGATAAGGAAACCCCTAAACAAAGAGCTTAGATTAATGCTAGAGGAAGGCGGGAAATATGAATGCGAGGGAACCGATTAGCACCCGCACAAGACGAAACTAGCCATTGATAGACCCATTCATAAAATGCTAAATGTCTATACCTGTTTGTATTCTTGTAAATATGGGGAAATGTACCCATTCATGAAATGTTAAATACTTGTAAATGTGATAATCTTCGAATCACCGGTCTACCCATTTTGTAAAGGGTATAAAATTGAACCGCTCCCGGTATACAATTGAGAAAGAGTGTTCTATGAACATAGCGCTTTTCTCCACGGAGCTCCGTTTAATAAATCGTATTTTCTGAATCTCGAAGTCTGACTACTAGTGGATTTTTCCCACAACAAGACCATTGAATAATCAGAAAAAGATCCAGCTGCCTCATGTTACCTCCAGAGGCTAACTCATTGACTTCTTAATTATTGTTCAAGAGACTTGAATAGATGTTTATGACATAAGGAGATAAAGCTTGTTGATAAACTAAGTGCATGATAAGATCCTTGCAGGTTTACCTTATTAAGTTTGCAAGCTACAAAAACATGTAGTCATTACCTTCCACATGATGAGTACTGGTCTACTTTGTAAATTTGGATTTTTATTTACGATCCAGAGGTCTGGCCCTTGAGCTGGTTCTAGGATTCAAAATCATCAGAGAAATAGAATACTGACAGCTTTTTTTTTGATTACATGTTAAGAGGCATGAACTGTAAAATAATTTGTATACACAGCACACAATTGTTAAAGTGAGGGCGAAGGGTCTCACAAAGGGTCATCCAGACACGAAGGGGAGAATTCTCCCGTCATGCCCACCGCAGGAATCGTAGTGGGCGGGCGGGCTGGGGCCAACCATGCAAAGATCCAATGACCTCTGGCGGGATTTTCCGGTTTTGGGGTGAGCGTGGCTGTAAAATCCCACCTGAACCGTTGGCTCTATTCTCTCTCCGCAGGTGTTGTCAGACCTGCTGAGTTTCTCCAGTATTTTCTGTTTTTGTTTCAGATTCCAGCATCCACAGTATTTTGCCTTTGTGTTAAAGTGAACGGCCAACTTTGTGTTCCTGCTTTGACCGCCATGAGTGCAGTCTGGAAATTTAGGTGGATGATTTTCTGACCAAGATGTGAAATGGCAGGAAAGTCATATACAGCATAGGTTTGAGTTTCTAAGATCTTTAAGCAGCAAGTGAGAATCGTTGTCAGGTGTGTAAAATCAGGAAATAATCTCCAGAGTAATTTAAGGCTAAATGATTTGCCTTGGGAAAGTTTGAAAACTATGGGATGGCTGCAAGCACAATCAGGAACATGTTTCTATCTGAAAACCAACCCAAGCAGGGCGAAGTAACATCTCCTTCCTTATTCCACTTTCATTATATTACAGCCACTCGCACTCTGCAGTATCCATTTGCATCATTCAGAGGAAAAATATCCATGATCTACCAGACATTGTCTTCCTAATGTTCATGCTCAATAATAGTCTCTAACCCTAATCCTACCTTAACCCTTCCAATTTCTATATGATTACTGAATAAAATGGATCTGTAATTGGAGATTGTAAAGGTCAGGGAATTCACCAGGTCATGTCTCAGGAGTCACCAGGTCATGTCTCAGGAGTCACCATGTCCTTTATCATGACAAATCACTAGCATTAATTATGATAAACGGTTTATCAAAACTGATAAACAACAACTGATGAATAACTAGATTACCAATAGCTGCCAGGTTAAGAGTAAGGAGTGGAAGATGTGTTAGTTGGTGATCTTGTAACCACTAATTAATTCATAGGAGGCCTTTTTAGTTGAGAAGTTAGGATGTGGGGATGCTAACAGTGAAAACTATTAAAATCAGTGAAGACTCCCTGCTACTGTTCCACTAGACTGCACTGGGAGATAAAATCAACCTCTTGTACAAAGTTCCTAGATAATAAATGAGAGAGTAGGACAGACTTTTGGCCCATTACAATTATACCAAGAGGACGATAATGCTAATTCAGTACTCAGTAGAGTAACGATGATTGTCCTGCTTAAGAGTCATATTAGACTCGAAATGTAACTCTGTCTCTCTCTTCACAGATGCTGCCAGACCTGCTGAGCATTTTCTGTTTTTATTTTAGAGTAATGACGATTCTTTGCAAAGAAAAAGTGATCTCAGACTACAAGGCAAGGACCTCACCCAGTTCATAGAATCCCTACAGTGCAGAAGGAGGCCATTCAGCCCATCGAGACTGTACCGACTCTCTAACAGAGCATCTTACCCAAGCCCTCTCCCCCACCCTATCTCTGTAACTCCACACATTTTTTCATTGGAGCAGAGAAGACTGAGGTGTTCAAGATTATGAGGGGCATGGATAGGATGGCTAGGGAGCAGCTGTTCCCCTTAGTTGAAGGGTCAATTACGAGGGGACACAAGTTAAAAATGAGGGGTGGGAGGTTTAGGGGGGATTTGAGAAAAACTTCTTTCCTCAGAAGGTGTTGACGGTCTGGAATGCACTGCCCGGGAGGGTGGTGGAGGCGGATGCCTCACATCCTTTAAAAAGTACCTGGATGGGTACTTGGCATAGAAAGAGATTCATAGAACCCTTACAGTACAGAAAGAGGCCATTCGGCCCATCGAGTCTGCACCGACCACAATCCCACCCAGGCCCTACCCCCATATCCTTACATGTTTTACCCACTAACCCTTCTAACCTACACATCTCGGGACACTAAGGGGCAATTTAAGCATGGCCAATCAACCTAACCTGCACATCTTTGGACTGTGGGAGGAAACCGGAGCACCCGGAGGAAACCCAGCAGACACGAGGAGAATGTACAAACTCCACACAGACAGTGGCCTAAGCCGGGAATCGAACCCAGGTCCCTGGAGCTGTGAAGCAGCAGTGCTAACCACTGTGCTACCGTGCCGCATGTCAGAACATTCAAGGCTATGGGCCAAGTGCTGGCACGTGGGATTAGGTGGGCAGGTCAGGGCATTTCATGCGTTGGTGCAGACTTGATGGGCTGAAGGGCCTCTTCTGCACTGTAGTATTCTGTGATTCTGTGATTCTGATTCTGTGATTTACCATGGGTAATCCATCTAACCTACACATCTTAGGATGAGTTTTCAGTGTTGGATTAGTAGCTGCATCATTATATAACCAATGGACATCAAGAGGCATTAGAAGTGGTGTGCAACAATATGACTGCAAAACTAAACAATTCACTAAAATTCTGGTTGCATGCAAAAACTGCACAATTTTCACTTCCAACACATGCAAGTTAATTTGAGTGTTGTCAATATAAACAGATGTTGAAATCTACATACGATCTTCAGAAGAAGTTCCAGTTTTCTCCAAACTCCAATCACTCCAGTAACCGTTCCCATACCGTCTCATGCAGCGAATTGCCACAATATACTTTGTAAATGGCTTTAGGCCTTTAATGGTGAAAACCTCTTGATGAGGAGGTATTTCCTCCAGTTGAATCTAAGGCAGAAAGAATAAAAATAATCTTGTGTTGGTTGAAAGACATTCAAGCTCATATTTCTACAATAATTCTTGTCCCAGTGACCACCTCAGGGGGATTGGGTGGTGAATTGGTCACATACAGATTGACATTTTCAAGCCCACACCAAGCTGGCAGGATGAAAATTTCTATCAGCTAAATGTATCACTTGTTTGCAAAATGGAGGCAAATACCCATGATCATATAAAAAATTAAAGTTTAAAGTTTATTTATTAGTGTCACAAATAGGCTTACATTAACACTGAAATGAAATTACTGTGAAAATCCCCACAATCTGGCACCTGTTCGGGTACATTGAGGGAGAATTTAGCGTGTCCAATGCACCTAATCAGCATGCCTTTTGGACTGTGGGAGGAAATTGGAGCACCCGGAGGAAACCCACGCAGACACGGGGAGAATGTGCAGACTCCACACAGACAGTGACCCAAGTCGGGAATCGCACCCGGGTCCCTGGTGCTGTGAGGCAGCAGTGTTAACCACTGTGCCACCATGCTGCCCCAGTTGAAAGCACGGTGGCACAGTGGTTAGCACTGTTGCCTCACAGCACCAGGGACAGTGGTTCAATTCTGACATTGGGTGATTGACTGTGAGGTGTTTGCACATTCTCCCTGTGTCTACATGCGTTTCCTATGGGTGTTCCGGTTTCTTCCCGCAGTCCAAAGGTGTGGTGGATTGGCTGTGCTAAATTGCCCCTTAGTGTCAGGGGGATTAGCGGGGTAAATACTTGGGTTTACGGGGAGAGGGCCTAGATGGGATTGTTGCTGCTGAAGGTATGATGGGCCGAATGGCCTCCTTCTGCACTATACGGATTCTATGAAAGATACAAAACACAAGTTTTTCATCTTGTTTACTCTTTCAAACATGACTTTTAATGCAAGTATACAGATCCATCACGAGTATAGAATAAAACAGAATAAAGGAGAGATTAACATATAAGCCTTCAATTATTTATAGCTTCAAAAGATAAACAATAAGTCTACATATCAACTCCATAAATATCACAAAAAAGGCATGAAACATTTCAGACTTTGAATAATAACCAACACAATTTCTAACAAATTCAGCATTTGCATTAAATCTTTTCCCATTGATGCCCAGTTAAAGTACCTGAATCCAGCCCACAGTCCCAGCCATTCGATATTGGATGTGGTATTTTAGTGGAAAAATGAATGGCAGTTTCCAAGGGTTTTCCCATTTCACAATCAATGCTCCGCCCGATCCATGCCCAGGTTGTACTGATGTGATGAAGATGGGCTCAGGCTTCACTAAATAAAGTTAGTTCAAAATGTAATTATTAAATCGGTGAAATGATGGTTATATCATTGGAAAATTCTAAGAATTATTATATTATAATAATTAATGTATTGAATAATAATTGCATTTTGATTCATTTACTGTATCACATACAACATCACAATGATGCACTTTTACAAGGTGTCATTTTCGGGTGTTTCCCCATTACATGCAATTCCAGTGTTACCTGAATCCATTGCATCCAGTACTATGTGGTCCGAGTCAGTTTTTCCATACTTGTTTTTTGCCTCTACCCAAATGGTATAATCGACAAAATACCGAATATTTGGATAATAAATTGTGCATGAGTTCTTGGAATGTTCTGGAATGCAGTTTTGTAAACGAATTGAAGGAATGCTAAAATAAATGGAGTAAATTGATGGTTAAAAAAAATTCTGACTGATTTGTGGTAACATTTGCCACATTTTTTTCATTCCCGTCATCTATTTCAGAAAGATCCCATTGAATTCTGAGCACTGAAGGAATAGATCTGTTTCTAAAACTACGCCTTCATTATTTAACATATGTATGCATTACATTGATTTCTTTTCCTTTTTGAAGTTTACTCTAATTTTCTCCCCTTTTCCTTTCTTGACTCATTGGTTGGGATTTTGCTAGCCCATTGGAGACAGACTGGGAGGCATGAAGGGTGGAAAAGATGGTGGGAAATGGAGGGAAGCGCGGTATGTTTACATTGTCAGGGGATATTCACAGCTGTGGGAACACACCCACCGACCGGAGTTGGGAAGTCAATTAATTGGCCCATGGCGGCCATTTTACTAGGCTAGTGGCATTTTGCCAGTGTTGGAAAAGTCTCTGGCCACATGGTGCATCCACCAACTGTATGGGGGTGGCCTTCTAGTGCCTTCCAAGAAGCCAGGGGGTCGGTGGGGGTGGGGGGAGCGCTTTGGAAGGTGCTGTCTTTTTTTTACTTCATTCGTGGGACATGGGTGTCGCTGGCTGGCCAGCATTTATTGCCCATCCCTAGTTGCCCTTGAGAAGGTGGTGATGAGCTGTCTTCTTGAATCGCTGCAGTCCATGTTCTATGGGTTGACCCACAATGCCGTTAGGGAGGGAATTCCAGGATTTTGACCCATCAACTGTGAAGGAACGGCGATATATTTCCAAGTGGCTTGGAAGGGAACTTGCAGATGGTGGTGTTCTCATTTATCTACTGCCCTTGTCCTTCTAGATGGAAGTGGTTGTGGGTTTGGAAGGTGCTGTCTAAGGATCTTTGGTGAATTGCTGCAGTGCATCTTGTAGATAGTACACACTGCTGCTACTGAGCGTTGGTGGTGGAGGGATTGAATATTTGTAGATGTGGTGCCAGTCAAGTGGGCTGCTTTGTCCTGGATGGTGTCAAGCTTCTTGAGTGTTGTTGGAGCTACACCCATCCAGGCAAGTGGGAAGTATTCCATCACACTTCTGACTTGTGCCCTTTAGATGGTGGATAGGCTCTGGGGAGTCAGGAGGTGAGTTACTCACCGCAGTATTCCTAGCCTCTGACCTGCTCTTGTAGCCAGTGTGTTTATGTGGTGAGTCTAGTTGAGTTTCTGGTCAATGGTAACCCCAAGGATGTTGACAGTGGGGGATTCAGTGATGGTTGCACCATTGAATGTCAAGGGGCGGTGGTTAGAGTGTCTCTTATTGGTGATGATCATTGCCTGGCATTTGTGTGGCGCGAATGTTACTTGCCACTTGTGAACCCAAGCCTCGATATTGTCCAGATCTTATTGCAATGTCTAATGTACGTAGTCCATAAAATTAGCAAAATAGAATACCCACAACAACTTTAACTGATACGTGGTTGAGACTAATGCGTCTTCTCCAGGATTCCACCAGCAGGTCATGTTTTTATTGTAATATGTTATGCAGGACACATTTGTAGGCTTCTCAGGTGATCCTGGAGAAAAAGGGAAGTTGATTTTCAATAACCAATTAATGAATCTAATATTTTAATTATAGATTACAGACAAAATAGATTAAGCAATTAACTACAAGGTGCAAGAATTGCAATGTAATTATTACATGAGTCTATGTTACACATATAGAGCAGGCTTTCCTGTCCCTGCACCTAAGCATGTGTCGCTGGGTAGCATGCACTGTCTGGTCCCTGCACTCCTGTTGTATTGTAACAAATCCTCTTATTCTGTTCTTCCTGTTTTGCTGAAGTTTGCCAAATGCTTCCGTTATGAGCAACTATTTGGTAATCAGCAGGCAGTATTTAGCAACAGAAATTTCCCGAAAGTTATTTTAAAACAAATGGTGAAAGTTACAATTGCTTCATTTTGGGAGTGTGAGCCTGGATGTGGTGTGCTATCTTGTCTGATACTCTGAGTGGGATGGGGCAGTCTTGAGTGGCTTCCAGCCAGGTCTATTCCACTGGGTGCTGGAACTATTATTCCCAGTGACCAGTACAATTGCAGCTATCAAATGCTAAAATCACAGCCTCCAAGGTCTGAAATCCACTTTGTCTAATCTGCCCCTACTAAAGTAAAGTTTATTTATTAGTGTCACAAGTAAGGCTTATATTAACACTGCAATGAAGTTACTGTGAAATTCCCCTAGTCGCCACAGTCAGGCACCTGTTCGGGTCAATGCACCTAACCAGCAGATCTTTCAGACTGTGGGAGGAAACCCACACAGACACAGGGAGAATGTGCAAACTCCACACAGACAGCGACCCAAATTGGGAATTGAACCCAGGTCCCTGGCGCTGTGAAGCAGCAGTGCTAACCACTGTGCTACTGTGCTACCTACTACTGACAGCAGGGCAATAGTCTGTGCTCCAATGAAAGAGGAGGCGCCAACTGGATCCTGGGTATTTATGCTTTGGGATCTGCTGCAGCTTGTAATGAATCTGCTCTGTGCTACATCCATCAATAAAGAAAAGGCTTCTCTAATGTTACTTAAAATGAGGCTGTAGATTGCAAACTGTTGCACATTCTTAAATACTGATCTTGTTAATGCAATCTTTCTTGAATTTCCTTTTTCACGTAAGTACATATGAGATCCGAGTCCGCATGCTCCCGACTCTTCCCACTCCCAAGGGTTCTGTGAATTACTCAGTGCTGAGCTGGAATGTGAGGGTTAAAAAACCAAATGACATGGGGTGGAGGGTGGGGGTGTGGGGGCAGAGGGGTTTGTAGGGATGGAGTGTGGGGGTGTGGGGGCAGAGGGATGTATAGGGGTGCAGGGTTGGGGTGTGGGGGCAGAGGGGTTTGTAGGGATGGAGGGTAGGGGGGCAGAAAGGTGCATAGGGGTGGAAGGTAGGGGGGCAGAGGAGTGTGTAGGGGTGGAGGGTGGGGGGACAGAGGGGTGTGGAGGAGTGGAGGGTGGGGGGACAGAGGGGTGTGTAGAGATGGAGGGTGGGGGGACAGAGGGGTGTGGAGGGGTGGAGGGTGGGGGGACAGAGGGGTGTGTAGAGATGGAGGGTGGGGGGACAGAGGGGTGTGGAGGGTGGGGGGACAGAGGGGTGTGTAGAGATGGAGGGTGGGGGGACAGAGGGGTGTGGAGGGGTGGAGGGTGGGGGGACAGAGGGGTGTGGAGGGGTGGAGGGTGGGGGGACAGAGGGGTGTGGAGGGATGGAGGGTGGGGGGACAGAGGGGTGTGGAGGAGTGGAGGGTGGGGGGACAGAGGGGTGTGGAGGAGTGGAGGGTGGGGGGACAGAGGGGTGTGTAGGGGTGGAGGGTGGGGGGACAGAGGGGTGTGTAGGGATGGAGGGTGGGGGGACAGAGGGGTGTGTAGGGATGGAGGGTGGGGGGACAGAGGGGTGTGGAGGGGTGGAGGGTGGGGGGACAGAGGGGTGTGTAGGGGTGGAGGGTGGGGGGACAGAGGGGTGTGTAGGGGTGGAGGGTGGGGGGACAGAGGGTTGTGTAGGGGTGGAGGGTGGGGGGGCAGAGGGGTGTGTAGGGGTGGAGGGTGGGGGGACAGAGGGGTGTGGAGGGGTGGAGGGTGGGGGGGCAGAGGGGTGTGTAGGGGTGGAGGGTGGGGGGACAGAGGGGTGTGTAGGGGTGGAGGGTGGGGGGACAGAGGGGTGTGTAGGGGTGGAGGGTGGGGGGACAGAGGGTTGTGTAGGGGTGGAGGGTGGGGGGGCAGAGGGGTGTGGAGGGATGGAGGGTGGGGGGACAGAGGGGTGTGTAGGGGTGGAGGGTGGGGGGACAGAGGGGTGTGTAGGGGTGGTAAGGTGCAGAATTGCATGGGTTGTGCTTGTGGAATGTGGTGATGTACCTTGCTTCCAGGACAGCTGTGCTATCTGCAGGGTTTAAGCTAAGTTTGGGATGAAGGTGGCAGAGAGGATGTGACAACTTGTGGCTCTCTTTTGTTTACACTTTAGTGACATTAGTTCTATTCCCATTAAGTCGCTCTCAGTACTGTTTCAGAGATCTTGCCATCTTGCTACTGTCTTTTGGCATCTTTGATTGATCTCCTTAGATCATATTTGGCATTCTGGTGTAGGTCAGGGTGGCCTGACTTGAACGCCTCAGACCTGGACTTCAGCAAGCAGTCGATATCCCTGTTCATCCATGGTTTCCGGTTGGGCAACATGCGGATTTGCTTCTTTGGCACACAGTCTTCTACACACTTACTAATGATGTCAGTTACTGTAGTGGCGTACTCGTTCAAGCTGGTCGCAGAGTTTTTAAATACTGACCAGTCCACTGACTCCTAGCAGTCCCATAGGAGATCATCCGATTCCTCAGACCAACATTGCACGACTTTCTTTGATGGATTCTCCTGCTTCAGGTTTTGCTTGTAAGCCGGGAGCAGGAACACAGCCTTGTGGTCTGATTTGCCAAAGTGTGGGTGGGTGATAGAGCGGTATGCATGTTTGATATTTGTGTAGCAGTGGTCTCGGATGTTTGGGCTCTGGTGGAACAGGAGACATGCTGGTGGTAACTTGGTAGTACGCTCCTGAGCTTGACCTGATTGAAATTGCGGCCACGATGAACAAGGCCTTGGGATGTTTCATCTCAAGACTATTTGCAGTGGTGTATATTTCATCCAGCGCGATCTTCATTTCCACATGGGGTGGGATGTAAACTGTTGTTAGGATAACGGAGGTGAACTCCCACAGAAGGTAGCAGGGGCGGCATCTTAGCATCAGGCATTCTACCAGATTTGATGCAAAATGAGAAACGCACATTTCCTTGAGTTGCACTTGGAGCGGCACGGTGGCACAGTGGTTAGCAGTGCTACCTCACAGCACCAGGGACCTGGGTTCAATTCCCGGCTTGAGTCACTGTCTGTGTGGAATTTGCACATTAACAACAGTGATGATGACACTCCATAGAATCTATTTTATTATTATATTATACATTCTCCATGTGTCTGCATGGGTTACCTCCGGGTATTCCGGTTTCCTTCTTCAATCCAAAGATGTGTAGGTTAGGTGGATTGGCCATGCTAAAATTGCCCCTTAGTGTCAAGGGGACTAGCTAGGGTAAATACGTGGGGATTATGGGGATAGGGCCTGGTGGGATTGTAGTCAGTGCAGACTCGATGGGGCAAATAGCCTCCTTCTGCACTGTAGGGATTCTATGATTCTATGAATCTATGCACTTACCACTCCACGCACATATACTGAATTGCAGACAGGTCACCCATATTACACAATATAGGAACGACTGAAAAACAAAGCACAATTCATTATTTTAGTGAATTGTATGCTCCCTATCAGGTAAATTGGTCTACTACGTTTATAAATAAAACAGCAATTTTAAAAAAAATCAATGGAATATTTATTCCCTTTCCTTCCTGGCAGAAACGGAGTTCAAAGTTGCAATTTCTACTTGATGGGGATTGGGTGAACTTGAACAGAGGGCCACAGTCCATACTTCATTCATATGATCTGAATATTCAATCTTTCTGGCAATACATCCTCACTTTGATGCTATTGACATCACTTGAACAAAATTATTGGAGGATTCAAATATTTTAATAAATATTATGCATTTAGCAAAAGAATATTGTGCATTTTTCCTTAAGAGTTTTATACCTGGTACAGAGGGTGAAATTTCCCAGTTCCCCCTATGAGAGTTTAATTGGGGGGGTGGGAGGGGGGGAGGAATAAAGTGGCAGGAGCCAAAAATTCTGTTTCTTGCCGGTGTAAAATGATGATGGGAATGTCAGCATTCCCGCCAGAGGCCGATGAGAAACCGCTCTGCATTCCTAATAATGGGAGCTCCTAGGGGAGAGAGAGAGAGAGAGAGATGCTGCAGGGATCACTGAGTGGGTGAACTGGTATAGAGTGGGAGAGTGGGAAGGGCAGAGGTGGCGCACAGGTGGCGCTGGGTGTCCAGATGTAAACAGGAATGATGGGGGAGAGATGGGAATGGGGTTCAGAGGGAGGGGGTCTGTGGTGTCATCTGCTGAGTCATGGGAACATACTGAATTGGTGATAGGAAGGGATGGTGCGGGTTAGACGGGGCAGTGAAAGCCAATAGGGTGGGATGGGGAGGGTTCAACAGGGACGGGTGAAGGGACACTGAGGGGTTTTGGAGTGGATGTGGAAGGAGAAGTGGATTCTGTGGATCGGCAGGATGAAGGGAGGCAGATCTACCATTATGGGGTTGGGCTCCTTGGGGAGGAATGGGGTGTGGACATTCAGCTGCACAGGTTGGAGGATGAGGGGATGGGTTAAAGGGTAACCATGAGAACATGAGAAGGTTAAATGTTACACCTGGGGGCAGGGGTCAATGGTTATGGGGTGAGAGTGTGGGTAACAGAGGGAGGGGTAAAAATATTTGATTGAATGCCAAAGGTACAAATGGCCACTTGCAACTATCTAGAGCCTTGTGGTGGAGATCTTGAAATGTTTCATTGAGAACTGGGTCACAGTGGTGGGCAGAGCAGCAGGTTAGATCAAGTGGACAACTGAAGGAGAACCCCAGCACTTAGTCCTGACAATTCTGCCAGATAAATGTGTGTAGTACTGACAATTCTACCAGATGGACGTGTATAGTGCTGTCACGGGGATGTGTCACTGAATTTGAGTGAGAGCTCCCTGTGATCAGCGAGGCATCACCTCCTTCTATAGTGGGTAAGTTAAGAGATGCCTCTTAAATATGATGCTCACAAATGAAGGCAGGGAACACACCATCCAACCCTCCCCATCACACGAAACATTGGGAAGCGCCCTTACTGTGTAATTTGTTAGGCTGGCATCACACAATATGTCACAAATTCGCTCTCGCATCCGCGGCGAGACACGGGCCGATTTTACCAAATCGGCTCTAAGTGCCGGGTGCAGCCGTAAATCAGACCCGCGCCCGGCAGCTGCGCTCCAGCGCCCCCATACGCCTTTTTTCGGCACGGGTCTAGTGGGCGGGGTCTAGCGCATTTGCATCTGTCGGAGCGCCGAACCACGAATCTGACAGAACGCGCCCGGGCGCAAAACAAAAAGCAGAGAGTGGAGAGAGCCTCTCTGCCATTCATCCTCTGGTCAAGGGGGGGGGGAGGGGGTGTGACTTTATAGTCCTGATTACCTGTAAAAACTCGCATTCCAACCATTATCTTGTAAATTGAGTTTGTGTCTTTATATGCCCTGTTTGTGAACACATGTCCTCACTCACCTGATGAAGGAGCTTGAGACTCCGAAAGCTTGTGCTGCCAAATAAATCTGTTGGACTTTAACCTGGTGTTGTAAGACTTCTTATTGTGCCTACCCAAGGGTCACCCAGGTTTGTAACAATGAGTCTTCAAACCTACGATGATAGAGTGGACGTGGAGAGGATGTTTCCACTAGTAGGAAAAACTAAAACCAGAGGGCACAACCTCAGGTTAAAGGGACGATCCTTTAAAACAGAGATGAGGAGGAATTTCTTCAGCCAGAGAGTGATGAATCTTTGGAACTCTTTGCCGCAGAGGGCTGTGGAGGCCAGGTCATTGAGTGTCTTTAAGACAGAGGTAGATAGGTTCTTGATTAATAAGGGGATCAGGGGTTATGGGGAAAAGGCAGGAGAATGGGAATGAGAAAAATATGATTGAATGGCAGAGCAGACGTGATGGGCCGAGTGGCCTCATTCTGCTCCTACGTCTTATGGTTTTATGATGTTGCAGATTATTAACATATTAACATTTATGGAATAAAATCAGAAAATACTGGCAATGAACACCAAGTCCATCAGCATTAAAAAAAAACAAATTAGTATTTTCAATGGATTCTTTGTCAGAACTCAGAGCTCCAGTTACTGTAAAACTATAAAAGTCAAGAGTGGTGGGAAGTAAATTACTAAAATAGGAATGCCAAGCAATTTAATGAGAGTATAGACTGGCAAAGAAAATATTGCAGAATTTAGTCTGGCTACATAATGGGGTGAGATTATGAATCATAACATCTGATTAGTGTCAGAAATAGATGGTCCACACGAATGAGAAGAATTTAATGCATACTTTAATATATATATTTTAATATACATTTTAATATATATATATTTTAATACATATATTTTAATGCATACCGTTTTTTGAAAACCGCACTGAAATATCTGATGATCGCAACTGCTAGGGGCCTGCATTGAAAGATCTCTCATAAGCCCCTGTGCAATCCAGCTCCATCAGATTCAAGGAGGCAATGCCCCATTTTTTACTGCACTACCTGCGGTAAAGCATCTAAGTTTAAAGGGTCCATTGGAATTGATAGGCCAGGGTGAAGGTAAGTGCACAGGTTTGGGTGGTCGGAGAGATTTAAAACTATTGCCTTCACCTTAGCACATAATTACCAACTGAACCTCAAACTGCTTTCTGTTCCCTTGTGGCCTTTCTATTGCTAGGCGACAGTGTAGTTATTTTATACTCTGTGTTTGCTTTAACTCCCCTTCAAGGGTCGTAATACCTCATTAAAAATGTGGGCAATTTTTAAACTGAAACTAAAAGTCAAGTTTCCTTAACAAATTAATCTTAAACATAAATCTATGTCTTATGCCCAACACACACAAATACAAATATAAATTATATAAAATTATATCTATTTCCTATCAAGTGGACTCTGGTTGGCAGAGGTTTTATTATAGAGTATGTACCACTTGATGGTGAATGACAGTTAACTGCCAAGAATTGCTTGAAATATAAACCAGGCAATCAAACTCTGATTGGGCAAGGCATTGCCCTAAGAATGGACCGGTGAATGGCTGCCACTTACGTTGTTCAGCTGAAACAGATGTAATGTGTGTATGTGTTCTTTCTGTCTGCAAAGAAACAGGGCCCTATGTATTAGTATATGTAACTTCCAGTAGAGGTAATGTGCAGTGCGTTTCAAGCAATGCTTGGCAGTTAGCTGTCAGGCACTATCAACTGGTGCAACACTTCTACCAATCAAAGCCCACTTACCAACCAATCAACACTCTCTTCTCAATATAGCCTTCCTGAGACGTAGTGACCAAGAATTGTTGCAACACTCTAATGGTGTCTAACAGAAGTTTTATATAGCTGTAACATAACTTCCAAACCTTTGTGTTGCAGCTCTCTTGAGATATTAACATTCTAATAGTCTTCTTAATTTCTTTTTTTACCTTCCTAAAAGCTTTTAGTTACCTCTGTACTTGGGCCCTTAAATTTCTCTGTTCCTCCATAGTTTCCAGCTTCTCACCATTTAGAAAATACTTTGATCTAACTTTCCTAGGTCTAAAGCTGATAACTTGATACCACCCTGCCTTGAACTCCATCGGCCACAATTGTATCCATTCATTTAATCCAACAATGCCCTTCTGTAATGTTTCACTCCAATCTATATTACTCATAGTGCCACCCATCCTTTTGTCACCACTTGGGTATAGAGCTCTCATCCTTCATCTAACTCACTCACAGTTCACAGCTCAGACCTCAGTACAGATCCTTGGGGACATTACTAGTCACATTGGCAATTATATTGGACCAGATCTTCGGGTCTCTGGATGGTGGGAGACTGGATTTAACTGGAAGATGTGCTGGGGATCCCTCAGAAGCCCAAATACAAGGACTTTGCAGGAATTGCCTGGGAATTTTGAACTCCTGTTGGGCAATTCTGAACCTTTCCTGGACCCTCAGAAAAAGTTTCCAACTCTGAATTAGACTTGGAGACTTGGGATGGTTCTTACTCAGTTACCCAGAGAGTTACCCAGGAAATATTAGACTGAAAAAACAATGTTTAATTCTTGGGTAACTATACAACTGCCCACCCTGATTCCTGCCCCCATCAACCCACCAACGCACCCTAACCTTCACCTCTGCAACCCACCATCTCTCCCTCTGATCCTCCAACTCTCCCCAAACTTTTGACCTCCCCGCACTTGTCCAGCCTAACCCTCCGACTCCACCTGGACCCTCTGAATCCCCCTGACTGTCCCAACCGCTCCCCCCCCCTTTGACCTGAGCTCACCACCCTACCCACCCTCCCAACAACCACCCTGCCTCCCTAATGATCTGACTTTGCCTGACAATGCTGCCCTACAAGGAAGGACTCTGAAAACAGGCGATTCCTGCATTTCTGAAGAGGCCTAGTTCAGAAGTCCAGGCCAGGAATTCGGAATTCTTACACCATGTAAACAAATAGGAAGGAAGTGGTAATCCAATTGTGATTTCCACTACTCGGAAGATCTGGCCTATTTAATATTCCGACCCTCTGTCACCTACTTCGATCCAATTCCATATAACACGACCAATAGACTTGCGCCAAATCAATGTGCTCTCCTTTTTGTTAACAGTCTTTTATGTTGCACCTTACTGAATGTCCTCTGTTAGCCCATATTCATAACTTTCATCATACTTAGTTATATCATAGAATCATAGAATCATACAATGCAGAAAAGGCCCTTCAGCCCATCAAGTCCGCACCAATACGTTAGAAACACCTGACCTCCCACCTAATTCCATCTGCCAGCAGATGGCTCAAAGCCCTGAATGTTCTGATGTGCGAAGTGCTCATCCAGATACTTTTTAAAAGGATGTGAGGCAACCCGCCACCACCACCCTCCCAGGCAGTGCATTCCAGACCGTCAACACCCTCTGGGTAAAAAGTTTTTCCTTACATTCCCCCTAAACACCCTGCCCCTCGCCTTGAACCTATGTCCCCTCGTGACTGACCCTTCAACTAAGGGAAAGGGAGGGAGCTGTGCTGGACCTGATTCCGGAGAATAGCTGCTCCTTATCCACTCTGTCCATGTCTCTCATAATCTTATACACCTCGATCAGGTCACCCCTCAGTCTTCTCTGTCCCAACGAAAACAACTTAAGCCTCTTTTCTTAACTTAAATGTTCCATCCCGGCATCATCCTGGTGAATCTCGTCTGCACCCCCTCCAGCGCAATTACACTCTTCCTATAATGTGGCGACCAGAAATGCACACAGTACTCTAACTGTGACCTCACCAAAGTTCTATACAGCTCCAACATGACTTCCCTGTTTTTGTAACCTAGGCCTCGATTGATAAAGGCAAGTGTTCCATATGCTTTTTTCACCACCCTACTAACATGCCCTTCTGCTTTTCAGAGATCTGTGGATAAACATGCCAAAGTCCCCTTGTTACACAGAACTTTATGTGTCCTACCATTCATTGAGTACTTCCTTGTCAAATTACTTCTTCCAAAGTGTATCACCTCACACTTTACAGGGTTAAATTCTATCTGCCACTTATCTGCCCATTTGACCATTCCGTCTATATCTTCTTGTAGCCAAGACATTCTGCCTCACTGTTAATCACATGTCCAATTTTTGTGTCATCCGCAAACTTACTAATCTTACCCCCCACATAGTCATCAATGTCATTTCTATAAATAACGAACAATAGGAGGCCCACCACAGATCCCTGTGGTACGCCACTGGACACTGGCTTCCAGTCATTAAAGCAGCCTTCTGTCATCACCCTCTGTCTCCTACAACTGAGCCAATTTTGAATCCATTTTATCAAATTACCCTGTATCCCATGTGAATTTACTTTCTTTACAAGCCTCCCAAGTGGAACCTTGTCAAAAGCTTTGCTGAAACACATATAAACGACATCGACTGCACTATCCTCGTATACACACACCTGGTCACCTCCTCAAAAAATTCAAGCAAATTTTTCAAAAAATTCGCTTAGGTTCCTGAGGCATGACTAACATTTTACAAGTTCATGCTCATATTTGCTCTCATTCAATTGCTCTGTCTGCCCTAAATAACAGATTCTAATAATGTCCCCACAAAAGACTTTAGACTAATAGGCCTATCATTTATTTCTCCTACCTTTCTTGAACAATGAAATGGGTATTGGCAACTTTCCTATCCAGGGGAACAATTTCTGAATCAAAACAGCTGAGGAGGACCATGATTAGAACAGCTACAATTTCTTTACCTACTCCTTTTAACAGACAGAAATAGAAAACAGCAGATCGTGGAGATTTGTCTCTCTTTTAGAGAAAAGTCCTTAACAGCCACCAACAGAGAGGCAGCAAAGATAAGAGTATCCATCCACTCTTTCCTAACTAACATTGTCTTGCTTCAACCTTTCATTATAACATTGCTGAGGAAATCACAAATTGCCAGTTGTACGGTAAGTATTGGAGTCCCAACAAAATAAAAAGCTAAGTCATGTTACAAGGAACACTGTATCAGCAGACCTGGGGATTTCTCTTATCTTTTAGAGAAAAGCACTTAACTGCTACCAATAGAAATAAAGTCAATACAAACCTCTCTCTCAGTCATGCCAGTCAGGGTTGTATGGATGCTGGAAATCATGAAACGATTTGGATAGGCATATTCCAAAAGGAGCTGTTCCTGGTTTGGGAATTCTTTATTTAACCAATAGGAGGCTGTGTACTGCCATCAATCAACTCGAGCTATAGTTTATTGACACCTCCCATTATTGGCTTAGATTGAAGCTTCTGAAAAAATAAGTCTTTGTGCCAGCAGCTTTATCATTTCCTGTAACAGCTGCATTTCTTTCCCCCAAAATGCTATACATTACCATTATTTCTGGGAAAAGATGTTACTGTTTAAGTTTTTTTTCGTAATTCTCTTTATCTGCTTGGGCACATACCTTGTGGTTAACCTTACAATAAAAGAGCACACATTGATTTTGGAGAAATATTAGACACACTTTGTGTAAATCGTATTTCGTAATACCACAGGAATTTAATATTTTAAACACTACAACGATTGGTGGTTTGAGTAATAAGGCAAAGTTTTAACTGAACCAATCTGTGTGTAAATTAATGTGATTTTGCACGTTCTAACTTTCAACAGAATGAGAACAATTTTTTTTACTGTGTATGCCATCACATTTAAACTCGAGATGAAGAGGAAGTTCACTACTTGGAGTTAATCTTTGGAATTCCCTCCTCAGAGAGCACGGAATGCTGAATCATTGAATTTCTAATTTGTGTTCGACGGAATTTTGATTGACATGGGTGTCAAGGCTTACAGGCGGGCAGCAGGAAAGTGGAGTTAAAGCCATCATTTTTTTTATCCATTCGTGGGACATGGGCGTCACTGGCTGGCCAGCATTTATTGCCCACTCCTAGTTGCCCGAGGGCAGTTGAGAGTCAACCACATTGCTGTGGCTCTGGAGTCACATGTAGGCCAGACCAGGTAAGGACAGCAGATTTTCTTCCCTAAAGGACATTAGCCAATTTTGAATCTTACTGAATCTTTGAATCTGAATTTTGAATCTTACACGATCTTACTGAATCAGAACAGCTTTCTCGAAGGTCAACCCACGGAAAGCAATTGGCCCGGATGGGGTACCCAGATGAGCACTCAGATCCTGCACGGATCAGCTGGCAGGGGTATTCACTGACATCTTCAACCTCTCCTTACAACAATCTGAGGTCCCTATCTGCTTCAAGAAGACGACCATCATCCCGGTACCAAAGAAAAGCCAGGAGCGTGCCTCAATGACTATTGTCCGGTGGCTCTGACATCCATCATTATGAAGTGCTTTGAAAGGTTAGTCATGGCACGAATCAATTCCAGCCTCCCGGACTGCCCGGATCCACCACAGTTTGCCTACCGCCGCAACAGGTCCACAGCAAATGCCATTTCCCTGGTCCTGCACTCAACCCTGGAACACCTAGATAACAAGGACACCTATGTCAGACTCCTATTTATTGACTACAGCTCAGCCTTCAACACCATTATTCCCATGAAACTCATCTCCGAACTCCGTGACCTGGGCCCCGGCACCTCCCTCTGTGACTGGATCCTGACCTTCCTAATTCACAAACCACAATCAGTAAGGATAGGCAATAACACCTCCTCCATGATCATCCTCAACACCGGTGCCCCACAAGGCTGTGTTCTCAGCCTCCTACTATACTCCTTATACACCTATGACTGTGTGCCAAATTCCCCTCCAATTTGATTTTCAAGTTTGCTGATGACACCACTGTAGTGGATCGGACCTCAAACAATGATGAGACAGAGAACAGGAATGAGATAGAGAATCTGGTGAACTGGTGCAGCAACAATAATCTCTTCCTCAATGCCAACAAAACGGAAGAGATTGTCATCGACTTCAGGAAGCATAAAGGAGAACATGCCCCTGTCTATATCAATGGGGACGATGTAGAAAGGGTCAAGAGCTTCAAGTTTTTAGGTGTCCAGATCACCAACAACTTGTCCTGGTCCCCCCATGCTGACACTATAGTTAAGAAAGTCCACCAACGCCTCTACTTTCTCAGAAGACGAAGCAAATTTGGCATGTCAGCTATGACTCTCAGCAACATTTACAGATGCACCATAGAAAGCATTCTTTCTGGTTGTATCACAGCTTGGTATGGCTCCTGTTCTGCCCAAGATCGCAAGGATCTACAAAAGGTCGTGAATGTAGCCCAATCCATCACACAAACCAGCCTCCCATCCATTGACTCTGTCTACACTCCGTGCTGCCTCGGCAAAGCAGCCAGCATAATTAAGGACCCCACACACCCTGGACATTCTTTCTTCCACCTTCTTCCGTTGGGGAAAAGATACAAAAGTCTGACGTCAGGTACCAACTGACTCAAGAACAGCTTCTTCCCTGCTGCTGTCAGGCTTTTGAATAGACTTACCTTGCATTAAGTTGATCTTTTTCTACACCCTAGCTATGACTACATTCTGCACTCTCTAGTTTCCTTCTCTATGAATGGTATGCTTTGTCTGAGTAGCGCGCAAGAAACAATACTTTTCACTGTATGTCAATACATGTGACAATAATAAATCAAATCAAATCAAATCAGATATGGGGACAACGTGCAAACTCCACACAGAGACTAGAATCAAACTCGGTTCTCTGGTGCTGTGAGGCAGCAGTGCTAACCAGTGTGCCCTACTATAAAATGACATCAAGAGGCATGATTTAATATGTCATTTGCACTATTTTATATACTTTTCAGGTTTGCATCAAAATGAATTCTTTTGTTTCCAACTTTTTTTCTTTTGCTACTGAAAACAATGTTTCATGGTATGGGTGGGTACTAAATGTCCAAGTGTTCAGATTTCATGAATGACCCAAGGCAGTAAAAATTTATGGATGCATTACAAATAAGCCAAACCCTGTCCCGAACTATTGTGTGGAGGTGTCCACTTTTCAGTAAAATCATTGACTCGTGTTCAGGAAGAAACAAAATTGGCAGGGGGGAGTGTGAACCAGGTGGTAACATTCAAGAGGACAAAGTGCACAACTAGCTGGGAAAGACAAATAACACTGCAGCAGGAAATAGTAAGATCAAAGTAAGTCAAATTAATCTGAAATGCAGTAAGGTCCAAATTAATTTCACAGTGCATGCATGTAAATGCACAAAGTTAGGCAGATATAGAGCTGAAGGGACAGGTAGTCCTGTGGGATGATGATGCTATGGCAATAATAGAGACGTTACTCAAAAAAAGGATACAGGGTTCAGGAAAGATAGGGACAAAAGAAATGAGGAAGGGTGGCAGTATTAATTAAGGGCAATATTACAATGCTGGAAACATTGAATGTCATAGAAGGGTCAAGGAAAGAAACAATTTGGTGAGAGCCAAGAAACTGAAGAGAGTACTGAAGAGAGGTGGCAGTTTTTCAAGGAATGTCTGTCCAGGGTTCTACAGGACAACGTTCCGAGCAGACAGGGAGGAGTTGGTAGGTTAAAGGAACCGTGATGCACTAAAGCTGCACGGGACCTAGTCGAGAAGAAAAGGAAAGCGTACAAAAGGTTCAGAGAGCTTGGCGAAGATAGGGATCTAGATGAGTATACGGCTTGTAGGAAGGGACTAAAGAAGGAAATTAGGAGAGCCAAAGGGATCACGAGAAGGCCTTGGCAAGTAGAATTAAGGAAAACCCTAAGGCGTTCTATAAATATGTGAAAAGTAAAAGGATGAGACGTGAAGGAATAGGGCCTATACAAGGTGAAGGCGGGAAAGTCTGGACGGAACCAGTAGAAATGGCAGAGGTGCTTAATGAGTATTTTGCCTCAGTTTTCACAGAGGAGAAGGACCTGGGTGGATGTACTGTGTGCTTGCGGTGGACTGAAAAGATTGAGTATGTGGACTTTAACAAAGAGGTTGTGCTGGAATCTTTGAATGGCATCAAGATAGATAAGTCGCCGGGTCCGGATGGGATGTACCCCAGGTTACTGTGGGAGGCGAGAGAAGAGATTGCAGAGCCTCTGGCGATGATCTTTGCGTCGTCGATGGAGACGGGGGAGGTGCCGGAGGATTGGAGGATTGCGGATGTGGTTCCTATTTTCAAGAAGGGGAATAGGGATAGCCCAGGAAATTACCGGCCGGTGAGTCTAACCTCAGTGGATGGAGAAGATCCTGAGGTACAAGATTTATGAGCATTTAGAGAAGTTTAGTATGCTCAAGAATACTCAGCATGGCTTTGTCAAAGGCAGATCGTGCCTTTCGAGCCTGGTGGAGTTCTTCGAAAATGTGACTAAACACATTGACGAAGGGAAAGCGGTAGATGTGGTTTATATGGATTTTAGCAAGGCGTTCGATAAGGTCCCCCATGCAAGGCTTCCAGAAAAAGTGAGAGGGCATGGGATCCAAGGGGCTGCTGCCCTGTGAATCCAGAACTGGCTTGCCCAAAGGAGGCAGAGAGTGGGTATAGATGGGTCTTTTTCTAAATGGAGGTCGGTCACCAGTGGTGTGCCCCAGGGATCTATTCTGGGACCCTTGCTGTTTGTCATTTTTATAAATGACCTGGATGAGGAAGTGGAGGGATGGGTTGGTAAGTTTGCCGACGATACGAAGGTTGGTGGGGTTATGGATAGTCTGGAGGGATGTCAGAAGTTACAGAGGGACATGGATAGGATGCAAGACTGGGCGGAGAAGTGGCAGATGGACTTCAACCCAGATAAATGCGTCGTGGTCCATTTTGACAGGTCAAATGGGATGAAGGAGTACAATATAAAGGGAAAGGCTCTTCGTACTGTAGAGGATCAGAAGGACCTCGGGGTCCGGGTCCATAGGACTCTAAAATAGGCCCCGCAGGTGGAGGAGGTGGTTAAGAAGGCGTATGGTGTGCTGGCCTTTATCAATCGAGGGATTGAGTTTAGGAGTCCAGGGATAATGATGCAGCTATATAAGACCCTCGTCAGACCCCACTTGGAGTACTGTGCTCAGTTCTGGTCGCCTCATTACAGGAAGGATGTGGAAAAGATTGAAAGGGTGCAGAGGAGATTTACAAGGATGTTGCCTGGATTGAGTGGCATGCCTTATGAGGATAGGCTGAGGGAGCTCGGTCTTTTCTCCTTGGAAAGATGTAGGATGAGAGGAGATCTAATAGAGGTATATAAGATGTTGAGAGGCATAGATCATGTGGACTCTCAGAGGCTTTTTCCCAGGGTGGAAATGGCTGCTACGAGAGGACACAGGTTTAAGGTGCTGGGGGGTAGGTACAGGGGAAATGTTAGGGGGAAGTTTTTCACACAGAGGGTGGTGGGCGAGTGGAATCGGCTGCTGTCAGTGGTGCTGGAGGCAAACTCAATAGGGTCTTTTAAGAGACTCCTGGATGAATACATGGGACTTAATAGGATGGAGGGTTATAGGTAGGCCTAAAAGGTAGGGATATGTTCAGGACAACTTGTGGGGCCGAAGGGCCTGTTTTGTGCTGTAGTTTTTCTATGTTTCTAAACAAGAAAGGATATTACTGGATAAAAGGATATCAAGAAAGGATATCACCCTGCGTAGTATATTTTATAGGCCACCATCTAATAGGAAAGATACAGAAGGCAAAATTTACGTGGAATTGACAGAAAGTAGCTTTTACAGAGAGCTTGTTTTGACAGTTTTGGATAGAGGATTGGCTGACTGGCAGAAGGCAGAGAGTGGGGATAAAAGGGTTTTTCAGGACGGCAGCTGGTGACTAATGGTGTGCCTCAGAGGTTGGTGCTGGGACCACAACTTTTCACAATATACATTAACGATTTGGAAGAAGGAAGTTTGCAGATGATACAAAGATATGTAGAGGGACATGTAGTATTGAGGAAGCAGGGGGACTGCAGTAGGACTTGGACAGGTTAGGAGAGTGGGCAAAGGAGTGGCAGATGGAATACAATGTGGAAAAATGTGAGGTTATGCACTTTGGAAGGAGGAATGGAGGCATAGACTGCTTTCCAAATGGGGAAATGAACAAGGACTCCCAAGTCCCTTTGTGTTTCTGAATTCCTAAGATTCTCTTAAGCAAGGTTAACGTGCAGGTTCAGTCGGCAGTTAGGAAGGCAAATGCAATGTTAGCATTCATGTCGAGAGGGCTAGAATACAAGAGCAGGGATGTGCTTCTGACCAGAGCCTGTATAAGGCTCTGGTCAGACCCCATTTGGAGTATTGTGAGTAGTTTTGGGCCCCATATCTAAGGAAGGATGTGCTGGCCTTGGAAAGGATCCAGAGGAGGTTCACAAGAATGATCCCTGGAATGAAGAGCTTGTCGTATGAGGAACGGTTGAGGACTCTGGGTCTGTACTTGGAGTTTAGAAGGCTGAGGTGGGGGGGGATCTTACTGAAACTTATATGATACTGCGAGGCCTGGATAGAATAGATGTGAAGAGGATGTTTCCACTAGTGGGAAAAACTAGAACCAGCGGGCACAACTTCAGACTAAAGGGACAATCCTTTAAAACAGAGATGAGGAGGAATTTCTTCAGCCAGAGATTGGTGAATCTGTGGAACTCTTTGCCGCAGAAGTCTGTTGAGGCCAGATCATTGAGTGTCTTTAAGACAGAGATAGATAGGTTCTTGATTAATAGGGGGATCAGGAGTTATGGGAAAAAGGCAGGAGAATGGGGATGAGAAAAATATTGATGCACCATCAATTACGAGGACTCCAGCGAATGAGTGAAAATAACAGGCTTTTAATCGCAAAGAACTGGAACACACCCTTGTAGCTAACCTGGCCCAGACTGAGGCAGGGGGGAGGAACCGTCATCTTTATACCTCATTCAGGTGGAAAGGGAGGAGTCTCGGGTCAGGTGCAGCAGGGGTGTGTCCAGGCATACAACATGTAATTACAGTGGGTCACCACATTCACCCCCTTTTTTAAAAAAAGAGTCCGGCGGGCGTGAGATGGGTGGAACAATATATACAGAGGCACGAAGATGTATATACAAGAGTCACGAAGCTGAAGTAAGATGGCGACCCCTCACAGGTTCAGCCTGTCGGGCGGCTTGATCCGTCGCTGCGACCGCCGTAGTGCTGGTTGAGGTGTTGTCTCAGATGGCAGGGTGAAACCGCTCGAGTCCGCCGTCGTCCCTTCTGGTTGGGTACTGTGCGGTGACTCCGGGGGCTCAGGCGAGCTTCATACAGGGGACAAAGAAGTAAGTGGACCTGGTGCTACCTGAACAACAGAGGGGTCTAGGGATGTGGGATGGGAGGTCATAGTGGGCTCCGGGGCACCCGCAGGCGCCAGGTCCCGGATAGAGACCGTGTCCTCCCGCCCATCGGGGTATGACACATAGGCATATTGGGGGTTGGCGTGGAGGAGCTGGACCTTTCCGACCAGGGGGTCCGACTTATGGGGCCGCACATGCCTCCGGTGCAGAACGGGGCCTGGGTACGTCAGCCACGACAGTAGTGAGATTCCCGAGGAGGACTTCCTTGGGAAAGCAAATATCTGCTCATGGGGGTGGCATTGGTAGCCGTACACAGGAGTGACCTAATTGAGTGCAGTGCATCAGGGAGGACTTCTTGCCAGCGGGTGACTGGAAGGCCTTTAGACCGTAGCGCTAGTAAAACGGCCTTCCAGACTGTCGCATTCTCCCTCTCTACCTGTCCGTTTCCCCTGGGGTTATAGCTGGTAGTCCTACTCGAGGCTATGCCCTTAGAGCACAGGTACTGACGCAGCTCATCACTCATGAAGGAGGATCCCCAGTCGCTGTGGATGTAGCTAGGGAAACCGAACAGGGTGAAGAGGCCGTGCAGGGCCCTGACGACCGTGGCTGAAGTCATATCCAAGCAGGGAATGGCAAAAGGGAATCGGGAGTACTCATCTATCACGTTGAGGAAATAGGTGTTGCGGTCAGAAGAAGGAAGGGGCCCTTTGAAATCAATGCTGAGGCGTTCAAAGGGGCGGGTGACTTTTATGAGGTGTGCCCTGTCCGGCCGATAGACGTGCGGCTTACACTCCGCGCAGACCGGGCAGTATCTGATTATAGACTGGACGTCCTCAACAGAATAGGCAGGTTACGGGCCTTAATAAAATGGTAGAGCCTGGTGACTCCCGGGTGACAGAGGTCATTGTGGAGAGTCTGTAGCTGGTTCACTTGTGCGCTGGCACATGTTCTGTGAGACAGAGCGTCCGGAGGCTCATTGAGCTTCCCGGGCCGGTATAAGATATCATAATTGTAGGTGGAGAGCTCAATCCTCCACCTCAGTATCTTATCGTTCTTAATCTTGCCCCTCTACGCGTTGTTGAACATAAAAGCCACCGAACGTTGGTCCGTGAGCAAAGTGAACCGTCGGCCAGCTAAGTAGTGGCACCAGTGTTGGACTCCTTCGACGAAGGCCTGGGCCTCCTTCTCGACAGAAGAGTGTCGAATTTCCGAGCCTTGGCGGGTTCGCGAGAAGAAGGCCACGGGTCTGCCCGCCTGTTTAAGGGTGGTGGCCAGGGCGAAGTCAGATGCATCACTCTCCACCTGGGAAGGGATTGACTCATCCACAGCGTGCATCGTGGCCTTCGCGATGTCCGCTTTGATGCAGTCAAAGGCCAAGCGGGCTTCTCCCGACAGGGGAAAAAGGGTGGATTTGATAAGCAGACGGGCCTTATTCGCATAATTAGGGACCCACTGGGCGTAGTATGAGAAGAAGCCCAGGCATCTCCTCAGTGCTTTGAGATTGGTGGGAAGGGGAAGTTCCAGGAAGGGACGCATGCAGTCAGGATCGGGGCCGATGACCCCGTTTTCCACTACATACCCCAGGATGGCGAGGCGGTGAGTGTGGAAGACACAATTCTCCTTATTGTAGGTCAGGTTAAGGAGCGCGGCCGTGTGAAGGAATTTATTGAGGTTCGCGTCGTAGTCCTGCTGATCATGGCCGCAGATGGTGACGTTATCCAGGTACAGGAAGGAGGCCCGTAGCCCGTTCTGGTCCACCATTCGGTCCATCTCACGCTGGAAAACCGAGACCCCATTGGTGACGCCGAAGGGGACCCTAAGGAAGTGATAGAGGCGGCCATCTGCCTCGAAAGCAGTATATTTGCGGTCCTTTTTCCCGCACCCAGAGCAGAACACCTCCCTTGCCGGGCAGCGTTGTCGGGGGTGCTTCCCCAGGCCGCAAAAATAACATTTCGGGCCTGCAACAGCTGCAGCAGTCGAGTCGTTGGTGCGGCGTGGTGTGGCATAAGTCTGCGGCCCTCCTAGATACTGGGGTGGCAGTGGCCGTGGTGCCCACGATGCAACCGTGTGGTCGGGTGCGTAAGCCTCGAGGTTACGGGATGCCACCTCTAAAGATTCAGCGAGCGTCACTGTTTTCGGTAGGTCCAGCCCACCTTGCTCCAGCAGTCGCTGCTGAATGTAGATGGACGCGATGCCCGTAACATAGGCATCGCGGATTAAGTCCTCCGTGTACTGCGCGGCGGATACAGCCTTGCAGTTACAGGCCCTGCCGAGTACCCGTAGTTCGCAGAGAAACTGTGCACTCGATTCTCCCAGCCGCTGTCTTCCGATAGCCAGAAGGTGTCTGGCGGAGACTTCATTCGTCCGTTTACTGTACTGGCTCTTTCAGAGCTCTAGCGCGTCCCTGTACGTCTCAGCGTCGCGGATCGTGGCATAAACCATGTTGCTTACCCAGGCACGGAGCACGTGCAGCTTGTCTGATTCGGACTGGACGACAGCGGAGGCTTCGAGGAAGGCTTCAAAGCACTTCAGCCAGTGATCGAAGCTGTTGGCAGCTCCCACAGCTTGCGGATCCAGGTTTAATTTATCGGGCTTTAAAATTTGCTCCATCCTACGAGTTCTGTTTTTTTTTCTTTGCGATTAAAATTGATGCACCATCAATTACGAGGACTCCAGCGAGTGAGTGAAAATAACAGACTTTTAATTGCAAAGAACTGGAACACACCCTTGTAGCTAACCTGGCCCAGACTGAGGCAGGGTGGAGGAACCGTCATCTTTATACCTCGTTCAGGTGGAAAGGGAGGAGTCTCGGGTCAGGTGCAGCAGGGGTGTGTCCAGGCATACAACATGTAGTTACAGTGGGTCACCACAAATATCAAACATGATTGAATGGTGGAGCAGACTCGATGGGCCACGTGGCCTAACTCTGCTCCTATGTCTTATGGTCTTATGGACATTATGGGCCAAACAGCCTCCTAGTCCGCTATAGCCATTCTATGATTCTACAATAAACATGGTTATTTTTTCAAATTCCTGGACAGGGATCTGAGGCAAATTATAGTATCCAATCTAGTGGCCAATTTGAGATCAACTAACTGAGATTGGACTAGGGATTAAACCTAGTATTTTAATAATCTGGTTGGTTCAGTGGAAAGCCGCGATTCTCCCATCCTGCTAGCTAGGTGATTCTCGTGTCGACCAATTCACGGGGTTCGCGCATGTGTTCCCGTCGCGATAGCATCTCCCAGCGCCGGATTCCTGGCGGCGTCAGCTCCATGCAGGAAATCGGTGGGGAGGCACCAAGACCATTTAAATGGTCATTTAAATATAATTTAAATTTCTGAAGTCTCTGGGCCCACTAGCATTTCGCCCCCTCCCCTTTCCCGCCATAGTGGTTCACTCCAGCAGGGCTTAGAGAGCCCCCCACTAATGGGGAACTAGCAGCCTGACCCTGCTGGAGTGAAGAGAGCGGCAATTGGGGCCCCCCAGAGGGTCAGGAGGTGCCTCCTGGGCATTGGCACCCTGGCAGTGCCAGCCTGACCCCCTGGCACTGCCCAGGGGTTAAAGTGCCAATGCCCAGGGGGCACCTTGGCACTGCCCATCCAGCATGAGGCAGTGCCAAAGGGGAGGCCTTTGGGGGGCAGGGGCTAATGGGGATGGAGCCTGGTCGGCCAATTGGTGGGGGTGAGGGGGTCCTGGTGCCACTCTGCAGACAGGATCGGTGAGGAAAAGAGGGAGGCCAGCGATCGGGGCGGGCTTAGGGTGGTGGTGGGGGAGAGGAGTCAGCCTGCTTGGAGGGGGGGTCGGGACTGCGGGTGTGGGGAATCACGGCGGGGGGGTTGGAGATTGGGGCGGGCCGGGACTGGCCCGGGAATGCTCAGGCGGCCAGCAATCGTGCTATGAGGGGGGGTAGAGGGGCAGCGATGCGGGGTCGTGTGGCTGGCCAGCGATCGAGCTGGCCTGCAATCAGGAGGCCAGCAGTGCGGGGCCACTGCGCATGCACCAATCTCAGTGCTGACAGATCAGTGCATGTGCAGTGGTCCACTCAGCGCTATGCTGCCGGTCTCTCCAGCAGGAATAGGCCCCATCCACTGATTTTTAATGATATACATGCTAATGACCTCTGCAATGCACAGAGTGTGGGAGTTTCTTCTCTGAACTCCCAATGAGAAAAAACAGTGTGAATTACTCATTTTCGACACGTAGAATGTTTTTGGCGGAATTCCAGCCAGGCTATTTTCCACTGAACATCAGGAGGAAGCGATTTTAAAGGAATCTATGGAAATGTGTATGTTTACTTGCTGATTACTGATAACACATGGGGTTGAATTGGGATTTAAAAATGTTCTCTACTGGCTTCTGCCAAATTGCTGTTAGGGAATTTTATCAAAATATCTCTCATATCCAGTAAAACAGACCACAGCAACACAGGAAGAAGCTGCCTGGACTGACTTTCTTTTTCACTTATTGTTACAATAAACCTGCCACCAGCATCTGAATCTATATGTACAAACAGAAAACAAAAGTCAAAAGGAAACTCCAGTGGAGGTTTATCCATTGCAACATCCACGGATTCAAATTTTCCCCAATATGATTTCAGCTTCTAATTCAGACAAGGAAGGCATGAAACTCTGTCATATGGTTACAGCTAAAATTGTATAAACTGAGCTAATGGACAAAAGCTGTGGTTTCATTAGCAAAATCCACCAGATTTTCTTTATTTCATGTCTGTATATGTTTTCACTTAGCAGTCAAGCTTGGAGTCGATGAATTATGCTGGATGGTGTGTGTATCAATAATAACTTGTATTTATGTTGCGTCGTTAACACAGTAAATGCTCCAATGCTGTTCCTCCTCCGCCTCAGGTACCATGCCCTAACAGGGTGTTGGCAACCATGGAGTGTGCAGGTTAGGTGGATTGGCCATGCTAAATTGACCCTTAGTGTCAGGGAGATTAGCTAGGGTAAATGTATGTGGTTATGGAGATAGGGCCTGGGTGGGATTGTATTTGGTGTAGACTCAATGGGCTGAATGGCCTCCTTCTGCACTGTATGATTCTATGATTCCATGAGTCCCATTGGACTAGTACATGATTCTCATGGCAAAGTATTGTAGTGGTCTGCTGTTGCTGCCTGCAGTATTGTTGACAAAGAAACTCTCCTGCTCTTGAGGCCTGCTATTAGGGAGGATTCATAGGCTGATAGAATCATAGAATCTATGGCATGGAGACAGGCTCTTCAGCCCAAACTGGTCCATGCTGACCAAAATGCCCATCTAAGCTAACCCTATTTGCCTGCATTTGGCCCATATCCCTCTAAACCTTTCCTATCCATGTATCTGTCCAAATACGTTTTAAATGTTGTCAATGTCTCCTCAGGTTCCCATTAATTCTTTCCCATCTTAACTTAAATCTATGCCCTCTAGTTCTTGATTCCCCCACCCTGGGAAAAAGACTGGGTGCATTCACCCTATCCATGCCTCTCATGCTCTTATATACCTCTATAAGATCACCCCTCAGTCTCCTACGCTCCAAAGAATAAAGTCCTAGCCTGTCCAATCTCTCCCTATAGCTCAATCCCTTGAGTCCTGGCAACATCCTTGTAAATCTCTTCTGCACTCTGTTCAGTTTAATAACATTTTTCCTATAGCAAAGCGACCCAAACTACAATACTCCAGATGCGGCCTCACCAACGTCCTGTACAACTGCTACATTACTTCCCAACTTCTACACTCAATGCCCTGACTAATGAAGGCCAGCATGCTAAAAGCCTTCTTCACTGCGCTATCCAACTGTGACTCCACTTTTAGAGAACCGTGCACCTGAACTCCAAGGTCCCTCTGTTCCATGATAGTCACTAAGGTCTTACCATTCACTGTGAAAGTCCTAACTTGATTTGACTTTCCAAAATGCAACACCTCACACTTATCTGCATTGAAATCCATTTGCCATTTCTCAGCCAACTTCTCCAGCTGATCAAGATCCTGCTGCAATTTTTGATAACCTTGCTCAATGTCTAGCCACACTGCAAACTCACCTTCCATGGCCATCAAGTCCTGAAGTGGGACTTGAACCTGGAGCTTGTGGGCCAGAGGTAAGGATGCTAACAAAGGCTGTTCACTGAAGAGAAATGGACTGTGAGCATTGATAGAAGAGTTATATAATTGAAAACACTTAGTCAAAGAGATAAGTTTTGAGAAGATTTTGGAAAGCCTGGAGAGAGGTATGACGGAATATAGATCTCGGGAGGCAGTTCCAGAGGGTAGGCTGCAACTGCTGAGCCATCTGCTGCCGATATTGGAGTGAAGGGAAGTGGGAGACATTAGAGGCCTTGGTGGAAGATTGGAGAGCTAGGATTCAGGACTGGAGAAGGAAAGCTGGAAGGGTGTGGATGTGGAGCAATTTTAAATAAGGATTAGAATTTTGAATTCAACAGGTCTGAGGAGGTCAGAGAGCTGAGTGATTGACATATCTGTAATAGATGTAGGAGATGTAAATTTGTGAGGCTGGAGCCTGTGTTGGGTGGTTTGAAAAGATTAGCAGGGAGAATTGGCGAATTTGAGCCTCAAGGTTAAAAAAAAGAGCAAATAATGTTTTCAGCGCAGTGTGGGAGAGGTAAGGGCAGAGGTGTACGATGTAGAGTTACAGCATGGAATTTTCTTGGGCTTGTTGTCAGCCACAGCTTCACTGCAAGTATGACCTAATCTTTTAAAAATTCTCCCATGATGTTGCTGCCAAGGTCAGCATTTGTTGTCCATCCCTAATTACTCCTTGAACTGAGTGTCTCACTTTCAAAGTCAACCACATTGCTGTGGGTCTGGAGTCACACGTAGGCCAGACCAGGTAAGGAGGGCAGATTTCCTTCCCTGAAGGACATTAGTGAACCAGGTGGATTTTAACAACAATCAACAGTGGTTTCATGGTCATCAGCAGACTTTTAATTCCAGATTATTGTTGGATTTAATTCCAGATTTTTATCGAATTCACATTCAACCAACTGCCATGATGGGATTTAAACTCTGGTCCCCAGAGCATTTCTTGGGTTTCTGGATTACTAGTTCAGTCACAACATCACTATGCCACTGCCTCCTCTGAATCCTGGATATGCCACATATCCGGTAAAGCTTTGGTTACCATGGGGGGAACAATTCTGAGGGAATTCTGAGCCGTAGAATGCAGGTTATTAAAATGCTAGGGACAACAAAGGTAATTTTCCAATATGTTTGGCAGTTGTTCCAGATTTTGGCATAGAACGTGGATCTGATAAGCTTTCCTTCCTTGACCAGAAATCCTAACATTCATAGGGCTGAACCATCACACACTTGCTGACAAATAGATAGGTCATACTAGATCGATAGAATCACCAAGTGACACAACACAGAAGAGACAATTTTCCCATCATGCTTTGCCAACACCTTGAGAAAGTGAAATCTGGTGGCACGGTAGCACAGTGGTTAGCACTGCTGCTTCACAGCTCCAGGGACCTGGGTTCAATTCCCGGCTTGGGTCACTGTCTGTGTGGAGTTTGTACATTCTCCTTGTGTCTGCGTGGGTTTCCTCCGGGTGCTCCAGTTTCCTCCCACAGTCCAAAGATGTGCAGGTTAGGTTGATTGGCCATGCTAAAATTGCTCCTTAGTGTCCTGGGATGCGTAGATTGGCGGGATTAGCGGGTAAGATGTGTAGGATATGGGACTAGGGCCTGGGTGGGATTGTGGTCGGTGTAGACTCGATGGGCCGAATGGCCTCTTTCTGTACTGTAGGGTTTCTATGATTCTATGTATCGGATTGCATGCAATAGAAAATCTGTTCCTGAACTTTCAACCAATATACAAATGGTTTATTAAAACTGCAAACTATTTCATTTCAAAAGGTTTTTAGAAAGGTTTTTAAAAAGGTGGAAATAGCCACACTTTTATACCAAAAACCTTAAACTGAAATAGAATGCTGACTGTAACTCATTGGAGCAGATCAGTCAGAAAGTTGGGGTTTGTGCAGTTTGGGAAACCCCTGAGTGGGTTGAGGAGAAATTTCTTTGCTCAAAGTGTGACGAACCTGTGGAATTCTCCACCACATAAGACTGTGTAGACCAGGTCACTGAGTGTATTTTAAGAAATAAAGAGATTTCTAGACACTCGAAGGGGGTCAAGGGGTATGGGGAGAGAGCAGGAATATGGCATTGAGATTGAGGATCCGTCATGATCACATTGAATGGTGGAGTAGGTTCGATGGGCCGAAAAAAAACATATAGCAAGAGCTTTTACAAGTTTGTAAAAAAGGAAGAGATTGGTGAAAGGTATCATGGGTCCATTAGAAACAGAGACTGAAGTAATTAGAACTGGGGAAAAATGAAATGACAGTGACATCTATTAATTGAGGGAAACCAAGGATTTAATGAGTGTGAAGAACTCAAAGTAATTACTGTTAGTAAAGAGACAGTTCTGGAGGAATTGGTGAGACAAATACCCTGGGAATGATGGTCTTTGTTCTGAGGCTTAAAAGAATTGGGCACACTGATCATGCAGAGTGGAAGTGGAGTGATTTTGACCATCTAGAATGCCCTAGATTCAGCCAATTGATTGGAAGACAGTAAAATAACCCCATTGTTCAACAAATGAGGGAGAGGAAAAACAGGAATAAAAATCCAGTTTGTCCGATGTCAGTTAAGACCATAAGACCATAAGACATAGGAGCGGAAGTAAGGCCATTCGGCCCATCGAGTCCACTCCACCATTCAATCATGGTTGATTTCAACTCCATTTACCCGCTCTCTCCCCATAGCCCTTAATTCCTCGAGAAATCAAGAATTTATCAATTTCTGTCTTGAAGACGCTCAACGTCTCGGCCTCCACAGCCCTCTGTGGCAATGAATTCCACAGACCCACCACTCTCTGGCTGAAGAAATTTCTCCTCATCTCTGTTCTAAAGTGACTCCCTTTTATTCTAAGGCTGTGCCCCCGCGTCCTAGTCTCCCCTGTTAATGGAAACAACTTCCCTACGTCCATCCTATCTAAGCCGTTCATTATCTTGTAAGTTTCTATCAGATCTCCCCTCAACCTCCTAAACTCCAATGAATATAATCCCACGATCCTCAGACGTTCATCGTATGTCAGGCCTACCATTCCTGGGATCATCCGTGTGAATCTCCGCTGGACCCGCTCCAGTGCCAGTATGTCCTTCCTGAGGTGTGGGGCCCAAAATTGCTCACAGTACTCCAAATGGGGCCTAACCAGTGCTTTATAAAGCCTCAGAAGTACATCCCTGCTTTTGTATTCCAAGCCTCTTGAGATAAATGACAACATTACATTTGCTTTCTTAATTACGGACTCAACCTGCAAGTTTACCTTTAGAGAATCCTGGACTAGGACTCCCAAGTCCCTTTGCACTTTAGCATTATGAATTTTGTCACCGTTTAGAAAATAGTCCATGCCTCTATTCTTTTTTCCAAAGTGTACGACCTCGCACTTGCCCACGTTGAATTTCATCAGCCACTTCTTGGACCACTCTCCTAAACTGTCTAAATCTTTCTGCAGCCTCCCCACCTCCTCAATACTACCTGCCCCTCCACCTATCTTTGTATCATCGGCAAACTTGGCCAGAATGCTCCCAGTCCCGTCATCTAGATCGTTAATATATAAAGAGAACAGCTGTGGCCCCAACACTGAACCCTGCGGGACACCACTTGTCACCGGTTGCCATTCTGAGAAAGAACCTTTTATCCCAACTCTCTGCCTTCTGTCTGTTGTGAGAAAAATGCGAGAATTTAGAGTTAAGGAAATGATATCAGACCATTTGAAAAATCAATTTATGATTAGGCAGAGTCAACATGGATTTATGAAAGGGAAACAGTGTTTGACAAATTTATGAGACATTTTTGAGGGTGTAATGAGCAGGCTAAATAAGAGGGGGATCACTAAATGTCGCATATTTGGATTTTCAGAAATCATTCAATTAAGTGCCACACAAGAGGTTGTTACACAAGATCAGGGTTCATAGGATTGAGAATAATATATTAGGATGGATTGAGGATCTGTTAACGGATAGAAAACAGAGAGTAGAAATAAACGGGTCATAGTGGGCTGTAATTAGTGAAGTGCAACAGGACCAGTGCTTGGACTCAGTCATTGGCAATATATATCAATGAGTCAGATGAGGGAACTGAATGTAATGTTTCCAAGTTTGCTAATAATACAAACCTCCTGAAGAAAGAAGGTAGACCTCCTGAGAAAGAGGTGGACCCCAGAGAAAGAAAGTGGACCTCCTGAAGAAAGAAGATGGACCTCCAGGAACACTCTGAGACTGGAAGATGGACAACCTCAAAGACAATGAAGTTGGAAGATCTACCTCATAGATGCTCCGCCACCAAAGCTGTGGTGTTGCAAGGTCCAGGGTCTCTGGTGACCTCCACCCCAAACTCTGGAGGCAGCCCCAGGCTTTCTTCAGGTTAGTCCTAACTTTTGCACGCCAAGTTGGTCCAGGCCTGTCGTGCACTGGCGTGTTTTCCCACTGGCATCGTGGAGAATCAGAAATGGGAGGAAGATTCTGGTCCGGCCTTCACCCGTATCCGATTAATGGGATGCAAATTAATTTCACACTGGTCGACAGTGGGATTCCCAATCTGCCATGACGGGCAGCATCGGGGGATGCAGCTGTAATTTCATACCAGTGTAAGACTGATTTTTGGGCCTTCTATCAAATTCTGGCAGTGCCCTCTGGCATTGCTCCCTCCAGAATTGTGTACATAGCAGTAAGAGAATTATTTGTTACTAAATCTGAAAATTGAAGAATATTTCAAAGCTTAGAGAGCTATAGATATACTCACATCTTCAAAAAGCCTTTTGTTTGGTAACGGGAGCCTCTTGAAGTGACTCTGCAGCTTCAGCATTTTAATTTGTACAAAGATATTTGTACAAATAGGTAAACATGCTTTGAAATTTCTTTCAGGTTAACCTGACTAACACTAACTTAAAAAGTAAATGAAAACCTCAGCCCATTCCAAAAGAGGTTTTGTCACAACTTGTTTAAAGGAGTATAAATTACTTGCATGCATTTGTTTGCAAGCATTTTTGTAGCAGACCTTGTTCTCAGACCCGAGCCTTAAAATCTTTAGTGCTTTCTTACAGTCAACTAACAAGCTAACGTTTCTCCCTCAAATAATTTTAGGAAGAAATAGATGTGATTAAAAGAATAAAAATGACCTGGAGAACGGATCGTCCTTGCTGGGGTGTGATTGTTGTGCAGCAGGGTGGCACAGTGGCATTGTGGTTAGCACTGAAGCCTCACAACTCCAGGGTCCTGGGTTCGATTCTGGCCTTGGGGGGGGGTTGCTGTCTGTGTGGAGTTTGCATGTTCTCCCCGTGTCTGCGTGGGTTTCCTCCAGGTGCTCTGGTTTCCTCCCACAATCCAAAGAGGTGCAGCTTAGGTAGATTGGCCATTCTAAATTGCCCCTTAGTGCCCCAAGATGTGTCGGTTAGGTGGATTGGCCAAGGTAAATGCATGGGGTTACGGGGATAGGGCAAAAGGAAAGGTCTGGGTAGGATGCTGCTTTGGAGAATTGGTGCAGCCTCAATGGGTTGAATGGCCTCTTTCTGCACTGTAGGGATTTTATGGTGTGTGTGTGTGAAATCATTTACATATTCATTTTTGTTAATCTACATGCACTGAAAGCAATATCACAATATCTCCTTATTTCCTTAAATAGAAAAACCACCCAAGTTATAAGCCATGTACATAATAAAATAGGATAATTGTGAACAGTATTTAAACTGGTATTGACTCTCATAATAATTGTCCAAGTGTTTCTGAAACATAGATGTCTGTTATCTCGACCTGATCTGGTAACAGTGAAACTGAGATCTGGAATTGTAGTGTTGATGACATACACAATGCCATCTCCCTTGTCTCCACTCTCAGAACTTGAAGTTCTGAAGAACGAGAATAAGTGTCATCCTTGACACTCAGAGTTCTTAGGTATGAGGCTGTTGGATAACTTTCTCAACTGACATCCATTCCTCTTCAACATTGCAGGAAGCCATGTCCTCTCTTGCATGTGGATCACACTGACCTTTCACCCTATGTGCAGAGGAGGCAACTGCACATCACAAGCTTCCACATGCTGCGTGACTGTCACTATACCGAAAGCTTGTTCATTTTCAAACTCGTGTTTGTCTTTCTCGGTGTCTTTTTGCCATCCAGGTCTCTGCCTGCCTCGTGGACATGCCTGTGCTTAAAGTGGCATTCTTGCCACCATGTAGCATCTGTTTTTTGCTGAGTTGTGTCTTGCTGTTATTTCTGCCTGCTTCCTTACGACCAATCTTTGTACACAACCTACACAATCTTTTCCAGTATCTCAGTAGACCATAGACCTTGCCAGTATCTCAAAACACAGCACAGTTACATGGATTGTGCATGAGACCACATTTCTTGCACATCTTGCACTGTGTAGATGGCTACCCCATCTATAGTTATTGCTGCTCTAAGTATTTGTGGATTTGCCTGACCACGATGATAGCTTCATATTTTCTGCCATCTTTAAATAGACTGTCGATGTTGTGCCCCTTTTACACATTAAACTCATATTTTAGGAACACCTCTATTAGAGTCAATATGACTACCAGCATCATTACTTTCTCAGAGAATTCTACATCTGAAGGATCATTAACCTTGTTCCAAAATCTTCTAACAAACTGATCAATAATTTCTGCTGGCTATTGTCAGTTCAAGCCAATGGATTCTGAAATTTATCTTAACTCTTAGCTGAGTCCAGAGCTTAGATGGCTCTTTCTGGCCTACTTCTGACAGTCCAGATGTGCTGATGTCATTCATAATCACAACTCATACATTGCCCAAATAATTTAAATATGTTGAGGAAGTCTGGAGCCTTCCAATGTATAACTGGTTATTTCGCTGTCAGGGATAAAAAATCTTTCCATCTCAAGAATCTTATTTTCTCTTTAAATAACTTTTCCTCAAAGGAACGAAAGAATGCACTGGATCTCTGCCAATGCCTTGAGCTCTGTGGTTGCTGCACTGGCTTCCAGCTTCTGCACAGGGGACTCCACCCACAGAGTTGTTTTGGCAGGAAAAGCTCATGTGCTCAATGGCTCAGCAGCCTCAGATCTCTAATTCAGATTGACTTTTCTAGCTTGACTCTGCCAGAACACTGCCTCTCTGGTCAATGACCATTCCAATATGCCTTCCCCTTTAATCACTCACTCTTGTAGTACTGATTCTCAAGGGTAATTCTTGGAGGAAAGATTGATATGCCATCAACAGTCCCATTCTAACCATCCTCACTTAATGGCTTTATTTGAAGTTCCATCTTCATGGGGGCAGCATGGTTAGCAGCCATTGACTTTTAAATCTCTTCCATTGAAATGGTGAGGAGTGAGTTAGTTAGCATCCAGGAAAACCATTTGCATTTTTAAATAACTTCCCAGACATATTGTCCAGAACTTTCTGGTCATTCATGTGGGATCTTCCAGTCCCACTGATAGCACACCCCACCATGGGTGTTAGAGCGGTGAGGGGTGTATTCAACGGGTAAATCTCAATTACAATGGTGGGACCAGAAGATCCTGCCACAGGTCAATGACAAGTCACCTCCCATCGCTGCGAAATGTGTGGCGAATTGGGCAGTAAATCCCGTTCATTGTTTGTCTGTTCAGAAACCACTAAAGAAACTTTCTGGAATCTGTTTTGTGTGCGTACAGTATCAACATTTTATGTTTCTTTCTTTTTAAGTGTTCTCCTCCCAATTAGTTTAATGGGTATTATTATGATCTCAAAGTCTTTCTAGTATAATGTCTTTATTGAGCTACAGGTAACATGGCTGCCTACAAATACATCTTTGTACTCCTCTACGATCTGTTCAGTGGTCAATGATTTTGTGTGCTGCGACATGTTGTGAATCTCTGTTGGCATATTTAGGGTTCAAGTTTTAGACTTGCTTCAGCTGAGATGAATGGCTGTTCTGTACTGTCTATGAGGGGCGGCACGGTAGCACAGTGGTTAGCACTGCTGCCTCACAGCGCCAGACACCCGGGTTCGATTCCTGGCTTGGGTCACTATCTGTGTGGAGTTTGCATGTTCTCCCCGTGTCTGCATGGGTTTCCTCCCACAATCTGAACGACGTGCTGGTTAGGTGCATTGACCCGAACAGGCGCCGCAGTGTGGCGACTAGGGGAATTTCACAGTAACTCCATTGCAGTGTTAATATAAGCCTTACTTGTGACTAATAATTAAACTTTAAAACTTTATGATCTGGAACTCCAGATCTTCATTTTTTACCATTGCATTGGGCTCTCAGACTAAGTTGCTTTCTTAGTACAGTGCCATCATATTGCCTCAACCTTACTTTTGAGGGCTTCATTTTTGAGTCGCCATATTAAGTCAATTTACAAAAGTCTGTGAAGTCCATAATGTTGCATGATGCACCAGTGCCTACATGACACTTCTGGTTCACCTGATGCTCTCCTTCTGCAGTCATCACTCTAATAATCAGAAATTAATTATCAACCTGATGGAACCATCCTGTTGCATGCTGTATAGTTCTTCATCTGATTCTTTGGCGGATATCTCTCCAGTGTCCCTTTGTATAAGCTTGTTTTGCTTCTTTCTAGCCAAATACTTGAGTGTGAAACGGTTCAGCTTCTTGCAGTTAAAACACTGCTGTCCCTATGCTGGACACTCATTATTTTCATTTGAATGATGTCCATGCAGTATTTGCATCATGTCTAGGGTTGTTCTGCTCTTTTAACCTGGAAAGTCGATCAGCATAATGGATCTCCTGGTCTGTTCAGCCATATATGTGCTCCATCTGACACTTTACAACCATTGCATTTCTGCACAATTCTATTGCTTTCTTGAGAGTATGTTTCTCCCTTCTCAGTAGATTTGTTCCCACTGTTGGATCTCTTATACCTAAGTCAATTCGATCTTCAATGAGATCAACTTTTAGTTGTCTAAATGCACATGATTCTGCAACCTGTGTTACTGCAGTCAAAAACTGGTCAATGGACTCTACTTCACCTCAAGTCTTAATGTTGAAAACATATTGGATCCTATTTTACCATTTTCATTCGGGCGGACTTGAAACTGGGATTGTTTCAGATCCAACTTTTAGGTCTGTTTTCAGGTGCCCCCTTATGCACTCTGCCTGCAATAATATGAACGATTCCGAATCGTGTTGCAGAAACCTGTGGGCGGGATTTAATGTGCTTGAAATCCTGCAGCTCCGATCAGAGCCCCCAACTGCGCAGAAAAAAAGATAGAATGTTGCTCCCCTGCCACACCCCTCCCGGGCCGGATAATGCCTCCCCCTAGCCCCCACAGACATTGCCCCACCCCCCAACATTACTGACCCCCTTATCCCCCCACACCCCTGCCACCCAGGCCAATCGCGGCCCCCTTCCCCCGCCCCCCCCCCCCACTGATTTCATGCAGGGTGGCAGCAGTCCCCCCTCCCCCTCCACTGATCTCAGGCAGAGTGATCCGCCCCTCCTCCCCACCTGGACCCTCCAGCACAAGGCCCCCATCTCCTCCAGACTCCGATGGCTGTGTGACACCTCCCTCTCTCTCCTCTGTCCCCAATCATTGAGGCACTGATCCACCACCATCCCCCCCTCTCCATCAGCCCATCTGCAAGTGCTCACTTGCCTTCCCCTCAGTGCTAACAAGCAAACTGCATGGAACTTGCTGGAATGTTCTGTCAAACTGCCTGCAGCTGATCTGCCCTAACGAGGGGCAGCTCCATAAAAAACTCAAGGATGGACAGGCAGGCAGTGGAGGAAAAAAAATGAGCACACGACCAGCTCCCCGATTTACTGATGGAGACCTCGGGAGGCTGCTGGATGCAGCAGAGGCGAGGTGGGACACCCTCTTCCCCCCAGCAGGACGCAGACCCAGGGGGGCTGATGGCAATGCAGCCCGGGAGGCAGTTGCCACCTCGGTTAGTGCCATGGCATTGGCCCCCAGAAAGGGAAAGCAATTCCGCAAGAAGGTCAATGATCTCATCTGGGCAGCAAGAGTGAGTGCTTAACCCCACCTAGCATCTTCCCCAGATCCTCCCATCCCCAGCACCCTGCATGCTTCCAGCCCCTGACCCCCAAGCACCTCCTTCCTATCCCACCCAAGAGCCCCAATGCGCTTGCCCTCGAAGGGTCACCACCTGATACTCTGCATAAGTCGCGCCATCATTTATTTCATGGCTCCTTCTATCCCCACAGGAGAAGACCGACTGTAATACCCGAGAGAGGGTGAAGACAGGGGGTGGTGAGCCAGACATCTGGGTCCTCACCCCATTTGAAGAGCGGGCGCTGGAGATGTCCAGGGAAGGAGAGGTGCAGGCAGCGACAGCATGGTCGGGCTGCTGTCAGGAAGTGAGCACCAGTCAATTCTCCACTCAATTTGAAGGCAACTTCTAGCGGGCATGGGTTTTGGGTGTGAGGGACAAGGTTTAAAGGAGATGTATGAGGCATGTTTATTTGCACAGGGAGGATGGTGGGTGCCTGGAACACGCTACTGGGGGAAGTCGCGGAGGCAGATACGAGAGTGGCCTTTAAGGGGCGTCTTTACAGCTACGTGAATGGGATGGGAATAGAAGCATATGGTCCCCAGAAGGGTGGGGCATTACAATTCAGATGGGCAGCCTGGCCGCTGCAGGCTTGGAGGGCCTAAGGGCCAGTTCCTGTGATGTAATTTTGTTTGTGCTTTGTTCTATGTTCAACGGAGAAATGTGAATCAAGTTTTTTGCATCCTGGATTCCTCTTTCTCCCTTGCACTTAACCTTGTGTCCTGTGTTGCAGGAACAGATCCGGACGCCCCACAGCCTTCGGGCATCATGGCCCCCACTGCGGCTCCCGCCCATCCTGCTCCAGACAGCTCGGATGAGTCCTCAGAGGATATGGGTGAAGCGAACTCCGAGGGTGGCACCGTTTTGGCGTCAGTTTCCACCTCGCAGTTCACCATCCCAGATCCTGACACGGCTGTGGGTCCAGTTAGTGGTGAAGCTTCTGGGTCACTCTCTGGTGAGCACGACACATCTACTGATGTACATCGGGTGGAGGAGGGAACGTCCGAGGCCTCTGACATGCGGGGGCCTGCCGGAGGTGAGGACTCAGCTGGCCCCAGGCTACATGCTGGGCCTCTGAGATCACTTCTCCCTCAGCTGCTGGAGATGCAGCAACAGAGCCAGGAAATGCAGGAGGGGCTGACAGCCACACTGGACCGAGTATGAGGCTGTTGGGAGGAGTCCCAAAGCTTTCAGGCAGACTAGCTATTGCCAGTCTTGCGAGCTTCCCAAGCCAACACTGCAAGAGTGGTGTCCACGATGGAAAGTCTGGGGCAGGGAACGCTCACACCATGAGTGGCAGGCTCCAGGCGATGGCCGAGTCACAGCGGGTCACAGCTGAGGGACTCAACAGGATTCTTGAGGTTCTGCAGCCCATGGCTTAGAGGCTTGAGAGCTTGCAGGACACAGCAGGCTATGGCTACAGCCCTTGAGAATGTGGCCCAGTCTCAGAGGGCCATGACTGAGGGGCTGCAGAGCGTGGCCCAGTCTCAGAGGGCACTTGCTGCGGCCATTGACAGGTGGCCCCCGACTCAGGTGGCCATTGCTGAGGGCTCAACCATCATGGGTAGGATGCAGGTGGTCCTCCAGGACTGGCAGGGCCAGGTGACACCAGAACTTCTGGAGCTCTGCAGAAGCACCGCCATCCCATGGAGTGACCCAGGGGCCCACAGGAACCCCAAGGGAGGAGGAAGGGCTCGAGCCCGTGCCGGGGCCTTCCAGCCAGAAGAATGTGGCTGTGGCTACACCTTCTGACGCCCCCCTTCCTGACACCAGGGCATCTCAGGGGCAGCAGGATGAAGAGAGTGTCATGGAAATGTCCCAGACACCTGGAAGCCGGACAGGGCCCTCAAGGTCCAGGGCCTCCGGAGGACACCTGCCACATGCATCACAGACCACGGGGCGAGGTAGGCAGCTGGCTCCCTCCACCTCCGATGTACAGTCTGGGGAGTCACTGAGACGCAGTGATAGGCCACGTAAGGTTAGGAAGTTATAGATGCACTCAGATGGCATGGATGAAGGGTTGCACTAGTTAGATAGATCTTTAAGCACCTTAATGTTTTCCATTCACACATTTGTATGTTAGAATTTATTATTTAAACACCTTTATTCTCGTCATTAATTTTTTTTCACTACCCACCTGTGACTAATTTGTCTCGAATAAGAATCCTCTTCCACTGAGGATCGCCGGAGGGAAGCTTCATGTTGATGTCAGTTGGGGAGGCCCCTCAATGCTGTGTCACTGAGAAAAGGAAGGCATTGGTTCCCCAGAACCCACAAGTGATTCTCTCCCCTTCACCACCCAACCCACTCCAGGGTCCTGTATGGGGGTTTCAGATCCCTTACCCACTACACAGATGTGGGCCCAGGTGCCAGCGTGCATGCAGAGCTCAGGTAGGAGTCAAACTAGTTTGCACGAGAGCATCATCATAATGGTGCTTAGCGAGTTGTCATCACCATTCTGCCTGCCAAAAATCTCGCTAATACAGCGTACCCAGGCCCACCACTCTTGTGTGATGATGTTGCAGGAGATAGAAGGATTTGGGGGATGGGGGGGAAATGGAACCCACGCGCACAGACACAGGTCCCTAGTGACTGAACCACCTGGTGATCAGGATCTCCCTCGCCGCCCTCGCAAGCCTCATTCGAGCTGCCAGCCCTCCAATGGCTGGGTGTGGTTACTCAGCGTGCTCCTCCTCTTCCTCCTCCTCCTCCTCCTCCTCCTGCTGGGCGGCTCGTCGGCCTCCATGTCCTCCTCCAAAAGGTCACCTCTCTGCTGTGCCAGTTTGTGCAGGGCATCGCACACCACCACAATGTGGGAAGGGATCGGAGAGCTGCATTGTAGGGCCCCGCCAGAGTGGTCTAGGCACCGGAATTGCATTTTGTGGAGCCCAATGCACCTCTCCACTATCGCCTGGGTGGCTCCATGGGCCTCATTCTAGTGGGTCTCTGCCTCAGTCACAGGTCTCCACACAGGTGTCATCAGCCATGTCCGAAGTGGGTAACATATATCATTCACAAGCCACCCCCGCAGCCTGGACCCCTCCTCAAATGTCTCCGGTATGTCAGAGCTCCTGACAATGAAGCTGTCATTCATGCTGTCAGGGTGTCTCGCCTAGCCCAGCAACACACACTGTCCATACTGCCCATTCCCCCACCCACATGCTCCCCAGAATCACAGACCCCCATTCCCCCACCCACATACTCCCCAGAATCAGAGACCCCCAATCCCCCACCCACATGCTCACCAGAATCACAGACACCCAATCCCCCACCCACATGCTCACCAGAATCACAGACCCCCCATTCCCCCACCCACATGCTCATTAGAATCACAGACCCCATTCCCCCACCCACATGCGCACCAGAATCACGGACCCCCCATTCTCCCACCCACATGCACCCACAATCACAGCTCTTTGAAAAGTTGAGAGGCTGCAGCAGTGCAATTTGCAAGGCTTTCATAGAAATCATAGAAACCCTACAGTGCAGGAAGAGGCCATTTGGCCCATCGAGTCTGCACCGACCACAATCCCACCCAGGCCCTGCCCCCATATCCCTACATATTTTACCCACTAATCCCTCTAACCTACACATCTCAGGACACTAAGGGGCAATTTTTATCATGGCCAATCAACCTAACCCGCACATCTTTGGACTGTGGGAGGAAACCGGAGCACCTGGAGGAAACCCACACAGACACGAGGAGAATGTGCAAACTCCACACAGACAGTGACCCGAGCCGGGAATCGAACCCAGGTCCCTGGAGCTGTGAAGCAGCAGTGCTAACCACTGTGCTACCGTGCCACTTTGTGCACATCCTTCAGCTGGAAGAGTGCTGAGTGCACTAGGACCCAGCAGCATCCACAAGACCCAAGGTCAGTGCTGAGACCAGGTCAGTGCTGCAAATTGGACATCGGACACCCTGCTGAGCAACAGTCCGTGATCCCCCCACATACTCGCAGAGCTGCCACCGACCCGAGAAACAAAATGGCCTCAACGAAAGGGCACCCATAAGCAGCACAGAGCCATCGGACGCTCCACACCTACCTCCTCACTAACCCTCACTGATGGAGCACCCGAATTGGACTTTTCTGGAGTATGTCTGTTTTGCGCCAGTTTCCAATAGGCGAAATTGGTGGTAAAGGGGGAGTGCTAGCAAAGTTGGCCGTGCAGACCATTAAGACTATTGAAATGCATGCAAATGTATTTAAATGACTGTCGCGACCATTTTGGGCACGGTCCTGATCGCGGCCATTTTCGGGCCTTGGTAAAGGGGGAACCGGTTCGGAGGTGGTCACGGATCATGTTACTCATCTCATGCCCGACCTTACCAAGTTTTTGCGCCCAAAAACGGGCACAATGCGATGGTAAAATTGTTTGTAAGTCATGTTCACTTGGTGTTCAAAGTGTACCTTCAAGGCAAAATTTCTGCTGTGTCTGTGTCAGATAGATTTAGGGTTGAATACAATTTGTAGCAGCTTCCCCCCAGCAGTGTTCAAAATGTTACTGCATATATTGGCTCTGGCTTGTTTTTTAAATCGGTTGCAATCTCATAATTTTGCCATTGCAAGTGTAAAAATGACCAATTCTGCCACATGTTGCCATTCATTTCCACAGGAACAGGAAGTGGAACATCTGCAGCCATTGTTGCATCATACAGTATTCTGTTTGCAGCCTTCAGCTTGTGTTAGCTTTTCCTGATCTGTTTCTTCAGCAGCTTTTAGCGGGGTGGACAATGTTTCTCTTTCAGTAGCTGTAGTTTCTCTTCCAGATTTTCAAAACTCAATCAATTTGTTCCACTCCAGACAGCCAGTTATGGGTTCTCAGACTGTAGTCTTGCTTGTGTCTTTATTGAACTGCATGCAACATGGCTGCACCCAGAAATTTCCTCAAGGTCACACGACTGTGGCAAGCCAGGTCAGACACTTAATACTGATTGCATTTCAAAACCCAAACAGGCCTGATGTGATTGCCATAGTTTCAACAATTAGAAATGTGTTAACCTGCATCTCTTCCTGTGATGATCTATAGCAAACAAATTCAGCAGTTATGTTAGTCAATATGTAAACTACATTACATATCACAACAGCTGATGGCAGCAAATAGTTTTAATGTTGAGCTGGGAGAAACACTCCTAGGTAAGATTTGAACCCAGAATAAAATCTAGGCTACTGTGTTTAGTCAACACTGATTTGTAGAAACGGAGAGCAACAGAGAAGTTTAGACAAGCATTGTCTTTCAGTGTTACTGATTAAGGTGGATAGATTTTATTTTGCTCTATTTTACTTTGCATTCTATGCTATAACTTCATGCCTGTACCTGCTTAAATCTGAACTGAACACTTCTGTGAATAGCACTGACTCAGATCATGATTGAGACAATTCAATACTCTGTTTAGTCACTAAGTTGTACAAAGTGCTGCACTTTAAACTTGGCACTTCAATTGTAAAAATATAACCAGTGTTCATAGAAATCATAGAAACCCTACAGTACAGAAAGAGGCCATTCGGCCCATCGAGTCTGCACCGACCACAATCCCACCCAGACCCTACACCCATATCCCACACCCATATCCCTACATATTTTACCTACTAATCCCTCTGATCTACCCATCCCAGGACACTAAGGGGCAATTTTAGCATGGCCAATCAACCTAACCCGCACATCTTTGGACTGTGGGAGGAAACCGGAGCACCCGGAGGAAACCCACGCAGACACGAGGAGAATGTGCAAACTCCACACAGACAGTGACCCAAGCCGGGAATCGAACCCAGGTCCCTGGAGCTGTGAAGCAGCAGTGCTAACCACTGTGCTACCGTGCCGCCCCGTTGAATCCGTACATGAGAGTATTACAGCAGCACAAAAAAAAAACAAAATGAGTTTAATTTAAGAGCACAAACACAAAAGAAGGGAAGGAGCCTCCAGTGCAACACATGTTTTATAAAGGTATTGATAAGAGTGATTATTGGTCTTCGTGATAGCACAAAATGTGAAACAGCCTATTTTACATCTTGCGCTATTTTCTTTTCCATCAAAGTTTTGGACTGAGGTGGTCCTTGGATTTTAACTGCGGGCTCCTGGTGGTCAGCCACTGGATGGCTTGACAGAGATCCTGGGCATTCTGGTCTTGCCCATCAAGGCATAGTATTCAAATGGGGACTGCTGGAGGCTTGGCACACATTACTGTCCTCGGAAAGGTCAGTATCAGGAACAAGAACACAAGCCATCACTATTTCATCAGGGCCTGGATCTGCAGACCCACTGAGCAGTGGGATGGTTGATCGAAGGCAGCTGTCAAATCTGTCCAACTCTGAGGAACAGCAGTAGCCAAAGTCTGGAAGTCACAATCATTTCTGTGTTCCAGTCCTCCCTAAACTTACTGCAGCTTGTGCTTCTGTGGAAGTGAAGGCCCTGATTGGACCCTAGCTGCCTCTTATCTGGGGTTCTAGATGGTACACTCAGGCATCTGTCCCTTCCAGCAGAACCTTCAGGTTTGCTAGTGAAAAATGCCACAGCTCTTTGGTGACTTGTTGATCTGTCTTGGTGCCATTTGGGCACAGCTTGTGCATGACTAATCTTGGTTCTGGCAAGATGTAACTTCACTTGACAATGCAGGAGTGGATCAAATGCAAAGCGGTCTATCTCTGCAGCCTTCCCTTGTTGCTCTGAGCTGTTCTGGTGAAGACTGTGGTATTATCGGTGGAACGGGTGGCAAGGAAAATTAGAATGAGTGACATCAAACAGGAATATGCCTGCTTCAGTGCGCAGGAAGCTAATTAATGAAACTATTAGCAGGCATTCTCAGACGGCAAAGACATTTTATTGGCAGCATACAGGACTCCAGCAGCTTGTCAACTCATTGGAAGTGAGTACAGTAGTGACTTTAAAGGAGGAGCTTCATGAGCATTAATAACAAGAGACAAAAGGAAAGATCTGTACCATAGTCAAGAAAAATTGGATCTTCTGTGGATTGACATAATTCGACAGAAGGTACAAATTAACCTCATGTAACTGGGATGGGCAGATTCTAAACATTGAGAAAAATATCAGAAAATACCTGTTTTAATGGTCTATAAGTGGCATGATGCACTGAAACTCAATCCCCTTCTATGTTTTAGTAATATAATAGCATAACTATAGTGCTATCGCCAAAACTTGTGATGAATATCATCATATCTTGTGGGCTTTGGCAACTTTCAAAGAAGCCTGTGTGCATTGTGACTCTAAGCTGTGTTCTGCACTGAAAAATTGAACTTGACATGCAGGTAATTGTGTTTTTTAAAAATCATTTTTCTTGAAACATCAGTTTTCTAAAATTTAGGGTCACAAGTAGGCTTACATGAACACTACAATGATGCTACTGTGAAAATCTCCTAATTGCCACAATCGAGCACCTGTTCAGGTACACTGAGCGAGAATTTAGCATGGCCAATGCACCTAACCAGCATCTCTTTCGGACTGTGGAAGGAAACCGGAGCACCCGGAGGAAACCCACACAGACACGGGAAGAACATGCAGACTCTGCACAGATAGTGACCCAAGCTGGGAATCGAACCCGGGTCCCTGGCGCTGAGGCAGCAATGTTAATCACTGTGCCACTCCGAAGAGTCTTCAAGCAAATTGCTTCATGCAAAAGTTCCTTTCTAAGTTTATTTGTCTACTTAAACCTCTTCTCCCCTTCAAAAGATTCCTCAGAACTAACCCTTCAACGAGGCTTTCAGTCACTACTCCATCTGTTTCTCCAATTCCTTGTTGATGCCTACCCCCTGTGCAAAATACTTTGAAACTTTTCAGCAATTTAAAGATGCAATGTAATTGTTTGATAAAAGCAAAATTCAGCGGATGCCGAATTCCAAAATAAAAACAGAAAACGCTGGAAAATCTCAGCAGTCTGACAGCATCTGCGGAGAGAGAATAGAGCCAACGTTTTGAAATGTTATCCAGAATTCTCCAGCTGAGGTCTAAATTTAAGTTTATTTATTAGTGCCACAAGTAGGTTTACATTAACACTGCTATGAAGTTACAGTCAAAATCCCCTAGTCGCCACACTCCAGTGCCTGTTCAGGTACACAGAGAATTTAGCATGGCCAATGCACCTAACCAGCACATCTTTCAGACTGTGGGAGGAAACCAGAGCACCTGGAGGAAACCCACGCAGACACGAGAAGAACATGCAGATACCACACAGACAGTGACCCAAACCAGGAATTGGACCCGGGTCCCTGAGAGGCAGCAGTGCTAACCACTGTGCCACCATGTCTAACCAGCAATTTACAAAGTTGTCAGTGCAACAGTTAAATGTTAAGATCATTTACCTTTGCCTTGGGGAAATTCTATTTGATTCCTAACCAGTTCTAACAACCTCTGTACGTCCTTGTTTCAAATACAAGCACAGGCTTGACAAGATATGTAGTACTCCTGCACGTACTTTGTTTTCTAAGTGGGCTTGGTTGCTTATGAGATATACAACTGTCTTATTTTCTATGTACTATGGGAATCAAACCCTTTGAAATATAATATCAACAGCTCTTGCAATGTAATGTACTCAGGTCCGTAAACAGAAGTGAAGAGGTGTGCTTTTAATTAACACATGATTCAGCTCCAGGAGAGGGCAGACTTGCAACAAAAATTAATCTGGAATGCACTGGACAATGTAAGACTGGCAAAGGATTATTTTTCTTCATTCTTTCATGGGATGCAGGTGTTGCTGGCAAGATCGAGCAAGTAAATGTTTTATGGTGACCAAGGAGTCCCAAGGTCAGCTGAAGAGTATTCATCCCATAATTGAGTCTGCGGCAGCTGTCTAAAACAGGGGCCCCTTGCAAATGTTACTCAGAGGACAATGCCAGTTTAAGGGCCTCTCTCGGAAATTGGGCACCCACAGTGACAGACCCGTTCCCCTCAGGTTTTATAGACATTAACATTCTGCCTATTCAACTCCTCATGGTTCCACACTGTCCCCATGCTGCTCCTACTGCAGCCGGAGAACTCCCTTCCCCTGTCCCTCCTCCTGTAAGAGTTTTAACAACACCAGGTTAAAGTCCAACAGGTTTATTTGGTAGCAAATGCTATTAGCTTTCGGAGCGCTGCCCCTTCGTCAGATGGAGTGGATATCTGCTCTCAAACAGGGCATACCTGAGAGCAGATATCCACTCCATCTGACGAAGGGGCAGCGCTCTGAAAGCTAATGGCATTTGCTACCAAATAAACCTGTTGGACTTTAACCTGGTGTTGTTAAAACTCTTACTGTGTTTACCCCAGTCCAACGCTGGCATCTCCACATCGTGATCTCCACCAGGACCTCAGGGCCAAAAAGACAGATTGAAACTTGATTCTCAGCCAATTTTTTCCTGCGAAGTTGTGAATGCAATGGCAGCTCACCCCGATTATTTAGATAAGAGCCATGGATCAATTTATCGTGATCCTTGGCCTCCATCTTCAGGCACAGAGACTGGCATCCATTTCTTACTTTTCCAAACAAAATTCTCGGTCCTAATATTGGAGATCAACAATCAATACTCAGTATCAGATGTGCTGACCATGTTCTTGTTACACTTCAACAAATATTAACAGGATGTTGAGCAATAGGCTTAACCACAGGCTGAACTCGCTTTCTCACAGAGTACTTACAACAAAACTAGCCTTGCACCTGTGTCTAACTCACGCAAGGGTGACAGACCTGGGGCTAAGCTAGAAGAGAGATGCCATTCGGATAAAAATATTTTGAGGGGACATTGTTTATGTTGTTAAAATGAAGGAAGGCTTTGATAAACCGGATGCAAATCATTTCATTTGGATTGTAAATGCAAGAGGACTTAAAGTGAAAACTGCTGTGGGGCACGATTCTGGCAAGATGTGGAAGCTTGAGGCAGTTCTGTAAAAAAGTCAAACAGACTCGAAACGTTAGCTCTCCACAGCAGCTGCCAGAGCTGCCCAGTTTTCCAACACTTTCTGTTTTTATTTCATAGAACATAGAACAGTACAGCACAGTACAGGCCCTTCGGCCCACGATGTTGTGCCGAACCTTTTCCGAAACCCAGATCAAGCTATCAAGCTATCTTTCAGATATCCAGTAGGATTTTGCTTAAGTTTGTTCCTGTCAATCACTATGGTTAGTGTAGTTTTTGTATTTTCGATGAATTCCGTTTCTCACTCTGTAAGAGTTTGTATTCACTCAACAGGAGTTTTAAATTGTTGTGGCACCTATTTCAGAAATTGCAGCATCCATTTCAATGGTTTCCTCCTGACATGAACGGAAGGAAGGAAGTTAAAGCTGCACCCTGTTACTGTGTAATAGAGGGTTCCAGACAGGTAATGTCCATATATATTTACAGATAGCAGCCCCAACATATTACAGTGACACGGAAGAAGATTATTCTGGTCTGTCTGTCCCTCCGCAAAAGAATGTCATTCAGAGCGCTTTAGGCGGAGGCAGTGTCCTCATGGTAATGTCACTGGATTAGTAATCCAGCAAGAGGAGAGCAGGGCAATGCTCTGGGAACCCTGGGGGCGATTCTCCCACCGCGGCCCACAAATTTTCTGGCGGGTTGGGTCAGGAGATGTGCGTGTCGGCCATTTTGCGGGTTCCCCGCGAGTGCTTACATCATGCGCGCATCTCCCAACCGGAAAACAATGGCGCCGCCAGGACTGCGCAGAAAACCAGCGTGCTGCTGATTTGCATGACTTTCCATACCTCAGCTTGCCATTATCAGGTACACACGGCAATCTCCGCCCACATTAGCGTCTCCCACCTCTTTGTTGTGATGTCACTTTGGCGGGAATCAGAGTAGGTACATAAAAGTCTCAACCTGGTGTGGCAGCCTTGAACTGGCGTGAGGAGGTAAGTGCTACTAGCGGAGCGCGGGGGATGTTGCAGGCAGGCTCGGGAGATGTCTGATGGCCTTCCTCCTGCTGCCTTCAGGTGTTGGCCCATGAACCAGTGATATTTGGGGTGGGGGGCTTCTATTTTCTCAGAGCTCTCTGGGTGAGATTCTGTGAAGGAGTCCTGCTCAGCCCTCCCCTCCAGGGCACTTTGCAGTGGCATTGTCTTGCCGGGGGGTGTGATCAGGGACTCGACTGATTGCTGGTGTTCCGGGGTGGGGAAAGAGTGCACCAAATGCTGACTCAGGCCTAACCAGATGAAGCAGCTGTTGCTCCAGGCCGGGGTGCAGGGGGTCAGACATGGACTGCATGGAATCTGCTATCACTGGGTACACATCTGGTGCTGATTTGCAGTCTGTCTCTGCCCTGTGACACGGACAGCAACACATGCCTGTAACGAATTCTGCAGTTGCACACAAAGCAATGGCTCAACGGTGCACATTGCCCATGGCTGCACACCGACCTGCATAATCTGTGCCAGCATTTGTCATGATGGGAATCTCACACAACCCTAATCGGGTCACGCATGGCACCATGGGTTGTGTGGGGTTGCCAGCTCCCACAAGTAGGGATGCTGGCTGATGCGCGACAATCAAGCACGAGGTACAAGGCTTCAGCGATTGAAGGCTTTTATTGATAAACAATGGAACTATCTAACACGAGTACACCAATCCAGACTGGAGGGGTCCCGCCTGAGCAGAGGGTCTTATACCTCTCCCCAGGAGGCGGGGCCCGACCGGGATGTGCCATAACAACATCCACCACAGGTATATTAATCCCACAGTGGCAACACCCTAACCCAACAGTAACATTGGAATAACCCACAGTGGTAACCAACGATGGTTCACCACATTCACCCCTCCTTTAAAAACAAAGGCCGGCGGGGTGCGAAAACAGGTCACATATATACAAAATTCACAAGTCCAGACGGTCTGGAGGACCGCACCGTCGCTGTGATCTCCTCAACACCGGTTGCGACACCGGAGCAGGTGCTTGCGGTGGCGTTCTCTCCAAAACAACGTCCGGCTGTCCCCTCGAGGACTCCCGGGCCGGTTGACCCTGGTGAGGCGGTGGTGCAGGGGATCCTGGAACCTTCTGTGGTGGCGCCGATCTCCGAGTCTCAGGCAAGCTGTACATGGGAGTATAACTGTTATGCACTGGTCCCGGTGCTGACCGCGCCACGTCTGGGGAAGAAAGAAGTGAAAGGGGGTTCGTGACAGGGGGTATAGGAGCGACAGGAGTTGCTACGTCCCCTGCGGGCGCCAGGTCTCGAATCGAGACCGTGTCCTCTCGCCCATCAGGATATGCCACATAGGCATACTGAGGGTTGGCGTGGAGGAGTTGGACCGGTTCGACCAAGGGATCGGACTTGCGGGCCCTCACATGTCGCCGCAGAAGGACGGGTCCTGGGTACGTCAACCAGGCTGGTAAGGAGATCCCCGAGGACGACTTCCGAGGGAATGAGAACATCCTCTTGTGGGGAGTAGCATTGGTTGCCGTACACAGGAGGGAGCGGATGGAATGAAGCGCATTTGGAAGGACCTCCTGCCAACGGGAGACTGGAAGGCCCCTGGACTTCAGCGCCAATAGGACAGCATTCCAGACTGTAGCATTCTCTCTCTCCACCTGTCCGTTGCCCCTAGGGTTGTAGCTCGTGGTTCTACTAGAGGCAATCCCGTATGAGAGCAGGAATTGCCTCAAGTCGTTACTCATGAACGATGAGCCCCTGTCGCTATGTATGTAGCAGGGGTACCCGAACAGGGTAAAAAGATCACTGAATGCCTTAATTACCGTGGCAGTCGACGTGTCCGCACAGGGGACAACAAACGGGAACCGGGAGTATTCATCTATGATATTGAGAAAATAGACATTCCGGTCCGTTGAGGGAAGGGGGCCCTTAAAATCCACACTCAGCCTCTCGAAGGGGCGAGTGGCCTTGACCAATTGTGCCCAGTCCGGTCGATAAAAGTGCGGTTTGCATTCCGCGCAAATCCGACAGCTTCTCGTTACTGACCTGACATCCTCCACCGAGTAGGGCAGGTTGCGGGCTTTTATGAAGTGGTAGAGTCGAGTGACTCCAGGATGGCACAGGTCATTGTGGAGGGCCTTCAAGCGGTCCTCCTGCATGATAGCGCATGTTCCGCGCGAGAGGGCATCCGAGGGCTCATTGAGCTTCCCTGGACGATACATAATATCGTAATTATAGGTGGAGAGCTCAATTCTCCACCGCAAGATCTTATCGTTCTTGATCTTGCCCCTCTGCGTATTACTGAACATAAACGCCACGGATCGTTGATCCGTGATCAGGGTGAACCGCTTCCCCGCCAGGTAATGGCGCCAGTGTCTGACGGCCTCCACAATGGCCTGGGCCTCCTTCTCCACCGCTGAATGCCGAATTTCGGGACCTTGAAGGGTGCGGGAAAAAAACGCGACGGGCCTGCCTGCCTGGTTTAGTGTGGCGGCCAGGGCGAAATCCGATGCATCACTTTCCACCTGAAAAGGGATGGATTCATCCACCGCGTGCATCGTGGCTTTCGCAATGTCGCTTTTCAAAACCTTGAAGGCCATTGAAGGCTTTTATTGATAAACAATGGAACTATCTAACACGAGTACACCAATCCAGACTGGAGGGGTCCTGCCTGAGCAGAGGGTCTTATACCTCTCCCCAGGAGGCGGGGCCCGACCGGGATGTGCCATAACAACATCCACCACAGGTATATTAATCCCACAGTGTAAACACCCTAACCCAACAACATTATAACAACCCCCACAGTGGCAACACCCTAACCCAACAGTAACATTGGAATAACCCACAGTGGTAACCAACGATGGTTCACCACACTGGCCCAAGTGAGGGATTGGGGTGGTGCTGGGTCTATGCAGCCAATGATAATAATCCATCATTCTATGCTCTTTCCAAACCCCACTGTGCAGATGGATCTCAGTTTGCTCGATCTGGAGCTGGCCATGTTGGTGGCAGCAGGGGCGGAGTTGTAGGAGGAGGCGGCCCTCAGGAGGTGGCGGGCGTGGAGCAGGAGCAGCCACCACCAGTCCCTCAGGAAAGAGGGAAAGGGGGCTGCCGCTCAGGGCTAGGAGGTGGGTGAGCAGCTTCCCGAGAGGGTGCACAGAAGGTGGAGGGTGCCGAGGCCAAGGAGGTACAGGCCCCGCAATTCATTCGAGGCCCTCTTGGAGGAGATGTGCCGTCGCCAGCTATGCCTGTCCAAGACCACGGTGCGACACCTGTGTGAGGTGCTTGCACACCTGGCACTCCAGGGGAGTGGTGGCCACCCGCTCTCTGTTGACGTGAAGGTTATGGCTGCCCTGAGTTTTTATGCCTCCGGCTCATTTCAGGCACCCAGTGGTGATGTAGCTGGAATCTCCCAGGCCTCCGTGCGCAGATGTGTGCGGCAGGTCACAGATGCCTTGTATGCCCGGGCAGGACAGCTCATTAATTTCGATGTGGGCTGTGCACAGCAGGAGGTCCAGGCTCTCGGCTTTGCTTCCATCGCTGGGATTCCCAATGTCCAGGGAGCAGTGGGCGGGACACACATCGCCTTGCGGGCCCCACATGCAGAACAGCAGCAATTTGTGAACAGGAAGGGGTTCCACTCCCTGAACGTCCAAATTGTCTGTGACCAGCTAATGAGGATCATGCAGGTCGATGCACGCCATCGAGGGAGTGTCCAAGACAGCTTTGTGCTCAGGCAGTCGGACATCCCTGTGCTCTTTGAAGACCAGCCCAGGCTCCCGGGATGGCTACAAGGGTTACCCGCTAAGGTCATGGCTGATGGGCCACTCAGCTCTCGGGGGTGGGGGGGGGGGGGGGGGGTGGGGGGGGGGGCGGTTGGGGGGGCGGGGGGGGGCGGTTGGGGGGGGTGGTGGGGGGGTGGGAGGGTGCGGTTTGAATCAGAGACACATTAGTCACAGCTGTGAGGTGCAATTAACAGTTTGTGTTCTTAACATTATTGATTAATAAACCCTGACAACTGGTGACCTTCAGCTGTGCCCTCTAGTGAACTACAACTTTCTAACTTTGTGCTGTCTACTGCTTCTTCTAGGTGCTACCCCAGGATGCACGTCGGAGATGGAGGTGTCCAGCTGTGATGCACGCCCCATTGCCTGTGATGCCCTTGGCAGATGTCCCCTGGGTGGCCGGGACCTAGGGCCCCAGCTGACTCGCGGACGGCACTGTTTCGGTGCCACCCTGTACATCTCGCTGGTTCTGAGATGCCTCAGAGTGAGGAAGGGGGGAGTTGGAAGGTCTCGGGACGTCTGGGATCTCCTGGGTGGAAGACCCTGGCATGGGTTCAGCCCTTCCTCCTCCCTTGGTGTGCCCAGAGGCCCCGGGGGCACTCCATGGGACGCCAGGGTAGCTGGACTGAGCTCCAGAAGCTCCGGCATCACCTGGCTCTGCCAGTCCCAGAGGCCTAGATGCACCTGCCCCAAGATCTGTGCCTCCTCAGCCCTGGCCCTCTGAGACTGGGCCAAGCTCTGGAGCCCCTCTGCAATAGCCCTCTGAGCCTGGGCTAAGTTGTCAAGGCTCACAGCCAAGGCCTGCTGTGTCTCCAGAATGCCAGCGAGAGTCCCAGCCATGGCCAGCAGTGTCTCCCACAAGCCCCCGACACCCATGGCCATCGAACACTACCTCCTGGATGCCAGAAACACACTCGCCCGTGGCCTGTTGTGTCTCCAGGATGGCCTGGACCCTGTCACCCATGCGGACAGACCCCTGAGCCAGACTTTCCACTGTGGTCGCCACCCTTGCAGTGTTGGCCTGGTTCGCACGCTGTGTCGGCACCACCTCCTGCAACAGCACTCTATTGGACTCCCCTAAACAGCCTTGCAGTTGCAGCATGGTTGCTGACAACCCTTCCACAACTCCCCAGGTTTCCTGATGCATCTCCACCAGCCTTGGGAGGAACAAACCCAGAGGTCTGGCATCTGGCTTGGGGACAGCTGAATCCTAGCATCTGGCAGACCTCCGTGTGCCCGAGCCCTCGGATGTGCCCACCTCCACCCGATGTGCATCAGCAGCTGTGATGTGCTCACCAGTAAGTGATCCAGAAGCCTCAACACTAAAGGTACCCACTGTGGTGACAGTCTCTGTGTTGGTGGTTTGTGTGGTACATGCCGGTGACGCTTCAGTGGTGCTGCCCTCGGAGGATTCCTCAGTGCCTCCCTCCGAGGTGTTATCCAGGGGGACGCGGGCAGTTTGCTCCAGAGCAGCAGGGGCGGCGGCAACACCCGAAGGGCCGTTCCTCGTCCAGAGCTGCAATAAAGAACACACATTAGGGGAAGGGAGGCAAAACATTCTGTCCAGCATCGCACTTACTTCGAGGAGGACCTAGGTTGAGGGTAAGCCTCTGCTCACTTGCATGCTGGACGCCGACCTGGCTGTCGGTGACCAATTGGGAAGGCCCATCACCCCCTGCCAGCTCAAGGCATGCTCCTCCATGCTGGTCAGCTGCCGCAGGTCAGGCACACCACCACCAGTCTGTGTCGTCTCACATACGTTGCGAATGTTCTTCTCCTGTGGGAACACAAGATGGATAGCAAGTATTAATATATTGCAGTGCATGGTGCGCAATGCGTGCCTGTGTCTCGGGCGGTTTCTCGGTGGCAGTTTCAGGGAAAGCGGTCACCACTGAAGGTGCTCGTTGAGGAGTGAGGGAAAGGGATGAGATTCTGTTCCTTGGGGGAAAAATAACTTGTTGCATGCCCTTCAGGTGTCTAAGCAGGGTTTGAGATCTGTGCCAAGCATGTGCAGGGTTCCAAGTGGGATGCTCACTCACCCTTGTTGCTCGAAGAAGGTCGCACATTTTTTTCCGACACTGCCGGCCAGAGCGCGGTGTCAGGCTCCTGGCATTCACCGCTTCTGCCACCTCCTCCCACAATGCCGTGGCGGATGCACCCCTTGGTGAGGGCCCTGGCCGGGGAAGATCCGCTCACACCTCTCCCCCACAGCACCTAGCAGGTGCTCCTGGTCAGCCTCTGTAAATCTGGGTGCAGGTTTGCGAGCAGCCATCTTTGTGGTGTGACTGGCTGTGTGTCCATTCCTGCAGCTTATAGACAGCTCTGGCTTATTAGGGGAGTGCAGGTGCAGTGAGTGCGGCCGTCAAGGGCCCGTTGACAACAAATATTTGTGAGAGATTTTGAAGGCTGCTTTCAGTTGAGTGTCATTCATCCCTCGGGTGCTGATTGGCTGCCATTCAATAGGTTGCTGTGTCTGGGAGGGATGCAATACTCAGGGCTTCTAATCGATTAGCTCCTGTGTCCGGGGGAGGGTGCAATATTCAAGACTCCCATTCAAGAGAGAGAATGATCACAGGCTGGGGTTGTACATGTCAGCACAACACTAGTTCCCTGCAGGGCAGCAGTGAGGACAGTATTTTTAAGGATGGAGGGATTAGGTACCCGCATTATCCGGATCCATGGGGGCATGAGGTGAGCGGGCAGCCATGTCTGTGTGTGGGAGGAGACAGGGGAGCCAGCGATGTCTGTGGAGGGGTTGTGGGGACCAGCGATGAGGCCAGTGATGTGTGGGGGAGTTGTGGGGGCCAGCGATGTTTGTATGGGGGAGGGAGGGAGGGGCAGTGATGTCTGTATGGGGGGGGGGGGGGGGGGGGGCATTGATGTCTGTATGGGGGGGGGGGGGGGGGCATTGATGTCTGTATGGGGGGAGCCAGCGATGTCTGTATGGGGGATGGGGCAGCAATGGCTGTATGGGGGAGGGGGGCAGCGATGGCTGTATGGGGGAGGGGGGCCAGCAATGGCTGTATGGGGGAGGGGGAGGCAGTGATGTCTGTATGGGGGAGGGGGCCAGCAATGGCTGTATGGGGGATGGGGCAGCAATGGCTGTATGGGGGAGGGGGGGGCAGCAATGGCTGTATGGGGGAGGGGGGGGCAGCAATGGCTGTATGGGGGAGGGGGAGGCAGTGATGTCTGTATGGGGAGGGGGGCCAGCAATGGCTGTATGGGGGAGGGGGGCAGCGATGAGGCCAGCGATGTCTGTGGGGTGGTTGTGGGGGCCAGTGATGTCTGTAGGGGGCTTGTGGGGGCCAGCGATGAGGCCAGCGATGTGTGTGGGGATTGGATGGCAGTGATCTGGATGCTGGGAGGTCTTTTCAGTGATTTCCCAGCGATGTGCACATGCGTGGGTTCCTGCTCATCCTGCCGATTCCAGGCTCTTTGGTGTGAATAGGCCCCACCCCACATTGCACAGAGTGCGGAGATTTGGGTCTGAAGTTGCATTGAAAAAACTGTCGTGATCTAGACCAGTTTTCTCGCCAATACAGCACTTTTGGGAGAATCCGCCACCCCCCCCCCCCCCCCCCCCCTGTTCAAATCCCACTATAGCAATGCCCGAGTCCCATTAACAAAAAAGAATGAAAAAACTCAGGAGGTGCTTGAAGGACTCACAGGACCTGCCTGTAAAATGGAAGAGGATGGCAGAATTGAGGTTAGGTGTCAGGGTAGAATTATAGCCAATTTCTATCATATTAAAACCACGTAACATGTTTTACAGCTGGAATCTCCAAAGTTTTTGTAAATGAATGTTTAACTTGCATGGCCAAATAAGCAATGTAACACACCGACATCTATAACTGTTGTCACCCTGAAATCCTGAAGGGGGCTTCGCACATGATGTGAGGTGATTCATTTTGGTAGGACTAATTTAAATGTGGATTACAGGGTTAAAGGTAGGGTCCTGAAGACTGTGGAGGAACAGAGAGATCTTGGTGTCCATATCCACAGATCTCTAAAGGTTGCCACTCAAGTGGATAGAGCTGTGAAGAAGGCCTATAGTGTGTTAGCTTTTATTAACAGGGGGTTGGAGTTTAAGAGCCGTGGGGTTATGCTGCAACTGTACAGGACCTTGGTGAGACCACATTTGGAATATTGTGTGCAGTTCTGGCCACCTCACTATAAGAAGGATGTGGAAGCGCTGGAAAGAGTGCAGAGGAGATTTACCAGGATGCTGCCTGGTTTGGAGGGTAGGTCTTATGAGGAAAGGTTGAGGGAGCTAGGATTGTTCTCTCTGGAGCGGAGGAGGCTGAGGGGAGACTTAATAGAGGTTTATAAAATGATGAAGGGGATAGATAGAGTGAACATTCAAAGACTATTTCCTCGGGTGGATGGAGCTATTACAAGGGGGCATAACTATAGGGTTCATAGTGGGAGATAGAGGAAGGATATCAGAGGTAGGTTCTTTATGCAGAGAGTGGTTGGGGTGTGGAATGGACTGCCTGCAGTGATAGTGGAGTCAGACACTTTAGGAACATTTAAGCGGTTATTGGATAGGCACATGGAGCACACCAGTGTGATAGGGAGTGGGATAGCTTGATCTTGGTTTCAGATAAAGCTCGGCACAACATCGTGGGCCGAAGGGCCTGTTCTGTGCTGTACTGTTCTATGTTCTATGTTCATGACCCCTCTTTTGTGCAGCATGAAGCAGCTGGTGACAAAGTTTATCATTTGAAAACATCAAATCCTTCATCATCCGACTCCCTCTGGTGAATAGTTGAGAGTCCGAGTTTGGACTTAAGTCTCCAGCAAGACTGAAAGATCTGAAAATTTCCCAGAGTGTTGTATATATCAAATAGACTCGCAGAAGTGGCATTTCTGAGGCAATATGATGGCACAGTGGTTAGCACTGTTGTCTCACAGCGCCAGGGACCCGGGTTCGATTCCCGGCTTGGGTCACTGTCTGTGCTAAGTGATGCGCTATCAATAAGGCGAAAGACTACCGATATGCCAATATAAGTGTAGGCTTTTATTCACAACAGAATCAGGAGCAGATCCCAACAATTAACCGACCTGGACTGAACAAGGGGGAGGAGACAGCCACCTTTATACTAGGTGCTGAGGGGAGGAACCAAACTGGAAGGGGATGTGTCCAGGTATGACAAACACACACAACGGTGGTCCATATAGGACAAAGGCACAACTGAGGTCCACCACACGGAGTCTGCACATTTTCCCCGTGTCTGCGTGGGTTTCCTCCGGGTGCTGCGGTTTCCTCCCACAGTCCAAAAGACGCGCTAGTTAGGTGCATTGACCGTGCTAAATTCTCCCTCAATGTACCCGAATGGGTGCCGGAGTGTGACGACTGGGGGATTTTCACAGTAACTTCATGGCAGTGTTAATGTAAACCTACTTGTGACACCAATAAATAAACTTTAAATTTATTGCTGTGTGGATAGTTTATATTCATACTAACAGGAGAATTCCACTCAGTTTCTCAACACAGTCACTGTTTGCACAGAAAACATCTGTCTACAAAATGAAACAAAGTTAATGATTCATTATTACAGTTAGAAGCTAGTGCTAGATTCTGTAACAATTATTTGCTGTTTCAACATTTGAGGTTCGTATCAGCAAACAGGATGCAGGTTGTCGACAAATTCTGTTGCTGAAAAACAAGAACATGAAATTTTGTAAAGCTCTTACGAATATAACTGCCAGTGCTTGAAACCGATTTCCAAAAGAAACTTCAATATTGCTTCACCCCATCATTCACGTCTGTACTGGGTTCTTTCCTCAGAGTAATCTTGATCAGAATAACATGTCAGAAACTTCGTAAATTCATTTACGAAATCATCCAGACTTGAAACGTCAGCTCTGTTCTCTCTCCACAGACGCTGTCAGACCTGCTGAGATTTTCCAGCATTTTCTGTTTTTGATTTTTAAAAAATTAATCACCTCAGCCATGAAACAAGGGCCGACTACGAGACGTGAGCCGGTGCCTGATATTCTTTGGAATATACAAGAGACATGGAGAGAGGTCATGTGATACAACCTCTTGTGTGGGTTCTGGGATTGGGTCCTAGGCAGAGAACACACAGACTGCCAAAGAGAACAAGGGTCTCCCTCTCTCTCCCTCTAGAACATGTCATCTATGTTTGCACCCTGTTTTGCTGAGAAAAGTGTTTACGATCTTGCAGCAAACTGAGACTCCATTAAAAAACCGTTGGATCCTCATTAACAGCGATTCCAGGAAAGAAAAGTAGGTCTACCAAAACATGTCTGAAAAGCAACTTTATCAGTAAAGAACCAGAGCGCGGATATAATCAGTGAATCTTTGTTGACTTTACCTTTCTTTAACTTGACCAAGTTTAACATCTAATACTCGGTAAATTTGTCTGGATGGGCACAGTTGCAAAACACTCACCCTTGTTGAGGGCAAAGCAATCTGCTTGAACAGGGGTGGCACAGTGGTTAGCACTGTTGCCTCACAGCGCCAGGGACCTGGGTTCGATTCCCGGCTTGGGTCGCTGCTTGTGCGGAGTCTGCACATTCTCCGTGGGTTTCCTCCGGGTGCTCTGGTTTTCTCCTACAGTCCAAAGATGTGTGGGTTAGGTGGATTGGCCATGCTAAATTGCCCCTTAGTGTCAGGGGAACTGGCTAGGGTAAATGCATGGGGTTATGGGGATAGGGCCTGGGTGGGATTGTGGCAGGTGTGGACTCGATGGGTCAAATGGCCTCCTGCTGCACTGTAGGATTCTATGATTCTAACTCATCCACTGGTCTAATCTCCACTCCTTCCACTACCCACGTATCATTTCTGCAGTGTCTACTAACTACAGGGTGCACTTCAGCAACTCATTAATGTTTCTTCAACAGCACCTCCCAAATCATGGCCCTCCTTCACCTAGAATGACAAGGGTTGCAGGTGTATGGGGAAACCATCATCTCCAAGTTGTTCCAAGTTACACACTGATCTGTTTTGGGCCACATTATCTTTGATTGTCACAGGGTCAAATCCTGGAAGTCAGCAAACAACATAATGGGAATATCTTCATTCCATGGACTGCAGTAATAAATGAATAATCACTTTCTCCAAGGTTAATTAGGTGTAACCAATAAATGTCAGCCTTGCCAGCTAAGGCACCGTCCTAAAGAATAATCCAAAGAAACTTTCCACCATCAAACATGTCTTCTCCCTCAAGCATGACATTATGGGCTGGAATTTATGACAGTCTGTTGGGCCCATCATCTTCCTCCCCAACCACTTGTTGGCATTGCCACTGAGGCAGCCGCAAGACTGGCAACAGAGGCAGCAGCAAGCACAACAGCATAAATCTGTTGAGATTCGCAGAAAATGGTGAAGGAGGCAAGGATAGGAATGCAGATGTTTCTAAACAGGATGTTGTACCACAGCGTGTTAGAAGAGCAATGAGGTTGTTGCAGTAAGCAGGCAGTTATTGACCCAAGCTACATGTTGCAAAGTAATTTGAGCCAAAGATCAAAGCTCACACAAAACTTCCTGTGACTGTGAAACTTGATAGACCTCATATTCATTTCTACACGTTGTTTCTGAGTTGCAATGTCTGGTATTAGCAGTGGTTTTGCTTCTCATACGGTGATAAATGCCCTCATGGCAATCAGGCAGCAACTCTATCACCCTCCTGGCTACTGGTTGGAATAGGAAGCTCTCAGATTTGTCTATGTTTCTGATTTCCCTGTTGACGTTAAGCAAGGATCTGACAAACCTCCTGTTGGCCAAATTTACAGCCCTACCTGGAACACAGGTTTTCAGCACCCCATCACCTCCCCTCCCCCACCACCATGCACCCACTCCCCAGCCCCTATCATTCTTCAGATTTTATCTTAAAGGTATGAAATATTTTGAACTGTTTGAAAATGATCAAACATTGGAGATGGCAAATAAAGTACAACTGGTTTTCTAGTCATTGCTTTTTGTTTGCTGTTTCAATATTTGTTGATGTTGACAATGCAGGCCAATGCCCTCAGCTAAAGGGACACAGGCAAAATAATCACATACAGTTTGTCTGTATCTTTTATCTCATAATACCAAATAGCAGTGGCCAAAACAACAGCTCACCCCAATCAGCCCCCTCGCTGGGCTGTCCCAACCAGGCCTGTCCAAAATTCCAGACTTACCTTTAAGCCTGGCTTCCATGACTCTTCTTCCTCGGGGAATGGCTGTAGTCCCACCAATGGCCATGGCTCGATCCTGGCACTGCTACGACTACAAACCAGCTCATCAAACAGATTAGCCAGCAGCCCTCCTGGGTGGGCCTTCCTCCCAGATGTGTGCGGAAGTCACACTTTAATTCAGGCTGCTTCCAGCGTTTTATTGTTGCCAGGTTTCTGGATTGGTAGGCTTAAGTCCGACTTTTCCAATGGGAAGGGCAGGGAATATGTCTTCCCGTAAAATCCACCCTTGCACTTCCCACTGCTCCTTGTTTGAGTCCCTTGGGTCCTCTGTGCAACCATGACCATTGGACACTTTTGGTATAGTTGAAAGCTCCAATATTCTCTGCGGCCTCTCTATAGGCTCCGTTGTTACCAGTCTCCATAGTTCCACTTCCATCCAGCCTCTTCCCTGCATTGACTTCTCCTGCTTTGTCCACATGGGTCAACAGTAGGATGAGCCAGGATAGATTAGCTCCCCTCTTTTCCCACTCTTTGACCACAGCGGGGTTTGTTTTTTTAAAAAAGGATATGCTACCTTTAAAGATCTATACACCTACAATCCCCCAGGTCCCCCTGCACCACACACTCTTTAGAACGATAAGTCTATATTGCCTCTCCCTATTCCTTGTGCCAAAATACATCATCATCTGGCACTTGTCTGCCCATTCTGCTAGCCTATCTATGTCCTGTTACAGTCAATTAGTATCATCCTCACTTATATCCACTCTTCCCAGTTTGGTATCTTTGGCAAATTTTGAAATTGTTCTCTTTTTTCCAATATCTAAATCCAACATCTACATGGAAAATACCATTAAAATCTCCATAAAACATAATGAACAGTAATTTTAACATAAATTACATCTTATAGAATCCCTACAGTGCAGAAGGAGGCCATTTGGCCCATCAATCTTGCACTGACAAAAATCCCATCCAGGCCCTATCCCCGTAACCCCACATAGTTACTCTGCTAATCCCCCTGACACTAAGGGTCAATTTAGCATGGCCAATCCACCTAACATGCACATCTTTGGAGTGTGGGAGGTAACTAGAGCACCCAGAGGAAACCCACACAGACATGGAGAGTACATGCAGACTCCACACAGACAGTCACCCAAGGCTGGAATTGAACTTGGGTCCCTGGTGCTGTGAGGCAGTAGGGCTAACCACTGTGCCACCTTTAATTTTACTGCTTAACAGTTCAGAATTCATTTTTCTCTGAGGGGAATTGTATCATATCCTCTTACTTTTATTCACCTCGGTAGCAAACTGAAGTGATTCAAAAGAATACACGACTCTATATTAAATCTCCACCCCAGAATTTGCAATACCAATGAGCGAATAGCCAGGGCTGGAGCGGAGGACTTAATTGATGGGATATTCTGAGATCATTCAGGCTTGTATATCCAACACTTGGCATTTTTAGTTAGATTGGAGGGTGGGAACGGGGCCATTACTTAAAGTGACCTCTCTGGTCGACATGTCACTTTCTCCATGCAAAACTGGTCTGCTCAAAGTTTTAAAGGTTCTGCTGAGAGCTAGAGATGCAACCCACCCAAGATCCATGAATGGCTACTTAAAGCAGTTAACACACCAGTCAGCTCATCAGGGACCAGTTTAGAATTTTCTTGTCAGGGATCCACACGGGGTCTCAGTCATGACAGGGAGGAGGTGCTCACACACCGGGGAGCAAGTCAGAATGGCAGAACAGAACCATTAAAGTAGGAAGGCTCAGAAAAAGCTTTCAACCAAAGACAACAAATTGTTTCGAGTCAGGAGATTTTTCTGTCATATCTCTGTCATATCACTCCTGACAAAGACATCTTGGGGAAAATTGGCTTTGAGGAGTTGGGGTAGCCGAGGTTGATGGTGGAGTAAATGGATCATTCGCCATAATGGTCTTCAGCGGTCATAAGAGAGGGTTTCAGGAAGACTGCACATTACAGTTGAAAGGAAAGACCTGACTGGAAATGGGATTAAGCTACTCTAAGATAGGATTGACTAGCGATAAGGAGCAATATAACTAGGAGCAGAGGCAGATCCCTGAGCAAGAGAGGAGATACCCTCAGTAGAGATTCTGTAATTAAAGGAGAAGCTCCCTTGACTTGTTGGAGTGTCAGTGACAAAGAAGCCTGTGCCTGTCCAGGAAGATGATTGCTGACTTGTGTTTCTCATTGATGGTCATTTGAGCGTTCACAGGAACCATCACCATGGCCTTCCCATGGTTGTAAAAGTATCAACAGCTTATTGTATGGAGGATTGCCATGGATCCCCTGATCCTGGAGATGTTGAGATTTGTTGACTCTGTCAATGTTTCACTCCTATTTCTTTCTCTCAAATCACCCAGTTTCTTGCAACTGAGCCAGATTATTGGCCAGTTCCTGGGAATGCATCAGACAAGTGATCTAGGCAATCCAGTGTCCAATGTTTCCTCTCATTCTCCCTGGCATTGTTCTTTCATTTAGCCTGTGAGGTGAAAACAGATGGCATTAGGTCAAAACCTCTGTCACTCAGCACTTTTCATTCAGATGGGATGTTGCAAACTTCCCCGTAGCATTTCAAGTGAGGCATCAGATAAACACAGGGGCAGGGACTTGAGAGGAGTGACTGAAGTTGGGGGGGCGGGGGGGGGGGGGGGGGGAGTGGTGGGAGAGATCCCTCAACCAAAGGAAATCATGCCCTGATCAAGGGACTGAACATAGGAGGGTGGGGGTGCTGGTGGGGTGCCACACCCTATCCTTGCTTCCAATCTCTTGCCCCCTTCTTCCTGCGATCCTCACCATGTGAAGCCCCCCCTGTTCCCGCCCCACCAACACTAGCTACCTGTGGCTCTTCACGATCCTGGGATTCTTGTGCTTGTCCTCCTGGACTTGGCCATAGTCTCCCCAGTGCTGCTGAGCACAGGAGCTGTTGGCCTCTGATTTGCTGGCAATTCTTGCTGGACAAGTCACCTGCCCCTGAGGTCTTGATTCCAAGGAAAGGCCCGTTACTTGCCTATTGACTGTCTGATTCTCTTGTGGTTAGGCAGGCCTTCCCAAAAAAGAGGCAGCATGTGTCTCTCCACTGCTTTCTGGGCAGCATCCCTGATACCTCAACAAGATTTCACCAAAGGGGGAGGGGAAGGGGGTCAGGACCTGGAATGGAAATCTCGACCAATGTGCTTAGGTTTGATTGGCTATTTTACAACCTGCACTTGACCAATGAAACCTTTTAGAAACAGAGTTAAGAGAGGTGGGAGAGTGAAGATACTTCAGTGATCTTAAATTGAGTTGGTGCTAGGAATGGCTCTGTCAATAAATTATAGAAATATTCATAGAAACATAAGAACTTGGAGCAGGAGTAGGCCATCTTGCCCCTCGAGCCTGCTCCGCCATTCAATAAGATCATAGCTGATCTTTTTGTGGACTCAGCTCCATTTACCCACCCGCTCACCATAACCCTTAATTCCTTTACTGCTGAATTATCATTTGATAATTTAATAGCATTCCAAGCCTTAGAGTAATATTAACAAATAATTTTACACAGGCAAAATCCACAAAAACAGCATTTTGCAACCGTGACATCGATTTTAAAGGCTTGGTTGCCTCACACAAACAAGGCTGAGGTAACATTGCAAAATTGCTAATGAGAGTCATGTGATATTCATGTATCGCAAGGTTAACCTCAAGTGATTACAAAATGGAAAGAACATTTTTTAAAAGTGTGAAGAAACTTGTACTCTGGAGGGTGGCTGTGGGTACTGAACAACATGAAGCGTGAATTCAAAAAAACAAAAAAGACTTCAGGCAACATTGAAGAGAAACAGAGAAAAAATGCAACAGGAAGGAACAGCATGCAAAAAAGATTATTAATAAAATGAAGGATGTCAGCCATAAATGATGCTAAAAAAATATCGGATATACCATATATAATGATTTGAATAAGCTACGTGGGAACTAACGGAAAGTGTTTTTGATTAAATGGATCTGTTTGGCAAATACAATTTTTTAATCTCTTTGTTTAAAGTTTAAGTTTATTTATTAGTGTGACAAGTAAGCTTACATTAACACTGCAATGAAGTTACAGTGAAAATCCCCCTATTCGCCACACTCCGGCGCCTGTTTGGGTACACTGAGGGAGAATTTAGCATGGTCAATGCATCTAACCAGCATGTCTCTCGGACTGTGGGAGGAAACCGGAGCACCCGGAGGAAACCCACGCGTACACGGGGAGAACGTGCAGATTCCACACAGACAGTGACCCAAGCCGGGAATCGAACCCGGGTCCCTGGCGCTATGACGCAGCAGTGCTAATCACTGTGCCACCGTGCCACCAGATCAAATTTTGCCAGATCAAATTGGCAGAAAATGGGCACGATCTTATGAAAAAATTCCAAGTGCTGAATGTGCGAGAAAGTGAAAGTGAATGGCACCATTTTTTTGATGAGCTGCAAGTCGCAATCTTATGACACTTAGTGCAAAAAAAGTGCCAAGAAGCTGGGATGCTATTCTCACCAATGGGGTGGGGACAGAGCTAGCCGGGGAAGCCGACACCCAGAAATCTTCTGCCGCTTCCCCGCTCCCAGCCCACTGACATTAGGACCCCCTTCCATGACGTTGGTCGCCCCTTGTGCCGGTCTAACCCCTCCCCCACCCGTCCCTCTGCTGATCGCCACCCCGACAGAGATGCCCCCCTCCCCCTACTGGTAGCCACCCGGCAGAGTTCCAGTCCTTCCTCATACCCTGATGGCCACCCTGGCACAGTTCCGCCTTCTCTGTGATTGCCCCCCCACCCCCCCACACTCCCCCACCACAGAGCTCCATCCCTCTGATTCCGATCACCACCCCTGCAGAGCTCCTTCCTTCCCTGCTAGACATAGCTCCACCTCCACAGGTTCCGCCCCACTCATGCCCCACCCACTTGGCACTGCCCTTGGCATAGCTATGTTGCCCAGTGGGCAGTGTCAAGGTGCCCAATGGGCAGCATTAGTGTGCCAGGAGGGCACTGTTGGGCTGGCACTGCCCCATGTGCACTGCCCAGCCCTCCCCTGACAACCCGGGGAGCTTCAAAGGCCTCTGATCTACCCAGCGAGGTCACCACGTCTGGTCTCTGCTGGTGGAGGCCGACTGTGATTCTCGCCGGTGAGAACCACGATCGGCGAGGTGGTTAAAGCAAGTGAGCCCGGATGATGGCGGCCGGGACTCCTTAATGACATTTAAATCATGTCATTAATATTGAAATCGGCCAGCGTGAAACTGATTTCACCGGCAAAACAATGCTGGTATGATCGGGAAAGTGGGAAACTGGGCACGTTTCCGGGGTTTTGCCTCTTACCCGATCTTACCAGCTCATCTAGCCAAAGGTTAGGCGGGACAAGGTCGTAAGGTCACACCTAATGATTTTATAATATTGGGAAGTTTAAGAAATGTGTTCAGTGTAATCTTATGAGAACTTGCTATTGAGGCAGAATTCACATGAAAAGAGGAGTAAATTGGAAGGATTAAAAAAGGGATGGAACACTGACTCCACACAGATAATGGAAAAATACACAGCCGCTTTCCTGTAAAGCAATGCCCATCTTTAAAGAAGTTTACTTCAGCAGGAACCAGAATCCATTAGTAATCTCATGTGTATAATCCTCTCCATTAATCTCAGTGCAAATAGTTTTAACATTGCCATTGAAAATCAGCCTGACCTCTCTGAAATCAATCCTGAATGAGAAGAAACCTTCTGAAGCCCCAAATCAGCAACTCCAAAACTGTTTAGATCTTGCCAGCTAATAAGTGCCTCTGGGACAGATGCCATAAACCTCACTGACTGTCTGCTTAGCCTGCACGGTAGTGCACAACTTCAGCATTCCCTTTAACCTGGAGGTCTATTTTCTATTCCGCATCCTGTCAGTTCCCAAGGCAACCTTCTTCCACCTGCCCACTCATTTCACTAATTCACCCATCAACTATTGAAAGCAATCAGCCTTCCTCTATTGTTTCGACTTCTGTAGTACAGTCTTTCTGGAGTTAGTTTTGACATTATGCAACAAGTGCATTTGTATCCACTTTATCTATGGCCAACAGGAAGCATGCAGGAAAGAGTCCTTTTTTAAAAAATGGAACCTCTTTATTCTCACTCCTCCCTACATCAGCCACACTGCATGTGTTCACGATAGATGCAAAGATTAATATTCTAGACTCTTTCTTGAGGAGCTTCACCGTAGAAATCTCCACAATCCTTATTCATTCCAAGGACGACTAAACGCTTCCCACATACGAACACAATACATATAGGTTTTGGAATGTTCCAGGCCAGATGTTGAAAGCTCCTAGTTGAGTCCCTGAACTACCACGTCAATTGCCTGTGCTCCAAAATAATCTTTCATTTAAAAACACATCAGGTTTCCTGCCCTCCTCAGCTGGCCAGATGTTTTCTGATTTTCCTTGACCATTTCCAGCTGTTATAAAACAGACTGTCTAAATACCCTACTGAGGATGGATTACTGCCGCTGCTTTGCAGAGTGAGATTGGATGCTCTGGTTCCAGGTAAGGTGCTTGGTAATACTAATTCAGAAACCTTGGCACCTAGACACACAAGACAAAATTTAATCCAGATTAGATGTGTCTCACCAAAGAGACCCATGTTGTCTTCTTAGCTAAAAGCAAAATTACTGCAGATGCTGGAATTTGAAATAAAAATAGAAAATACTGGATAATCTCAGCAGGTCTGACAGCATCTGTGGGGAGAGAATAAAGTCAACGTTTCGAGTCTAGATGACCCTTCGTCAGAGCCGTCCCTGAAGAAGTACTGCTCTTCTCTCCGACAGAAATTCCGTTTGTCTCTTTCACCCTGTGCACCATCACTGCTTTACATTTCCCTCCTGGTGCTCGACAAGGTGTTTACCAAAACTCACTTTCACAGCCATATTTCCTTCCTCAGTGACTGTCTCCATCTCCGACTCACCCCACGTGGTTTCCAATGAAGTTCCACCCCTCATCTTTCGAATCCATCCAGGATTACAGGTATCTCTGGAATATGCAACATTCCTTGGACTGCTGTTCTCGCTGCATCCTGAGATCCACGCTCAGTGCCATGCACTGCTATATGTACACCCTCGATATCTCTCTTCAGCAGCACCGACTCGCTCTTTCTCAAAGCTGTCCTGGTTCCCAGTTTCACCTCATTCTTCATCTCATCCGGCTCATTAACAAGAAACTTTTTCTCTTCCTTTTAGGTGTTAAGGGACGCAAGCTCCAACAACTCATCGATACCATCACCCATCCAGGACCCTCCACCTCCTCCCATCCCTCGGATCCCATCCCTCCGAACTCCAGCCCTTGCTGTGTATTCACCATACCCTCTGACCTTCCTCTTTCTGAGGCTGAGTGTGCTGTACTCAGCATAGGACTGGGCTTCGTATCCTTATGTCCTCACCTCAATGAATTTCGGGCTTCACATGATGCTGAACTCTTCTTCCACTGCCTTCATCTCCGTGTTCACTTCTTTGGGCAGGAGTTCTCCCCCCCTGTTCAACAGATCCTTTTACCCACCACTAGCATTCCCCCTCCCTCTGGCCTCTTACTAGCTCTTGATCTTTTCATCGAGAACTGTCAACGTGACATCGGCCATCTCAATTTCTCTGCTCCTCTCAACCACTCTAACTTTTCCCTTCTGAACTTGCTGCACTTCGCTCTCTTAGGATCAACCCTGACCTTGTCATCAAACCTGTCGACAAGGACAGTGCTGTTGTTGTGTGGCATACGGACCTCTATCTCGCAGAGGCTGAGCACCAACTCTCGAAATGTTTCCTCCTACTTCCCCCTAGACCATGACCCCCCACCACCGAACATCAAGCCACTGTTTCCAGACTGTCAATAACCTCATCTCCTCCGGAGATCTTCCCTCCACAGTCCCCAGCCTCGGATAGCCTGCTTCTACCTCCTTCACAGAATCCACAAACAGGTCTGTCCGGTAGGCCCATTGTGTCAGCCTGTTCCTGCCTCACTGAACTCATTTCCTCCTATCTTGACTCCAGAACCTTCCCACCTACATCCACGATTCCTCCGATGCCTTGCGCCATATCAACGACTTCTAGTTCCCCGGCCCAAATCGCCTACTCCTCATCATGGATATCCTATCCCTCTAGACCTCCATTCCCTACCAGGATGGCCTCAAAGCTCTTTGCTTCTTCCTCGAACAGAGGTTTGTACAATCCCATCCAGCACCACTCTCCTCCTGGCTGAACTGGTTCTCTCACTCAACAATTTCTCCTTTAGAGCTCTGATGAAGGGTCATCTAGACTAGAAACATTAGCTCTATTCTCTCCCCACAGATACTGTCAGACCTGCTGAGATTTTCCAGCATTTTCTGTTTTTGCCTCCTTAGTTGTTGGCCAGAGGCCAGCAGTTGTCTTTTGTAAACAGCATAAGTGGGAATGGTGGGAGCTGCTGGAAATGCATCATCTAAATGTCCAGGGTCAGCAAGGGACCTGAGGGTAGGATTGGTGTTGTGGGGGAGAGGGGAGAGGTCAGCCGCAAGGGCAGGTGGTGAATGCCCCTTCCCACAATTCCTGCTACCTGATGCCTGGCCTTCAAGCAGGCATGGATTCCCCTGACCCAACTCACTGGGAACCCTGAAAACAAACGCATTAGAGTTTACCTTTCGGGCTTCCCACATAGCAACTCCCTTGCCAATTGCTGCTGGCTGAGTACCAGTGGATGAGGTCCTTAAAGAACCTGAATTGGTGGCATGTTGTGAAGGCAATCATGAGATTCCTGCCTCAGACTTAATCAGAACAGAGGTGAAGGTGGCGAAGCCCCCACCCAACATCCTCCCGTCTGAATAAATACCCCCACCTCCGATTACAAACTTGGAGGGGCCATTGAATACCTCTCATAATCTACCATGGTCAATATGAACCTATTTCTCAATTATTTCCTCAAAAGCATGTGACCTGCTTCGTCTTTATTCATTCTTGTAAAAGGTAAAGCTTGTCAACGGTTGCTGGGAAACACAGCAACATTCTGTTGTGATTGCATAGTTTATCCACTTACTGAAACTAGAAATGTGCTTTACAAAATCCAGATCTGTTTTTAAGGCTGTAAAAGCAATGAGAAGTGTTTGAACAATCTACTCTTTTATGGTTCACATCCTCTACTGTAAATGTACGAGGGGAATGTCACCATCTACTTTCAGCATGTCATGGTGCAATGCCCACCGTATCATATCTGTCTGAACAGTTCAGTTTCCCAATCCCCAACTGCTTCTGATTTCCACTGTGATTGTGCCTATTGAGCCTTGCCCAGCTCAGCGAAGTTTAGTCTGCCCTATTTGATTGTATGCTATGAAATATAAATTTGGGATTCCTCTTTCCTACATTTTTACATGAGTTATAGCACCATTTCAGTTTTGGCTTCATTCTCACCACCGTGAACTTGTTTGTCCTCACTGTTACAGTTGTTTATGTTTAGTTAATTTACCATCAGCCTGTTAGAAGGTGAGCTGCATATTTAAAATTTACCTATCCCCAAGAAAGAGTGTTGCAGAGAGCATAGAGCCAAAAATAGACACATTCTCAAGCAGTGGGTGATAACCTCAGACACACTTGGGACTGGTGTATTATATGTTTACTCAATTCACTGGCTGGTGCCGCACTGTCAGTGTTATTAGCCACTTATCAAATGAATAAATATATTTTTATTAGCCTTTTTGTAATCACTGTTGTGATTATATCATTCTCATGAATTGGTTTTAGAAATGTATTAATCATCATGACTTGTTGAATGTGCAGAGCCCGGCTCAATCCCGAGCCATGTATCCAACCCCATTTTGCTTAACTTTATTCTTGGGATATTGGCATCAGTGGGAAGACTGGACTTGAGAAGGTGGCAATGAGTCTTCCTTTTGAATTTGTGGTGGATATGCTGTTGCGGGACTCCAGCAATGATGAAGGATATCTGCCAAGTCAAAATTGTATGAGACTTGGAGGGCACCTTGGAGGTGATGCACCTGTATTTCTGGTTGCTGGCAATTGTGGAGGAGGTAGAAACCTTGGTGACTTGTCTCAGTGCATCCAATAGATAGGACACAAAACAGCTATGGTATGCTACAGTTTGAGATGGGTGCTGATCAAATGTCTTGGCTGGTGTTGAGCAACTTCAGTGTTGCTGCAGTTGCATGCATTCAGGTATAGATCCTGCCTATCACAAGCTGTCTACTCCCACCTCATTAACTTGCTTCATATCTGCCCATAACGCTCACTTATCATTGAAAACCAGGTCCATGCTACTTCCAGGCTCAATTATTCCAAAGCTCCCCAATGCTTTACCGTCATAAATTCTGCTCCTGTAACCTATCCGACACCAAATCCTGCCGTTTACACATACTTCAGCCTTACAGGACTACTTACAAAATAGGAGCAGAATTCAGCCTACTTCAAATTCTTGTCCTTTTGTTTCATCCATTCTCATGGTTTTGCTTACTTTCTCCAGCCCTACCATCTGCTACCATCATGCCATCCCTGAGTTCTCCCTCTATACTCTGCCATTGGTAACTGTCCCTTCAGCCTCTGAGGCTCTGCATGTGGGACCTCCCTTCCTAAACCCTCAGCTCTTCCCTCTCCTTCATTATGACATCCCCCAAAATGTATCATTTTAACATACTTTTGATCATCTTTCAATCTTCATTCTTTGGTTCAGCATTTATTCTTTTCCCCATAGACAGATTTCAGAGAACCGCAGATTCTCTTTGTCTTTGTGGTCTGCATGTGACTGAACTGCATTTGCATTCTGATTCAGCCAAGTGTCTTGCATCTCTCTGAGCTTGCACGGGACAGTCTTGTGGATATTTCAATAAACATCTGGCCTGGAAATTGATGACTTGTCATTAAGGTAAGCCCTGTAAAGATAAGGGCTGGAATTTTCCAGTCCTTCATACAGGCAAGATCTGCTGGTCCTGCTCATGTGAACGGGAAAACCTGCAGCCTAGGGGTATTGGAGGAGGACTCGCACCCATGGCCAACCTGGGTATTTCCACGGGTGCAAAGGTGCCGTGGCTGGTAATTTGTGCTGTAACTGCCACAGTGCTTTACCATTTTCCCAATATTGGCATTGATGCCTGGCCACCAGATTTATTACCATCAAAATCTCTTGTGCTATTGGGTGGCGGGGTGCTCTCTGGCAGTGGAAGGTGGTTAAGGGCATTGCACTGGCAATTTGTTTCTCTGGCCGGTGTTCAAATGTGTATTCATAGGCTGACAGGAGCAGTGCCCATTGCTGAATCCTGACCAAAGCAATCGGCGGAATGGCTTTATCCTCATTGTAAAGACCCAACAGTGGCTTGTGGTCCGCAACGGTTGCAAAATGTCTACTGTAGACATATTGGTGGAATTATCTCACACTGTATACCACAGAGAGCCCTTCTTTTTCTATCTGCGAGTATCCCTTATTAGCTTCTGAATGGGTTCTTGACATGTATGCAATAGGTCTCTCAGACCCATCATCCATTCTGTGTGATATTACTTCCCCAGTGTCATACAGGAAGGCATCACATGTTGGCACTAATTTCTTGGGTGGGTTGAAGTGTACCAAAAGGCACGATGAACGAAACATTGTTTGACTTTGTTAAGTGCTTCTTTCTGTGGTATTTTCCAAAAACATCTCTGGTGTTTCTTCCATAAAACACGTAAAGGAACAAATAGTGTTGACAGGTGTGACAGGAGTATAGTGAATAAAGGGGATGAGCTCAGAGCGTGGATCGATGCCTGGAAGTGTGATGTGGTGGCCATTACGGAGACTTGGATGTCTCAGGGACAGGACTGGATACTCCAGGTGCCAGGATTCAGATGTTTCAAGAAGGACAGGGAGGGAGGCAAGAGAGGGGGTGGAGTGGCACTGCTGATCAGGGATAGTGTCACAGCTGTAGAGAAGGTGTATGCTGTGGAGGGATTGTCCACCGAGTCTCTGTGGGTGGAAGTTGGAGTGGGAAGGGGTCGATCACTTTGCTGGGAGTTTTCTATAGGCCGCCCAATAGTAACAGGGAGGTGGAGGAGCAGATAGGGAAACAGATCCTGGAGAGTTGCAATAATAGCAGAGTTATTGTGATGGGAGACTTTAATTTCCCAAACATAGATTGGAATCTCCCTAGGGTAAGGGGATTGGATGAGGAGGAGTTCGTTAGGTGTGTTCAGGAGGGTTTACTGACTCAGCATGTGGACAAGCCTACAAGAGGAGAGGCTGTACTTGATCTGATACTGACCAATGAACCTGGACAGGTGTCAGATCTCTCAGTGGGAGAGCATCTTGGGCTTAGCGATCATAACTCTATCTCCTTTATGCTTGCATTGGAAAAAGAGAGGATCAGGCAGTTAGGAAAGCGTTTATATGGAGTAAGGGGAAATATGAAGACATAAGGCAGCAAATTAGAGGAGTAAATTGGAAGGAGGTATTCTCGGGGAAATGTACTGAAGAGAGGTGGCAGTTTTTCAAGGAATGTCTGTCTAGAGTTCTACACGACAACGTTCTGAGCAGACAGGGAGGAGTTGGTAGGTTAAAGGAACCGTGGTGCACGAAAGCGGTGCGGGACCTAGTCGGGAAGAAAAGGAAAGCGTACAAAAGGTTCAGAGAGCTTGGCGAAGATAGGGATCTAGATGAGTATACAGCTTGTAGGAAGGGACTAAAGAAGGAAATTAGGAGAGCCAGAAGGGGTCACGAGAAGGCCTTGGCAAGTAGAATTAAGGAAAACCCTAAGGCGTTCTATAAATATGTGAAGAGTAAAAGGATGAGACGTGAAGGAATAGGGCCTATAAAAGGTGAAGGCGGGAAAATCTGTACGGAACCAGTAGAAATGGCAGAGGTGCTTAATGAGTATTTTGCCTCAGTTTTCACAGAGGAAAAGGACCTGGGTGGATGTACTGCGGGTTTGCGGTGGACTGAAAAGATTGAGTATGTGGACTTTAAGAAAGAACTGGCTTGCCCAAAGGAGACAGAGAATGGGTATAGATGGGTCTTTTTCTAAATGGAGGTTGGTCACCAGTGGTGTGCCCCAGGGATCTATTCTGGGACCCTTGCTGTTTGTCATTTTCATAAATGACCTGGATGAGGAAGTGGAGGGATAGGTTGGTAAGTTTGCCGACGACACGAAGGTTGGTGGGGTTGTGGATAGTCTGGAGGGATGTCAGAAGTTACAGAGGGACATAGATAGGATGCAAGACTGGGCAGAGAAGTGGCAGATGGACTTCAACCTAGATAAATGCATAGTGGTCCATTTTGGCAGGTCAAATGGGATGAAGGAGTACAATATAAAGGGAACGACTCTTAGTACTGTAGAAGATCAGAAGGACCTTGGGGTCCGGGTCCATAGGACTCTAAAATCGGCCCCGCAGGTGGAGGAGGTGGTTAAGAAGGCGTATGGTGTGCTGGCCTTTATCAATCGAGGGATTGAGTTTAGGAGTCCGGGGATAGTGATGCATCTATATAAGACCCTCGTCAGACCCCACTTGGAGTACTGTGCTCAGTTCTGGTCACCTCATTACAGGAAGGATGTGGAAAAGATTGAAAGGGTGCAGAGGAGATTTACAAGGATGTTGCCTGGATTAAGTGGCATGCCTTATGAGGATAGACTGAGGGAGCTTGGTCTTTTCTCCTTGGAGAGACGTAGGATGAGAGGAGACCTAATAGAAATATATAAGATGTTGAGAAGCATAGATCGGGTGGACTCTCAAAGGCTTTTTCCCAGGGTGGAACGAGAGGACACAGGTTTAAGGTGCTGGGGGGTAGGTACAGGGGAAATGTTAGGGGGAAGTTTTTCACACAGAGGGTGGTGGGCGAGTGGAATCGGCTGCCGTCAGTGGTGGTGGAGGCAAACTCAATAGGGTCTTTTAAGAGACTCCTGGATGAGTACATGGGACTTAATAGGATGGAGGGTTATAGGTAGGCCTAAAAGGTAGGGATATGTTCGGCACAACTTGTGGGGCCGAAGGGCCTGTTTTGTGCTGTAGTTTTTCTATGTTCTATGTCAATAGTTGACCAATCCCAGGAATAATTTAAGCTCTGAGGTGTGTCTCAGGTACGGCACCTCTTTTATTGCCCATACTTTGTCCTTCATAGGATGCAAACCTGGGCATTGACATGGTAGTCGAGGTAAACTACTGCACTGGCCTTGAAAAAGCACTTTTCCCTTTTCAGATAAACTTCCACCTCCTGAAATTTTCTCAGTATCTCTTCTAGATTGTCCAAATGTTCATTGCCAGTTGCACACAGTAATCAGTACATCATCCAAATATATAATGACACGTGGCAAGCCCTGCAATAAGCTTACCATGGTTCTTTGAAAGATGGCACATGCCGATGAAATGTCAAAGGGCAAGTGTATGTACTGCTGTAATCCTTTATGGGTGTTAGCCTCCAGAAGCATCATCCAACTCTAGTTGTTGATAAACATGACTCATATCTAATTTGGGATATGGTTATCCTCCAGCCAGTCTTGCATATAAATTCTCTATTTTAGGGATAAGGTATTTGTCCAGTTTATCTGCCCGGTTTATTGTTAATTTATAATCTCCACAGATGCGGACTGTTTTATCTGGTTTTACTGCAGTCACAATAGGGGCTGCCCATTTGCAAACTGAACTGGTTGGATGATACCAAGTTCTTCCAGGCTTTTTAGCTCAGTCTCAACTTTGTCCAACAAAGCATAAGAAGAGAGATTATAGACTGAGGTTGTTTTCCTTGGAGCAGAGGAGATTGAGCGGGGACATGGATTGAGATGTATAAAATTATGAGGGGCACAACCACCCCAAGCCCTCTGTAATTTTGCGACAATTTAACTTTAATTCATCAGGGAGAGCCTCAGGGGATATGATCAGCGCAACTTGTGGGCCGAAGGGCCTGTTTGTGCTGTGGCTTTCTATGTTCTATGTTCTAAATTGCAGTTTATATGGCAAGACTTAGGAAAATCGCAGAACATTGTGACTTTAGGGCAACGTTAAATGAGATGTTGAGGGATCAATTGGTTTGCGGAGTAAACGATGAGGCAATACAGAGAAAGTTGCTGGCAGAAACTGAGATTGATTTTAAAAAGGCACAGGTCTAGATTTGAAAGATTTTGGAGTGGTTTCTGGCTCTATGTGAATTTTTGCTTTTACAGCTTTAATTTTCCCAAGTTCATCCTGAAAAAAGTCTGGATACCTCCAGATTACTTCATGTGGGCCTCCTCCTTTAATAGAACAAAGAACAAAGAAAATTACAGCACAGGAACAGGCCCTCCAGCCCTCCAAGCCTGCAGCGACGATGTTGCCCTTCTGGGGACCATATCCCTCTATTCCCGTCCTATTCATGTATTTGTCAAGACGCCCCTTAAAAGTCAACACCATATCCGCTTCCATTAGTTCCCCCGGCAATGAGTTCCAGGCACCCAACACCCTCTGTGTAAAAAATCTGCCTCGTACATCTCCTTTAAACCTTGCCCCTCGCACCTTGAACCTATGCCCCCTAGTAATTGAGTTTTCCACCCTGGGAAAAAGCTTCTGACTATCCACTCTGTCCATGCCTCTCATAATCTTGTAGACTTCTATCAGGTCACCCCTCAACCTCCGTCAAACCCCTTCTCGAAGATATGATACTACAATAGTAGACGCTCCAGTGTCTATTTCCATTCTTAATGGTTTGCCATTGATCAATAACACCACTGTAATGGGACTACCTTGCCCACTTTCACATTATTCATCTGAAGAACATTTTGATCACTCACAGAAAAATCTTCAACACTATGTACTAGTGCTGGTCTGTCCACTCTATCGCAACTAGGCAAGCCCCATTTATTCTTATATCTGTGCCTCAAATGGCCCTTTTGGTAACACATGAAGCATTCTACATTTCTGAATCTGAAAATCTTTGGGAATGGTTTCTCCCACACCAGTAACACTCGGTACTGATCCTTGGTGGTTGATTCATTCTCTTGAATCTCCTAACTTTACGTGCTTTGATAACTGTTTCCCAGTTTAAACTGAGGTCTTCACTGCTGGTGCCACTGCTGTCTACAGTTTCCCATCCTAACTGTTGGACCGTACCATTTTGCACATTCTGTGAAGTTCCTTGGTGCCTTCCAGCACTCTCCATTGCTAAAGCTATTTCCAGCGCCTTTTTAAAATCAATCTCAGTTTCTGCCAGCAACTTTCTCTGTCTTGCCTCATCATTTACTCCGCAAACCAATTGATCTCTCAACATCTCATTTAACGTTGCCCTGAAATCACAATGTTCGGCGATTTTCCTAAGTCTTGCTATATAATCTGCAATTTGCTCCCCTGAGGCTCTCCCTGTTGAATTAAAGTTAAATTGTTGTAAAATTACAGAAGGCTTGGGGTGGTTGTTCCCCTTATAATTTTATACATCTCAATCCATGTCCCCCCTCAGTCTCCTCTGCTCCAAGGAAAACAACCTGAGTCTATGCAATCTCTCTTCACATGAGGGGCATAAATAGAATAGACAGGAAGAAACTTTTCCTCTTGGTGGAGGGATCAATGACCAGGGGGCATCTTTTTAAGATAAAGGGCAGGAGGTTTAGAGGGGAAGTGAAGAAACACTTTTTCACCCAGAGGCTGGTGGGAATCTGGAACTCACTGCCTGAAAGGATGGTGGAGGCAGAGACTCTCATAACATTTAAGAAGTATTTAAATGTGCACTTGTGATGTCATTGCAACAAGGCTATGGTCAAGTGTTGGAAAATAGGATTAAAATAGTTGGGTGGTTTGTGTTTGACCCATGCAGATGCAATGGGCTGAAGGGCCTTTTTCTGTGCTGTAAACCTCCATGACCACAATCACTGAATCCTTTCAGTCTATGTGGGAGCAAGGAACCACCCAGCAAGAATAAAAAGATAGCTCCATTGCCCACCTGTACAAGCGGAAAGGAACTTGCCAATCATGCAGCAATCATCAGCCATGTACTTATTGAATGGCGGAACTGGTTCAATTAGTTTACTCCTGCTCCTATTTCGTATGATTTTGTGACCAAAGAAGAATCTCAGTCTGCTCTGTTACAGGAAAACATTCTTCAGAATCCTTCTGAAGTGCTTAACACAACATCTCAAACAGGATCTGCTGCCAGGGAGTCGGTGCAGTTTGAGGACCACACGTATGGTGGTTCCAGTTCGACAGTTCCAAGACAAAGGCCAAGAACAGAACATGGATCTCTGCACCACATTTATTGATCTGACCAAGGCTTTCAACACAGTTAGCCGTGAGGGCCTTTGGAAGATAATCGAGAAATTCATCGTAATTGTTCAGCAGTTAAATGCTGGTATGTTTCTATGTTCCCTGGATGACGTCTCATAACACCAGGTTAAAAAAATCCAACACGAGCTTGGATCGTTAAAATCCAACAGGTTTATTGGAATCACGAGCTTTCAGAGCGCTGCTCCTTCCTCACCTGATGAAGGAGCAGCACTCCAAAAGCTCATGATTCCAATAAACCTGTTGGATTTTAACCTGGGATTGAGAGACTTCTTACTGTGCCCACCCCAGCATCTCCACACCCTGGATGATGGTGAGGCTTCTGACCCATTCTTAGCACAAATGGAGTTTAACACCAACCTTTATCAGCATGTTTTTTCTCCACCATGCTCTCTAATCCTGTCCAAGATGATGATCCTGGCATCAGAAGCAGGTATTGCATGGACAGGAGCCTGCTTAACCTGTGATGACTCCAGGCAAAGACCAAGGTCTCCAAAGACATACTTTGTGACTTGCTGTTTGACTCCATAAACAGAGAGAAATGCAAGGAGAGAAAATCTCAAATTTGCTTCAAAGGATAAACAACTCTTTTTTTCTGTGTACCTGTGAAGCGCTTTGGATTGTTTTAGGGGTGGCACAGTGGCGCTGTGGTTAGCACTGCTGCCTCACAGTGCTAGGGACCCGGGTTCAATTCTGGCCTCGGGTCACTGCCTGTGTGGAGTTTGCACATTCTCCCCACGTCTGCATGTGTTTCCTCCGTGTGCTCCGTTTTCCTCCCACACTCCAAAGATGTTCGGGTTAGGTGGATTGACCGTGCTAAATTGCCCCTTAGTGTCAGGAGGATTAGCTAGGGTAAATGAATATGGTTATGGAGTCAGGGCCTGGATGGGATTGTGGTTGGTGCGGACTCGATGGGTCGAATGGCCTCCTTCTTCACTATAGGGTTCTATGGCTACACAAGTGGTGCTTTATAAATGCATATTGTTAGTATTTAAATCAGAGTGAGAAATTAAGCAGTTGACATATTTGCAAGCCATTCCACTAGTGATGGAAATTATAGGTTGTAAAATGTGACATACTCTTCAAGAAATAGCAACAGGCTGTGACATTGTTGACTACAAATATAATTATTTAACAGGAAAATCTATTTGACATTTCTAATGAAGTAAAAAAAAACAGCCTTATTCAAATAGATGCCAGGCAGATGTCTAGGTTTTCCAAGATTTGCAAAAATATATCATCTGTACAGATGTAGGTTCAATCAGAATATAAAGCCTCCCATCCATTGACTCTGTCTACACTTCCCGCTGCCTCGGAAAAGCAGCCAGCATAATCAAGAATCCCACGCACCCCTGACATTCTCTCTTCCACCTTCTTCCATCAGGAAAAAGATACAAAAGTCTGAGATCACATACAACCGACTCAAGAACAGTTTCTTCCCTGCTGCCATCAGACTTTTGAATGGATCCTCACATTAAATTGATCTTTCTCTATACCCTAACTATGACGGTAACACTACATTCTGTACTCTCTCCTTTCCTTCTCATGAACGGTATGTTTTGTCTGTATAGCGCGCAAGAAACAATACTTTTCACTGTATACTAATACATGTGACAATAATAAATCAAGTCAAAGAATGGTACAAAAATGTTACCTGGCACTTTGCAGCACTATCCCCTTCACACATGAAAAATATATTTGCTAATGTTCCTCTTGCAGTGCCCTTGCCATCTTTTGCTGTGGTTGAAAGAATGAAGGAGAGATCTACTTTGGGCATTTGCCAATGCTCGTTATAAATGTTTCTTCTTTCCAAAATCTGGAAAGAATCAAGCAGTTGCACCTCCCTGATTATAATGCAAGTATATCCATAAATTTTTTGTTCTTTTCAGTGTCATGTTATACACATAAAGCAAAGGAGATTTTGGCATTTTGTAACAATTTACTGTAACTTCAGCTTTACAGTAACTTCTCCTTCAAAAGGCTTATTAATAATTCAGGCTTATGGCCTACAGCAGTAATGTGCTGTGCAGAACATTTTTACACTAACAGGAAACAATTCAAATTGCCAGGAAATGAATGGTGAACAGTTCTGATAAATAGCTTTATCCAAAAATGAATGTAGTTTTCATTGTAAAATAGTTGAATAATGTTCATTTAGAAATTCTCAACCACATACACATTCTGAGATCGTCACACAAGAGTCAAGGTTTCCTTTCAATTCATTGTGTTGCAGTAGTGATTATTGCATAGAAACTCTGTCCTGCCATTGCAGTCTGGCAGCCTTTCATCTCGTTAAGACAATAATTTGCACCCTGATAGTCAACTCTCCGTTAAGCATCGCCTGGAGTGGCTCAGGAACGCCACCCTGGCATGGCAGTCTCTGCTGCATTTAGAGTCATAGAATCATAGAGGTTTACAGCATGGAGAGACGGGCCCTTCGGCCCAACTTGTCCATGCCACCCTATTTTTTAAACCTCTAAGCTAGTCCCAATTGCCCGCATTTGGCCTGTATCCCTCTATACCCATCTTACCCATGTAACTGTCTAAATGCTTTTTAAAAGACAAAATTGTACCTGCCTCTACTACTACCTCTGGCAGCTTGTTCCAGACACTCACCATCCTCTGTGAAAAAAAATGCCCCTCTGGACACTTTTGTATCTATCGCCCCTCACCTTAAACCTATGCCCTCTAGTTTTAGACTCCCCTACCTTTGGGAAAAGATATTGACTTTCTAGCTGATCTATACCCGCCATTATTTTATAGATCTCCATAAGATCACCCCTCAGCCTTCTATCCAGCCTCTCCTTATAACTCAAACCATCAAGTCTCAGTAACATCCCAGTAAATCTCTTCTGCACTCTTTCTAGTTTAATAATATCTTTTCCATAATAGGGTAACCAGAACTGTACAGAGTATTCCAAATGTGGCCTTACCAATGTCTTGTACAACTTCAACAAGATGTCCCAACTCCTGTATTTGCTCTAGAGGAAGACAGTAGCTGATTCACTGGCCTTTGCTTCTTCTGGGCCCATTTTCGAGTCAGTCGAGCTCTTTGTTTTTGCTCACCTCTCCCAAAGTCCATCCAGTCAGCTTCCAGAGGTCATGGCCATCACCGACTTTCTTCCAGTTGTCAGTGTCAATGTTTGCCATCTTCATATCTCACTTACAGGTGCCCTTTGTAGCGGAATTATGGACACCCAGGAGATCACGACCCTGTGACCAGGTCACGATACAGAAGGTCTTTGAGTAAATGGCATTCATTAATCCAATGAATGTGGCCAAACCAGCGCACCATCATTGGCTTGTCACTGGGTGTATGCTGATGGATTAACACACTTCAGGACATCTGAGTTGATGACTTTGTCTTGACCTTGCAGTGTAAAATTAATATTTATTAAGCATTTCTCTGCTGAATTGCCATTTGCTGCATTACCATTTTGTCTAGACTAAAGTCTGTAATATCCTTGATGTGATTTGCACTGCTGTCGCCCTTTTGAAAAAATTGTTGCACCTGCGGATGTTAGCAGATAGAGTTATATGCAAATCTCCTGGGGTAAGCTCATTTACTTACTCATCGGTGCTATCTTCAAGCCAACTTCTCTTTAAATTTCCCTGCACACAGTCTCGCAAAGATGTGCAGGGTACGTGGATTGGCTATGCTAAGTTGTCCATTAGTGTCACAAGGTGTGTAGGTTAGGGGGATTAGTGGGGTAAATATGTGCGGTTACAGGGATAGGGCAGGAGGATGAGCCTGGGTAAGATGCTCTGTCAGAGAGTCAGTGCAGACTCAATGGGCCAAATACCTGCCTTCTGCACTGTAGGGATTCTATGATTCTGATTCAATGTGACTCTCTACATCAATGTGGATGCTCTGTTTTCCCAGTCCAACATTAAACCTTATTAACCCAAACATCCTTATACTACAAAGATCAACCACAGGAAGTGAAGACATAATGAGGATGATGTCTGCATCACATTTGACCTACATTGGCTTCCGGTTCCCCTATATCACACATTTAAAACATTCTTCTTAGTGTTTAAATCCCTGAATGGCCTCACCCTTCCATATCTGTAGAACCTCATCTACCACTTTAATTTGCCCCCGTCACACAAGTGGTAACAATGCCTTCAAGCCGTCTGAGCTCAAGCTCTGAAATTCCCTTCCTACATACTAAAAAAGCAATAAGGGGGGAGAAGATGAATTATGAGTGTAAGCTAGCTAGTAGTATAAAAGAAGATAGGAAGAGTTTTTTTCAATATTTAAAGGTAAGAGGGAGGCGGAAATAGCCATTGGACCACTGGAAAATGAGGCTGGAGAAGTAATAATAGGAAACAAAGCAATGGCAGAGGAACTGAATAGTTACTCTGCATCAGTCTTCACGGTGGAAGACACCAGTGGAATGCCAGAGCTCCAGGAGAGTCAGGGGGCACAGGTGAGTGTAGTGGCCATCACTAAGGAGAAGATTCTGGGGCAATTGAAAGGTCTGAAGGTGGAGAAATCACCTGGACCGGATGGACTACACCACAGGGTTCTAAAAGAGATAGCTGAGGAAATTGTGCAGGCATTGGTGGTGATCTTTCAGGAATCACTGGAGGCAGGGAGGGTACCAGAGGACTGGAATGTAGCTAATGTAACACCGCTGTTTAAGAAGGAAGGGAGGCAGCAGACGGGAAATTATAGGCCGGTTAGCCTGACTTCAGTCATTGGGAAGATTTTAGAGTCCATTATTGAAGATGAGATTACAGAGTACTTGGAAGTGCATAATAAAGTATGACCGAGTCAACACAGCTTTGTCGAGGGGAGGTCATGTCTGACAAATCTGTTTGAGTTCTTTGAGGAGGTAACAAGGAAGTTAGATAAAGGAGAACCGGTGGACGTGATTTATTTAGATTTCCAGAAGGCCTTTGACAAGGTGCTACATTAAGACTGTTAAATAAGTTAAGTGCCCATGGTGTTAAGGGTAAGATCCTGGCATGGATAGAGGATTGGCTGACTGGCAGAAGGCAGAGAATGGGGATAAAGGGGTCTTTTTCAGGATGGCAGCCGGTGACTAGTGATGTGCCTCGGGGGTCAGTGCTGGGGTCGCATATTTTCACAATATGCATTAACGATTTGGAGGAAGGAACTGAAGGCACTGTTGCTAAGTTTGCAGATGATACAAAGATATGTAGAGGGGCAGGTAGTGTTGAGGAAGCAGGGGGGCTGCAGAAGGGCTTGGACAGGTTAGGAGAGTGGGCAAAGAATTGGCAGATGGAATACAATGTGGAAAAGTGTGAGGTTATGCACTTTGGAAGGAAGAATGGAGGCATAGATTATTTCTAAATGGGAAATTGCTTAGGAAATCAGACATACAAAGGGACTTGGGAGTCATTGTTCAAGATTCTCTTAAGGTTAACGTGCAGGTTCAGACGGCAGTTAGGAAGGCTAATGCAAAGTTAGCATTCATGTTGAGAGGGCTAGAATACAAGAGCAGGGATTTACTTCTGAGGCTGTATAAGGCTCTGGTCAGACCCCATTTGGAGTATTGTGAGCAGTTTTGGGCCCCATATCTATGGAAGGATGTGCTGGCCTTGGAAATGGTCCAGAGGACAAGAATGATCCCTGGAATGAAGGGCTTGTCGTATGAGGAACGGTTGAGGACTCTGGGTCTCTACTCATTGGAGCTTAGAAGGATGAGGGGGGATCTTATTGAAACTTACAGGATACTGCGAGGCCTGGATAGAGTGGACGTGGAGAGGATGTTTCCACTAGTAGGAAAAATAGAGGGCGCAACCTCAGGCTAAAGGGACGATCCTTTAGAACAGAGATGGAGGAATTTCTTCAGCCAGAGAGTGGTGAATCTGTGGAACTCTTTGCCGCAGATTGCTGCAGAAGGCTGTGGAGGCCAGGTCATTGAGTGTCTTTAAGACAGAGATAGATAGGTTCTTGATTAATAAGGGGATCAGGGGTTATGGGGAAAAGGCAGTAGAATGAGGATGAAAAAAATATCAACCATGATTGAATGGTGGAGCAGACTCGATGGGCCGAGTGGCCTAATTCTGCTCCTTTGTCTTATGGTGTTATATAGTAGTGATGGGCACCTAGGCTATTGAGTGGCTCTCCTTCATCTTCGTGGGCCGTAAGATTGAAATCAGCCTTGTTTATTAACCATGACCCCATGAATAAGATTAAATATATTTAATACGTGCCAAACATTTCATCACAAGTTATAGATCATAGATCATAGATCATAGAACCCTACAGTGCAGAAAGAGGCCATTCGGCCCATCGAGTCTGCACCGACCACAATCCCACCCAGGCCCTACCCCCATATCCCTACATATTTTACCCACTAATCCCTCTAACCTACTCATCTCAGGACACTAAGGGGCAATTTTAGCACAGCCAATCGACCTAACCCGCACATCTTTGGACTGTGGGAGGAAACCGGAGCACCCGGAGGAAACCCACGCAGACACGAGGAGAATGTGCAAACTCCACACAGACAGTGACCCGAGTGGGAATCGAACCCAGGTCCCTGGAGCTGTGAAGCCGCAGTGCTAACCACTGTGCTACCAACTTCAAATGGTAAATGGTGAAAACAAAAGAAATATTTACACTTTGGATGCAGAGGAAGTGCGTAGCTCTCACATTTGATGTTGTGTGCAAGCAGTATGTACCTCACTTCACTTGTCCTTGCTTTATGTGCGTATCACTTCAGTCATACCAAAGGAAAAAAACTATGTGCACAGAGGTCAGCAGAATGTGGTAACCTTGCGTGCGAACAACAGTCAACAGAATGTCTTGTCGGCCTCACTTAGAACCCAGATGAGCCACATGTGGCCCCCGGGCTGCAGGTTGTCCAACACTGCTACATAGAAGCTCCTTGACTTTCCTGTCCAACTTTAAGAACCATCTTAAAATTGCCCTATCCCGATACATTTTGTTCAGCCCTCCTAATGTCTCCTTGAGTAACCTGGTGTCCATTTTTGCTTTCCATCTCTATGAATCTGCTCGGGATGATTTTCTATCAAAGATGCTGAATACAAGCATGTTGTTGCTTGTACCCAGAAGGCATTTGTTAAAAAAAAATCAATAGATATATTCTCACTTAACGCTCGATTTAACATATACTATGGTACAATGAATGGAAATGAAATGAAATAAAATCTGTACCAACACCTCAGTTAACGCCAGAAACCTCTTCTTTGATCAGTTTTGCCAAATGTTTCTGGGGAGGAAATGAATATGTTGCAAATGAGCATAGTCAAAATCTTTTGGGTGAAATCAACAGCAATATTTGCATACAATTAAATATGTAGCAGACATTTCAACATCCGGTGGTACTAAAAAAATTAACTCATGTTTAAAAAAAGATTGTGCTGCTCATCATAGGGGAACTCCCAAATGACTCCACCATTCCTGTGGAGTGTCTCTGTTTGTGGGGGATATGTAAGCTAATTCTATTTAAATCAAGTCAGTACAACTAAACAGGGAATATTTAGGAGCCCTCTATGTCATGTAACATAAGTTATGTAAAGCTATTCTCCCTCATCTTGCTAACATATTGAAAATTCTCGTAGTGAAAAGGAGGCATGGCATTCCTGGCACTTTTTGTTCTTATGCAAACTAAAATTCCTTAACACAGATGACGTCACAATGTGGATGCTAGTGACCTTTATGGTCACTTAATTTGAAGAGTGATTGTGGGCACTTACCCAAATATTGGTACCTCTTAGGTATCCACTACCCAATTTCTTGCCATAGAAACTATCTAACCTTCTGAATATTTCCAGCATAGCCTGTTTATTTGAAAAAAAAATTCTGGGATGGAATCTTCCAAAATTTACTCAAAGTGCTGGCTCTGCCAGGAAAACCTGCCTACAGCTCCCCCAGCTGCACAGTCGGCATTTTTGTGCCGGATATTGTGGTGCTCAGAGTAAAAGAAAATCTTCTGGCATCTGCTGCCATCACGCTGGTGGGGCTATGTCTCATAGAGCTGGCAATGCCAGCTCCTGATGATCAGCGAGCTACAACAAAATCTACCCCTCTCCCCACACACTCTCATGGATACGGGAAACCCCATTCCCTACCATCCCCATAAACCAGGCAAACTCCCCCATGGCTGTGGGGACCCCCCCCCATCCCTTCTACAAACACAAGGGCAACCCCCCATCCACACCTAAGGAAAAGCCCCCTCCCCCAATGGAATTCCCAGAAGGCCTGCTCCCTGGCACTCCCCTATCTGTGCGCCCCTTCCAGTTTCCGCTTGGCTGCTGTGCAAACATTCCATGAGGGAGGAGCATATGGAGTGGAAACCCTTTAATTACATTTAAATTTATTACAATTTATTGAAATGAGCTCCCCATCCTCCTGGACAGGAGCCTCGTTACATCACTGGTAAGGTGATATGATTTGATTTGCCACATATATTGGGATACAATGAAAAGTATTGTTTTTTGCATGCTGCACAGACAAAACATACCATTCATAGAGTACATAGAGGAGAAGGAAAGGAGAGGGTGCAGAATATTGTGTTACAGTAACCGGTAAGGTGAAGAGAAAGATCAGCTTTATATGATCTGTATGAGAATTCAAAAATTTGTTAGATAGTTTAAAAGATTTAGAATACAGCATTAGAAGTGCAGAATGGGAGTAAAAGATGCAATTAGTGGCCAGCTCACAAGAAGTCACTTCACTCCAGGGGGTGTCTTTGGCGGAATCTGAAGATCACATTGGTGGTAAGGGGTGGAAAAGTGTGCACATAGACTGGCATCTATGTCGTGCTTCTCAGGACCACTGGATGTCTCAAATGAATTTGGTCAATTAGGTACTTTAGGAATGCAGTCACTGGTCTAATGCAGGAAAAATGGCAGCCAATTTGCACAGACCAAGCTTCTACAAACACCAATGTGACAGTGACAAGATAATTTTGTTTTTGAAATGAGGGATATAAAATGACTAGGACACAGGCGAGAGCTCCCTTGTTCTTTGAAAAAAAAGCCTTTGCATCCACCTGCGAGAAATATTCAGAAAATCGGGCAGCAGGAAGAGAGATTGTATTTTGGAGACCCAAAGTCACCCATATTCCCTGACAGGGCCTCAGTTTGATGTCTCATCTGAAAGACAGCATCTCAAAGTTCAGTACTCCCTCAGCACTGCACTGGAGTGTCAGCCTTGATTTTGGTGCTCAAGTCCAGGAGTAAGATTTGAACCTGAACCCATCTGACTCATAAGGTGAAGCTTCCACCAACTGAGCCACGGCTGGTATATGCTTCAGAATTGCCTGCACTTCTGTTTTGAAAGTTTACGGACTTCATTCATTTAGTTAATTTATTCACAGTCATATAATTTCCCACTGCATCAATGGTATCATTCTGAAAAAGGTGAGGTTGTCAGCCTGAATGGTCAACTCAGTTTCTCTCTCCACAGATGCTGCCCACATTGCTGAGTATTCCAGTAGTTTGCTTTTGTTTCAGATTTCCAACACCTATAATAGTATGCAAGTAGTGACTCACCTTGTGGTTTGGGTCTGAAGAACCACATAGACTGATTGATTACCACATCTTTATATCTTCACACGCAACTTTTGTGTCAAAATATTATTTCGGTTCTCAGCAAATAGTAGAATGGATTTGGAGTCTGGGCCCAAGGACCTGACAGCATTGCCACATGAAGTCTAATGACCTCACACGGGTGGTCAAGGTCAGTGAATGAATCTTCACACGATAATTCTAGCCACCACACCACTGCTTCCACTGTTCAAGATACCATATCTCCATCACTTACCCAGCAGTATTCCCTGCACACACAACTCACACCTAAAATCCAGATATTCCACCTCACTACCACTACCTTTTTAAAGTTTATTTATTAGTGTCACAAATAGGCTTACATTAACACTGCAATGAAGTTACTGTGAAAACTCCCTGGTCACCACACTCCAGCGCCTGTTCGGGTACACTGAGGGAGGATTTACCATGGCCAATGCACCTAATGGACATGTCTTTCAGATTGTGGGAGGAAACCAGAGAACCCGGAGGAAACCCACGCAGGCACAGGGAGAACATGCAGACTCCACACAGACAGTGACCCAAGCCAGGAATAGAACCAGGGTCCCTTGTGCTGTGAGGCAGTAGTGCTAGCCAGTGTGCCATCGTGCCGCCCTTTTCTGTGGTAATTAATTTTGACCTTTTCTGCAATACACACAACTCATGAATGACTAAAAACATGTTAAGATATAGTGCCTTTAACATAGCTCTATGTTTCAATGTGCTTGACATGAGTGTTACTGAAAGAAAATTTGACACAAGCCACGTAAAGCGATATTAAGGAAGCTGACCAAAGGTTTGGTCAAATAGGTAGATTTAAAGGAGCACCTTAAAGGAGGAAAGGAAGGTAAAGGAGCAGAGAGATTTAAGAAGGAAATTTCATAACTAAGGAAAGGTGAAGTGTATAAAATTGTGGAAGCTCAAGAGGACATAATTTGTGGAGAACTGATATCTTGAAAGATTATAGGATTAGAGAAGATTACTAAAATAAGACAGGGGGAGGCAATAAGGGATTTGAAAACAAGGGAACAATTTTAAATTTGCAGTGTGCTTAACTGGGACTCAGTGTAAGTCAATGTGCACACGGATGATGAAGTGAGGGCACGTGCAGAGGAGTTTTGTTTACCATGGGTAGAATATGGGAGATCATCCAGGAACATGTTGGAATAGTCATATCTAGAGTTAGCAATGCAATGTTGACTGTTTCAACAGATGAGCTGAGGTAGGGGCAGAGTTGGGCACTGTTAAAGAGGTGGAAATATGTTCTTAGTGATGGCACAGATATATCATCAGAGATGGGTATCTTGGACAGGATTTGTTTGAAGGAAGTACAAAGGAAGATAGGAGAGGAAAAGAGAAAGGCACATGTTCAGAGTTAGGACAGAGGAGCCTCTGAGCAAGTTCAGCCCAGTGAGCTAGCAAAAGAGAAGCCTGGCAGATACAGTTGATCGGATGGTCTCGCTCTCGGTCCATGGCCTCCTCCCAAGGTGAGGATGGAGGAGACAGGGGAGAATGTTTAAAAAGATGGTTTTCAGTCAAGAAGATGAAGGGCACCTTTGCATTCTAACAGAGTTATAAATGAATGGGGAGAGTGGTTGTTTCTCAGCAAACACAGAAGGAAGTATGTTTGGGAGGTGTAGGATAAGGGGATTTGGTGAAGTGCAAGACAAGGAAAAGATCAGAGATGACTTTATATGTGATTGATTGATTCCTTGCTACTGAACCCGAATGTGTGTTACCAACCTGTCTGTTCCTCAATAGACTGAATCCTTCACAGAAATCCAACAATAATACTTAGAGAGCCCTTCAAACAGCAAATAACATCTAAAGCATCATGTTCTACCAAGTCAGAAGTGCAGAGACCATCTTCTCTCCTTCTAAGGGATTGAGGATAATTTACTTCTACTCTGGTTTTATGTATTCTGAGGTGGTTGATATATTAAACGTGCAATCTACAGGCTCTGCCACATGTGCTGTAAGTTGTGCTTGGAAAGACGGGTGGATGGATAATTTGGAGGTTTATTCATTGCCTCAGATTCTTGGACTTTGTCTCTTCACATTCTTGATGAAGTCTGTGTGCGTGTTTGGTAGCTCCTAGATGAACTTTCTCCATTTTGGTTGGTCAGACGTCAGGGACTCCCATGCATCAACAGGGATGTTTGACCTCTTGTGGGATCACTAATGCATTTTCACTGTACTCCTGGGAGTCTGCTGCCACAACGGATTTCTGAAGTCAAGTAGTTGACCATCAATCCTCCTGTCACCCAAGTCCTGGATGTGCTCCAAGCCACCCACTGAAGTATCGAAGCTGCTGCACCTGCCATTTCCAGGGGTGCAGAAACAAATATGACAGCAATAAATAAAACACAATAAGAAAGAACGAGGAAAAGAGAAAGTTAAAAAACTTTAAAGGGTAAACATTCCAGTGCACCTGTTTTTTGAGTGTGCCCAGGGAGCATATTGTGAAACGTTCAATCAGAAGTCATCATTTTCAATCCATTAAAGTTATAGAAGAGATGATTTGTATGATCCTCAATCGTGCAAGTGCCTATCCCTTGACCACTAACACTATTAGAGGCCAATCCTTCACCAGGTAATAAATGGCGAAGGTCCTATAAAAAAGCAACTGTCTCTTAGTTCCAGATTTCCCCATAAGAACCATTCTCTCAGTTTCTACTCTGTGAATCAAAGTCTTATATATTTCAATAAGATTACTTCTCAGTCTTCTTAAACTCCAATAAGCATAGGGCAAATACTCAACCTTTCCTCATCCCAGGAATCAATCCAGTGAACCTTTTCTGAACTGCTTCCAATGCAAGTTTATCACTCCTTACGCAAGGACACCAAAATAGTACAGAATAATCCATGTGGTTTCACCACCGATGTCCTGTACAGTTGCAGCAAGACTTCTCCACATCACACTTACAATAAAGGCCAACATTCCATTTGTCTTTGCATGCTAACTTTTGGTGATTCGGGTACAGATCTTCCTGCATTACTTATAATTTTTTACTCACTCTTAAAGTTACAAAGCCAATGCTCAGAGTGGACCAGGCAGAATCAGATCCTTCCTTGCTTGCTCCAAAAAAACAAATTCAAACTCCAATTGAATCCAATTCAAAGTCCCCATAAGAGAAACAAACAAGATCCAAGCTGACAAGATAAGACATTGCACCCCATCTTGTGTTTGATCTGATGCTTGATCTTAGCCAAAAGGCCAAGAAGAACTCTCTAGTTAAATAATATTCTGTTTTTCTATTTTTCTTGTCAAAGGGGACAAACTCACATTTCTCCATATTATACTCCATTTGCCAAATTTTTGTCCACTCAGATAACCTATCTATATTCCTTGCAGTCTCTTTTATGCTTCTCGCAGCTTGTTTTCCGACCAACCTTTGTATCATCAACACTTTTAGGGTGGCATGGTGGCATAGTGGTTAGCACTGCTGCCTCACAGCGCCAGGGACCTGGGTTCAATTCCCGGCTTGGGTCACTATCTGTGCGAAGTCTGCACGTTTTCCCCGTGTCTGCATGGGTTTCCTCCAGATGTTCCGGTTTCCTCCCACAGTCCAAAAGACATGCTGGTTAGGTGGATTGGCCATGCTAAATTCTCCCTCAATATATTGGAACAGATACCAGAGTATGGCAACTAAGAGATTTCACAGTAACCTCAGTCTATTTGTGACACTAATAAGTAAACTTTTAAACTTTAACTTCATTATATAGATTGTAAATAGTTGAGCCCTGCAATACCATCAATTAGTTTGCCAACCTGAAAATGATCCATTTATCCTGACTCTTAGCTGAACCTTTCTCCATGCTAATGTATCACCCTGAACACCATGACCTCTTATGTCATGTGGTAATCTTTTGTGTGGCACCTTTTTGAATCCCAGTTGGAAATCCAAAAGCAACACATCTCACTGACCTCTTCTATCCACCCTGCTTGTGGAAATCCAAAGGCAACATATCTCACTGCCCTCTTATCTACCCTGCTTGTTACATCCCCAAAGAACTGTAATAAATAAACAAACATGATATCCCTTTCACAAAATCATGTTGACTTTGCCTGATTGTATTTTGAATTTCTAAATGTTCTGCTACTGCCTTCTTAGTAAAGAACTCGAGCATTTTCTCAAGGTGAAACAGTAATTTACTTCTTTCAATTAAGTATATGGCATATTCACTGCTCACAGTGCAGTCCGGTCTATGCTGGAGAGACCAAATACAAAGTGGGTGATTACTTTGAGGAATACCATGTTCTCTCCGAAAGACCTGTTTTTCCAATAGTTCATCACTTAATAATTCTCTGCTCTTACCCTGAGCTGTCAGTCCTTGGCCTCCTACACTGTTTCACTGAAGCTGAACTGAAGCTTGAAGGAAGCTTCTCACGTTTTGATTAGGCATTGTCTAGTCTTCTGGACTGAACAAAGAATGGAACAATTTAAGATCATAATCATCACTTACATTTTAATCAGTCGCTGCTAGTAAAGATTCTTCTGTTGCCATTTATATCTTCTCTGGACCCATATTTTATTTATTTTCTTGTCCTTTTTGCCTTGCACCATTATCTCTGTCCTATTTAATCCCTCCTTCCTTCGACCCCATCATCAGCCTTCCTTTTTTTCCCTTTCCTTGCAACTTTTTCTGCCTCTACTCACTGAAAACCTATTGCATGTCTAACCTTTTCCAGTTATAATGAAAGATCATCAACCTGTAATGTTAATTTCAGATTCAGGTTATTTATTTCAATTGGCAATAGCAGAGGTGTCAGACCCGAGGTAGCTCAGTTAGTATTTCCTTGTACTCTTAAAAATGTTTTATCATGGACTTGTAATTTTCTGCTGCAGTCTCCATCAACAGTCTATTACCTATTGCTAGCGTTTAATTTGAATGCCTACAGCTTATGGATTTAAACAATAGCTTATCGCGTGGAACATTGTCAAAAACCTTTGGAAATATATGTCTGGTCTATTAGTCCAGTTGGATTGTAATTTCCTTAAAGAGGTCAAGGAGGTTGGGTATAGGCACACTGACAACTGTTACCTAAATTAATTCTCAAAATTACTCCTGATAATCTATTTCACGTAAACTGGAAGAAAGATTAATTTGTTTGCAGTTGTTTTTATCTAATTTGTCATTTTTTTAAAAATGTATTTGTCTATTTCCAATCTATCTAGATACTTAACTACTTCTCTAAAGGTTTTCAAACTGTTTTCAAATGCTTATTTTTTTCCTAATACCTTTGCTCTCCCTCTCATCATTTTAAAAAAAATCGTAATACCCAGCCTTGCTCTGGAGATGTTTAATTTCACAAATTCTATACAAATGAGTTTTTTTTGCCAGGCGTAGTAGTTAATATGGTGAGTTAGCCATTGTGCTTAAAGATAGGAGATTGCATAGAGAAGGGTAATGTGACCTGAAGGAAGTCTGGAGCAATCAACAACTCAAAGTATAGGTGGATAATAAATGGCAGAAGTTGCTAATATGGAGAAACAGAATTGGGATGGGAAGAGTCCTTAAAGTAGCCCAAATTAATAGCAATAGAGTCCAAGGATGAATCATCAGCCATACGCAAAGGTGGTGTGATTTAAAAGGAAATGTAGCCTCAATGATGGTAACTGTTCAAAAGTATTGAATACCAGCCCTTATCATTTGCTTTCGAGATGGAGAAGGCAATGATTCACCAGTTAAGGCTGGAGATGCGCAACATTTAGCAGAAGATCACAAGCTATGGAATAGTTGGGATGAAACCATACCGAATATTCATTAAAGGTCAAGTTAATGTAGCATAATTTTATTTTCTTCATATTTTATCGTAATTTAATATATTTAGTTTTAACCATAGGTCATATTTGGTTGGATGTGATAGTGTGTACGCTTAGGTAGATTCCCTGCAGCAAGTTATCCTTTTTCCTGTGTCTGGCTATTGGATCAACAGAATGTAACAAACATAGAAAAAAAGGCATGGAGAACTTCTGCTCCTAATGGACTACCCATGGCTTATTTTCCATCCATCAATTTATATGGATAGAAAGTCATGTAGAATCCCTTACCAAATCAGTGTGCTGAATAAACTTCTCATTGAATCAGAATCTCATAACTCAGGCTGCTTTCCCCTGTAATTTGCTGCAATATTTTTTGACTGACTTGCGTACTTTTAATCAAAATTTGTGGTTTAGATTTGTGGAAGTTACTCAACCGGGGGTACATCGATAGTTTAAATTAAATGCAGAATGTTGTTGGCTGTAACAGCTGCAGGGTGGTTTTATCCATCACTGATGACCAAGGCACTGGACTGGAACATGTAAAATCTACCAGTAAACATATTTATGCTTGACTTTGATGTCAAGAAGAAGATTTAGACCTAGAGATATCATGCCGGCGAACATGATACAGGTGGCTGTTTTAAAATATGCTAATTCACTTTGTCCAAATAGTGTTAGGTGTTTATGCTATCTTTAATTTGGCAGAGTTTGTAAGGAATCAATAATGTGACAGTGTTGAATTGTTTTTTTTGTCCAGGGAAGGAGTTATTGATAAAACAAGAGAATTAGAAACTACTGAAGAGGGTTTTGAACATACAGATATTGTCAACAAGTGTCTGAAGTCATAGTTTGAAGAAACAATTAGACACTTCATTGGATAATTATAGCTCAAGGTTGACATTGATGGGATCTGCCAATCGGACAATCTGCCCACAGTGGAAAGCAAAAGTATAAAATTGTTGCAAAATGATAATTCATTGCTAAGCCAAACAACGTGGGGTCAACTGCTAGAGGTTTGATTGGTAGGAAGGTTAACCACTCATTAGATGATCGCACTTACATATTTCTTGTAATATATTTGAGATTAACTGTAATGGTGCATTGCAACAGAGGCATTGCAATAGGTGCCTTCTGTTTTACAAACTTAGTAAAAGCATTAGTGTTTAATGTAGGCCTTGAATATTGTCACGTTATTTCTCATAATTCTATGTACAAACCGTAAAGTAAACTGTCAGGAGACTGTTACATTTTACAGTCTCAACTGCACTGTTCAATGTTTTAAGACAATGAATAGATTGCAAAATTCCCCATAATGACTCCAAAATACAGTACAGGTATAATGCATGAGTTAATGGTTAAGGGCCATTAACATTTAAGTAAAAATCTGAATACCTCGTTTTAACTAATATGCCACAAGACTTCATTTTTAAAAAACAAAACATAACCTTTGTTGCATATAGAACAAATCAAACAACACAAATATTAACACTATGGCTTATAGATCCTTGATTTACTTTTTACTTCCCCCAAGAATTCTCTTGTAACACATATCAAGCTTAAAGTTATTTGCTTCTGCAACCATAACTATGCCACAGTCCTCCAGAGAATTCTCCTCCACTCTGGCTATTCTCAGAGGTAAAACTTTCAGTTACAATCTCTTGGTAATGGAAGCCTCAGCCCCTTGTTGCGGTTACTTTTCAATATTTCCCAGCTAATCTATCTGCCTGCTGATTTCTTTACCACAAGATTGTGAGGCCCATTGTCGATTCTTCGATATGCTTTAAACAAGGCAAGATTTGAGCTTCTGTTCCCTCTCAAAATTTAGACTGAGACTAAGCCTCACCCAAGTTCCACATGGTCAGTGATGGTTAGCTTTTTTCTTTGTTACAGGCTTAGCTAACTATCGATTATTAACTTTGACCGTCTCTTAGTGAACTGCAAACCACACCAGCTCCAAACTGCCACTAACTCAGCAAATAATCAGATAAATTGAAACCAGAGAATTTCCCCAAGCTCCATCCATCTGCATAAGGACATAGCCTGCTTGGGATGTTCTAAACCTGACCTTTAGGAACATAGAGCAAAAGTAGGCCTTTTGGCCCTTTGAGCCTTCTCCGCCATCCAGTAAGAACAAGATACCAAGTTACCACCAACACGTCTCCTGTTCCACCAGAGGCCCAAACATCCTAGACCACTGCTACACAAATATCAAATATGCCTACCACCCTATTGCCCGCCGACACTTTGGCAAATCAGACAACAAGGCTGTGCTCCTGCTCCCGGCTAATAAGCAAAAACTGAAAAGGGAGAATCTATCAAATAAAGTCGTGCAATGTTGGTCTGAGGAATCGGATGATCTCCTATGGGGCTACTTAGAGTCAGTAGACTGGTCAGTTTTTAAAAACTCTACTACCAGCCTGAACGAGTACACAACCACAGTAACTGACTTCATTAGTACGTGTGTAGAAAACTGTGTGCCAAAGAAGGAAATCCGTGTGTTTCCCAATCAGCTAGGTCTGAGGCATTCAAGTCAGGCGATCCTGATCTATACAAGAAAGCCAGATATGATCTAAGGAGATCCAAAGATGCAAAAGACAGTACCGGACCAAGCTAGAGTCCCAGGCTAGCCACACAGACATCACCCGACTATGGCAAGGTCTGCAAGACATAACAGGCTACAAGATGAAGGAATGTAAAATTGCCGGCTCCAACACACCTCTCCCTGATGAGCTCAATGCATTCTATGCCCTTTTGAGCAAGAGGTCAGCGAGAGCTTGCCCTCCACCCCAGATGCCTCGGATGAAACTGTATCCGAGGTCACCATTGCAGGTGTCAGAGCAGCTTTCTCGAAGATCAACCTACGGAAAGCGACTGGCGCGGATGGGGTACCCAGACGAGCACTCAGATCCTGCACGGATCAGCTGGCGGGGATATTCACAGACATCTTCAACCTCTCTTTACAACAATGTGAGGTCCCTATCTGCTTCAAGAAGATGACCATCATCCCGGGACCAAAGAAAAGCCAAGCAGTGTGCCTTAATGACTGTTGTCTGGTGGCTCTGACGTCCATCATTATGAAGTGCATTGAAAGATTAGTCATGGCACAAATCAATTCCAGCCTCCCGGACTGCCTGGATCCACTACAGTTCACCTACTGCTGCAACAGGTCCACAGCAAACGCCATCTCCCTGGCCCTGCAATCAACCCTAGAACACTTAGATAACAAAGACACCCGTGTCAGACACCTATTTATTGACTACAGCTCAGCCTTCGACACCATTATTCCTACGAAGTGCATCTCCAAACTCCCTGGCCTGGGGCTCGGTTCCTCCCTCTGCAAATTGGATCCTGAACTTCCTCACCCACAGACCACAATCAGTAAGGATAGGCAACAACACCTCCATGAACATTCTCAACACCAGTGTCTCACAGTGCTGTGTCCTCAGCCTCTTACTATATTCCTTATAAACCTATGACTGTGTGGCCAAATTCCCCTCCAACCCGATTTTCAAGTTTGCTGATGATACCACTGCAATGGGTCAGATGAGAGGGAGTACAGGAATGAGGTAGAGAATCTGGTGAACTGATGCAATGACAATAATCTCTCCCTCAACATCAACAAAATGAAGGAGATGAAGGTTATCTCCAACTGCAGCGGGATCTTGATCAATTGGGCCAGTGGGCTGACGAATGGCAGATGGAGTTTAATTTAGACAAATGCGAGGTAATGCATTTTGGTAGATTGAACCAGGGCAGGACTTACTCAGTTAATGGTAGGGCGCTGGGGAGAGTTATAGAACAAAGAGATCTAGGGGTACATGCTCATAGCTCCTTGAAGAAAGTGGAGTCACAGGTGGACAGAGTGGTGAAGAAGGCATTCAACATGCTTGGTTTCATCAGTCAGAACATTGAATACAGGAGTTGGGACGTCTTGTTGAAGTTGTACAAGACATTGGTAGGGCCACACTTGGAATACTGTGTGAAATTCTGGTCACCCTATTATAGAAAGGATATTATTAAACTAGAAAGAGTGCAGAAAAGATTTACTAGGATGCTACCAGGACTTGATGGATTGAGTTATAAGGAGAGGCTGAAAAGACTGGGACTTTTTTCTCTGGAGCGTAGGAGGCTGAGGGATGATCTTATAGAGGTGTATAAAATAATGAGGGACACAGATCAGCGAGATAGTCAATATCTTTTCCCAAAGGTAGGGGAGTCTAAAACTAGAGGGCATAGGTTTAAGGTGAGAGGGGAGAGATACAAAAGTGTCCAGAGGGGCAATTTTTTCACACAGAGGGTGGTGAGTGTCTGGAACAAGCTGCCAGAGGTAGTAATAGAGGCAGGTACAATTTTATATTTTAAAAAGCATTTAGATAGTTACATGGGTACGATGGGTATAGAGGGATATGGGACAAATGCGGGCAATTGGGATTAGCTTAGGTGTTTTTAAAAAAAAATAAGGGCGGCATAGACAATGCTGTAAACCTCTATGACTCTATGAGATAGTTATTGACTTCAAGAAGCATAGTGGAGGACATGCTCCTGTCTATATTAATCGGCACGAAGTAGAAATGGTCGAGATCTTCAAATTTTTAGGTGTCCAGATCACCAACAACCTGTCCTGGTCCCCCCCATGCCAACACTATAGTTAAGAAAGCCCAATAATGCCTCTACTCTCTCAGAAGATTAAGAAAATTTGGCACATCCGCTACAACTGCCATCAACATATACAGATGCACCATAGAAAGCATTCTTTATGTCTGTATCACAGCTTTCTATGGCTCCTGCTCTGCCCAAGACCGCAAGAAACTATAAAGGGTCATGAACGAAGCCCAGTCCATCACTCAAACCAGCCTCCCACCCATTGACACTGTCTACACTTTCTGCTGCCTCGGAAAAGCAGCCAGCATAATTAAGAACCCCACGTACCCCAGGCATGCTCTCTTTCACCTTCTTCTGTCAGGAAAAAGATACAAAGTCTGAGGACACGTACTAACCGACTCAAGAACATCTTCTTCCCTGCTGCCATCAGACTTTTGAATGGGCCTGCCTCGCATTAAGTTGATCTTAGCTATCTCACCCTAGCTATGACTGTAACACTACATTCTGCACTCTCTCCTTTCCTTCTCTATGAACGGTATGCTTTGTCTGTATAGCGCGCAAGAAACAATACTTTTTATTGTATACTAATACATGTGACAATAATAAATAACCCTCGAGTACCTAATCCATCAAAACTCTAACTCAGTCTTTAATAAATTTAATGACCCGGACTCCATCACTTTCTGCAAAAGAGAATTCCACAGACTAATGACCCCTTGAAAATAAAAAAATCTAATCTCTGTCTTATTTTAGCCTCTTCCAACAAGAGGAAACAACCTGATGGTATCCACCCTATCAAGTCCCCTCCAGATCTTAAATGTTTCAATAGGATCACCTCGCATTCTTCTAAACCCCATGAGGTAAAGGTTCAACTTACTCGACCTTTCTTCATAAGATAAGCGTTTCATCACAGGAGTGAGATGAGTGAACCATCTCTGAACTTCTTCTAAAGCAATTAGATATATTTTAAGTAAGGTAAAACTGCACACGGTACGCTATGTGGTCTCACCAAGGCCCTGTAAAGTGTCAGTAAAGCTTCCCTACTTTTATATTCCATTTCTTTCGCAATAAGCACCAACATGCCATAATTAAAATTATGTGCCGGATCATCGACACAGATGCCATCATCTCACGTGAGAACACCATCCACCAGGTACACGGTACATACTCTTGCAACTCGGCCAACGTTGTCTACCTGATACGCTGCAAGAAAGGATGTCCCGAGGCATGGTACATTGGGGAAACTATGCAGACGCTGCGACAACGGATGAATGAACACCGCTCGACAATCACCAGGCAAGACTGTTCTCTTCCTGTTGGGGAGCACTTCAGCGGTCACGGGCATTCGGCCTCTGATATTCGGGTAAGCGTTCTCCAAGGCGGCCTTCGCGACACACGACAGCGCAGAGTCGCGGAGCAGAAACTGATAGCCAGGTTCCGCACACACAAGGACGGCCTCAACCGGGATATTGGGTTTATGTCACACTATTTCACATAAATATTTCTGCTTTTTTCCTCCTGAGTCTTTATCATGCGATCCTAGAATCAGAATTTATGTCACACTATTTGTAACTCCCACAGTTGCGTGGACCTGCAGAGTTTCACTGGCTGTCTTGTCTGGAGACAATACACATCTTTTTAGCCTGTCTTGATGCTCTCTCCACTCCCATTGTTTTGTTTCTTAAAGACTGGATTAGTTGTAAGTATTCGCATTCCAACCATTATTCATGTAAATTGAGTCTGTGTCTTATAAGTTCTGTTTGTGAACAGAATTCCCACTCACCTGAAGAAGGGGCTCAGAGCCTCGAAAGCTTGTGTGGCTTTTGCTACCAAATAAACCTGTTGGACTTTAACCTGGTGTTGTTAAACTTCTTACTATAATTAAAATTACCTTGATTTACAATTTCTTCCTTGGTCTGATGAAGTAAATAGGTTTTACAAGCTTTCAGGGTTCAATGCTTTTGGACCAATTTATATTTAACGCCCAGAACAAAAACATCTCTTCCATTTCTTATGGCAGATGTACCCAGTTCTTTAGCTAAGTCTGCCCACCTGTGATCTTATAATGCTATCACTTTGGGTAACCCTTTGAAATGCCATTTTTTGTGCTCTGGTAATCTTGAAAGTCCAACATTTTAATTACAGCCTGTCCTCCCCTCTCCACTGTCCCATCCTCAGCCTTACAATATAAATTTCCTATTCTTTTTGTCTCTGGCTCTAATGAAGGGTCATCCAGACTCAAAACGTTGGCTCTTTTCTCTCTCCACAGATGCTATCAGACCTACTGAGATTTTCCAGCATTTTCTGTTTTTGTTTCAGATTCCAGCATCAGCTGTATTTTGCTTTTATTTTAATTACCTTGCCTTTGAAACTTTAATCTTCAGAATTATTATCTCCAAAATATCATAAACAATGAACTAGATAGTCACAACACTAATAATTTCATAATTGTATGCGTAGCGATGACCTCACATATCCTACCCCAATCCTTTAGTCAGGATAAGCCAATTAGCTTGTGAAAAATACACTTACTGTATTTTAGAAATAAGAAATACATGCTTTAAGTTGTTTTGCAAAAAAGCTGTAAGCAAGCAGCTTTAGCTTCCTGAAATATTAAAATATCAAACAGGAAACAGAGCTAAGCATTTTTTAAGAAAGCGAAAAGCAACAGCTTCAATAAGACCTCTTGAAGAAAAGCCAGTCAAGTAGATTTCACTTCCCCTGGAGTTTAAAATATCTAACAGGAAATAAATGTAAAGCACTTGAGTTTCAGATTTGGCTCAGGGGTGGCACTCTTGTCTGAGTCAGAAGGTTGTGGATTTATGTCCCATTACAGAGATTCGAGCACTTACTGGCTACAGCACAACATTGAGAGAGTGCTGCACTGTTAGAGGTGTCGTAATTTGGGATGGCAACAATTGGATTGTAATAATTTTGGGATGACTTTAAGCCATGAAAGGCATAAAAATAAATGTGCTTTGAACTTGAGTATAACTAACTTTGATAAGATGCCCACTACGACTCTCACCGACTTTTACAGATGCATCATAGAAAGCATTATTTGTGGTTGTATCACAGCTTGGTACGGCTCCTGCTCTGTCCAAGACCACAAGAAACTACAAAGGGTCATGAACGAAGTCAAGTCCATCACGCAAACCAGCCTCCCAACCATTGACTGTCTACACTTCCCGGGCAGCACGGTAAGCACAGTGGGTTAGCACTGCTGCTTCACAGCTCCAGGGACCTGGGTTCGATTCCCGGCTTGGGTCACTGTCTGTGTGGAGTTTGCACATTCTCCTCGTGTCTGCGTGGGTTTCCTCCGGGTGCTCCGGTTTCCTCCCGCAGTCCAAAGATGTGCGGGTTAGGTTGATTGGCCGTGCTAAAATTGCCCCTTAGTGTCCTGGGATGCGTAGATTAGAGGGATTAGCGGGTAAAAATGTAGGGATACGGGGGTAGGGCCTGGGTGGGATTGTGGTCGGTGCAGACTCGATGGGCCGAATGGCCTCTTTCTGTACTGTAGGGTTTCTATGATTTCTATGATTCCCGCTGCCTCGAAAAAGCAGCCAGCATAATCAAGGACCCCATGCACCCTGGACATACTGTCTTCCACGTTTTTCCATCGGGAAAAAGATACAAAAGTCTTAGGTCATACTACCAACCGACTCAAGAACGGTTTCTTCCTTGCTGCCATCAGACTTTTGAATGGACCTACCTTGTATTAATCTTTTTCTATACCCTAACTATGACTGTAACACTACATTCTGCACCTTCTCCTTCCCTTCTCTATGTACAGTATGCCTTGTCTGTATAGCGCGCAAGAAACAATACTTTTGACAATAATTTAAAAATTGTATGGTCTTGTTAAATGTATTTTGTCTCTTAAATTGCTTTGAAATGGTAGAAGAAAAAACGTTGCATCCAATAAAACATACATATGCTTTTAGTAGAAGTGAAAATAGTTGGTTGCAGATTTAATCCCCCTTTTCCCCATCAGTGTTGTAGCTCTGTCCCAGTGTATACCCTTTATTAGTTTCTGCCCATGTGTAATAGCCATAACATTTAGCAAATCATTCTACTAAATGCACCAAAAAGTTTACATTTAACATAAAATCTCAGCCATATTAATGACACATTTCCTGCACAATGGTATTTTAAAGCTAATTTGTTAGCATACGTGTGTCTGTTGGAAGGTACTAAAACCAATATGAAAATTTCAGAATAGATTTAATCTGATATTAAACATTTCAGACGATTAAACTAAAAACTCCATTCATAGGCATACAATTAACTTTAGTGCTGCTGCAAATGCTGAGCATCATATTCCACCTTAATTAGGTCTTTGCATCTATTGGCAGACGCAAACCTATTACTCTGAATATCTTTCAGAAAAAAAAACAATGTTGGAAAATCAACAGGTTAGCTAGGAGCTGTAGAGAGAACAGGGTTAATGTTTTACATTAATAACATTCCATCAGAATTGGAAGTTAGAGCTTTAAAAAGCAAGCTTTCAGACAGGCAAGACTTCAGGGTAAAAGAGTGGCCCATGAAAAAGTAAATGACAAAAGGAATAAGGGCAGAAATAAAGGATGGGTATAGATCTCTAAATGGCAACAGCATAATCATTTCCAGCAGCTGATGCCCTAGAAAACTGAGAATAGATATCATTCATTACTGAGCCTCCATAGCCCCCTTCAGGGGCTGCCCTTTGCCAATCGTGGTGTATCCCCCCCCCCTTAGACTAAACCCCCACCTTACCTATTTCCTCTCTTAAACCCACCCCTTCTCCTCATAGCCCCTTTGCCTAACACTCCCAAACCCGCCTGTCCCAAGATGCCAGGCTTACCTGCTTCAGGGGTCCTAGGCCTCAGATCCCTCACTACAGCTGCAGCCCCGGCAGCTGCTACTGACATCTTCCTGGCAGCTGCCGGGACTGATGGAGCTGCCGGCCAATCTGATTGGGTGGCAGCTTCAGAGGGTGGAACTTTCATCCCAATTAGGACTGAAGTTGGGTCTCGGATACAATTTGGAGGAACTTGTGTAGCCATGTACTGGGACTGAGATGTTTGACTTCCAATAACCACAATCATCTACCTTATGCTAGATATGACTCCAAACAATTGAGTTTTATTCCACCCTGCAAAAGTTCTCACTGACGTCAGTTTTGCTAAGGCTCTTTGATACCAGTGTCACCTCGAGATCAGCTCTTTTGTCCATATTTGGACCATGGCTGTGATGAGATCAGGAATGAACTGGCGCTGGCGGAACCCAAAATGAATGTCAACGTGCAGATTATTGATGTGCAACTGTCACTTTGTAACAATGGACAACACTTTCACTACTTTGCTTATAATCGAGTGTAGACTGGTTGGCTGGGTTGGATTTGTCCTGCTTTTTGTAGACAGGCAGACCAGGACAATTTTCCACATTGCTGGTACATGCCAGTGTTGTAGCTGAACTGAGCAGCTTGACTAGAAGTGCAGCTAATTTGTAGCACAAGTCTTCAGCACTGTTGCCAGAATGCTGGCAGGACCCATAGCCTTTGCAGTATCCAGTGTCTTCAGTTATTTCTTGATATCGCCTGGAATTAATTGAATTGGCCGAGAACTGGCATCCATCATGTTGGGGACCTCAGGAGGAAGCCATGATGGATCATCCAGCATTTCTGCTCGAGGATGGTTGCAAATGCAACCATTGTCTTTTGCATGGATGTGCTGGGCTTCACCACCATTGAGGTTCCTTCAGCATTTGCTCAGACTCAATCAGCCATGTCCTTTAGGACTTGGCCAATTTAGTTAGTACTGGTGCTACCAAGCCGCTCTTGGTGATGGACATTGAAGCCTTCACCCAGAGTACATTCTGTGCCCTTGCCACCCTCAGTGCTTCTTCTCATTTGTGTCTGACATGGAGGAATTCTAATTCATCGGTTGATCATTCATCAGTAGGTGGTTATCAGCAGGAGGTTTGTTGCCCATGTTTGACCTGATGGGAGTCCAGAGTCAATATTGAGAAGTCCCAGGGCAACTTCCTCTTGACTGTATACTGCTGTTCTGCTAGTGGATAGGACATACTCAGGGATGGTGATGTCTGGGGCATAGCCATTTATACTTATATACAGACAGTGTCAGGTTGTTGCTTGACCGGTCTGTGGGACAGCTCTCAATTTTATCACAAGCATCCAAATCAACATCAAGGACAGTAGGTTCCTCCCTTGAGACCCTCTGAAGCAGGAGAATCCATCAAAGAAAGTCGTGCAATGTTTGTCTGAGGAATCAGATGATCTCCTGCGGGACTGTTTGGATGTGGAGATGCCGGCGTTGGACTGAGGTTAACACAGTAAGAAGTCTCACAACACTAGGTTAAAGTCCAACAGATTTATTTGGTAGCAAATACCATAAGCTTTCGGAGCACTGCTCCTTCGTCAGATGGAGTGGAAATGTGCTCTCAAACAGTGCACAGACACAGAAATCAAGTTACAGAATACTAATTAGAATGCAAATCTCTACAGCCAGCCAGGTCTTAAAGGTACAGACAATGTGGGTGGAGGGAGCATTCAACACAGGTTAAAGAGATGTATATTGTCTCCAGAAAGAACAGCTAGTGAGATTCTGCAAGACCAGGGGCAAGCTGTGGGGGTTACTGATAACGTGACATAAATGTGACTGTTTGGAGTCAGTGGACTGGTCAGTATTTAAAAACTCTGCGAACAGCCTGAATGAGTACGTCACGATAGTAACTGACTTCATTAGTAAGCGTGCAGAAGACTGTGTGCCAAAGAAGCAAATCCACCTGTTTCCCAACCGGAAACCATGGATCAACAGGGATATCCACTGCTTGCTGAAGTCCAGGTCTGAGGCGTTCAAGTCAGGCGGCCCTGACTTGTACAAGAAAGTCAGATACCAAAAGACAGTACCTGATGAAGCTAGAGTCCCAGGCTAGCCACACAGACCCCTGCCAACTATGGCAAGTCCTGCAAGACATAACAGTCTACACGATGAAGGCATGGCAAATCGCCAACTCCAAAGCACCCCTTCCTGATGAGCTCAATGCATTTTACACCTGTTTTGAGCAAGAGGTCAGCGAGAGCATGCCCTCCACCCTGGAAGCGATGAACCTACATCCGAGGTCACTATTGCAGATGTCAGAGCAAACTTCTAAGGTAAACCTACGGAAAGCGACTGGCCTGGATGGGGTACCCAGACGAGCAGTCAGATCCTGCGCGGATCAGCTGGCGGGGGTATTCACAGACATCTTCAACCTCTCTTTACAACAATCGGAGGTCCTAATCTGCTTCAAGACGACGATTATCATCCTGGTTGCAAAGAAATGTCAGGCAGCGTGCCTTAATGACTATCGGCTGGTGGCTCTGACATCCATCATTATGAAGTGCTTCAAAAGGTTAGTCATGGCACAAATCAATTCCAGCCTCCCAGATTGCCTGGATCCACTAGATTGCCTGCCGCCGCAACAGGTCCACAGCAGACGGGATCTCCCTGGCCCTGATCTCAACCCTGAAACATCTAGATAACAAAGACATTGTGAGACTCCTATTTATTGACAACAGCTCAGCCTTCAAAACCATTATCCCTACGAAACTCAACTCCAAACCCCATGGCCTGGGCCTCGGCTCCTCCTTCTGCAACTGGATCCTGAACTTCCTAATCCACAGACCACAATCAGTACAGATAGGCAACAACACCTCCTCCATGATCATCCTCAACACCGGTGCCCCACAAGGCTGTGTTCTCAGCCTCCTACTATACTCCTTATACACCTATGACTGTGAGACCAAATTCCCCATCAACTCAATTTTCAAATTTGCTGACGACATCACTTCAGTGGGTCGGATCTCAAACAATGACGAGACAAGAGTACAGAAATGAGATAGAGAATCTGGTGAACTGGTGCGGCAACAATAATCTCTTTCTCAATGTCAACAAAATGAAAGAGATTGCCATCGACTTCAGGAAGCGTAGAGGAGAACGTGCCCCTGTCTACATCAACAGGGACGAAGTAGAAAGGGTCAAGTGCTTCAAGTTTTTAGATGTCCAGATCATCAACAACCTGTCTTGGTCCCCTCATGCCGACACTATAGTTAAGAAAGCCCAACAATGCCTCTACTTTCTCAGAAGACTAAGGAAATTTGGCATGTCAGCTACGACTCTCACCAACTTTTACAGATGCACCATAGGAAGCATTCTTTCTGGTTGTATCACAGGTTGGTATGGCTCCTGCTCTGCCCAAGACCGTAAAAAACTACAAAATGTCGTGAATGTAACCCAAATCCATCACGCAAAACAGCCTCCCATCCATTGACTGTCTACACTTCCTGCTGCCTTGGCAAAGCAGCCAGCATAATTAAGAACCCCACGCACTTCAGACATTCTCTCTTTCATCTTCTTCCGTCGGGAAAAAGATGCAAAAGTCTGAGGTCACATACCAACCGACTCAAGAACAGTTTCTTCCCTGCTGCCATCAGACTTTTGAATGGACCTACCTTGCATTAAGTTGACCTTTCTCTACACCCTATGACTGTAACAGTACATTCTGCACTCTCTCTTTTCCTTCTCTATGAATGGTATGCTTTGTCTGTATAGCGTGCAAGAAACAATACTTTTCACTGTATGCTAATACATGCGACAATAATAAATCAAATCAAATCAAAATCAAATCAAATCTTCCTCTTCCTAAAGGACAAGGGTGAACCAGTGGCTTTGTATAACAATTATGTCACCTTAAATGGTTCTAGAACAGAATAGAATTTTTAAATTGTAGTGGTGAGAGTTAAACTATGTAACCACTACACTACCTGCACACTACATTTTCATGACCTTTCATCAGTGATCCTCCTGTCATCATAAGGTCAGAAGTGGGGATGTTTGATGATTGTCAACACCATTTGCAACTCCTCAGATGTTGTAGTCGTTCATGCTCAATGCAATTAGACCTGCACAATATCCAGGCTTAGGCTGACAAGTGGCAAGTAACTTGGGTATAGAGGAATATGGGCCAAATGTGGGCAATTGGGATTAGTTTAGGGGTTTAACAAAAAAAGGGCGGCATGGACAAGTTGGGCCGAAGGGCCTGTTTCCATGCTGTAAGCCTCTTGACTCTAAGTAACATTCGCACCACACAAGTGCCAAGTAATGAGCATCTCCAACAAGAGAGAATCTAACCATCGCCAACCACCTTGATGTTTAATGGCATTACCATCACGGAATCTCCACCATCAACATCCTGGAGTTTATTATTAACCAGAAACAACTTGACCATAGGCTAGGAATCCTGTGGCGAATAACTCACCTCCTGACTCCCCAGAGCTTGTCCATCATTTACAAGGCACACGCCAAGAGTGTGATGAAATACTCTCCCCTTGCCTGGAGTGCAAGTTTGATGAATGCAACTCCAACAACACTCAAGAAGCTTGACACCATCAGGACAAAGCAACCTGCTTGATTCGCATCCCGTGCATTAACATTCACTCCCTCCACGACCAATGCTCAATGGCAACATGTAACATCTACAAGATGCACTGGTGGAACTCACCTAGATTCCATAGAAAGCACCTTCCAAATCCTTGATAATCACTACCATCTATAAGGTCAAGGGTAGACAACATATGGGAACACCCACCCCTGGAAGTTCCCCTCCAAGCCATCACCATCCTGACTTGAAAATATGTCGCTATACCTTCACTGGCGTTAGGTCAAAATCCTGAAACTCCCTCTCTAACAGCACTGTGGGTGTACCAACACCACATGGATGGCAGCAATTTAAGAAAGCAGCTCACTATCACCTTTTCAAGGGCAATTAGGGATGGACAATGAATGATGGCATAGTCAGCAAAATCCACATTCCTTAAATGAATAAAAAAACTGATAAATTGGGATACTTAATTTTTATTTAATAGAAAAAGATATACACAATTGATTTTAACAAGAGTTTGCAAACAATTTATTCCGCTCCCCAATATCACTGATTTTTAATCCTGATTTATTGTAAACTGCATTTATTTCACAGGATCAATGAATGTAATAACAAGATTTACTTCTTTGCAGAGCAGGTAATATATACAAAGAATCAATTTCTTTATCAATATAACGTGTCAAAAATGCCTAGAAACCTTATTTAGACTCAACTTTGAGATTCAATCCTTAAACGCTAACATTTAGAAACATAGAAAACTACAGCACAAAACAGGCCCTTCGGCCCCACAAGTTGTGCCGATTCCACTCGCCCACCACCCTCGGTGTGAAAAACTTCCCCCTAACATCTCCCCTGTACCTACACCCCAGCACCTTAAACCTGTGTCCTCTCGTAGCAGCCATTTCCACCCTGGGAAAAAGGCTCTGAGAGTCCACATGATCTATGTCTCTCAACATCTTATATACCTCTATTAGGTCTCCTCTCATCCTACGTCTCTCCAAGGAGAAAAGACCGAGCTCCCTCAGCCTATCCTCATAAGGCATGCCACTCAATCCAGGCAACATCCTTGTAAATCGCCTCTGCACCCTTTCAATCTTTTCCACATTCTTCCTGTAATGAGGCGACCAGAACTGAGCACAGTACTCCAAGTGGGGTCTGACGAGGGTCTTATATAGCTGCATCATTATCCCCGGACTCTTAAACTCAATCCCTCGATTGATAAAGGCCAGCACACCATACGCCTTCTTAACCACCTCCTCCACCTGCGGGGCCGATTTTAGAGTCCTATGGACCCAGACCCCAAGGTCCTTCTGATCCTCTACAGTACTAAGAGTCTTTCCCTTTATATTGTACTCCTTCATCCCATTTGACCTGCCAAAATGGACCACTACGCATTTATCTGGGTTGAAGTCCATCTGCCACTTCTCCGCCCAGTCTTGCATCCAGACTATGTCCCTCTGTAACTTCTGACATCCCTCCAGACTATCCACAACCCCACCAACCTTCGTGTCGTCGGCAAACTTACCAACCCATCCCTCCACTTCCTCATCCAGGTCATTTAGAACAGATCCCTGGGGCACACTACTGGTGACCGACCACCATTTAGAAAAAGACCCATCTATACACACTCTCTGCCTCCTTTGGGCAAGCCAATTCTGGATCCATAGGGCAGCAGCCCCTTGGATCCCATGCCCTCTCACTTTTTCGAGAAGCCTTGCATGGGGGACCTTATCGAACGCCTTGCTAAAATCCATATAAACCAAAAAATTTTAATATTATTTCCATTTACCAACACAAAGATAAACATTTAGGTTACAGTTTGGCTGGATGAATCTTGGGTAGAACAGAATATTAAATTTAGGAAGAAAATATGCTTGTGATAATAATTCACTTATTTGAATCCTTCATTCTTTAAATTTATTCCTTAAGATTTATCTTTAATTCCAAAGCAATTTTTGTTATCCAAATGGAAAAGGGGCTTCAGATAAAGTCAAAGCCATTAATTAACCTCGAACAAAAAATGCTTCCACAGAATTCTCTAGATTTTCAAGAATGCACTTTTACGAATCACACAAAAGACTCCCCTGTAATCAAATGTGAACATGCAATATCAGTCATTGTAAATAAGAAACAATAACACAAAATTTTGGTTGACACGATTACCAGCAGAAAATATGGATGAACCAATAACGCAAGAGCATTGCAGGAATATGTATTCCTTAAAAGTCATACAGAAATTCAAAGCAAGAGAAACTAAACTTTGCTAATCAACGTAATTTTTCTAAGCTTAGAAGTTAAACTGTGCTTCTTTGTTTAGGGGGACAGGTGTTTCTGCAGTGGATGATGTGAATCCAGATCACATGCGGTCTCTCTGATGCACTCAAGGGTGTCACTAAGTAACTGCAGGGCACGGAATGGTGAAAGTGAACAGCCTGCTGTACCAGTGATATGGGTAAAAAGAGGGACGAGGTCCTGCAGGGAGGTTTTAGGGAGCTAGGAAGTAGTACTGCAAAAGTAGTACTCTTCAGATGATTTCTGGTGCCACAGACGGTGGCTGGAGAGATGGTTCAGGAGGGAGTTGGAGGGGTGGGAGATGGGACCTGTACAGATTGGATGGGTTGTACCCAGAGAGAGGATTTCTCTGCCACGTGAATGCTGGTTCCGCTTTGGGCAGTCAGGAGGGGAGTTATCTTTTGCAGAACTCCCAACTTCTGACTTGCTCTTATAGCCACAGTATTTATATAGCTGGTCCAGTTCAGATTTTGGTCAATGTTAGCCCCCAGGACATTGGTAGTGGGGGATTCAGCGATGGTAATGTCATTAGATGCCAAGGGGAGATGGTTGGCGATAATTTTTATTTGATTGTCACATGTATTAGCATAGTGAAAAGTATTGTTTCTTGCGCACTTCACAAAGTATACCGTTCATAGAGAAGGAAAGGAGAGAGTGCAGAATGCAGTGTTACAGTCATAGCTAGGGTGTGGAGACAGATCAACTTAATGCAAGGTAGGTCCATTCAAAAGTCTGATGGCAGCAGGGAAGAAGTTGTTCTTGAGTCGGTTGGTATGTGACCTCAGACTTTTGTACCTTTTTCCCGACGGAAGGTGGAAGAGAGAATGTCCGGGGTGCATGGGCTCCTTAATTATGCTGGCTGCTTTGCTGAGGCAGCAGGAAGCATAGACAAAGTCAATGGATGGGAGGCTGGTTTGCGTGATGGATTGGTTCCCTTTTGTTGGAGATGGCCATTGTCTGGCACTTTTGTGCCATGAATGCTACTTGCCACTTATCAGCCCAAGCCTGAATGTTGTCCAGGTCTTGCTTTGTATGGGCATGGACTGCTTTAGAATGACGAGTTGTGAATGGTGAATATTGTGCAATTATCATTGAACATCCCATTCTTGACTTATGATGGAGTGAAGTCATTGATCAAGCGACTGAAGTTGGCCTGGAACACTACCCTGAGGAACTCCTGTACTGATAGCCTGGGACTAAGATAATTGAATTCCAACAACTGTACCTATCTTCATTTATGGTAGGTATGACTCTAACCAGTGGAGAATTTTCCCCCGATTCTCACTGACTCCAGTGTTCCTAGGGCTCCTTGATGCAAAATAAAGGTCAGAGTAAGAGGGAACGAGTAAGGCCTGAATTAGGTTTATTGTGTGAACACACAGAATATGATAATGTTGTGGTGATAATGGAGACTTGGCTCCAAAAAAAAGGGGCAGGACTAGATACTAAGTATTTCTAGATGCAAGGTAAGGAACAAAATGAAGGATAGCAGTGTTAGGAAGAATATTATGTATGGAGCTGGAGAGCATATGTCCTAGAGCGGACTTACATAAAACTACTTAGTTTAAAAATAATGAATAAAAGCTCATTACAAGACTATTTAAAAAGCTGTATTATCGATAATTTTATAGATGCAAAAGTTTGAGTCTGATTTATTATCTATGAGTATAAATAATTCCAACTTCTAGCTACCTATATATTTATGCACATGATGTACTTATTGTCTCAATATTCCTGATAAGTCACTCAAATAGTCTGGATACATTATCCTCAAAATATCATGTTTTCACATTCTACATGCTTTGGTATTAGAGTGCAAGCTTTTCAGGAACTTGATTATCATACTCAGTCTATAGGAAATAAATGAACCACTTTACCCCTAAAAAATGTTGGGTTCGAAAGAATTGAACAAAGTTTAATTAAGCAGCAATACAATATTCCAGTGTGTGTTAAGCTTTATGCATAAGAAACAAACCTTAATAGAATGTTTGACCATTTGCTGGTGGTAAAATGTCTTGTATAGACAATTCCTTACAATTACGTGCATGTAACATGTAATTTTCATCCAAAAATCCCAGTACATAAGTTACCTTGCAAGTCCTTCCTATAATACAACTGAATGGACTAACAGTCAGCTCCAAAACAATGATTTCAACTTCAGGTAGGAAGTATAGGGAACAAAAATGTGACCCATGAAAAGGGCAGGCACAATCAAAACTTGAAAAATAAGCTTTATTTTGGATTCAGGCAGAATTAGCAAAACTCAAATATTACAGCCCTAACCACAATTTTAGCTTTCCAGGAATGACTTCATGAAAACAAAATGTGGTTTAAGAATAAACAAGTGTAATGAGAACACAAAGGGCTTACACTCACACAGCTAGTTGCACAGAATTAGCCCTGTAATTTTGGTTGTATAACATACCAGCAAGATTAAAATAGTGGCATATAGTAAAATAAAAGATAATGGCAATTATTTTTTAAAAATCCTCTTTTTAAATATTGCAACCAGAATTAGGTTTGATTAAATTTTGTCCACAATGTTGCCTTGGATACAAAATGTCATTAGGACACTTTTAACTTTTGAATCAGAGACTACCTGGCTCAAAGTTGATCGTGTGATTATTTAAAAAATAGCATTACGCTTCAATAATGGAAAAAGTTTTAACCATTAGGATAATGAAGCTCAAAGAGCTAGATTAACTTTGAACATTGCAATGCCATGTACACTTATTTTCAAATTTTGCAACATATTATCAATTTCTCAAGGTTTGCAATCATCACCATTAAACATACATGCACAGAATAAAATGTTAGCAGAGTTAATGACTGAAAATCCTTGCCTTGAAGCAGATGCCTTCGAGTGTTAGTTCAGCAGATAATGCGATTGGATATAGCTTGCATTGAGAAAATGTAATAGAGTAGAATTGTTCAGAACATGATTAAAGTGTCACAACACTGATAATGAATATTTAAGTGGCATACATCCTTTAAAACGGTTTGTGAAAAATCTACATTCAAACTTCACTACTAAATCTTCCACAATATCCAATACAGTATATATAGGTAATGGTTTTGCCATCATAAATCTGCAAATATAGTTGCAAGAGATCTCAAAATGCCGCCATATCCGGTTTTAGGAGAACTGAACATAAAGCTCACTGCTCCAGTGTTACACTTCACATTTTAGGTACTTGTTTGGTTTATGCAGGACATACTTTACATTCTTACCCCCATCTCAAATAAAGTGTGAAAGATACTTTAACACTGTACATAATAGAAAAATAGTTTTTGTTTAAGGTATTATAGCTACAGTAGTGTAAATCTGATATCTTCTCCCTTCTCTTTACCTGGTTAATATATTGCCAAAAAATAGTTGTAGTGCTTTTGCCACCTCTAATTCTCAAAGGTGTTAAAATCTAAACTGATGCTAGCTACCTTCACTGAGATTCATTTTTCAAATCAAAATAATTATTCAAAGATTATAACAAAGTTCTTACTGAGGGGATTAAACAAGCAAGGTTGGTACATTTTATTCACAATAATTACTGAAAGTCTGTTATGACAGAAGGTGACCAGGCAATTTTTTTTTGAGTGCTTAGATTTATCTTGTGTCCTCCAAGTCAAATGAGCTTTTTACCGGTTTCAAATCTGTTCAGTTGGATGAAGCAGAAGTATATGAACCCACTGAACAGTGCAGCACTTCCAACGAAAAAGAAGTGGCTTCATAATATAGCATTTTTTTTTCAAATAAAATTTAAAAGGTTGACATAAATACATTGCATTTCAATACTTGTATTAACAAAAAAAGGAACGGCCAAGCGAATTCAGAAATGTCTAATACTTAACTGTCCTAATCCTGTAGGAACGTCATCAAAACAAATCCAACATGGTATGCATTTTAAAAATTTACATTAATTTTACATATCCTCCCTCTCTTGTCCCACAGTTTGATAAATCCAGTCTGCTGTCCAACACTCTTTGGTAAATGGCTGTCTTGTAAATATTTAGTTTTGTTTCCATGGCCAAGTTGAATTTTTCCACCAGGCCAGCATTTTCAAAATGGTCAAAAAAAGTAATAAAATGATTCAACCCCAAAAATTGATGTCCACGATTTTGCAAACAAAACATTCACAGCAGTATTTGGATACAATTTTCTTAGAAAGCCAAGGTGGTACCACAGATGCTCAAATTGCAAGTGCTTTTTTTAGGCTACTTGGGATAGCTGCAAAAAAACATTGACACGTAGCCAGTGAAAGAGGAGCTTCTTCACCTCAAGCACAAGGAAAAGGGTAGATTTATTTTATTTTGATTGAGGCATATAACTGTTATGTTTCACAGCTTGAGGCATGTAACTTTGCTGATCAGTTTCCAGACCTGCACTAAATCCCAAAAACTCCAGTTTGACAACAGTTTGATCATTACTGCTTGGGAACTCCTCCTTATTTGTACAGCATCCCTCCAAGGCTGAGCTCTGATCCGAAATTTCCATTTGACTTTGTCTGAGTGAGTCTTCATTCGTACCACTCAGAACTTCATTTGAATGTGGCACACTCAAATTTCTCTCCTCAATGCCAGCATTCTGTTTAAAATACTGTCTTTTTACTTCTGTGCTGCAGCTTCCAAAATTGCCATATGTATGTTCATCAGCCTTTTCTTCATTTTCTAATAATGGCTGGGTTGATTCTGATCTTGTAAATGCCTGTGCTGACGGTTGCTGACACCTATAACCAGTGTCATTCACTAATACAGTTGAATACTGGACTGTGCTTGTAGTATTCTGTGCAGACTCACTATCACTATCTGAAACACTTTGTCGAGGGGAAGACATGCACGAGGAACCTCCAATACCACTACTGTGCTCTTCTGATGTACTCTTCTCCTTCTTTAAGGATGTCAATTGCTTTATTTCATCCTCATTAGATAGATATTTCTCACCATCTGCATCAGCTTCTATTATTATAACATCAGAAATAGAGCCATCTGGATTCATGGGTTCCTTTGGGCCGAGGTTGTCCTGTTGAAAATAGTTACTTGTTGTGATTAAAAGTGACATATGTATAATCTAAATACATTAAAGTTATGCAACACAAATTAAAAATCCTTATCAAGTTAAGGACCAGTCAGTACAAACTCACTGTCGTCAACAAAATCTAATCTCAGTAGCACTCAGGTATGAAACAGCAAAATTGCATTTTACATACCTTTCATATTCTGAGGATGTCCCACAAGCACTTCATAGCTAATTATTTACTTTTTGAAATATAGTAACTTGTTATATAGGTAAACATGGAATTTTGCCCAAAGTTCAATAACAAATTAGATAAATTACCTATTAATCAGGACCCACATAATCAAGTTACACCATTTTAAGCACCAGCTCATTTGGACTATTGTAGTTGGTCCAAAGTTATCGACAATTTGATTTGGTTGCTCCACTGCGGTGACCGAATAATGCTGTTTAAGTCTTTACATGATCTTAAAAAAACTGGTCATTGGAGCACAAATAAACTGGGATCCATTTTAAACTCTGCTGAAATTAGAACACGTGCATGGGAAAGGAAACATGAACAAGAAACTTAAGTATAAATAACAAATTAAAAAATAAACCTAACTGTACTTTGGCACTATTATCTAACATAGCTACAGTAGACAGAGATTGCATTGCTTTTCAGCATCTCTTAAATGGTGTTCCAGAGCCATTAGTTTTACAGTCATAGATGAAAAACCATACCTGAATGAGATTTGCAGTGCTAGGTGACCATTCAACAACCCTGCTATTTGCAGGATCTGGAACGTTAGGCCAAACATATTTCTTAATCCTGTAAAAAGATTTTTGAAATTAAACCAGTGTATATTGCCCAACATGGCTCACTGAAGCATTATGCCCAACAACAGTGTTTGTTATTGTGCAACAACAAAAAAATCTCTAGTTTTCTCTCCCTGTAACTGCTTCTCCTGCCCTTTGCCACTTGCCAATCTTTTGTGCCACTCCTCGTTTTTCATTATTTGCTTCTTGCATATGTGGTGTTTTTAAACTGTGTGATACCATTTCACTTTTTTCTCCCCAACTCCCATTGGCTCTATAGGGATTTGTGTGTTCCCTTACGTACGTACTTAATTACTGAACATCACTGCAGGACACCGCAATAAGTATGACAGGGACTTGCTCTAGATCAAAGGTGGGCACAATGGGTGGGATAATGGCATGGGAAAAAGACAGGCTGCTTGGTTCTAATGCTCAACCTGCACTGAAAAAGGTACTGAAACAGGTCTCTATCTAGCTTTCATTCTTTAAAAGACTTCTTAAAACTCTTTGACCAAGCTTTTGGTGATCTGATTTAATCAATCCTGACTTGGCTCCAAGTTTATAACTTATAATGCTCCTGTGAAGTACTGATGTTTCATTACATTTAAGGTGCTATACAAGATAAGTTGTTGGCATACTTTGCAATAGATTAAGGATCTGCAAATGACATTGCTAACTCAAAATAAATTATACTCACAGATGTCTTTTGTTGAAGCACAGTAGTATAGTCACCACAGTGATCAAAAGGAAACTCAGACAAATAGGCACTACAATTGCCTCAATTTCACCTTTTGCTGCAAAAAAAAGAAAAATGGGATTAACATTACAACTAATGGAAAGCTTTGCAGTAAATCAAAAATAATTGTCATTATAGGCAGCATTTGTGCCAACATGAGGCCTCAATTTTGAAGTGTGGAGAATACATTGATCACTTAAGACTGTTTTAGATTTTCTTAAAAGAAATTTTAAAATGTCCCTATAGAAGCAATATCAAATAAAATAGAAGCATTTTTAAATTGTGGTACACATATGCATGACTAAGAAAGCAACGGGTGGGTTTCTATATGATGGAGATACATATTCACTGCTTGATATCATGACCTAATATTTCAGAAGTTAAAAAAGAAACAACACTGCAGACCAGGACCAAGATATATCCTGAGGAACAATGAGGTACTTCACAAGTACTCTACTGGATTAATCTTTTTCCTCTGTGCAGATTTAAATGTCTCTGTGGTACTGCTTCCCAAACATCTTTCATGTGTGACGCCATTTTATTACCCTAGACTTTGTGTTTCAACAAATTTTCAACAAATGTTGAAATGCCTCAGCCAACACATAGGCTGTTATGATTTTATGAGAAATCTCTTCAATAGCTGGTGCATCTTCTTCTTCTGTCTCTTTTTTGCTGTTCTATTCAATGAGGTCCTCATTGGTTAATTCTTCAAAATGTGATGCCAGCAATTTATCAACATTCTTTGGTGCAATGCCCATGTTGAGTTCTTCGCCTATCTTCTACAGTGTCCGTAACGCCTTAGGAATCATAGAGAGCGCCAGGACACAATTTTCTCCAAACACCGTGCAAGTTTTATTGAGAGACATCATTTCGGTTCTCACCATGTTCTTAACTGCATAGTTAGTGTTAACGCCCTTCCAGAATTCTTTGAGTTGGTCCACCTTTGTTCTCAGCTGCCCCGAGATGAAAATCACCAGAGCACCTTTCCCTTTCAGTTTCAATTGCACCAATAATTTACCTACCTAATATTCAAAATTGCAAAACCTTGATAAACAGGTTACACAGTACAAGATTTTGGCAGCATTAAAATAGAAACGTTGAGGAAAATCTGACAGCAGAAGTCAAATGAAACCAAACGTAGGTTTGAAAAGCCTGTCAATGTTACAACAAAAGCAACAGTTCTACATTCAAGCCCTTCCATGTGTTAACCTTGAACAGTTCTATTCAACCTATGGTATACTGTGCTTAGAGTTGCAGAGTCTGCCAGAATGAGATACAAGTATCTTGGATATTACAGTCTGGGAGAACTATGCCTTTCAAATGTTGTGTTGCAGGAGCACTTCTCACCCTCTGCAAGCCACCTGCTTAAGTGGTGGCAAAAAGCAGGATCAGAAGTACAGGAAGAAAAAAAAGAGTGGGAAGATTGTATTGGATTGTGTTGGAATAGGAGCCAGAAGCTGACTGCTTTTCTCTCAGAACAGAGAGCCATAGCCAATAGACCCAAGGTTATCTCCAGCTCAACTATCAACTCCTTGCTTGCGATCTCATCGCCACTTGAGGTTCACTCTAAATTTGCATTTCAACCCTTATTTTGGGTATACAGTGCACCAATATTACACCCATAAAATAGAGCAAAACCCTCGTGTGTTCAAATACCTTTTGGCAAACTAACAGGATATCATATCATACCCACCATATAATGCGAGTTTGACAACGCCGCTCTAATCCAATAATAAACCAATTTCAGCTTTGACAGATAATTACAAAAACAGAAATCCCAGTTTAAACTGTTCCCACAAACTAGCAATTTCTATCTATGAAAAGAATTGCTGCCTCAGTTATGTTGCCATAAGAATGTAAGTTTCCACTGATTATTCAGTAACATATTTGACTTGTGGATGAGAGAAAATTACCTAGTTAATAACTCACCAAAATTTAAAGTGGTGAAATTAACTTCAGAGCTGTTTGTGCCTCCTTTCACTGTTGATGCCATGACACGTACTACATACAAAGTATTTCCTGTTAATGAATTCAGCTGGAGCTCTTGATATTTTGCATCAACAACAATACCTGGAAATTATACAGTAAGAATTAGAAACAATTTGCGAAACACCAATCAAGTAAAAACTAAAACAATTGAAGAGATGCACATAATGTGTAAAGGCAAGTGAAACCAATGGGCAGAAAATTGGCATTAATGCAAAACAAGACTATCAGCAAGTCAACAACAGAACAAGTATTCTTTTTAGTTACAAAATTTATGTTCTTGCAATGCCATTCAATTGCTGGAACTTTCTGGCTGTTCATGCTGGTGGGATCTTCTAGTCCCGCTGACAGGGCACTCCCGTTGTGGGTTCCCTGGTGGCAAGGGGTTCTTTCAACAGGAAGCCCTGCTGACAATGGCTGAAAAAGATCTACCGCTTGCCAATCCGGCTGCCGCCTACCACCATGAAACATGCAGCGGGTTCCGTACTAAATCCCACCCAATCTCTCTGTCCCAGAAAGGGAACAATTCAAACCGTGGAGGTAGTAACTTGAAGATCAAGGTGTAAATGTTTCATGTTTTAAGTGCTTTAATTATTTTCTTACTTTTCTTTTTCCCTTACTCTGAATCCAATATTAACATTCTTTCCAATTTGACTCCAACTTTGCCTATTGCCATCTCCATCATTTCTCGGTTTCTCTCTCAATTCTTTTTAAAGGAGACACACTGTTGATCCTGTTGTCACCAAGGTCCGAAGTGCCTCATTAGCAGTTCGCACTTCCAATAATTTACAGAGCAAAAAAATGGAGTGGAAAGGTGAAGGACCTGACAGGATTTGCCTGTTCTGGCAAATTCTGACCAATATTTCAATACACAGTTTGGAAATGCTGAGAACATGGCAGTTGGGATGGCATCAGTTACCACTCAGTGAGATTGCATAGAAATGTTTATGGTGCAGGAGGTCGTCATTTGGCCCAGCATGTCTCTGCTGGTTAGACATCTAGAAACTTATTTTCTGCACAACTGCTGAAGGATAAGACATGGTTTTACTTGTGTGGTAATTGTCATAACACTTCACATTCAACATTATGGACTCTGTTCTCTTGAATGGATTGCATAATTGGTACAGCAGAGTCAAGGAACAACCATATATATTGCCACCACAAATATCCTTACACTACTCTTTCATCTGAACTTCTCTTATGCAGAGGGCGACAGGTTTTCCACCTCATTGCAATCAGTTAAGCATTACAGTATTTGCTGAACCAAGTAAAAAAATACAACGAGCTGAATACAGAATTTGCAAGAGCTTTATTATAAAACGTGTTACTTGAAAAATATATTCAATCCTTCATTGTTTTACTGAACTTGCCTGCAATCTCTCAATTTTCTTTATAAAACATCACTTTTGGGACAGCAAAGTAACTTCGAGGAAAGGCAAGTCATTTATTCCTGCAAATGGTTTACTTTCAGAAACCACTCTAATACTTCCATGCAACCCATCCAATAGTGTCATAAATTTTCAGTTTTAAACAGTAAAACTGGGTTAATGCAGGCAACAACATTGCTTTGGAACAACTCGCTTTTTTAACACTGATCAGTACAAATCAGACTATGGGGGCAATTCTCCCAAAAAAACTCTACACGTCGAATTCATGTAAAAACTGAAGTAAATCATGCTGGTTTCTTTTTGCGAGAATTTCAAAATGAATCTCCCACACTTTGTGCACTGCTGAGTGCACTAGTGTGAATCAGTCCAAAAAGCTTGGGCAGGGTCTATTCCCGCTGGAGAGGCCGGCAGCATAGTGTTGAGGGGGCCATTGCACATGCACCTATCATGCGCATGTGCAGTGGCCCGTCTGTTGGCCTCCCGATTGCTAGCCAGCTTGATCACTGGCCAGCCCCACAAACCACCCCCCCACCCCAATCTCCTGACCCCGCCCCTCCCACCACCCCAATCACAGGCCTCCCTCCCTGTCACAAAACAAAGTGCAGAGTGGCAGCGGGACCCCCCCAGAGATTGCCCGAGGCCTTGACCCCACTAGGGATTCTCAATGGGCAGTGCCAAGATGTACCCTGGGTATTGGCACATTGCCCCTTGGGCAGTGCCGGGGGCCCAGGCTGGCACTGCTCATGGGACAGCCCCACCCTGGTCCCAGCTCTCTGCGGGGCCTTGATGGCCTCCCCTTCACAGCCGCCAGCTCCTAGCAAGTGGGGAGCTACACTAAACCCTGCTGGAGTGAACCACTCCTGGCAGTGGGGGAGACGCTAGCAGGCCTGGAGATTTCAGTCCCAGGCCCGCTAATGGGATTGAAATGATATTTAAATTTGGTTTTGAATATATTAGGCAGTGCCGCGCCGATTTCTGGCACGCAGCTGATGGCGCCAGAAATCTTGTGCTCAGACTCGCGGAGGCTGTGGTGCCCGGCAGGGAGCCCGCTAAATGGCCTCCGCTTGAGCCTCCTGGCTTACTGCACTTTGTTTCCTTTGGGGCGGCACAGTGGTTAGCACTGCTGCCTCTCAGCACCTGGGTTCGATTCCCAGCTTGGCTCACTGTCTGTGTGCGTTTGCACATTCTCCCCGTATCTGCGTGGGTTTCTTCCGGGTGCTCCGGTTTCCTCCCACAGTCCAAAGATGCGAGGGTTAGGTGGATTGCCCCTTAGTGTCGGGGGACTAGCTAGGGTAAATGCATGGGGATAGGGCTGGGTGGGATTGTGGTCGGTGCAGACTCGATGGGCCAAATGGCCTCCTTTTGCACTGCAGGATTCTATGTTTCCTCGTTTGCCACTGGTGAGTCCCAGAGGTTTGGAGGATAGCCAATGTTGTGCTGTTATTTAAGAAGGGCAGCAAGGATAACTCGGGTAATTATAGGCCAGTGAGCTTGACATCGGTGATTGTGAAATTGTTGGAGAAGATTTTTCAAGATAGGATCTATACACATTTGGAACTGAATGGTCTCGTTAGTAACAGACAGTCTGGTTTTGTACGAGGGAGGTCATGTCTCACTAATTTAATTGAGTTTTTTGAGGAGGTGACAAAAATGATTGATGAGGGAAGGGCTGTGGATATTGTCTACAAGGACTTTAGTAAAGCATTTGACAAGGTCCCTAATGGCAGGCTGGTGCAAAAGATTAAATCACACGGAATCAGGAGTGAACTAGCTAGATGGATTCAGAACTAGTTGGCCATAGATGACAGAGGAAAGGGTGTTTTTCTGAACGGAGGTCAGTAACCAGTGGTGTTGTGCAGGGATCAGTGCTGGGACCTTTGCCGTTTGTTTTTTATATATAAAAATAACTTGGAAGGAAACGTAGCTGGCCTGATTAGCATGTTTGTGGATGATACGAAGATTGGTGGAGTTGCGGATAGTGATGAAGATTGTCAGAGGATACAGCAGGATATAGATAGGCTGGAAAATTGGACAGAGAAATGGCAGATGGAATTTAATCCGGACAAATGCGAGGTGATGCATTCTGGTAGATCCAATTCAGATGGGAGCTATGAAGTAAGTAGCAGAACCATCAAGTGCATAGACAGAGATCTGGGAGTACAGTCCACAGATCCTTAAAAGTGGCAGCACAAGTGGAAAAGGTGAAGAAAGCATTTGGCATGCTTGCCTTCATCAGATACGGCATCGAGTATAAAAGTTGGCAAACTATGTTAGTTATATAAAACGTTGGTTAGGCCACATTTGGAATACTGCGTCCAATTCTGGTCACCACACTACCAGAATGACATGGAGGCTTTGGAGAGAGTACAGAAAAGGTTTACCAGGATGTTGCCTGATATGGAGGGTATTAGCTATGAGGAGAGATTGAACAAATTGGTATTGTTCTCTCTGGAAAGACAGAGGCTGAAAGGCGACCTGATAGAAGTTTATAAAATGAGGGGTACAGATAGGGTGAACGGTTGGAAGCTTTTTCCCAGGGCAGAAATGACACTTACAAAGGTGCACAAGTTCAAGATAAAGGCAGGCTGGGGGCGGGGGGGGGGGTTCATCCATTTTAGAAGCTGAAACAGTTATAAAGAAATTCCATTGAGCAGTTTATGAAAGGGCTGAAGAAATTCATATGTTTGTTGCAATATTCTTTTTAAGTTGCATAAGTCTGTTGTGGCAGCCTTGACTTATTGACAGTATTGTGGCCTCAGTAAAAGGGTTAACAACCCACTCCAGGATTTCAGCACAAGATTGACAATTCAATAGGGCTCCACTGGCAAAGGGGAGTTGTTAACCTGAGTTTTGTCTGCTCTGATGGATCTAACAGGATTAAATAGGGTAGATTCAAAAAGAATGTTCCCAATGGTGGGGGAGTTCAGAGCGAGGGCTCAGTGTGAGGATAAGGGACTGAGGCAAGGAGAATTTCTTCATCAGAGAGTGGTGAATCTGTGGGATTCACTACCACTGAAAGTAGTTGAGGCCAAAACATTGTGTGATTATAGCTCTTGGGGCTAAAGGGATCAAGGGTTTGGGGAGGAGGCGATGGCCTAGTGGTATTATTGTTAGACCATTAATCCAGAAACTCAGCTACTGTTCTGGGGACTGGGGTTCGAATCCCACCACAGCAGATGGTGGAACTTGAATTCAATAAAAAAAATCTGGAATTAAGAATCTACTGATGACCACGAAACCACTGCCAATTGCCTTTGATTTCATTTATTGTCGCATGTATTAACATAGTGAAAAGTATTGTTTCTTGCGCGCTATACAGACAAAACATACTGTTCATAGAGAAGGAAACAAGAGGGTGCAGAATGTAGTGTTAGTCATAGCTAGGGTGTAAAAAAGTTAGAATGAAGTTTTAGGAGCATAGAACGAGAGTAAAAGGTAGAATTAGAAGGTATGCTGGGCACAGCTTGCAAGAAGGGGTGGCACGGTAGCACAGTGGTTAACACTGCTGCTTCACAGCTCCAGGGACCTGGGTTCGATTCCTGGCTTGGGTCACTGTCTGTGTGGAGTTTGCACATTCTCCTCGTGTCTGCGTGGGTTTCCTCCGGGTGCTCCGGTTTCCTCCCACAGTCCAAAGATGTGCAGGTTAGGTTGATTGGCCATGCTAAAATTGCCCCTTAGTGTCCTGAGGTGTGTAGGTTAGAGGGATTAGCGGGTAAATATGTAGGGATATGGGGGTAGGGCCTGGGTGGGATTGTGGTCGGTGCAGACTCGATGGGCCAAATGGCCTCTTTCTGCACTGTAGGGTTTCTATGATTATATGAAGTCGCCTCATTCTGGCGTCATCTTGGAATTTGGAAAAACCCATCTAGTTCACTAATGTCCTTTAGGGAAGGAAATCTGCCATCCTTACCTGGTCTGGCCTACATGTGACTCCAGAGCCACAGCAATGTGAATGGCTCTCAACTGCCCTCCAAGGGCAACTACGGATGACAATAAATGCCGGCCACCCAGTGACGCCCATGTCCCATGAATGAATGAATAAACTTACGGGGGAAAGGCAGGATCACAGGGCTATAACTGGATCTAGTTCTGGGAAATGAGCCCGGTCAGGTCGTCAAAGTTTCGGTAGGGGGACATGTGGCAAATAGTGACCACAACTCTGTTAACTTTAGGATAGTAATGGACAAGGATGAGTGTTGTCCTAAGGGTAGGGTGCTAAATTGGCGGAAGGCTAACTATAGCCGGATTAGGCAGGAATTGGTGGCTGTTGGTTGGGAGAGGCTGTTTGGGGGTAAGTCCACGTCTGGCATGTGGGAGTCTTTTAAGGAACAGTTGATAAGGCTGCAGGACAGGCATGTGCCTGTAAAAAGGAAGGATAGGAAAGGTAGGATTCGAGAGCCGTGGATAACCAGGGAAATTGAGGATCTGATCAAAAAGAAAAGGGAGGCGTATGTTAGGTTCAGGCAGCTGAAAACAGATGCAGCTCTGGAGGAATACAGAGAGAGTAGGAAAGAACGCAAATGGGGAGTTAGAAGGGCAAAAAGAGGTCACGAAATGTTCTTGGCAGATAGGATTAAGGAGAACCCCAAGGCATTTTATTCATATATTCGGAACAAAAGTGTTGTCAGGGAAAAAGTCAGACCTCACAGGGACAAAGGAGCAGAATTATGCTTAGAACCCAAGGGAATAGGGGAGATCCTAAATGAATACTTTGCATCGGTATTCACAAAGGAGGGGGACTTGTTGACTGAGAGTGTCTCAAAGGGAGGTGTTGACCTGTTAGAGAGAATCTCCATTACAAGGGAGGAAGTGTTAGGTTTTTTAGGTAACATTAAAACTGACAAATCCCCAGGGCCTGCTGGCATCTATCCTAGACTGCTCAGGGAGACAAGAGATGTAATTGCTGGGCCTCTGGCAGAAATCTTTTGTCTCTTCATTGGACACAGGTGAGGTCCCTGAGGATTGGAGGATAGCGAATGTGGTACCGTTATTTAAGAAGGGTAGCAGGGATAACCCGGGTAATTATAGGCCAGTGAGCTTGACATCTGTGGTAGGGAAGTTGTTGGCGAGGATTCTTAGAGACAGGATGTATGCGCATTTAGAACGGAACAATCTCATTAGTGACAGACAGCATGGTTTTGTAAGAGGCAGGTCGTGCCTTACAAATTTGGTGGAGTGTTTTGAGGAAGTGACAAAAACGGTTGATGAAGGAAGGGCCGTGGATGTCGTCTATATGGATTTCAGTAAGGCATTTGACAAAGTCCCTCATGGCAGGTTGGTTAAGAAGGTTAAGGCTCATGGGATACAAGGAGAGGTGGCTAGATGGGTAGAAAACTGGCTTGGCCACAGGAGACAGAGGGTAACAGTCGAAGGGTCTTTTTCTGGCTGGAGGTCTGTGACCAGTGGTGTTCCGCAGGGCTCTGTACTGGGACCTCTGCTATTTGTGATATATATAAATGATTTGGAAGAAGGTGTAACTGGTGTTATCAGCAAGTTTGCGGATGACACGAAGATAGCTGGACTTGCAGATAGCGATGAACATTGTCGGACAATACAGCAGGATATAGATAGGCTGGAAAATTGGGTGGAGAAATGGCAGATGGAATTTAATCCAGATAAATGCGAAGTGATGCATTTTGGAAGAACTAATGTAGGGGGGAGTTATACAATAAATGGCAGAGCCATCAAGAGTATAGAAACACAGAGGGACCTAGGTGTACAAGTCCACAAATCCTTGAAGGTGGCAGCACAGGTGGAGAAGGTGGTGAAGAAGGCATATGGTATGCTTGCCTTTATAGGACGGGGTATAGAGTATAAAAGCTGGAGTCTGATGTTGCCGCTGTATAGAATGCTGGTTAGGCCACATTTGGAGTACTGCGTCCAGTTCTGGTCGCCACACTACCAGAAGGACGTGGAGGCTTTAGAGAGAGTGCAGAGAAGGTTTACCAGGATGTTGCCTGGTATGGAGGGTCTTAGCTATGAGGAGAGATTGGGTAAACTGGGCTTGTTCTCCCTGGAAAGATGGAGAATGAGGGGAGACCTAATAGAGGTGGACAAAATTATGAAGGGTATAGATAGGGTGAACAGTGGGAAGCTTTTTCCCAGGTCGGAGGTGACGGTTACGAGGGGTCACGGGCTCAAAGGGAGAGGGGCGAGGTATAACTCAGATATCAGAGGGACGTTTTTTTACACAGAGAGTGGTGGGGGCCTGGAATGCGCTGCCAAGTAGGGTGGTGGAGGCAGACACGCTGGCATCATTTAAGACTTACCTGGATAGTCACATGAGCAGTCTGGGAATGGAGGGATACAAATGAATGGTCTAGTTGGACCAATGAGCGGCACAGGCTTGGAGGGCCGAAGGGCCTGTTTCCTGTGCTGTACTGTTCTTTGTTCTATCAGGATATTGAATTTGATGATCAAAATGAATGGTGGAGCAGGCTCAAACGCCGAATGGCCTGTACCTGCTTCTTCATGTCCAATGGTGCTACTTGAGCAAAGGAATTTTCCTGATGGCCAAGGCCAAACTTTTTTCTTTGGCAAATACCATTTATCTAAATTGTGAGATCAGTTGTCTCACTGCTGCTTGTGGGATCTTACCGCGTGCAACCTAGCTGTCATGTTGGTCCAAAAGTACACTTCTCCAATTTTTGAAACTCAAGTTAAACTGATATTTTAATCAAAAGAAAGAATGAAACTTGAATGTTACTGGCAACAGCCAATTAAAAAAGTGCTTGCTATTTAATCCCAAAATAAACTGTAATATACACTTTTAAATGCAGAAGATTTCATTTACTTTAATTTAAAGTAATTTAATTACTTTAAACGCAGAACCCAATTTTATGAATGCTCAAAAATATACACATGTAGCATTTAATATTTACAGCTGAAAGCTGCAGGAAATACCAGAATACTTAACACAGGTAAAAGAATTGAAAATAGCATTACAATTTCAGTATTTCGGAAATGGCAATCTAGCCCATCCAGTTGAAGAACCTTTTGAAAACATCACACTCTAGATATTTCACTTAAAGCAACATACTTGTTTCATTTGCATTTCCACTCTTGTAAAATATGGTGTAATTTGTAATGAAACCTCGCTGTTCCTTTACAGGAATTTCACTCCACATTAATTCAACTTCTTTTTTTCCCACATGTTTCAGATGAACTACTGGGCCATTTTCTGGACCTGTAAAACAGAACAATTCAACTTTTAACACAGCTTGTACAAGTGCAAAATATCCACGTAGTGAAAACAATTCTACATTTTCAGCTCTCTTGTATTTAACCACCCATACTCCAATTATTTTGCTAAATTAATTTATCAATCAGGCGTAGTTAATTTGGTACTCATTAGGAAAGGGTCAGCACTAGTATTAGCATACTTTGCTGCTTCAGGCATCAGGGTCATTCGGGCTGAATATAACATGATAAAAATACAAAATAGGGATATTTAAAAAAACTTCTGGTCTTTTGAACTTAAAAAAAGCACTGTTGATTTACTTGCCATTTCCCAGCAGTTATTAATTAAATTTGTCTGTTTTGAGCATAAAGTCGATTTGTTTTTCCATGAGATGTACATAACTTAATAAATCCTACATGAGGGTTAATCTTCCAGAGGTGCCACTACATAGTAAAATATTGCAGTCACATAATGAAGCATTGCAGTTAATTGCCAATAGAAATTTTTGTGAACTTTGCATTTTGCATGCTGATATAGTGTTATTGGCAAATTGACAGTTTATGCAATGAGTGTGTGTCTACAACGAATAGGACGCTCTTTAGTGAGAAATTTAGAAAGATTGTTGGTCTAACAATAATAATGTTTATCAAGGAATTCAATTGTTAGGTCCCAGAGTTGAAAGGGTAATATGCTAGCCAATTCTCTTCTATAGTACGTTCCAATGTTTATTGAGGCATTCTGATAATATGAACTGAATATGCAGATGAATTAATCATATAGGGTTAATATATTTAAGAATTAATATATTTAACAATTAAGCCATTAGATGCAAATATGTTCTGCATTTATAGTCAGTATAAGCAGGGTGTACGTACGATCCTGCTGTAGATACGCCAGTTTTGAAAGCGGAGCTCCTGGACGACCACTGTACAGAGGGTAAATAGTTATCCTATAGCGTTTGAATGGCATAACATTATCTGCAGAAGAAATTAAATTAAACATATTATTTCAACTTCTATACAGTTATCTCACATTTAACACTCCTGATGTGCTCTTGCAAAAAAAAACAGCGCGCTAAAAGAAACCGTGCTAAACAAAAATCACTTTTCTATAAGAAAGTGTGTAATAAAGATGGATTACATTCCTGATCCGTAATATTCACATTAAAAACCTACTGGCTGTTTTGAACCCAACTGCCCAAACATTATCTTATCACTAACGGATAAACACTACTAACTTATCTTCAGAATGCCACCTACAGTCACCCACCAGCTTACCAACCCTTCCCACTTGCTGCTTCTCTGCCTCCCTGGTTGGTGCTTTCTCTCCTTAAAACTCTACTGTGGGCAAGGGGTCGGAGGGGGGGAAAGAGTGGTGAGGCTGGGCAAGGGAACAAAAATGAGTGAGGGGGCTGCGAGTGGGAGGGAGTTGGGAAGCAGCGGGCAGAGTGGGAGGAGGGAATGAGCATGTAGGAGAAGTGGCGAGCAGTGAGGCAATGAAGCTGCAGTTTGATTTTTTGAACTGATCTGAACATGCTCCATAAATTCACTAAAATGAAAATGGCAGCAGCGCTATTGGGGAACGGCCCTAATTTACCAACTGTGCCAAAATGAGAATGAATCGGTGAAACACAATACATGAATGCATTCTACAAAGTTGTGAAAGAAATGAAAGGGTTTAGGGACAACCTCATTGCTTCTCCAGTCCCCCAATCCTCCTTCAACAAATCAAAAATCAGTTGGATGTCCAAGTAATTTGTCGTTCAACACATTAACACAGCCAAAGTTAATATCCTTCTAATAGGAAGAAAATTTCAGAGTGGAGGAAAAATAATAGGGAACCAAATCAAAATATTCTTAAGTAGCCAATGGGTATTAGCTAAAAGGTTGGCATTATCTGCCAGGATTGTTGGGTGAGGAATGATCTTGGGAACTCAAAGAGAGTGGAAACACCTAACCAAATGCAGAGAAATAAAGAACAAAGAACAGTACAGCACAGGAAACAGGCCCTTCGGCCCTCCAAAGAACAAAGAACAATAAAACAAAATAAAACATGTTGAAATTCTCATAATTCACTGCTGGGAAGTAGATTAGAAGTCCAGTATAGTCCTGACTAGGAATATTGGTGTTAAAACCCACAATCAGCAGGTGCGATTGGAAGTACTTTGTGATTAATTCTATGCCTAAGTACCATTCAATGAAACCCAATCATAAATAAATACATCCTCCAACAGTGGCTTTATAGGATAAGCTTAATGAACATGCTGTGCAAAATTTTCTAATCATTTAAGATGCTGGCTGGACAATGGCGCACTGCTTGTACTTAAATTTCCAATATCCCCTTCTCAACTAGCAAGGCTGCACACCAGAAGCACAAATGAAGAAAAGCACTCCTACGTTCTAGCACAGAGCCATTGAGCAAAGTAAAAGTAAAATAATTGGCAGACAAACATATTGCACACTTGCTCTTCAAATACTGAATACTGTGAATGAAGCCAAAATAACACACACCTTTTAAAAAAGCCTTGCTTGCATCTTTTTGCACACGTTGCCAGTATAAAGGTCCAGGGCATAAATCCCTGCTGGACTCTTCACACCACTCTATTACGTAGCCACTCACTGCAGGATCAGGAGGCTTCCACTCGACCATCAATTGACCTTCTTGAGGGTAAGCATGGAGATTCCGTACAGGTGGCAGTGCTAAAACAGAATGAACACATTTTGCATTGAAAATGTTCACTGCCTTGAGTTGAAAACAAATTCAAATTTATATTTCTCATCCTGCTTTTCCTATTTTAAATCAAATTCTTCTGCTCTTCTGTTAACCTTGGTTCAGTTGTATCACATGTCAGAATCAGAAAGTTGTAGGTATAAGTTCTATTCCAATGAGCCAATAAACGTCCCACTGAGGCTGATACTACCTAGATGGTACATGGGTTAACTGAGACTTGTATGAGTTATCATGGCACTTAGACCTTGCTTGAGGGCATTTAGTAGCAGAGATGCTTATCAGAGGGAAATTTACTTGGTTTGCTAAATTGATCCAAGACTTTTTTTCTCTCCCACGGTTCAGTATTTGAACGTTATAAATAATTTTGAAATTGGAAGCACATCCTATCCATGCACCTGTCCATGTGCCTTTTAAATGCTGTAATTATACTTGCCTTTGTGTCTTCTGGGAGCTCATTCCATATACGCACCACCCTCTGTGCCAAAAAGTTGCTCCTCGGGTCCCTTTTAAATCTTTCTTCTCTCACCTTAAACATGTGCCGTCTAGTTTTGGACCCCCCTACTTTGGCTATTCACTGTATCTATGTCCCTCATGATTTTATAAACCTCTAAGGTCACTCCTCATCCTCACATGCTTCAGGGAAAAATGTTCCAGCCTATTCTTATAATTCAAACCTTCCAGTTCCTGTAACAACCCTGTAAATATTTTTTGCACCCTTGTTTAATAACACCCTTCCTATAGCAGGATGACTAGAATTGTACACAGTACTCCAAATGTGGCCGTAGCAATGTTTTGTACAGTTGCAACATAACATCGCAACTCCTGTACTTAATGCTCTGAATGACGAAGACAAGTGTGTCAAACATTTTCTTCACCACCCTGTCTACCTGTGATGCCGCTTTCAAGGAACTATGCACCTGCACCCTTAGGTCTCTCGGTTCGACAACACTCCTCAGTGCCCTACCATTAACGGTGCAAGTCCTGCCCTGGTTTGTCTTATCAAAATGCAACACTTCACATTTATTGGAATTAAACTCCATCTGCCATTTCACGGCCCACTGGCCCAGTTGATCAAGTTCCTGCTTAGTCTTAGATAACCTTCTTCACTGTCCACTACATCACCAATTTTGGTGTCATCCGCAAACTTACTAACCATACCGCCTATATTCTCACCCAAATATCGTTTATATAAAATGACAGACAACAGTGGACCAGCACTGATCCCTGCAGCACACCACTGGTCACAACCCTCCAGCCTGAAAAACAACCCTCTACCACCATACTGTCTCCTACCGACAAGCCAATTTTTGTACCCAATTGGCTAGTTCTCCCTGGATCCCAAGTGATCTAACCTTCCTGACCAGTCATGTGGATACCTTGTCGAAAGCCTTGCTAAAGTCTAAGCAGTAAATGTCTACCTCACTGCCCTCATCTATTTACTTGGTAATCCTTTAAAAAACTGTATCAAATTTGTAAGACGATAAGATATCTATAAGACAAGAACCCATAGTGATGGTAAGGGTAGAGCACCCCTCAAACCTGCTCTATCATTTAATATCATGGTTGATCTGACATTCCTCATGTCCACTTTCCTGCTATTTCCCTGTAACCCTTAATTCCCTTACTGATCAAGAATCTATCTTTCTCAGCCTTAAATATACAGAAGGATCTGCCCCCACAGCTCTCTGTGGCAAGGCTTTCCAAAGATTCTCAACCCTTTGAGAGATGGGGTTCCTCCACATTTCAGTCTTAAATTGGCATCCCTTTATTCTGAGACTATGCTTTCTGGTCCTACACACCACTATGAGGGGAAACATCCTCTCAGCATTTACCCTGGCAGACCCTTTAAGAATCTCATATGTTTCAATGAGAATCACCTCTCATTCTTCTAAATTCCTGAGTCCCAACCTGTTTAACCTTTCCTGATAAAATGATCCTTCCATCCTGGATCATCTGAATGAACCTTCTCTGAACATCCTCCAATGAAATGTCTTTCCTTAAATAATAGCTTTCCTTAAAAAAGGGGAAAAAACTATTCAGAGTGCTCCAGATGTGGTCTCACCAGTACCTTGCACAGTTGCAGCAAGACTTCCCTACTCTTATATTCCAACCCCTTTGAAATAAGGGCCAACATTTCCATTCGGCTTCCTGATTACTTGCTGCATCTGCATGCTAGATTTCTGTGTTTCGTGCACAAGTATCGCCAAGTCCCTTTGCGTTGCCGCTTTCTGTAGTTTTTCTCAATTTAAATAATACTGTTCTTTTGTTCTTCCTTGCAAAATGAAAAACTTCACTTTTTCCCATATTATAAGCCATTTGCCAACTTTTTGCTTACTCACTTAACTTATCAATAGCTCTTTAGTAAACTATTTGTATCCCTCTTGCAACTTACCTTTCCACCTATTTACAAATTTGGCTAGAATACATTCACTTCCTTCTTCCAAATCATTAATACATATTGTAAATCGTTGCAGTCCCAGCACTGATCCCTGTGGAACCCCACTGATTACAGATTGCCAATGTGAAAAAGAAGCCCTTATCCCCTCTCACTGTTTCCTCCTCCCGTTTCCTATTCATATGGTCTTCACTGAACAGCTTAGGAGGCCAATGGCAGAGAATTCAGAGGAAGAGTGGAGCAGGAAATTAAAATGACAAGCAACTGTAAATTCAGGGTCATGGTTGTGGATTGAATAGTGGTGATCAGAAAAATGGTCACCCAAGGTGTATTTCATTACCCCTATATACAGGGGACTTGTAGACAAGGAGAAGGTAAAGGCATCTTATGTGCTTGCATACACGTGTACTGTGGGATGGATAAAGGTGATTGGGAGTGGACTAAGGGATCATGGAGGACAACCCTTTTAGTATGTCAAAAGAGAACAGGAGGAAAATGTGTTTGGTGGTGGCATCACACTGGAGGTTGTGGAAACAATGCGTTGAATGCAGACACTGGTGGGATGGAAGTTGAGGGCAAGGAATCTTAGTGGTTCTGGGAGGAAGGAAAGAAGTGAGAGCATTAGAATCCCAGAAGGATTCCTTGGTTGGAGAAAGAAGGATATGTCTTCCCATCCAGCTTTGTCAGAGAATGAGCAGGCTTGAAGGGCTGAATGGCCTACTAATGCTCCGATCTTCTATGTTCCTATGAAGCTGGGTGGAAGTATACTCAAAATAGTTGGAGGAGGGTTTATAGTGGATATTGATTGTCCCCATTTCTAGGAATAGGTTAGCAAAGAAATCAAGAAAGGAAAGGGAAGAGCTAAAAGCAGATCATATGAAAATGAGGAAAGGGTAGTAATGCGAAATAAAGTTGATTAAACTTTCCAGTTCAAGGTGAAAGTATGAAGTGGTATCTTTATAATCATTAATGTACAGGAAGTGGTGAAAGAGGGCAAGGCAACTGTTAAAGTGGCAGAGAGTTGAGAGAGTCATAGATGTAGTAGAAAGAAGATGGACAAGACGAGAAATTTGAGTTGAGATAGGGAGGAAGAACAAGAACAGGTTGAAATTGTGTTTACTGGCAGCCCTATATGCAGATCATGGCCAGGAGATAGAAGTGGGCTATACGAGTTTTGGGGACTATGAAGTTGTGGGTTTCAAAAGGAGATCAGGTCAGTGACAGGTCTTGGAAATTATACCTTGATGTTCGGCAGCCTTTTCATGGTCTGGGGAAGGTAGGAGGAGTCGTCAGATAGTTGGCATCCACCCTCCACTGGGCTAGAGGTAGGTTTGCCCAATGACAATACCTCCATTCTTATCTGCAGATTTGATAATCATGTTACCACTGGGCCTGAGAGAATGTAGTCCTACAGATTTGAAGGGATAGTTTAGAAGTGAGAAGGAAAACAGAAATTGAGGTGTCACACTGGCAGCTTTTTCAATGAAAAGATCTGGAGGGGGCAAGAAGCAAGAGGGGAAGATCCATTTGGAATGAGAATTCAGGAGGTAAAAGGAAGAGTTTGCTATGTGGGGGAAAAGCCACTGGCAAAAGAAGCAGGCATGGAAGGAAAGGAAGAAGAGCTTAGCATCATACAAAGTTTAAAATCTAT